>NC_091013.1:56536985-57165638 GCF_041296385.1 Aphelocoma coerulescens | reverse complement strand
CGGTTTTCTGAACCCTAACCCTAGGCTCAACCCTCACCCTAACCCTAACCCTAAGCCTAGGCTCAGCCTAAGAGGCAGCACTGGGCTGAGGCAAGTTCCAGGTTGGAAAAGACGAAGGCTGCAAGGCTCAGGCAGTGCCAGCGCTTCACTTGGCATGCCTTTTCCCTTGTCAGTGTCCCTGGAGCTCTGGGCTGTGTGGTTTTCTGAACCCTAACCCTAGGCTCAACCCTAACCCTAACCCTAAGCCTAGGCTCAGCCTAAGAGGCAGCACTGGGCTGAGGCAAGTTCAAGGTTGGAAAAGACGAAGGCTGCAAGGCTCAGGCAGTGTTGCGCTTCCTTTGGCATGCCTCTATGATTGTCAGTGTCCCTGGAGCTCTGGGCTGTGTGGTTTTCTGAACCCTAACCCTAGGCTCAGCCCTAACCCTAACCCTAGGCTCTGCCTAAGGGGCAGCATTGGGCTGACGCCAATTCCAATTTGGAAAACGAGAAGGCTTCATGTTTGGGGCAGTGCCACGCTACGCTTGGAATGCCTTTCGCATCGCCAGTGGTGCTGAATCTCTGGGCTGTGTAGTTTTCATAACCCTAAGCCTAGGCTCATCCCTAACCCTAACCCTAACCCTAGACTCAGCCTAAGAAACAGCACTGGGCTGAAGTGAGTACCAGTTGGGAAAAGACGAAGGCTGCAAGGCTCAGGCAGTGTTGCGCTTCCTTTGGCATGCCTTTATGATTGTCAGTGTCCCTGGAGCTCTGGGCTGTGTGGTTTTCTGAACCCTAACCCTAGGCTCAACCCTAACCCTAGCTTCAGCATAAGAAAAAGCATTGGACTGATGCGAGTTCCAAAAAGGAACAGCGGATGGCTTCATGTTTGGGGCAGTGCCGCGCTACACTTGGCATGCCTTTTCCCTTGGCAGTGTCCCTGGAGCTCTGGGCTGGGTGGTTCCCTGAATCCTAACCCTAGGCTCAACCCTAACCCTAACCCTAACCCTAGGCTCAGCCTAAGAGGCAGCATTAGGATGACGCACGTTCCAATTGAGAAATCACGAAGGCTGCATGTTTGGGGCAGTGCCGTGCTGCACTTGGCATGCCTTTAGCTTTGTCAGCGTCCCTGGAGCTCTGGGCTGTGTGGTTTTCTGAACCCTAACCCGCGGCTCAGCCCTATCCCTAACCCTAGCCTCCGCCTGAGAAAAAGCATTGGACTGATGCGAGTTCCAATCAGGAACAGCGGATAAATTCATGTTCGGGGCAGTGCCAGCGCCACACTTGGCACGCGCTCTGCCTTTTCAGTGTCCCTCGAGCTCTGGGCTGTGTGGTTTTCTGAACCCTAACCCTAGGCTCAGCCCTAACCCTAACCCTAGGCTCTGCCTAAGGGGCAGCATTGGGCTGAGGCCAGTTCCAATTGGGAAAATGAGAATTCTTCATGTTTGGGGCAGTGCCGCGCTACGCTTGGAATGCCTTTCGCATCGCCAGTGGTGCTGAATCTCTGGGCTGTGTAGTTTTCATAACCCTAAGCCTAGGCTCAACCCTAACCCTAACCCTAACCCTAGACTCAGCCTAAGAAACAGCACTGGGCTGAGGCAAGTTCCAGGTTTGAAAAGACGAAGGCTGCAAGGCTCAGGCAGTGTTGCGCTTCCTTTGGCATGCCTTTATGATTGTCAGTGTCCCTGGAGCTCTGGGCTCTGTGGTTTTCTGAACCCTAACCCTAGGCTCAACCCTAACCCTAGCTTCAGCATAAGAAAAAGCATTGGACTGATGGGAGTTCCAAAAAGGAACAGCGGATGGCTTCATGTTTGGGGCAGTGCCGCGCTACACTTGGCATGCCTTTTCCCTTGTCAGTGTCCCAGGAGCTCTGGGCTGGGCGGTTTTCTGAACCCTAACCCTAGGCTCAACCCTAACCCTAACCCTAACCCTAAGCCTAGGCTCAGCCTAATAGGCAGCACTGGGCTGAGTCAAGTTCCAGGTTGGAAAAGACGAAGGCTGCAAGGCTCAGGCAGTGTTACGCTTCACTTGGCATGCCTTTTCCCTTGTCAGTGTCCCTGGAGCTCTGGGCTGTGTGGTTTTCTGAACCCTAACCCTAGGCTCAACCCTAACCCTAGCTTCAGCATAAGAAAAAGCATTGGACTGATGCGAGTTCCAATCAGGAACAGCGGATGGCTTCATGTTTGGGGCAGTGCCGCGCTACACTTGGCATGCCTTTTCCCTTGTCAGTGTCCCTGGAGCTCTGGGCTGGGCGGTTTCCTGAATCCTAAACCTAGGCTCAACCCTAACCCTAACCCTAACCCTAAGCCTAGGCTCAGCCTAAGAGGCAGCATTAGGATGACGCACATTCCAATTGAGAAAACACGAAGGCTGCATGTTTGGGGCAGTGCCGTGCTGCACTTGGCATGCCTTTAGCTTTGTCAGCGTCCCTGGAGCTCTGGGCTGTGTGGTTTTCTGAACCCTAACCCGAGGCTCAGCCCTAACCCTAACCCTAGCCTCCGCCTGAGAAAAAGCATTGGACTGATGCGAGTTCCAATCAGGAACAGCGGATAAATTCATGTTCGGGGCAGTGCCAGCGCTACACTTGGCATGCCTTCTGCCTTTTCAGTGTCCCTGGAGCTCTGGGCTGTGTGGTTTTCTGAACCCTAACCCTAGGCTCAACCCTAACCCTAGCTTCAGCATAAGAAAAAGCATTGGACTGATGGGAGTTCCAAAAAGGAACAGCGGATGGCTTCATGTTTCGGGCAGTGCCGCGCTACACTTGGCATGCCTTTTCCCTTGGCAGTGTCCCTGGAGCTCTGGGCTGGGTGGTTCCCTGAATCCTAACCCTAGGCTCAACCCTAACCCTAACCCTAACCCTAGGCTCAGCCTAAGAGGCAGCATTAGGATGACGCACATTCCAATTGAGAAAACACGAAGGCTGCATGTTTGGGGCAGTGCCGTGCTGCACTTGGCATGCCTTTAGCTTTGTCAGCGTCCCTGGAGCTCTGGGCTGTGTGGTTTTCTGAACCCTAACCCGAGGCTCAGCCCTAACCCTAACCCTAGCCTCCGCCTGAGAAAAAGCATTGGACTGATGCGAGTTCCAATCAGGAACAGCGGATAAATTCATGTTCGGGGCAGTGCCAGCGCTACAGTTGGCATGCCTTCTGCCTTTTCAGTGTCCCTGGAGCTCTGGGCTGTGTGGTTTTCTGAACCCTAACCCTAGGCTCAACCCTAACCCTAGCTTCAGCATAAGAAAAAGCATTGGTCTGATGGGAGTTCCAATCAGGAACAGCGGATGGCTTCATGTTTGGGGCAGTGCCAGCGCTACAGTTGGCATGCCTTCTGCCTTTTCAGTGTCCCTGGAGCTCTGGGTTGAGCGGTTTTCTGAACTCGAACCCTAGGCTCAACCCTAACCCTAACCCTAAGCCTAGGCTCAGCCTAAGAGGCAGCACTGGGCTGAGGCAAGTTCCAGGTTTGAAAAGACGAAGGCTGCAAGGCTCAGGCAGTGTTGCGCTTCCTTTGGCATGCCTTTATGATTGTCAGTGTCCCTGGAGCTCTGGGCTCTGTGGTTTTCTGGACCCTAACCCTAGGCTCAACCCTAACCCTAGCTTCAGCATAAGAAAAAGCATTGGACTGATGGGAGTTCCAAAAAGGAACAGCGGATGGCTTCATGTTTGGGGCAGTGCCGCGCTACACTTGGCATGCCTTTTCCCTTGTCAGTGTCCCTGGAGCTCTGGGCTGGGCGGTTTTCTGAACTCGAACCCTAGGCTCAACCCTAACCCTAACCCTAACCCTAAGCCTAGGCTCAGCCTAAGAGGCAGACCTATGCTGAGGCAAGTTCCAGGCTGGAAAAGACGAAGGCTGCAAGGCTCAGGCAGTGTTACGCTTCACTTGGCATGCCTTTTCCCTTGTCAGTGTCCCTGGAGCTCTGGGCTGTGTGGTTTTCTGAACCCTAACCCGCGGCTCAGCCCTATCCCTAACCCTAGCCTCCGCCTGAGAAAAAGCATTGGACTGATGCGAGTTCCAATCAGGAACAGCGGATAAATTCATGTTCGGGGCAGTGCCAGCGCCACACTTGGCACGCGCTCTGCCTTTTCAGTGTCCCTGGAGCTCTGGGCTGTGTGGTTTTCTGAACCCTAACCCTAGGCTCAGCCCTAACCCTAACCCTAGGCTCTGCCTAAGGGGCAGCATTGGGCTGAGGCCAGTTCCAATTGGGAAAATGAGAATTCTTCATGTTTGGGGCAGTGCCGCGCTACGCTTGGAATGCCTTTCGCATCGCCAGTGGTGCTGAATCTCTGGGCTGTGTAGTTTTCATAACCCTAAGCCTAGGCTCAACCCTAACCCTAACCCTAACCCTAGACTCAGCCTAAGAAACATCACTGGGCTGAGGCAAGTTCCAGGTTTGAAAAGACGAAGGCTGCAAGGCTCAGGCAGTGTTGCGCTTCCTTTGGCATGCCTTTATGATTGTCAGTGTCCCTGGAGCTCTGGGCTGTGTGGTTTTCTGAACCCTAACCCTAGGCTCAACCCTAACCCTAGCTTCAGCATAAGAAAAAGCATTGGACTGATGGGAGTTCCAAAAAGGAACAGCGGATGGCTTCATGTTTGGGGCAGTGCCGCGCTACACTTGGCATGCCTTTTCCCTTGTCAGTGTCCCAGGAGCTCTGGGCTGGGCGGTTTTCTGAACCCTAACCCTAGGCTCAACCCTAACCCTAACCCTAACCCTAAGCCTAGGCTCAGCCTAATAGGCAGCACTGGGCTGAGTCAAGTTCCAGGTTGGAAAAGACGAAGGCTGCAAGGCTCAGGCAGTGTTACGCTTCACTTGGCATGCCTTTTCCCTTGTCAGTGTCCCTGGAGCTCTGGGCTGTGTGGTTTTCTGAACCCTAACCCTAGGCTCAGCCCTAACCCTAACCCTAGGCTCTGCCTAAGGGGCAGCATTGGGCTGAGGCCAGTTCCAATTGGGAAAACGAGAAGGCTTCATGTTTGGGGCAGTGCCGCGCTACACTTGGAATGCATTTCGCATCGCCAGTGGTGCTGAATCTCTGGGCTGTGTAGTTTTCATAACCCTAAGCCTAGGCTCAACCCTAACCCTAACCCTAACCCTAGACTCAGCCTAAGAAACAGCACTGGGCTGAAGTGAGTACCAGTTGGGAAAAGACGAAGGCTGCAAGGCTCAGGCAGTGTTGCACTTCCTTTGGCATGCCTTTATGATTGTCAGTGTCCCTGGAGCTCTGGGCTGTGTGGTTTTCTGAACCCTAACCCTAGGCTCAACCCTAACCCTAGCTTCAGCATAAGAAAAAGCATTGGACTGATGGGAGTTCCAAAAAGGAACAGCGGATGGCTTCATGTTTGGGGCAGTGCCGCGCTACACTTGGCATGCCTTTTCCCTTGTCAGTGTCCCTGGAGCTCTGGGCTGGGCGGTTTTCTGAATCCTAAACCTAGGCTCAACCCTAACCCTAACCCTAACCCTAAGCCTAGGCTCAGCCTAAGAGGCAGCATTAGGATGACGCACATTCCAATTGAGAAAACACGAAGGCTGCATGTTTGGGGCAGTGCCGTGCTGCACTTGGCATGCCTTTAGCTTTGTCAGCGTCCCTGGAGCTCTGGGCTGTGTGGTTTTCTGAACCCTAACCCGAGGCTCAGCCCTAACCCTAACCCTAGCCTCCGCCTGAGAAAAAGCATTGGACTGATGCGAGTTCCAATCAGGAACAGCGGATAAATTCATGTTCGGGGCAGTGCCAGCGCTACACTTGGCATGCCTTCTGCCTTTTCAGTGTCCCTGGAGCTCTGGGCTGTGTGGTTTTCTGAACCCTAACCCTAGGCTCAACCCTAACCCTAGCTTCAGCATAAGAAAAAGCATTGGACTGATGGGAGTTCCAAAAAGGAACAGCGGATGGCTTCATGTTTCGGGCAGTGCCGCGCTACACTTGGCATGCCTTTTCCCTTGGCAGTGTCCCTGGAGCTCTGGGCTGGGTGGTTCCCTGAATCCTAACCCTAGGCTCAACCCTAACCCTAACCCTAACCCTAGGCTCAGCCTAAGAGGCAGCATTAGGATGACGCACATTCCAATTGAGAAAACACGAAGGCTGCATGTTTGGGGCAGTGCCGTGCTGCACTTGGCATGCCTTTAGCTTTGTCAGCGTCCCTGGAGCTCTGGGCTGTGTGGTTTTCTGAACCCTAACCCGAGGCTCAGCCCTAACCCTAACCCTAGCCTCCGCCTGAGAAAAAGCATTGGACTGATGCGAGTTCCAATCAGGAACAGCGGATAAATTCATGTTCGGGGCAGTGCCAGCGCTACAGTTGGCATGCCTTCTGCCTTTTCAGTGTCCCTGGAGCTCTGGGCTGTGCGGTTTTCTGAACTCGAACCCTAGGCTCAACCCTAACCCTAACCCTAAGCCTAGGCTCAGCCTAAGAGGCAGCACTGGGCTGAGGCAAGTTCCAGGTTTGAAAAGACGAAGGCTGCAAGGCTCAGGCAGTGTTGCGCTTCCTTTGGCATGCCTTTATGATTGTCAGTGTCCCTGGAGCTCTGGGCTGTGTGGTTTTCTGAACCCTAACCCTAGGCTCAGCCCTAACCCTAGCTTCAGCATAAGAAAAAGCATTGGACTGATGGGAGTTCCAAAAAGGAACAGCGGATGGCTTCATGTTTGGGGCAGTGCCGCGCTACACTTGGCATGCCTTTTCCCTTGTCAGTGTCCCTGGAGCTCTGGGCTGGGCGGTTTTCTGAACTCGAACCCTAGGCTCAACCCTAACCCTAACCCTAACCCTAAGCCTAGGCTCAGCCTAATAGGCAGCACTGGGCTGAGTCAAGTTCCAGGTTGGAAAAGACGAAGGCTGCAAGGCTCAGGCAGTGTTACGCTTCACTTGGCATGCCTTTTCCCTTGTCAGTGTCCCTGGAGCTCTGGGCTGTGTGGTTTTCTGAACCCTAACCCTAGGCTCAACCCTAACCCTAGCTTCAGCATAAGAAAAAGCATTGGAGTGATGCGAGTTCCAATCAGGAACAGCGGATGGCTTCATGTTTGGGGCAGTGCCGCGCTACACTTGGCATGCCTTTTCCCTTGTCAGTGTCCCTGGAGCTCTGGGCTGGGCGGTTTTCTGAATCCTAAACCTAGGCTCAACCCTAACCCTAACCCTAACCCTAACCCTAGGCTCAGCCTAAGAGGCAGCATTAGGATGACGCACATTCCAATTGAGAAAACACGAAGGCTGCATGTTTGGGGCAGTGCCGTGCTGCACTTGGCATGCCTTTAGCTTTGTCAGCGTCCCTGGAGCTCTGGGCTGTGTGGTTTTCTGAACCCTAACCCGAGGCTCAGCCCTAACCCTAACCCTAGCCTCCGCCTGAGAAAAAGCATTGGACTGATGCGAGTTCCAATCAGGAACAGCGGATAAATTCATGTTCGGGGCAGTGCCAGCGCTACAGTTGGCATGCCTTCTGCCTTTTCAGTGTCCCTGGAGCTCTGGGCTGTGTGGTTTTCTGAACCCTAACCCTAGGCTCAACCCTAACCCTAGCTTCAGCATAAGAAAAAGCATTGGTCTGATGGGAGTTCCAATCAGGAACAGCGGATGGCTTCATGTTTGGGGCAGTGCCAGCGCTACAGTTGGCATGCCTTCTGCCTTTTCAGTGTCCCTGGAGCTCTGGGTTGAGCGGTTTTCTGAACTCGAACCCTAGGCTCAACCCTAACCCTAACCCTAAGCCTAGGCTCAGCCTAAGAGGCAGCACTGGGCTGAGGCAAGTTCCAGGTTTGAAAAGACGAAGGCTGCAAGGCTCAGGCAGTGTTGCGCTTCCTTTGGCATGCCTTTATGATTGTCAGTGTCCCTGGAGCTCTGGGCTGTGTGGTTTTCTGGACCCTAACCCTAGGCTCAACCCTAACCCTAGCTTCAGCATAAGAAAAAGCATTGGACTGATGGGAGTTCCAAAAAGGAACAGCGGATGGCTTCATGTTTGGGGCAGTGCCGCGCTACACTTGGCATGCCTTTTCCCTTGTCAGTGTCCCTGGAGCTCTGGGCTGGGCGGTTTTCTGAACTCGAACCCTAGGCTCAACCCTAACCCTAACCCTAACCCTAAGCCTAGGCTCAGCCTAAGAGGCAGACCTATGCTGAGGCAAGTTCCAGGCTGGAAAAGACGAAGGCTGCAAGGCTCAGGCAGTGTTACGCTTCACTTGGCATGCCTTTTCCCTTGTCAGTGTCCCTGGAGCTCTGGGCTGTGTGGTTTTCTGAACCCTAACCCGCGGCTCAGCCCTATCCCTAACCCTAGCCTCCGCCTGAGAAAAAGCATTGGACTGATGCGAGTTCCAATCAGGAACAGCGGATAAATTCATGTTCGGGGCAGTGCCAGCGCCACACTTGGCACGCGCTCTGCCTTTTCAGTGTCCCTGGAGCTCTGGGCTGTGTGGTTTTCTGAACCCTAACCCTAGGCTCAGCCCTAACCCTAACCCTAGGCTCTGCCTAAGGGGCAGCATTGGGCTGAGGCCAGTTCCAATTGGGAAAATGAGAATTCTTCATGTTTGGGGCAGTGCCGCGCTACGCTTGGAATGCCTTTCGCATCGCCAGTGGTGCTGAATCTCTGGGCTGTGTAGTTTTCATAACCCTAAGCCTAGGCTCAACCCTAACCCTAACCCTAACCCTAGACTCAGCCTAAGAAACAGCACTGGGCTGAGGCAAGTTCCAGGTTTGAAAAGACGAAGGCTGCAAGGCTCAGGCAGTGTTGCGCTTCCTTTGGCATGCCTTTATGATTGTCAGTGTCCCTGGAGCTCTGGGCTGTGTGGTTTTCTGAACCCTAACCCTAGGCTCAACCCTAACCCTAGCTTCAGCATAAGAAAAAGCATTGGACTGATGGGAGTTCCAAAAAGGAACAGCGGATGGCTTCATGTTTGGGGCAGTGCCGCGCTACACTTGGCATGCCTTTTCCCTTGTCAGTGTCCCAGGAGCTCTGGGCTGGGCGGTTTTCTGAACCCTAACCCTAGGCTCAACCCTAACCCTAACCCTAACCCTAAGCCTAGGCTCAGCCTAAGAGGCAGCACTGGGCTGAGTCAAGTTCCAGGTTGGAAAAGACGAAGGCTGCAAGGCTCAGGCAGTGTTACGCTTCACTTGGCATGCCTTTTCCCTTGTCATTGTCCCTGGAGCTCTGGGCTCTGTGGTTTTCTGAACCCTAACCCTAGGCTCAACCCTAACCCTAGCTTCAGCATAAGAAAAAGCATTGGAGTGATGCGAGTTCCAATCAGGAACAGCGGATGGCTTCATGTTTGGGGCAGTGCCGCGCTACACTTGGCATGCCTTTTCCCTTGTCAGTGTCCCTGGAGCTCTGGGCTGGGCGGTTTCCTGAATCCTAACCCTAGGCTCAACCCTAACCCTAACCCTAACCCTAACCCTAGGCTCAGCCTAAGAGGCAGCATTAGGATGACGCACGTTCCAATTGAGAAAACACGAAGGCTGCATGTTTGGGGCAGTGCCGTACTGCACTTGGCATGCCTTTAGCTTTGTCAGCGTCCCTGGAGCTCTGGGCTGTGTGGTTTTCTTAACCCTAACCCGAGGCTCAGCCCTAACCCTAACCCTAGCCTCCGCCTGAGAAAAAGCATTGGACTGATGCGAGTTCCAATCAGGCACAGCGGATGGCTTCATGTTTGGGGCAGTGCCGCGCTACAGTTGGCATGCCTTCTGACTTTTCAGTGTCCCTGGAGCTCTGGGTTGAGCGGTTTTCTGAACTCAAACCCTAGGCTCAACCCTAACCCTAACCCTAAGCCCAGGCTCAGCCTCAGAGGCCGCACTGGGCTGAGGCAAGTTCCAGGCTGGAAAAGACGAAGGCTGCAAGGCTCAGGCAGTGTTACGCTTCACTTGGCATGCCTTTTCCCTTGTCAGTGTCCCTGGAGCTCTGGGCTGTGTGGTTTTCTGAACCCTAACCCTAGGCTCAACCCTCACCCTAACCCTAACCCTAAGCCTAGGCTCAGCCTAAGAGGCAGCACTGGGCTGAGGCAAGTTCCAGGTTGGAAAAGACGAAGGCTGCAAGGCTCAGGCAGTGTTACACTTCACTTGGCATGCCTTTTCCCTTGTCAGTGTCCCTGGAGCTCTGGGCTGTGTGGTTTTCTGAACCCTAACCCTAGGCTCAGCCCTAACCCTAACCCTAGGCTCTGCCTAAGGGGTAGCATTGGGCTGACGCCAGTTCCAATTGGGAAAACGAGAAGACTTCATGTTTGGGGCAGTGCCGCGCTACGCTTGGAATGCCTTTCGCATCGCCAGTGGTGCTGAATCTCTGGGCTGTGTAGTTTTCATAACCCGAAGCCTAGGCTCAACCCTAACCCTAACCCTAAGCCTAAGCCTAGACTCAGCCTAAGAAACAGCACTGGGCTGAAGTGAGTACCAGTTGGGAAAAGACGAAGGCTGCAAGGCTCAGGCAGTGTTGTGCTTCCTTTGGCATGCCTTTACGATTGTCAGTGTCCCTGGAGCTCTGGGCTGTGTGGTTTTCTGAACCCTAACCCTAGGCTCAACCCTAACCCTAGCTTCAGCATAAGAAAAAGCATTGGACTGATGGGAGTTCCAAAAAGGAACAGCGGATGGCTTCATGTTTGGGGCAGTGCCGCGCTACACTTGGCATGCCTTTTCCCTTGTCAGTGTCCCTGGAGCTCTGGGCTGGGCGGTTTTCTGAACCCTAACCCTAGGCTCAACCCTAACCCTAACCCTAACCCTAGGCTCAGCCTAAGAGGCAGCATTAGGATGACGCACGTTCCAAATGAGAAAACACGAAGGCTGCATTTTGGGGCAGTGCCATGCTGCACTTGGCATGCCTTTATCTTTGTCAGCGTCTCTGGAGCTCTGGGCTGTGTGGTTTTCTGGACCATAACCCGAGGCTCAGCCCTAACCCTAACCCTAGCCTCCGCCTGAGAAAAAGCATTGGACTTATGGGTGTTCCAATCAGGAACAGCGGATGGCTTCATGTTTGGGGCAGTGCCAGCGCTACAGTTGGCATGCCTTCTGCCTTTTCAGTGTCCCTGGAGCTCTGGGCTGTGCGGTTTTCTGAACTCGAACCCTAGGCTCAACCCTAACCCTAACCCTAAGCCTAGGCTCAGCCTAAGAGGCAGCACTGGGCTGAGGCAAGTTCCAGGTTTGAAAAGACGAAGGCTGCAAGGCTCAGGCAGTGTTGCGCTTCCTTTGGCATGCCTTTATGATTGTCAGTGTCCCTGGAGCTCTGGGCTGTGTGGTTTTCTGAACCCTAACCCTAGGCTCAGCCCTAACCCTAGCTTCAGCATAAGAAAAAGCATTGGACTGATGGGAGTTCCAAAAAGGAACAGCGGATGGCTTCATGTTTGGGGCAGTGCCGCGCTACACTTGGCATGCCTTTTCCCTTGTCAGTGTCCCTGGAGCTCTGGGCTGGGCGGTTTTCTGAACTCGAACCCTAGGCTCAACCCTAACCCTAACCCTAACCCTAAGCCTAGGCTCAGCCTAATAGGCAGCACTGGGCTGAGTCAAGTTCCAGGTTGGAAAAGA
This sequence comes from Aphelocoma coerulescens, assembly GCF_041296385.1. NCBI lineage: Eukaryota > Metazoa > Chordata > Aves > Passeriformes > Corvidae > Aphelocoma > Aphelocoma coerulescens. The sequence goes on along the minus strand of NC_091013.1, from coordinate 57,154,208 downwards.
CGAAGGCTGCAAGGCTCAGGCAGTGTTACGCTTCACTTGGCATGCCTTTTCCCTTGTCAGTGTCCCTGGAGCTCTGGGCTGTGTGGTTTTCTGAACCCTAACCCTAGGCTCAACCCTAACCCTAGCTTCAGCATAAGAAAAAGCATTGGAGTGATGCGAGTTCCAATCAGGAACAGCGGATGGCTTCATGTTTGGGGCAGTGCCGCGCTACACTTGGCATGCCTTTTCCCTTGTCAGTGTCCCTGGAGCTCTGGGCTGGGCGGTTTTCTGAATCCTAAACCTAGGCTCAACCCTAACCCTAACCCTAACCCTAACCCTAGGCTCAGCCTAAGAGGCAGCATTAGGATGACGCACATTCCAATTGAGAAAACACGAAGGCTGCATGTTTGGGGCAGTGCCGTGCTGCACTTGGCATGCCTTTTGCTTTGTCAGCGTCCCTGGAGCTCTGGGCTGTGTGGTTTTCTGAACCCTAACCCGAGGCTCAGCCCTAACCCTAACCCTAGCCTCCGCCTGAGAAAAAGCATTGGACTGATGCGAGTTCCAATCAGGAACAGCGGATAAATTCATGTTCGGGGCAGTGCCAGCGCTACAGTTGGCATGCCTTCTGCCTTTTCAGTGTCCCTGGAGCTCTGGGCTGTGTGGTTTTCTGAACCCTAACCCTAGGCTCAACCCTAACCCTAACCCTAAGCCTAGGCTCAGCCTAAGATGCAGCACTGGGCTGAGGCAAGTTCCAGGTTGGAAAAGACGAAGGCTGCAAGGCTCAGGCAGTGTTGCGCTTCCTTTGGCATGCCTTTATGATTGTCAGTGTCCCTGGAGCTCTGGGCTGTGTGGTTTTCTGGACCCTAACCCTAGGCTCAACCCTAACCCTAGCTTCAGCATAAGAAAAAGCATTGGACTGATGGGAGTTCCAAAAAGGAACAGCGGATGGCTTCATGTTTGGGGCAGTGCCGCGCTACACTTGGCATGCCTTTTCCCTTGTCAGTGTCCCAGGAGCTCTGGGCTGGGCGGTTTTCTGAACCCTAACCCTAGGCTCAACCCTAACCCTAACCCTAACCCTAAGCCTAGGCTCAGCCTAATAGGCAGCACTGGGCTGAGTCAAGTTCCAGGTTGGAAAAGACGAAGGCTGCAAGGCTCAGGCAGTGTTACGCTTCACTTGGCATGCCTTTTCCCTTGTCAGTGTCCCTGGAGCTCTGGGCTGTGTGGTTTTCTGAACCCTAACCCTAGGCTCAGCCCTAACCCTAACCCTAGGCTCTGCCTAAGGGGCAGCATTGGGCTGAGGCCAGTTCCAATTGGGAAAACGAGAAGGCTTCATGTTTGGGGCAGTGCCGCGCTACACTTGGAATGCATTTCGCATCGCCAGTGGTGCTGAATCTCTGGGCTGTGTAGTTTTCATAACCCTAAGCCTAGGCTCAACCCTAACCCTAACCCTAACCCTAGACTCAGCCTAAGAAACAGCACTGGGCTGAAGTGAGTACCAGTTGGGAAAAGACGAAGGCTGCAAGGCTCAGGCAGTGTTGCACTTCCTTTGGCATGCCTTTATGATTGTCAGTGTCCCTGGAGCTCTGGGCTGTGTGGTTTTCTGAACCCTAACCCTAGGCTCAACCCTAACCCTAGCTTCAGCATAAGAAAAAGCATTGGACTGATGGGAGTTCCAAAAAGGAACAGCGGATGGCTTCATGTTTGGGGCAGTGCCGCGCTACACTTGGCATGCCTTTTCCCTTGTCAGTGTCCCTGGAGCTCTGGGCTGGGCGGTTTTCTGAATCCTAAACCTAGGCTCAACCCTAACCCTAACCCTAACCCTAAGCCTAGGCTCAGCCTAAGAGGCAGCATTAGGATGACGCACATTCCAATTGAGAAAACACGAAGGCTGCATGTTTGGGGCAGTGCCGTGCTGCACTTGGCATGCCTTTAGCTTTGTCAGCGTCCCTGGAGCTCTGGGCTGTGTGGTTTTCTGAACCCTAACCCGAGGCTCAGCCCTAACCCTAACCCTAGCCTCCGCCTGAGAAAAAGCATTGGACTGATGCGAGTTCCAATCAGGAACAGCGGATAAATTCATGTTCGGGGCAGTGCCAGCGCTACACTTGGCATGCCTTCTGCCTTTTCAGTGTCCCTGGAGCTCTGGGCTGTGTGGTTTTCTGAACCCTAACCCTAGGCTCAACCCTAACCCTAGCTTCAGCATAAGAAAAAGCATTGGACTGATGGGAGTTCCAAAAAGGAACAGCGGATGGCTTCATGTTTCGGGCAGTGCCGCGCTACACTTGGCATGCCTTTTCCCTTGGCAGTGTCCCTGGAGCTCTGGGCTGGGTGGTTCCCTGAATCCTAACCCTAGGCTCAACCCTAACCCTAACCCTAACCCTAGGCTCAGCCTAAGAGGCAGCATTAGGATGACGCACATTCCAATTGAGAAAACACGAAGGCTGCATGTTTGGGGCAGTGCCGTGCTGCACTTGGCATGCCTTTAGCTTTGTCAGCGTCCCTGGAGCTCTGGGCTGTGTGGTTTTCTGAACCCTAACCCGAGGCTCAGCCCTAACCCTAACCCTAGCCTCCGCCTGAGAAAAAGCATTGGACTGATGCGAGTTCCAATCAGGAACAGCGGATAAATTCATGTTCGGGGCAGTGCCAGCGCTACAGTTGGCATGCCTTCTGCCTTTTCAGTGTCCCTGGAGCTCTGGGCTGTGCGGTTTTCTGAACTCGAACCCTAGGCTCAACCCTAACCCTAACCCTAAGCCTAGGCTCAGCCTAAGAGGCAGCACTGGGCTGAGGCAAGTTCCAGGTTTGAAAAGACGAAGGCTGCAAGGCTCAGGCAGTGTTGCGCTTCCTTTGGCATGCCTTTATGATTGTCAGTGTCCCTGGAGCTCTGGGCTGTGTGGTTTTCTGAACCCTAACCCTAGGCTCAGCCCTAACCCTAGCTTCAGCATAAGAAAAAGCATTGGACTGATGGGAGTTCCAAAAAGGAACAGCGGATGGCTTCATGTTTGGGGCAGTGCCGCGCTACACTTGGCATGCCTTTTCCCTTGTCAGTGTCCCTGGAGCTCTGGGCTGGGCGGTTTTCTGAACTCGAACCCTAGGCTCAACCCTAACCCTAACCCTAACCCTAAGCCTAGGCTCAGCCTAATAGGCAGCACTGGGCTGAGTCAAGTTCCAGGTTGGAAAAGACGAAGGCTGCAAGGCTCAGGCAGTGTTACGCTTCACTTGGCATGCCTTTTCCCTTGTCAGTGTCCCTGGAGCTCTGGGCTGTGTGGTTTTCTGAACCCTAACCCTAGGCTCAACCCTAACCCTAGCTTCAGCATAAGAAAAAGCATTGGACTGATGGGAGTTCCAAAAAGGAACAGCGGATGGCTTCATGTTTGGGGCAGTGCCGCGCTACACTTGGCATGCCTTTTCCCTTGTCAGTGTCCCTGGAGCTCTGGGCTGGGCGGTTTTCTGAATCCTAAACCTAGGCTCAACCCTAACCCTAACCCTAACCCTAACCCTAGGCTCAGCCTAAGAGGCAGCATTAGGATGACGCACATTCCAATTGAGAAAACACGAAGGCTGCATGTTTGGGGCAGTGCCGTGCTGCACTTGGCATGCCTTTAGCTTTGTCAGCGTCCCTGGAGCTCTGGGCTGTGTGGTTTTCTGAACCCTAACCCGAGGCTCAGCCCTAACCCTAACCCTAGCCTCCGCCTGAGAAAAAGCATTGGACTGATGCGAGTTCCAATCAGGAACAGCGGATAAATTCATGTTCGGGGCAGTGCCAGCGCTACAGTTGGCATGCCTTCTGCCTTTTCAGTGTCCCTGGAGCTCTGGGCTGTGTGGTTTTCTGAACCCTAACCCTAGGCTCAACCCTAACCCTAGCTTCAGCATAAGAAAAAGCATTGGTCTGATGGGAGTTCCAATCAGGAACAGCGGATGGCTTCATGTTTGGGGCAGTGCCAGCGCTACAGTTGGCATGCCTTCTGCCTTTTCAGTGTCCCTGGAGCTCTGGGTTGAGCGGTTTTCTGAACTCGAACCCTAGGCTCAACCCTAACCCTAACCCTAAGCCTAGGCTCAGCCTAAGAGGCAGCACTGGGCTGAGGCAAGTTCCAGGTTTGAAAAGACGAAGGCTGCAAGGCTCAGGCAGTGTTGCGCTTCCTTTGGCATGCCTTTATGATTGTCAGTGTCCCTGGAGCTCTGGGCTGTGTGGTTTTCTGGACCCTAACCCTAGGCTCAACCCTAACCCTAGCTTCAGCATAAGAAAAAGCATTGGACTGATGGGAGTTCCAAAAAGGAACAGCGGATGGCTTCATGTTTGGGGCAGTGCCGCGCTACACTTGGCATGCCTTTTCCCTTGTCAGTGTCCCTGGAGCTCTGGGCTGGGCGGTTTTCTGAACTCGAACCCTAGGCTCAACCCTAACCCTAACCCTAACCCTAAGCCTAGGCTCAGCCTAAGAGGCAGACCTATGCTGAGGCAAGTTCCAGGCTGGAAAAGACGAAGGCTGCAAGGCTCAGGCAGTGTTACGCTTCACTTGGCATGCCTTTTCCCTTGTCAGTGTCCCTGGAGCTCTGGGCTGTGTGGTTTTCTGAACCCTAACCCGCGGCTCAGCCCTATCCCTAACCCTAGCCTCCGCCTGAGAAAAAGCATTGGACTGATGCGAGTTCCAATCAGGAACAGCGGATAAATTCATGTTCGGGGCAGTGCCAGCGCCACACTTGGCACGCGCTCTGCCTTTTCAGTGTCCCTGGAGCTCTGGGCTGTGTGGTTTTCTGAACCCTAACCCTAGGCTCAGCCCTAACCCTAACCCTAGGCTCTGCCTAAGGGGCAGCATTGGGCTGAGGCCAGTTCCAATTGGGAAAATGAGAATTCTTCATGTTTGGGGCAGTGCCGCGCTACGCTTGGAATGCCTTTCGCATCGCCAGTGGTGCTGAATCTCTGGGCTGTGTAGTTTTCATAACCCTAAGCCTAGGCTCAACCCTAACCCTAACCCTAACCCTAGACTCAGCCTAAGAAACAGCACTGGGCTGAGGCAAGTTCCAGGTTTGAAAAGACGAAGGCTGCAAGGCTCAGGCAGTGTTGCGCTTCCTTTGGCATGCCTTTATGATTGTCAGTGTCCCTGGAGCTCTGGGCTGTGTGGTTTTCTGAACCCTAACCCTAGGCTCAACCCTAACCCTAGCTTCAGCATAAGAAAAAGCATTGGACTGATGGGAGTTCCAAAAAGGAACAGCGGATGGCTTCATGTTTGGGGCAGTGCCGCGCTACACTTGGCATGCCTTTTCCCTTGTCAGTGTCCCAGGAGCTCTGGGCTGGGCGGTTTTCTGAACCCTAACCCTAGGCTCAACCCTAACCCTAACCCTAACCCTAAGCCTAGGCTCAGCCTAATAGGCAGCACTGGGCTGAGTCAAGTTCCAGGTTGGAAAAGACGAAGGCTGCAAGGCTCAGGCAGTGTTACGCTTCACTTGGCATGCCTTTTCCCTTGTCATTGTCCCTGGAGCTCTGGGCTCTGTGGTTTTCTGAACCCTAACCCTAGGCTCAACCCTAACCCTAGCTTCAGCATAAGAAAAAGCATTGGACTGATGCGAGTTCCAATCAGGAACAGCGGATGGCTTCATGTTTGGGGCAGTGCCGCGCTACACTTGGCATGCCTTTTCCCTTGTCAGTGTCCCTGGAGCTCTGGGCTGGGCGGTTTCCTGAATCCTAACCCTAGGCTCAACCCTAACCCTAACCCTAACCCTAACCCTAGGCTCAGCCTAAGAGGCAGCATTAGGATGACGCACGTTCCAATTGAGAAAACACGAAGGCTGCATGTTTGGGGCAGTGCCGTACTGCACTTGGCATGCCTTTAGCTTTGTCAGCGTCCCTGGAGCTCTGGGCTGTGTGGTTTTCTTAACCCTAACCCGAGGCTCAGCCCTAACCCTAACCCTAGCCTCCGCCTGAGAAAAAGCATTGGACTGATGCGAGTTCCAATCAGGCACAGCGGATGGCTTCATGTTTGGGGCAGTGCCGCGCTACAGTTGGCATGCCTTCTGACTTTTCAGTGTCCCTGGAGCTCTGGGTTGAGCGGTTTTCTGAACTCAAACCCTAGGCTCAACCCTAACCCTAACCCTAAGCCCAGGCTCAGCCTCAGAGGCCGCACTGGGCTGAGGCAAGTTCCAGGCTGGAAAAGACGAAGGCTGCAAGGCTCAGGCAGTGTTACGCTTCACTTGGCATGCCTTTTCCCTTGTCAGTGTCCCTGGAGCTCTGGGCTGTGTGGTTTTCTGAACCCTAACCCTAGGCTCAACCCTCACCCTAACCCTAACCCTAAGCCTAGGCTCAGCCTAAGAGGCAGCACTGGGCTGAGGCAAGTTCCAGGTTGGAAAAGACGAAGGCTGCAAGGCTCAGGCAGTGTTACACTTCACTTGGCATGCCTTTTCCCTTGTCAGTGTCCCTGGAGCTCTGGGCTGTGTGGTTTTCTGAACCCTAACCCTAGGCTCAGCCCTAACCCTAACCCTAGGCTCTGCCTAAGGGGTAGCATTGGGCTGACGCCAGTTCCAATTGGGAAAACGAGAAGACTTCATGTTTGGGGCAGTGCCGCGCTACGCTTGGAATGCCTTTCGCATCGCCAGTGGTGCTGAATCTCTGGGCTGTGTAGTTTTCATAACCCGAAGCCTAGGCTCAACCCTAACCCTAACCCTAAGCCTAAGCCTAGACTCAGCCTAAGAAACAGCACTGGGCTGAAGTGAGTACCAGTTGGGAAAAGACGAAGGCTGCAAGGCTCAGGCAGTGTTGTGCTTCCTTTGGCATGCCTTTACGATTGTCAGTGTCCCTGGAGCTCTGGGCTGTGTGGTTTTCTGAACCCTAACCCTAGGCTCAACCCTAACCCTAGCTTCAGCATAAGAAAAAGCATTGGACTGATGGGAGTTCCAAAAAGGAACAGCGGATGGCTTCATGTTTGGGGCAGTGCCGCGCTACACTTGGCATGCCTTTTCCCTTGTCAGTGTCCCTGGAGCTCTGGGCTGGGCGGTTTTCTGAACCCTAACCCTAGGCTCAACCCTAACCCTAACCCTAACCCTAGGCTCAGCCTAAGAGGCAGCATTAGGATGACGCACGTTCCAAATGAGAAAACACGAAGGCTGCATTTTGGGGCAGTGCCATGCTGCACTTGGCATGCCTTTATCTTTGTCAGCGTCTCTGGAGCTCTGGGCTGTGTGGTTTTCTGGACCATAACCCGAGGCTCAGCCCTAACCCTAACCCTAGCCTCCGCCTGAGAAAAAGCATTGTACTTATGGGTGTTCCAATCAGGAACAGCGGATGGCTTCATGTTTGGGGCAGTGCCAGCGCTACAGTTGGCATGCCTTCTGCCTTTTCAGTGTCCCTGGAGCTCTGGGCTGTGCGGTTTTCTGAACTCGAACCCTAGGCTCAACCCTAACCCTAACCCTAAGCCTAGGCTCAGCCTAAGAGGCAGCACTGGGCTGAGGCAAGTTCCAGGTTTGAAAAGACGAAGGCTGCAAGGCTCAGGCAGTGTTGCGCTTCCTTTGGCATGCCTTTATGATTGTCAGTGTCCCTGGAGCTCTGGGCTGTGTGGTTTTCTGAACCCTAACCCTAGGCTCAGCCCTAACCCTAGCTTCAGCATAAGAAAAAGCATTGGACTGATGGGAGTTCCAAAAAGGAACAGCGGATGGCTTCATGTTTGGGGCAGTGCCGCGCTACACTTGGCATGCCTTTTCCCTTGTCAGTGTCCCTGGAGCTCTGGGCTGGGCGGTTTTCTGAACTCGAACCCTAGGCTCAACCCTAACCCTAACCCTAACCCTAAGCCTAGGCTCAGCCTAATAGGCAGCACTGGGCTGAGTCAAGTTCCAGGTTGGAAAAGACGAAGGCTGCAAGGCTCAGGCAGTGTTACGCTTCACTTGGCATGCCTTTTCCCTTGTCAGTGTCCCTGGAGCTCTGGGCTGTGTGGTTTTCTGAACCCTAACCCTAGGCTCAACCCTAACCCTAGCTTCAGCATAAGAAAAAGCATTGGAGTGATGCGAGTTCCAATCAGGAACAGCGGATGGCTTCATGTTTGGGGCAGTGCCGCGCTACACTTGGCATGCCTTTTCCCTTGTCAGTGTCCCTGGAGCTCTGGGCTGGGCGGTTTTCTGAATCCTAAACCTAGGCTCAACCCTAACCCTAACCCTAACCCTAACCCTAGGCTCAGCCTAAGAGGCAGCATTAGGATGACGCACATTCCAATTGAGAAAACACGAAGGCTGCATGTTTGGGGCAGTGCCGTGCTGCACTTGGCATGCCTTTTGCTTTGTCAGCGTCCCTGGAGCTCTGGGCTGTGTGGTTTTCTGAACCCTAACCCGAGGCTCAGCCCTAACCCTAACCCTAGCCTCCGCCTGAGAAAAAGCATTGGACTGATGCGAGTTCCAATCAGGAACAGCGGATAAATTCATGTTCGGGGCAGTGCCAGCGCTACAGTTGGCATGCCTTCTGCCTTTTCAGTGTCCCTGGAGCTCTGGGCTGTGTGGTTTTCTGAACCCTAACCCTAGGCTCAACCCTAACCCTAACCCTAAGCCTAGGCTCAGCCTAAGAGGCAGCACTGGGCTGAGGCAAGTTCCAGGTTGGAAAAGACGAAGGCTGCAAGGCTCAGGCAGTGTTGCGCTTCCTTTGGCATGCCTTTATGATTGTCAGTGTCCCTGGAGCTCTGGGCTGTGTGGTTTTCTGGACCCTAACCCTAGGCTCAACCCTAACCCTAGCTTCAGCATAAGAAAAAGCATTGGACTGATGGGAGTTCCAAAAAGGAACAGCGGATGGCTTCATGTTTGGGGCAGTGCCGCGCTACACTTGGCATGCCTTTTCCCTTGTCAGTGTCCCTGGAGCTCTGGGCTGGGCGGTTTTCTGAACTCGAACCCTAGGCTCAACCCTAACCCTAACCCTAACCCTAAGCCTAGGCTCAGCCTAAGAGGCAGACCTATGCTGAGGCAAGTTCCAGGCTGGAAAAGACGAAGGCTGCAAGGCTCAGGCAGTGTTACGCTTCACTTGGCATGCCTTTTCCCTTGTCAGTGTCCCTGGAGCTCTGGGCTGTGTGGTTTTCTGAACCCTAACCCTAGGCTCAGCCCTAACCCTAACCCTAGGCTCTGCCTAAGTGGCAGCATTGGGCTGAGGCCAGTTCCAATTTGGAAAACGAGAAGGCTTCATGTTTGGGGCATTGCCGCGCTACGCTTGGAATGCCTTTCGCATCGCCAGTGGTGCTGAATCTCTGGGCTGTGTAGTTTTCATAACCCTAAGCCTAGGCTCAACCCTAACCCTAACCCTAACCCTAGACTCAGCCTAAGAAAGAGCACTGGGCTGAAGTGAGTACCAGTTGGGAAAAGACGAAGGCTGCAAGGCTCAGGCAGTGTTGCGCTTCCTTTGGCATGCCTTTATGATTGTCAGTGTCCCTGGAGCTCTGGGCTCTGTGGTTTTCTGAACCCTAACCCTAGGCTCAACCCTAACCCTAGCTTCAGCATAAGAAAAAGCATTGGACTGATGGGAGTTCCAAAAAGGAACAGCGGATGGCTTCATGTTTCGGGCAGTGCCGCGCTACACTTGGCATGCCTTTTCCCTTGCCAGTGTCCCTGGAGCTCTGGGCTGGGTGGTTCCCTGAATCCTAACCCTAGGCTCAACCCTAACCCTAACCCTAACCCTAGGCTCAGCCTAAGAGGCAGCATTAGGATGACGCACGTTCCAATTGAGAAAACACGAAGGCTGCATGTTTGGGGCAGTGCCGTGCTGCACTTGGCATGCCTTTAGCTTTGTCAGCGTCCCTGGAGCTCTGGGCTGTGTGGTTTTCTGAACCCTAACCCTAGGCTCAGCCCTAACCCTAACCCTAGCCTCCGCCTGATAAAAAGCATTGGACTGATGCGAGTTCCAATCAGGAACAGCGGATAAATTCATGTTCGGGGCAGTGCCAGCGCTACATTTGGCACGCGCTCTGCCTTTTCAGTGTCCCTGGAGCTCTGGGCTCTGTGGTTTTCTGAACCCTAACCCTAGGCTCAACCCTAACCCTAGCTTCAGCATAAGAAAAAGCATTGGACTGATGGGAGTTCCAAAAAGGAACAGCGGATGGCTTCATGTTTGGGGCAGTGCCGCGCTACACTTGGCATGCCTTTTCCCTTGTCAGTGTCCCTGGAGCTCTGGGCTGGGCGGTTTTCTGAACCCTAACCCTAGGCTCACCCCTAACCCTAACCCTAAGTTTAGGCTCAGCCTAAGAGGCAGCACTGGGCTGAGGCAAGTTCCAGGCTGGAAAAGACGAAGGCTGCAAGGCTCAGGCAGTGTTGCGCTTCACTTGGCATGCCTTTTCCCTTGTCAGTGTCCCTGGAGCTCTGGGCTCTGTGGTTTTCTGAACCCTAACCCTAGGCTCAGCCCTAACCCTAACCCTAACCCTAACCCTAACCCTAACCCTAACCCTAGGCTTTGCCCTAACCCTAACCCTAACCCTAGGCTCTGCCTAAGGGGCCGCATTGGGCTGAGGCCAGTTCCAATTGGGAAAACGAGAAGGCTTCATGTTTGGGGCAGTGCCGCGCTACACTTGGAATGCATTTCGCATCGCCAGTGGTGCTGAATCTCTGGGCTGTGTAGTTTTCATAACCCTAAGCCTAGGCTCAACCCTAACCCTAATCCTAGACTCAGCCTAGGAAACAGCACTGGGCTGAAGTGAGTACCAGTTGGGAAAAGACGAAGGCTGCAAGGCTCAGGCAGTGTTGCGCTTCCTTTGGCATGCCTTTATGATTGTCAGTGTCCCTGGAGCTCTGGGCTGTGTGGTTTTCTGAACCCTAACCCTAGGCTCAGCCCTAACCCTAGCTTCAGCCTAAGAAAAAGCATTGGACTGATGGGAGTTCCAAAAAGGAACACAGGAAGGCTTCATGTTTGGGGCAGTGCTGCACTGCACTTGGAATTCCTTTTGCATTGTCATTTTCTCTGGAGCTGTGTTCTGTTTTTTTTCTGAATCCTAACCCTTGGTGTAACCCCAACCCTAACTCTAACCCTCTCCATAATATATTGGAAGTTCTTTGCTGTTCATAGTAGTATTATTATATAGTAGTAATTATTATGTTAATAATGCATGTACTGTTAAAAGTTTTGGTTATTGTATTATAAAAGTGGTACTGCTTCTTTGCACCCCCCTCCCCCCCAGCACTGAGCCATCCTGGACAAACCCTTAAGAACCAATCATCGCCTTAACCTTCATGCAAATGCAGGATCGAAACAGAGTTCAGTCCAACGGGACAAAAATCAGTATAAAAATGGGGCATCCAGGTCAGTGAGGCATGCCGATTGACCTTGAACATCAAAAACATACCTGCTCTGAAGATGAAGATCCAGTGCCAGCTCTCCAGCATCCAGACTTGTTGCTGACTGGGAGCCCTCCTGCTCTACATCCTTGGACTATCTGCGTGCACTCTACCCACCAGCCCCTATGCTTTAGGCCACATAATAAAAGCTGAAATCACTTTAGGACCAGGAGTGCGTTCCTGTTTTCAACATTTTGGGGACCCGTCCGGGATATGACCTCACCTGACTAGCACCAGAGGACGGGACAGCCGCCTGTACTCTCCAGGTCCCCCGAGGAACCTTGCGTTGATATCCGGAAAAGGCCTGAGGCCCATGAGGCACAGCAGAGCGGGATTCCAGCTGGTGTGTATCACCCATCCACGGGTAGGAGGACCAGGGGCTCAAGTGTGTGGAGAGTGTTTGAAACGGGACCAGTAGCTCTGCGCCCTGAATTGAGTGCAGACTTCCTAGTACCATGGTTCTGGCTTCTCCGCAAGGAGACCATCTGGGAATGGAGGGAAGTGAAAGAAGGAAGAGTGAATGAGGCACCTCCCCTCCTTGTTCCTACAGTCAGGGCACCTGGGCAGGCCCTGTTAGAGCTTGGTAAGCCATTGTCCCCCGGCTGTATAGGGGGCTGTGGTAAGGGAGTGAGTCACACAAATTAGCCCCAGATCCTCAGGCATGTGAGAGCTGGGGTGAAGGTGTGAGTGACACGCAAACAGGGTCACAGGTGAACTGGTGGATGCACCAGCACCAGAGGCGACCAGATTCAGGGTCCTTCCCTAAGGCCTGGTGGTACTGGAGCACAGAGAGGCCGACCCCAAGGCGAGGGGGCCGCAGTATCACAGGACCTTTGCAGCACCACGGCCGTGAGATGGGCAGTCGTGTGGCCCATTCCTCAGTGTACCAGGGTGGGAAGTCCAGTTTGGGCAAGGTCCAGAGGTTTGAACCCCTGACTCTGAGGCTATCTCTAGGGAAGAGGGATAGCCAAACCTCGGGGGAGGCGGAAGGGGTCAGGGTTGGGGCCTACACAGACCAGTGATTCCCTGGCAACAGGGGTCTGCTTCGTGTAAGACTAAGAGGCTTGCTTAAGTTTCCTTCGTCTGTCCAATAAAAGAAAAGGGAAATAAAAGGGAGTGCTAAACCTAGGTCAGTGGGGAAATCTAGGGTTTAGTACTTGGGGGCTCTGAAGTGTCGAAAAAGTACCTAAAAGTCCAGGTGGCTGAGGCATCAGAGCCAGGACTCCACTCAGAAGTCAAGGTGTGTGCGTGTGAACAGGCCTGAGAAACTGAGCGAAAATTCTTTTGTTTTCCTTTTTCTTTTTCCTTTTTCTTTTTTTAATTTTTCTTTTTCCCCTGCACCACCTTTCATGAGTGTGTGTAGGAATGTGTGAGTGAGATAAGGATAAGTGGTCGTTAGATAAGAATGCCAGATAAGAGTGCCCAGGGGCACCAAAGTTGATTATTTAGGACTGGGAGACCTGTTGTGTAAACAGAAAGATAAGAGGGAGCTATTTTTAATTCAGAGAACTTCTCCCTCTTTTAAGTTAAAAAGCAAGACAAATCTTTTTAGAAGGCCAGTAATCATAAGTTGGTATTACCTTGGCGGTTTTATTCATTGGCCCAAAAGCTTATAATAACTAAAGGTCACCAGGGGCCAGGGCCACAGCAGATGAAGAGGGCGACCAAAGATAAAGAATAAGAATATTCTGCCTGGTAGCTCCCTTGGTGACATATTGAATTACTGGAATAGGTGGGAAACAACTAAAAAGTTAGATCAAATGAGGATGATTTATTACTGTGTGGAACATTGGCCAAAGAGGAAATTACAACAAAAATCTTTAAAGCGGCCCTGGTATGGAAGCAGAGATAAGTGGTTATGTAAGTTATTATATCAGCAAGTGTGTAACCAAGAAAACCCTAATTCAGGAGAAGTAGAGTATGTAATTTGCTGGGTCAAATATGTATCTAGGGAAGGGGATTCTAAGGTATATAAACTAAAAAAGGATAAAGAACAGAAATCAGAGGAAGAAGATAAAGAAAATGAGAGAGCTATTCAAAAGAGGTGGGATCCCCTTGATTATGTAGCCCCACCAATTCTTCCTCCAGACTAACAAGACCCCCCCTGCCACTTAACTCCTAGCCTCCTGCTTCTCAAAACCCGCCTTTACCTCCCCCAATGATCCCCGCCTCTCCTCTGTCTCCTCAGGGAATCTCCCTGTCGTTTTTACCCCCTCCAATAATTCCACTCCCTCCAATATATATCCACCTCTTGATGCTTTTCCCTCTCTGCCCTCTATCCCTACTAACCTGCAGCATGCTGAATGTTTAAATCAGAATACAACACCTTTCCTTGTAAAAAAATCTCTGGAGATATCCTCCAACCTAACAACTGTACCCTCCCAACATGATAACAAAGAATTACTGAGCCTGTTGGATGACTGGCCCTTACTGTAATACCAGATCAAAAAGTGGTGTAAGACCAGAGGTAAAACCTGATAAGCTATTTCCCCTGAGGGAAATTCCATTAGCGGGAGCAGTCGGAGGAATACGCCTTATAAATGCACCACTGACAGCCTCTGAAGTGAGGGCATTCAAAAAAGAACTGAGTAACCTGGTGGAAGATCCAATTGGGACAGCACAACAAATAGATTAGTTCCTGGGTCCCAATATATATACCTGGGGGGACCTGCATTTTACTATGAACATCTTCTCCCCAGAAGAAATACGCCTCATAAAGTCAGCAGGTATGAAGATCTGGGAGAAGGAAAATCGCACTGGTCCCCCAGGTGAGCAAAAATTCCCTGTAGAGGACCCAAATTGGGATTCCAACCAGGAAGGGGGCTGAAGAAACATGCAAGACTACAGGACCCTAATTATAAGAGGCATAAAAGAGTCTGTACCCAAAAGCAGCAATACCAAATTGACATTTGATGAGAGTCAAGAAAAAGAGGAGTCGTCAGGGGCATGACTAAATCAATTAAAATGAAATTTTCAGTTACATTCCAACATTGATCCTGATGGACCAGAGGGACAAGTATTATTAAAAGTACAGTTTGTTACCAAAGCTTGGCCTGGCATTAGACAGAAATTATAAAAATTGGAAGACTGGCAAGAAAGGGGAATTAACGACCTGTTAAGAGAAGCTCTGAAAATTTATTTAAGGAGAGATGAGGAGAAAAACCAAACAAAAGCAAAAATAATGGTGGCAGTAGCAAGAGAAAGCGTAGGAGTGAGAAGAGACGAGCCAAAAGGGGGAGCAGAAAATAAAAGGAAGCTGGGTAAATGGAAAAAAACCACCATTAGATGATGTGTATTGTTATTATTGTGGAGAGAAAGGACACTTGAAACGGTCCTGTAAAAAATTAGAAATTGATGAAGCGATTGAGAGAGAACAGGACACCCTGGAGAAGATTCTGAGAAGAGATGATGATTAGGAGTGTCATGGGCTCTACGCTCTGGGGGATGAGATCAGACACCAGATAGACCCCCTGGTAAACTTAGAAATTGGCCCCCAGAGCGAAGAATATGAGTTTTTAGTGGACACAGGTGATGATCAATCCTGTGTGACAAAGTTCCCTAGGGGGGCTCAGCTAAGCAAAAAGATCTGCCAAGTGCAGGGAGCAAAAGGGGAACCATTCGGAGCCCAGGTTATAGAGAGCATAATTGTAAAAGGCAATTCAAGAGAATGCAGGGCTGATTTCCTTTATATCCCGAAACTAGGTTGTAACTTACTGGTGCGAGACCTGCAAGTAAGTGGGGAATTGGAGTAGTGCCAAATGAGGGGAGGATGGGAGCCCACATAATGTTATTAACTGAACAGGATATGGGAAAAATTAACCCAACAGTCTGGGCGGAAGGAGGAGGGCAAGGGTTGTTAAATATCCCACCAATTAAGATAGAAATGCTGTCAGGAATTCCTCCTGTTTGGGTAAAATAATATCCCATCTCTCCTGATGGCCAGAAAGGACTAACACCTATAATACAGGGACTCATGGAAGAAGGCATACTAGAACCATGCATGTCACCACATAATACACCAGTTCTGGATGTCAAGAAAACTGATGGAACCTACAGATTGGTGCAAGATTTGAGAGAAATTAACAAACAAACAATTTCCAGATATCCAATAGTATCAAATCTCTATACTCCTCTTAGTCAAATTCCATGAGAACATGCATGGTTCTCAGTAATAGATTTAAAGGATGCCCTTCTGGGCCTGTCCATTAGAGGAGGGGAGCAGGAATTGGTTTGCCTATGAATGAGAAGACCCAGACTGCAAATGTAAACAGCAACTTAGGTGGACCCACCTCCCACAGGGATTCACAGAGTCCCCTAACCAATTTGGACAAGCTTTAGAGGATCTTAAGAAATCCATTGTACCCAGGGAAGAGATACAAATTCTACAATATGTGGATGACCTACTAATATCAGGCAAAGATCAAGAACAAGTCCAACAGGCCAGTATAAGTTTAGTAAATTTTCTGGGGGAAAAAGGATTAAAAGTATAAAAGAAAAAACTCCAATTTGGAGAAGAAGAGATAAAGTACCTGGGGCATCTAATCGGAAAAGGGTACGAAAAGCTCAGTCCTGAAAGAGTTGTGGGGATTCTGTCAGTTCCACCACCCAAGACTGAAAGAGATGTAAGAAAGCTATTAGGTTTAATTGGCTATTGTAAATTATGGATTGGTAAGTATACACAAACTGTAAAATTTTTATATGAAAAGTTAATAAGCACAGAACCTGTGACCTGGACTCTGGAGGACACTGAACGGTTCCAAGACTTAAAAGCTCGATTGACAAAAGCCCCAGTTTTGAGTCTGCCAAATTTAAGAAAACAATTTGATCTATTTGTTAATGTTAACGAGGGGATAGCATATGGAGTAATAACCCAAGATTCGGGGGGGAAGCAGGACACTGGTGGCTTATCTGTCAAAATTGTTGGACCTGGTAGCAAGAGGGTGGCCAGCCTATATTCAAGCTGTGGCAGCCACAGCTACCTTATTGGAAGACACTCAAAAGCTTACATTCAGTGGGAGGATTCGAGTACACATACCCCACGACTTGAGGACAGTGTTAAGCCAAAAAGCTCCTCAGTGGCTAGCAGACAGCCGAATCCTGAGGTATGAAATAACCCTGATGAATATTGAGAATCTAGAGTTTGTCACCTCAAAATGTGTAAATCCTGCTCAATTCCTAACTGTGGAACCAATGGAAAATTTAGAGCATAACTGTATAGAGCTAATTGAGATACAAACAAAAGTAAGAGAAGACTTAGAAGAAGACGCCTTACCATATGGAAGGATCTTGTATATAGATGGATCCTCTCAAATTGTAATGGGACAAAGGGCGTCAGGATATGCCATTATTGAGGCAGGGGAAATCAAAGAAAAAGGGAAATTACCCTTGAATTGGTCTGCACAAAACTGAGAGATATATGCCCTAAAGAGAGGTTTAGATTTATTAGTAGATGATATAGGGACAATCTACACAGATTCTTGATATGCCTTTGGGATAGCTCATACCTTTGGAAAAATCTGGAAAGAGAGGGGATACCTTAACTCAAAAGGTCTGGCACGTGAAAATCTGATCAGGGAAGTACTCAAATCACTCAGAGAACCAATAGAAATTGCCATAGTCCATATTAAAGGCCACCAAAAAGGGGATACCTCTGAAATCCAAGGAAACAAATTAGCAGGCCTGGTGGCCAAAGAAGCAGCCTTAGAAATGGGGGACCCAGTCATAGTCTTAATGAAAAAGAAGACCAGGGAAGAATAAGGGAAGAAGTGGTACCAATTTTCAATGACAAAGAGCTAAAAGAAATAGAGCAGACGGGAGGGGTAAAAACAGAGGATGGAAAGTGGTAGACTCCAGATCGGCGACAAATATTCAACCAAATAATAACCAGGAAAGTGATGGAAGAGATCCAGCGATTAACTCCCTGGGGAACACAAGGAATATGTGATCATTTCCTGAAATATTACATGGGAATGGGAATATATGAAATAGCCAGATCCATCACTGGAGAATGTCTAACCTGCCAAAAAGTCAACGAAAAGGTAATGCAAAAAAACACTCCGGGAGGGAGGAAATTAGTCATTAGACCTTTCCAGAGTATTCAGGTTGATTTTACTGAATTAACTCCAGCCCAGGAATATAAACACCCATTGGTCATAGTTGACCATCTAACCCACTGGGAGACAGCCCAAAGTGTGACAAAAGTGCTCTTGGAAAAAAATTATTCCAAGATATGGGCTAGTAAATATTATTGATTTGGACCGTGGCCCCCACTTTACATCCAGTGTTCTGCAACAAGTCATCAGGGCCCTGGGAATAAAGTGGGAGTTACACACCCCTTGGCACCCTCAGAGTTCTGGGAGAGTTGAGAGGGTGACTCAAACCTTAAAGAATATCTTAACAAAATTGGCCTTAGAAACCCAATGGAACTGGGTCAAATGTTTACCACTAGCCCTATTACAAATAAGAACAAGACCCCGTTCAGATCTAGGGGTCTCTCCTTACAAAATGTTGTTTGGGCTGCCTTTCTTGCTAACCCTGTACGGTATTGGAGAACATCAAGAAGGGGGAACAACAATGCAAAAATATATTGAAACAGTAACAACAGCCCTAGAAGAACTAAGAAAAAAGGGCTACCTCCCCCAAACTTCCCCATTGAACTATAAAATACATAGTATTAAGCTGGGACAGTGGGTATTGACTAAATCCTGGAAAAACCTCCCACTGACTGCTCGCTTTGAAGACCCCTTCCAGGTGCTGCTTACGACAAACACTGCAATAAGAACAAAGGAGTGGGGGTGGGCTCATGCAAGTTGAGTGAAGGGTCCAGTACAACCCTCAGCTGAGGCAAGCGAATGGGCTATAGCCAAAAGGAATGATAAAGACTTGAAATTGGCCCTGAGGAATATGCCAAAAGAAGCAGGACTCTGAACACTACCCCCCCACACGGGAAGCACTCACATTGTTATCCTTATATCCTTAAAGTTTGTTAATATTTGCTGTAATTATAGTACAAGTTCAAGCTTTGTACAGCTAGGAATTGATAATCAAGATAACCTCTCAGTTTCTGATACTGTTCCATAGAGCACTCTCCTTGCAACCCTAATTGGGACCAAATTGAGGAAAGGGAGTTGGTACGATACGGGTCATGGAAGAGTATCTCCAGAAGAAGGGAAAACCAGAGGTGGGAAGCAAGACTGGATCGGGAACTACCTCTGGGAAAAACTCTCAGGGCACCAAGAAAACCCCTGATTGAGAGGTGAGGAGGCCAGCCCATACCAGACTCCCACTAGTAGCAATGCTACTACTCACTCACTTCAAAGGAAGTGGAGGAAACACTTGCGAGAAGTGTTACTATCCCTTGTATAGAGGAGATACAGTAAGTGTATTAATCAGAGTACATGCAAACATGAATCCCAAATGTATTGTTCACTCCCAGTTAACAACCTATAAAGAAGATAATAAAATATATTGGCTAGCTAAAAACACTGCAAACCCAAGCCAGAGGATGTCAGGAGGGTGCCCTATGAAATAAAGATGGGTATGTTTTGAACAAGAGCGTGAAACCAACTTAGAGGATACATTGAAAGAGAAAGAAGTGCAAGTGAAAAGACAAAGGATAGAGAGGGACAAATATATGGAAAGAATCCGTTTCTCAATATGGTGGAAAAGATTACAAAAGAATTTAATTTGACTGATTGTTGGGTGTGCGGGGGTGTTGGAGTCCCCCCCCTGCCATGTGGTCCTGGGACAGGGGCCCTGGGGGGAGGCATGGGGTTTCCCTGCCCCTGGTCAGCCTCGTTCCCCATTGGTTGTTTTGTGTTCCCCTGCGCAGGCAAGGACCCTCGGGTCCCGTGATTGCCTCAGTTCCTCAGCAGAGCCCGGCCATGCGGCTGGAGAAATAAACATCTCTGAAACATCTATCAAGAATCGGTCCATAGATATTTCTTTTCCATGGGCCTCATTGTCTGATACCCGTGTTGCAGTATCCCCGCTGTACCACAGGGGGGACACACTTAAGTGAAATTTGGCCATGGGACGGTATCAGTTTAGGTCCCCGAGACATTTTAAAATTGATTACATCGAGAAAAAGCATGGTAGTACTCAAAAGAAGGGAAGGAGAGTGGAAACTAAAATCAACAATAATAGGGGGAGAGTGTTTATCAAGAAACGGGAAAATGTATACTATAGAAGTGGGAGAAAGGCTATGTAAAAGATATCTAGCAGCAAATGAGACACACACCGGGTGGATCCCAGAAATGGCCCATTCATACTGGTCAATAGAAAAAACTGAAAGTAGATGTGTACACAGTGAAAAAGAAAATATGTTTGAATGCTTAGGAGATTATATTAACCCATTCTGGGCTATAAAAAAAAAATCCAAATATTAGAAACATGTAACAAGTAGAGAATTTAATTTCTGGGAGGCACCTAAAAATTTATTCTGGATCTGTGGTAAAACGGCATATGTGAAGTTACTGGGAGGGTGAACTGGGAATTGCACAATTGGAGCAATAAAACCATCCTTTTTCTTACTGCCTAAGGATGCGAAATCAGACTTGGGAGTCTCAGTATGTGATGATCTGGCCAGAAAGAAAAGGAGTTTATTTGGCAGAACCCAAAAATGGAACAATGAAATTTGGACCCTGCAAAAGATTATCGATACTTATGGGCTGGTCACCTGGGCCCAAGATGGATCCTAGGGGTACAGAAGCCCAGAATACATACTCAATTGAATCATCTGTCTACAACTAGTACTTGAAATAATGTCAAATCAGACAATTATGACTATCGATCTCTTAAACCAGCAGCAACAAAAAACATGATCAGTAATTTACCAGATCCAATTGGCAGTGGACTACCTCCTCGCAGAGGAAGGAGGGATCTGTGGGAAATTTAATACTTCAGAATGCTGCCTAGAAATCAATGACCATAGTCATGTAATTAAAAACATTACTCAAAATATTAGAAAACTAACCTATGTTGGAGCTCAAAAATGGACCCCCTTCTTTGGAAACTCCGATTGTTGGGACAACTTGTTCACCTGGAATGGTAAATGATGGAAGAAATTGGTCTTCTTTGTTGTGTGTGCACTAGCAAGTGTAATATTTCTACCATGTGTAATTCCCTGTCTAGTCCGGATAGTAACCAGCATTGTCCAAAGTAGCATCATGCTGCAAGGTAACGTGGAAGGGAAAAATGGTGAAAAAGTAATGTTAATAAAAGAACGGAGTGATCAAAATGCCAAAGATATGCTTGAACAATACGAGAAACTGAGAAAAATAGAAGTTGAACTTTAAAAGGCTGATCCAGGCTAGAAGCCTGATCAAACAGTTAGAGGGGGGAATTGTCAAAAATAGGTTAGAAACTTGTTATACTGTTAATAGTAATATTGTTAAGTAGTTAATAATTGTTATGTTAATAATGCATGTACTGTTAAAAGGTTTGGTTATTATATTATAAAAGGGGTACTGTGTTAGTGCACACCCCCCAAGCAACAGCCAGCCTGGACAAAACCCTTAAGAACCAATCAGCGCCTTAACCTTCATGCAAATGCAGTATCCAAACAGAGACCAATCCAAAGGGACAAAAAACAGTATAAAAAGGGGGCATCCAGGTCAGTGAGGCATGCCGCTTGACCTTGAACACCAGAAACATCCCTGCTCTGAAGACAAAGATCCAGCGCCACCTCTGCAGCACCAGTGATCGTCGCTGATGGGGAGCCCTCCTGCTCTACTTCCCTGGACAATTGGGGTATGCTCTACCCATGGACCCCGATGCTTTAGGCCACGTAAAAGCTGAAATCACTTTAGAACTGGGAGTGTGTTCCTGTTTTTAACTATGGGGCTGAAGCAATTCACAGCAACAGCAGGAGGTGTTAATGGCAACTTGTATATGTGATGTTTCAACATATTTCAGGAGACAGAAGATAATTGACACTTTAGGATCTCACATATGTGTGACAAAATTGAGATAATTGCTCTTTGTAAGGTGAGATTTAATTCTTCCTGGCAGGAGAATTCATGGAGTTTTGACTATGACTTAAAAAAGAGCTAATTGATAAAGAGATCCTTTTTTTTTTTAAATTATGTTAAATAGAAAGAAGAAAGACATGTTGACTCCCAGAAAGTAAAGAAAGAGTAACTAATGAATGATACCCAAAAGAAAATCTTTCTATTGGTTTCACAGACATGATAAAGGCAATTCCAAAAGGCCTACAAAATTCCCTGATCTTGCTTACTAATGAAAACAAAAGTCAGTGGCCGAGACATTTTTTAGCGGTGACAATAAATATCCCATCTCTTTTTCACTCATCCAGTAAACCAAACTTGGAGTTTATTTGTGACGAAAAAAAACAAAGAAAAAGGAAATATTTGTTTCTGAATTTATTTAATGTCAAATATGCTCCTTTTCCAAGCATATTGCTGGTTGTATTAGCTCCAATATTTTTTCCCCTTGAGAATAGAGAATGTATAGGATGGTCCTGTAGATTTCTTGTATCTGAGCCATTGTTCCCACAGCTGAAAAAAACAAGCAAGAAAACATGTATTTATTAAGAGATACATAATATAAAACTCTATTCTGAGCAGCAGCCATGGTTCTGGCTTTACTGGAAAGAATGCACATGACTAGGGAAACCAAGGTATGGCTGGGGAATGGGAACATACCAAGTCCTAGTTAGGTTTGGGGCCTTTGTGAGATAGCAAAGTGATTCGTCAAGAAGAAAGGTTTGGAAGAGACCTAAGGGACTCTTGACTCCAATCCCCAGACACCACAAGCAACTATATTTTATAGACTGTAAGGAGCTATGCCCCTCACATTAGGTTTTTTATTTTTTTCCCCAAATGATTTCAAGTTTAATAAATCTTGCAACTATCAGCTTATAAACTATGAACACACAGTGGTATGGAAGGGGTTTCACTGGGAGCTAAAATGTTTTCTACTATAAAATTCAGTTGAAATAGACAGATGACATTGGTCTGGTAACACTTTCTCCATTCTGCCATCCTTTAGTTAAAAAAACAACCCAAATCTCCATTGTTTGTTTAGTGACAACAAGGTAGCTAAATATATGTCTGTTGTTCTAAAACAGCATCCACGTTGACAGAAAAACATTAGAAATAGTTTTTTTACCTTACAGGCACTGCCTCCTATAGATAGGTCTGCAGATAATTTTCAAACCCTCTTTCCTCTTTCCTAAGTTAGTTACCTAAAGTGCATTTACATAGATTTTCAAAAGAATTGCTTGCATTTTTGCAGCAGCTCACTTCCCAAAGGCTAAATGGAGAATTCTTCTTTACGCTTGAGAGACTATGTTTGGATGAGTTGATGGTCTGCCTGAATGTTGCCTTTTAACTTGACTAGGCTGGGTGGATAGCTGTGGGCTGATAAAATGCTCTCATTTCATTCCTGCTGTTGACTCCTCTTTATTCCTTCTCCTTTACCTTTTCTGTGCACAATGTTCTGTTCATTCCTGCCTGTACTTGAGTAGAGTCCTCTTTCCCATGTTTATTTTAAGGCAAAAAGTAATATGTTCAGCATCAGGCACTGCAAAGAGAGCATCCAGCAGTCAATACTTTTTCCTGGAAAATCAGACTAGAAAGGACACCTTTTGTTAAGAGCCTTTCAAACCACTATTTCTAGCTTCATAGGAAGGCTGCTTCTTGCTTCATAGACTCTTGAAGACCCAGTAGTCAGACTAAATTGTGACCTTTGTGCTGAGTGTGTCACAGGTATGCAGACATGCCCAGTCAGTGAAAATACTTTCTGACATGTGATATAGGAAAGATTAAAAAAGCCAACTCTCATAATTGTGGGGTACAGTTCACATATATATAGATCCTGTCCTGGGTTGCAATGTATTCTATTACCATCCTCATGAGCTGTTGAGACCAGGTGGGGCAGTGTTTCCTTTCCTCCTCCCTCTGGACTATCTTCTGTTAATGAGCCCATCAACACCTGGCCTCAGAACTCATCATCCCATTGTGAGATGCTCCACCCAGAGGGAGGAACCAAGCATTCCATCCTGGATATAATCTGAGATTCCAAACACCACCGACACCCTTTCCACTGGATTTCTAGAGGACAGGAGCTACACAGCCACCACTGGACCTTCTGAGGAAGAGCAGACTCTTTCTACAGGATCACTGCGTTGACAGAACCACATCCACCACTTCAGGAGGACTGCAGTCACCATTTTATCAGACTGCTACTGCCACCCTGACTAACAGGGTGTCAGGTTGTATCCTGACTGTCAGTTTAAACCAGTGTTTTCTGCCTTTATTTTTTTTTAAATTTCCCCATTAAATTGTTATTCTGACTTGGTGCCTCCCACTGGTTTGTTTTCAAACTAGTACAGACTGTCTACTCTTCACTCTACTCAGAAACAGCTCAAGAGAGAGGGTAGAAGGCCTGAGAAACCCACCAGAAATCTTATCATGATATCCTAACAAATATCCTTAATTTATTAAAATTTACTCTTTTAAAATCAACCTCCTTTTTTCCAGATCAACTGTTAGGAAAATAAAATAGAAACAATCATGTCTGCACAATGCAGTAAGAAAATCTGCTGCCAGTGACATTTTTCAGGCTTGAAGAAGTCTCCATGAAGCTGTCATCTGCTCTTGGGCAGTGCCACTACCATTGCACTGTCTCTACAGAAAAGTTTCTAGTAATATGTATTTCTTCCTCTGACAGGATCCTCAGATTTTTTTCACACTTGCTCCTTATTGCCATCTAAATTTTAAATTTTTCCTGATCGTGTAATTTGACTTTTTTTACTCTGAAGTAGTGACTGGATTATTTGATCCCTCTTTTCTATCTTCTTTCTTCCTCATGGCTATAATATCTGTTATGACTATAGAAAATTAAATTGAGTAAGTGCAGTCTTTAGATTTTTTTTAGAATCTAAAGGATTACTGTGATGGAAGATACCTTGTAAGTTACATGGAACTGAACTTCCTTATAGAATGATGGTATGACTTTGAATTCGACTCAGGGTTCTGTGCAAATGAAGAGAACTAAGTAGAAGACTCCTGCAATTACAAAGACAACACTGATGATGAAGAAAGCCTTTCATTCTATTATGATGAGAGACCCATGCTAGTTCTGAAGCCCATTCACCCAGCGTGGCGGTCATTAAAACATGAATCATCAGCTGAAATAATGGAACAAGATCTTCTGGACAGCTACAGGTATAATTTTTGCATTTGATTAACTAGTAGCTGAGAGAAATTTGGGAAAGGTGGCAGAAATGCCAATGTTTGTGATTAATTAAATAATATTTCTGATCTCTTTTTGTAATCAATAGAACTTAGTAAATAAATCCGTGTCTTTCCTAAACTGCTTTTCTCAAGTTCTGTCTTTTATTGATTTGGCCTGGGCAACCATGGTGTGGCTTATATATTCCTACACCAATATGTTAACCCTTGCCCATGCTTTTCTCTATTCTTACATCATTCTTTCACTGTATTTCTTTCTTAAGAAAACAATTTAACAAAAAATTATCAGTGTAAGTTATATGTACAAATTAAGTTTTTTTAAAGATCTTGTAAGACCACTTGTGAAACATGTGTAGGTCGATGAAAAAAGATGGTCAGTTTTTCCACTCCTCTTAGGATCCATGAAGTATCTTGGATACAGTATTTTCAGAGAATCATTGAAACTATCTTAGATTGCATGAAACCAATAGTGGTAGTATTTAACAAACTAATTGAAATTTGGACTGATGAAACTGGATAATTGTTAGTTGGCACTTATTCTTAAATAATGGCTGATGCTGAGGAAAAACTTGTGGGTAGCAGTTTATGGCCGCCTCAAAACAACCACTTTGCAGGGTCTCAATAGGTGACTTGTTTATTTATTTTCCTTAGGACAATAAACAATTTGTTACATGAAATTAAAAAAGAACAAAGGAGATTCTGCATTTTTTTTAGAGTGAGAATGTCTTTCAGTGCTGCCACAACAGAATATTTTTACTACGATTCTGGAATTTTGGTGTCAAGCAGGTATTCACCTAACAGAGGTGAATTATAGAAGTGTTATAGCTCACAGAGGATTGTCTCAGCAGATCTCTGTGGGCCTTTAAAACAAAACTCAAAAACTCATTAGCAAAGGACATGCTTTTGCTTTTCTGGCATATCTGACAACAAAGGTGTGTGTAAACATCTACCTTTTCAAAATGATAGGCATTTTGTTTCAAATTATGGATACTAGTTTCAACACTAGAATTATCCATAAATAAAAACAAATGTTTATATTTGTGCTGATTTTTATTTAGCTAAGTACAGATTGGTGTGATATTGTCTACATGGACACTGGATGTGGAAACAGGGAATTTCCTTGGTCTGTAACATATACTCACCTGCTGCCTCTTCCAGTGATTGGAATAAACTATATTGTTTATTTCATTGATTTTCAGCCAGCTAGTATCTTTGCAAAACACTAGAAAGAAGGAAAATGGTAGACTTCAAATGCAATGAAGCAGAAGGCAATTTTTGAAAAACTAACTGGTTACTTGAAATAGCTGATAGACAAACTTGAAATTTAAAATACCTCGTAGGCATCATTACATTCACATAAATACAAAGAGATGAAGAGGAATATAATAGAGCTTGTGTCAATGTTGAACATTTTAGAAACTTTCTGGCATCACCCACAGACAGTGAAGAAATGATGCTTTCTGCCTGAGTTTTAGTGTTATATATGAAATAGTAACACAGAAAAGAAATTATAAATGTCTATAAAGAAAATGGAATCTCATATACGAATTGTCCCAGCAAAGAAATGTTTTTAATATATGTCTAATATTTTTAAAATCCTAATGTTTTCTTTAAATAAAATATAGAAATTATTTAATAAAGCTTTTTCATGTTCTCAAAGTATAATGATGTCATTTGTAAGATGAATAGGTGCTTTTCTTTGAAAAACTATAAAAAAAGTTTAACAGCGGCATGACTGATAACTATAGAGACTGCTTAGATAAAAGATACCAGAGTATGTAGATTAATAGAGCTATATGACATTACTGTGCTAGGATGTAAACCCCCGGAAAAGTATGACCTACATTGGTCCCTTAACATTGCAATAAGATAATTGTCTGTATCTGTAATAGTAATTTTATGTCATCACAGTATCTGTGATTCAATTGGTTTACACTACTTCTTCTAAACTGAAGACAAAGCCAGCATTGAATTAGCTGTCACAATCAAATGTTTGTGAAATGATAAAAGCACATATTTTTAAGTGCAAATAATGAATGCTGATTAGCATAAAGTAAAAAGCTTCACTGTGAAGCATTACAGACTCATTTAATAGTCACAGTGAGGTCACCACAGCCTCAATAGAGTGGTCATCTTGTGGCAAGACTGAAAAATAAACTTGATGATTCTTTGAGATGGTTTTCTTATAGCCTGCATTAATATCAAAAGAACAAGTCAAACTTAAATATTTCTTGGACTGTGTTGTAATGTTAGAAAATAGAAATTTGGTGGGAGACAAATTTAGCATGGGCAATTTTTCAAAACTACTTTGCAGTGTGAATATTTAACATCGATGCAATTACTTTTTCTATAAAAAGGCACACTGAAACATTTTAAATTATAATACTTAATGTTTTCTGTCTTCCACTTTTGATTATCAATAAATTAACAAAGTTCTTTCAGCACTGAAGCAGTTATATTTGGTTTCTTCTAATACAGGTTATCTGATGGACTAAACATAGTAGGAACAAATGCATCATTTGCCACAAAAAGGAAAAAGCAACAAAACTTTATACTGTATCTATAGCATCAGTTCCATCTGTTTCTAAGAAGATTTTGTGCTTTCAAGGTAAAAATGAATTAATGTCTCTCTTTTTTTTTTCTTTTTCTACTTCTTTCTAATATCTGATTATTTTGATTTGATACTTGGATGGACTTTTTTTAGTTATCCCTACTCAAATCAATGAGAGCTATTGATATGGTTTTTTAATAATGCAATGGTTAAAGAAAAAGAAGTCCTACAAGGTTTGGCAGCTGTATATAACAGGTGAATCATGAACACTGAGGATGCCACAGATCCTGCTCTGAGGAGTTAAGGTTTATCTGCAGTGAGTGTAAACACTAGGAATGACCATGACAAAAATAGAAAGAAGGAAATAACAAGTCTGTGTTAATTGGATCATGCAGTCAGCTAGTCATTGCACAGCACATTGATTCCATGGACTGTCTCCTAAGATAAACTCTGAATAAACAAATTGTAGGAAAGAGAAATCTTTTCCAGATGAATGATAAAATTAGCTTAGAGTTGTAGTAAAAGTGCTTTGGTATTTACAGGGTGGGGTTGGTGTTTTTTTATTAGTTTTTATCGTTATTTTATGTATATTTATGAAAAAAAAATGCACAAAGCATATATGATCTGAGCTATGCTGGCAACTAGTGTAGTTTTTTTTTTTTTTTGTGGAGTAGTCTGTTACTGACATTCAAGAGACCAGCATAAAAAAAACAATCTTAGTACTCTCCTGGTACACTATACAGCCTTGAGAAACTGAAATATTATCATGAGGGAAACTTCACCTGTTCTTACATACGTGATTTTTCCAGAAAACCGTTATGATTTACTCAAATATATTTGTTGTTTGGAATGATGTCAGCAGTTAGCATGAATAACAGCTGGCCTGGTTTTTGCTCATAAGCAATCATTTGTAGCTATCCCATGTGAAGAAGCACGGCTACTTTGAATACCTGGAAATGTTATGCATTATATTCCTTGAAGAATTCAACATGATTCCCGGAATGAAATTTCCAGCGTGATGATAAGACTCACATCATGTGAGCACCTGGATGATTCATTAAAGATGGAATTTTCTGGGCAAAGCTTTCAGAAGAGTCAGAGTTTATTACTTCTATTAGCTGAAGCCAAACTAAAAAACCCAGGAGATTAGGTGGTTAGATAGATAGATAGATAGATAGATAGATAGATAGATAGATAGATGGACAAGACAAACTTGTATAAAAATGTTTTCTCTGATCACCAGTCCCAGTCTATGCTATATTATTAGCTGTTGAGCTAATAATATAGATCCTTTACAGAACAGACCTGAACATTATAATTCTCCTGAATTATAATCAGCAATTTTCAGAATCACAAATTTACAAGCTTAGTATTCTTATGTCCCTATCAAGTGAGTTTTGTCCAGATTGTAAAACCCCAGTACGCTTGAAAACTTGGAATAATGTGTTTCTGACGGGACAGTTATTTGAAAGGTACCTGGAGATAGTATCTAACCTGTTTAAAAGCAAAGAAACAGTAACATCAATAGAAAAGACCAACAATCTACAAACTACTGTGGGAGAAAGTGCTTTAGTTGTAGACCTTTTCCCACTAACGCTTATTTTCCTGTGCCATAGGTTTTAAGCACTCCCAGCATTTGGTCTCTGATTTAGTGACAGTGTTATTGATGCTTTTCCAAGGTCTTTTCCACACTGCCTCTCATTTTCTGAATCACAAAATCACAATTTATCTTTGCTAATGATATTTATAAACCCCTAAGAGATTTGATATGCGCACAGCATATTCATTTCATGTCTGCACACAAATGTTCAATTCTAAGTAGAAAAGAAAAGAAAGTCTTGGGTAGGAACTGTATTTGTTTCTCAATAACCTAGAAAATGGATAGGATTAGTTATTTCCAATTTCCTGGACAACCAAAATTGTTCAGTTGGGAAGCCAGGTGCAAATAATATGGATATACATGTGTACACATAAATAATGTATATTCATATATATATATATATATCCATATGCATTGTTATGCATGCCTCCCGAAAAGATTATTTTTGAAGAAATACAAAAGAAAAATGTTCAGACAGGTTATAATTAACTGCAAAATTGAGTGTAAACTCTAACTAGATCATCAGTGGTACTCATTGGAAACTTCACTTAGTAATTTACATTTATACAATATTCTTAAATCAGTTGAAAAAGTCTGAAAATTATTGCTGTTTATGCAGAAGAACTTTTCCTTAAACAACCAATAGTTTATCATATAAAGGCTCCACACTGACTCTCAGATCTTTGGGGAGGAAACTTGCTCTTTTAAATGCTACAGCTCATATTATGGAGTCATTCTACAATGACTTTGAGGTGATCTGATTCCTGAAACAGTGAAAACGTCGCTATGAATGAAGGTTTCTATTAATCCATTTATATAGTCATAGTCTGAGAATTTGAGGTCTTTTTTAAATGCCCAGAGACCAGTATGTTGCTTGGATGCCTAAGGTCACATTGATTGCATGCACTTTAGATGTCTGCAATATATCTATTTTTGAGCAATTTTTCTGTACTTCTTGTATAGTTGGTGGAAAGAAACAAGATCTTTTATGACAGAAATCATCTAAAGTAGATTTCTGCATTAGGTCAGGCAAGGTCTGTTCTAGATTTCTGCGTACACTTGTTTTCTTTCTCCCCTAACTTCTTGCTCAGGCTTGCAGCAGATGTTCTCAATTCTCCAGGTTTAGGCAGAGGATCAAGGGCTTCATATTCAAGCAAACAATCGGAATTTAATATCTTTCTGTTCATTAGTGCCTGATCTTTGCCATCATTGGTATATATATGGAGAATTATATCTATGCATGTTTCTTCAGGAATTATTCTCTCCACTACTGTCCCAATTACAAAAAACAATTTTAGCACAAACAATTACATTATGTCTTACTGCAAAATGATCAGAAATTTGAACGAGTTGGGGAGAATGTCTGATATAAACTGCACACTTTGATGTTGCCTGTAAAAACTGGAGGGTAAAAAGAATTTTGAAGGTGTCTCTTCAGCTTTATTGTGTTACTAATGTTAGGCTATACAGTTAATACGTAATGGATCAAAGCTACTAGGAATTGCTAACCAAATAGAATTTATTCTGCACATCAGAATATATTAATATATTGATGTATATAAATGAAAAATAACAATTTCAAAAGGCAAGAAAAAACAATTAAATATTCAAGAAAAAGTTTATGGTGTCTCCTATTACTATTCAAATGGAAAGAAAAGGTTTCTCTCCTAGGTAAAGCTCAGCTGTTTCTAGCTTTATTCTTTTTTAAAAATACTGCTATGAATATAAAACAAATATATGAACAAGATTGTCATTTATGTCATGTACCACAAGCATTGCCTAGGTACGAGTTACAAAGCACTTCTTGTTTCAACTGAAAATAAAAATACTGGCGTTATTTATACAGGTTCTTGATTCACTGGCACTTGCAGTTTACTGGCAAATCCTGCCTGCAGTGTATAAAGATGTAAACAAAGACTCTTCAGACATGAATATTCAGGCAATAAACAGATAAAATTCAGTCATCTAAATTATCAAGGAAAGAAAATACAATTCCTACCCAAGGTGAGAGCATTTTACTTTTTACTAAGGAGGGAGCATATGGGGATTATCAGATTAGACAAATGATGTCTTGATGTGCAAATTTAGGCAGGACAAATACTCTAATAAGTGACTTCACATAATTTTAAGATTTCCAGGGATATCTGTAGATTATTTACTCAAACATTCAATTTTAATATAGTCATTCTGATTCTTGATGTTCTAATCAAAACACTTGCATTTCTTAATAGAATTTTCTCTCTCTCTTCCTCTCCACTGCACTCTTTTAAAGGGCTCTTTTGGCACTGCCATTTAATAGTTTGCATTTCTTTTATTTTAGAAAACAGCTTAAGTGATCTGAAACTGAGACCTTCATTGTACTGTTGGATAAACACGACAAGTGTGATTGATGTTATTCATTGCTGTTTATTAAACTCTGAGAGGACTTAAAATATGCTAGATTTTTTCCAGCTACCAAAGCAGAGGTTAGCCTCATATTGTACTACATAAGGGATGACTGCTTGATCAGAAAAGTTGACATGATGGTGTTATAACTTTTTTTTGTATGAACAATTTTTGATAATTTTTTTTTTAATATTTTATGGATGACTTCATAATATACGTTGTAGAAAAAGGACCTATAGAGGGATTTGAATTAGGGATGGAGATATGCTTACAGACCACTGACACAGGTGCTATCTTTATAGGAATTTCTGAAAGAGTAACAGGAATACTTATGGGAAGAGACGAACAGGAAACCAAACTCTGGCTGGCAGAGGTGGAAGGTCACAAGTGTAGCACACACACCACACTCCCCAGGTTCACCAGCACACACTCAGATTAGTTAAGCACCAGCACAGCCCCTCTGTCAGCCCTGACCTGGATTCCTGCCTGGATTCTGGTCCCTCCTTACCCCCTCCATGAGTCCTTGACTCACTGGCTGGTCCCACTGGGTACTCACTGCAGACTCTGGCAGAGTAGATTTCGACCCCTACCAAATTGTGTTTCATGTAAAAAGTATCATGGTCCAAGAAGTATGAAACTGCATCCTGATCAGAATTGCTTCAGTTGCTTCATAAATTTGCATTTTTATGTAGCATTGAATAAAAATTTAAAAACAATAGCAAAAACCAGTGATTTACTGAATACCATAATTGGGTTACACACTCTTCCCTTGTCCCTGTGAATCTGACAAAGATCAGCAAAAGTGGGGCTCCATGACAAGGGAGGACAAGCTGAGACTGTCCTGTGGGATCTGAGCATGGTGGGCAGAGCCCAGGGCTGGTTACAAGGTCCATGGGCAGCCCCCAACATGGTAGGTGATAAACCAGGTCCAGGGTCCAACTATGAGATCCAGTCAAGAGCAGGAGGAAATGGTGACACAGTCAGGGTTGGAGGCAGGTACACTTACACTGTAGCTCAGGACAGGTTTGGGTGCCCAGATGTTGGCATGTATGTCCCCCCTGTGTCTGTGGGCAGGGGTAAGGAGAGGTCCTGGGGAGACTGAACAGGACCACAAAGGCCTAGTTGTACCCTGGTGGAATCTGTAATGGCTTTCTACAGAGTAGCTCGGTTACCAGCAGTGGGAATGAATAATAGTGTGGTCCCAAAAGAGCTGAAGATCTCGTGAATAAAGAAATAGTTTATTAAGTGGTCAACACATCTTGAATTTCTTAATGTTGAGAAAATTAATGTTTCAAATTCTTAAGCTAAACTCTTAATCAAAAAAGGGTTTTGGTGGTTGGGGTTTGGGATGTAGCCTAATTTGTTCAGTAATTTTTCTCGGTGTGTGTCATGCTTTAACCCTAGCCAGCCACCAAGTACTGTGCAGCTGCTCACGCACTCCCCCACCAGCATGACTGGGAGGAGAACTGGAACAGTAAAAGTTAGAAAGCTTGTGGGCTGAGATAAAGACAGTTTAATAGAGAAAAGCAAAAAGCACACACAAAAGCAAAGAAAACAAGGAGTTAATTCACTGCTTCCCACAGGCAGGCAGGTGTTCAGCCACCTCCAGGAAAGCAGAGATCCATCACATGTAATGGGTAGACAAGTGCCCTCACTCCAGTGTCCCCCCTTCCTCCTTCTTCACCCCACTTTATATACTGAGCATGATTTCGCAGGGTCTGGAATATCCCTTTGGCCAGTTTGGGTCACCTCTCCTGGCTGTGTCCCCTCCCAGTCTCCCACGTGCTGCCAGCCTTTTCCCCAGCGTGTACAAAAAGCAGAAAAGGCATTGGCTCTGTGTAAGCTCTGCTCAGCAATAACAAAAACATCTCTGTGTTATCAACACTGTATTCAGCAAAAATCCAAAACACAGCCTCACACCAGCCATTGTGAAAAAAGTTAATTCTACACCAGCCAGAACCAGCACAGATTGTTAGAGAGAAGTTCTCTTTCCCCACCTCTGCATGGCCATACTGACTTTTCACCCAAGTAACAAGTTTTTGAGATATCTATTTTCCCACTACAGTAGACTGGAAGAAGTAGGTGCCCCCCATAAAGGATTCGGGCTGATGAAGTTAGGCACCAGTTATTCTCCATTGTTTGTCAGTGTAGGAGATTTCCTTTACTGGGTCTAGCTCCTAGTCTGTCAGGGTCCAGGACATCTCACTTTCAGAATCTGTTCCACATTCCAGAAATTCCTTCAGCTTCTTAGAATTATTTGGGAAGTTCTCTGTCTTGACTCTACAGATTTTATTTTTCTTTTTAGAAAAATGCCTTTGATTTTAAATAGCCCACCCCTTTTCTCTATCTTATTCCTGATCTTTTTAAACCAGTCATATTCTTCTGTTATATTGCTCCACTAGATGAACGTACCTACCCCCTGAAGGGATTATGGCCCAAGGAAAAATCCATGCTGGAGAAAGTACATCTCAAAGCATCTGTTGCTCTAGGTAAGTCCATGCCACAGGAAGTACACCGTGAAGTATTTCTCAGTGGCCATGGATTAATTCACTGCACAGCAGGTACACCCCTGAAGATACTGTAGACCTTGGATAAGGTCACACTGGAGCGCATACACCCCTGAGAGATGGTGGATGAGATGAAGATGAGCTCATGCTGGAGCAGGAGCAAGGGGAAGAGTTCACTGCAATGTTTAACCCTGTGGCCTGACCCAAAGGGATCAGGGTTGAAGACTGTAGTGGATATACCTTTAAATTGTTGTAAGCCATGGTTAAAGATGCATTTTACAGGAAGAACCACCTGAACCAGTGGAGAGTGAGCATCACAGGAAGCAGTACAAGTGCAGTAGTGACCCAACCTGAGCTCAAAGGGTGGTGGGGGGTTAACGAGGATATACTGGATATTGCCTTACCTATTAAACTGCCTTTATTTCAACTCACACGTTTTTGGACTTTTACCCTTCTGATTCTCTCCTCCAACCCACCGGCAGGAAGTGAGTGATTGTGTGGAACCGAACTGCCTACCAGGATTAAGCTACAAGAATAGGAAAGAACTGAAGTTTGCTCTATATAAGCTGCACTGTGAGGAGTCCACAGTGGTGCAGTCAAGACTTATCCAAGAGAAGGTAATTATACAATTTATACAGCTGATCAACACCCAATTTCTGTGATACACAGTATTCTGATGTGGGACATACCTTGCTAACAAATTCCTGAGCAAATGCATTGGCAGCTCAACAAACATTTACAGTTTTGCTGAATTCCCAGTTTGTACCTCTAACTAAAGAAGAAACATAGAGCCAGAGATTAATTATTTTTCCTATGCAATTGTGTTATACTACTACTTTTTGCATTGTGCTTTACAGAATTTTTAGCAGTTTTTATTCCACAGTACTAATGAATACAGTATTAAATGACTATGAAAAGAGAGATTAATTTGATATAAACAATTTATATATTCCCAGCCTTTTAAATGTACTATCAGTACACTTTTTAGTCACATTAATCCCTTCTAAAAGAGCCCTGAGACAATTTCTGCTCATTTGTGAAGACATACACTTACTTAATCAACTGTTGTGACTTCTTTTGAAGTAATGGTAGTGTTTCGTTAGCAGCTAATTTCTTTAGACTTAGAATTACTCAAGAGATGATTATATAAAAGTGATATTCCCTCACAGTTGAAAAACAGTGCATTGGCAATTAATTCTCTACTCTCAGGCCTACTCTTTTATCTTGAAATGAAAACAATGAGACTATCCCCTACTCCACTGAATACTGCATTCAGTGTAGAGATATTTCTGGTGCCTCCATGAGCCAATAACACAAGGGGTAGCAGTGTAAAACAGAAATTTATCTCACCTCATTACACTAAATATTTACATTGTAAATAACTGTTTCTGGATATCTGTATCCTTCACTCCTTTTATAGTAGTTAATGGAGAGAACAGTTTTTTCTTACACCAGAATTAAAGAAGCTCAAGGAGGAAGACTGAGCACTAATCAACAAAAATTTTAACTTGTTTTCTGTCTTTGCCTTGAACCTCTATCTCTCCTGCACAGCTCTGCTATGTAAGGAGTAAACCCTAAGAAGTATTGATATGGATTGCTTGATGTCACTTAGGATTAGTACCCAGACTTTTATTCAAAAGTAAAAACATAGATGGAGACCGGTGTTAATCTCATCCTACAGCAGCAGAAGTTTAAACTTTGGGTAAGTAGGTTCAGTCTAAATGTATCTCTGCCCTTTTCTCTCCTGTTCAGCCATACAGGACATAGGGTGACATGTTGTATTTCCAGATGTGAGACAGTCTGTTAAGGACTTAAACGCATGCACTTAGGAACATATCCAGTTTTCCTAGGTTTCTTGAGATAAATCCTATTTTATTTCTTCTTTTAGTGTCAAACTTAATTTCCTGAATAGGTGAATATTAGCTCTTTATCCTGTTTGCATTGAAGGATCTTTATTTTGATACGGCATTTCATGGGAGAAGTCTAAACAAGATATTCTTTCCTGTTTTTTTTTTTATTCTGTAAAATTTTTCTGTCAGACTTGCAACTTTTTGTGGGCAGTGTCCAATTGTCTTTTGCTATTGTAACTTTATTCATGCTCTTATTTGCAAAAGGCTAAGTATCATTCATAAAATCATAGAATTACAGAATGCTGTGCTTTGAAGGGACCTTATAGATCATTTTTTCCCAAGGCCACTGCCATGGGCAGGGACACTTTCCACTAGACCAGGCTGTTCAAAGCACCACCCAACCTGGTACTGAACACTTCCAGGGATGGGACATCCACAGCTTCTCTGGGCATCCTGTGCCAGTTTTTCACCACCCTCACAGTAAAAAATCTTATCCTAATATCTGATCTAAACCTATTCTCTCAGATTAAAGCCATTCTCCCTTGTTCTATCACTGCATGCATTTGTAAAAATTCCCTTTCCATCTCTCTTGTAGCAACGCCCTTCAGGCACTGGAAGGTGCGATGAGGTCTCCCTGGAGCCTTCTCTTCCCCACGTTGAAGAGCTCCAACTCTGTCTGTCCTTGTAAGCAGAGGTATTCCAGCTCTCTAGAGAATTGTCTTCATGGCCCTCCTGTATGCTCTCTTCAACAGAATTTTGCTCTTCTTATGTTGGGAGCTCCAGTGCTGAACAGAATACTCAGGTGGGGTCTCAGCAGAGCAGAGAGGCCCTTTTGGCCAAATGCTTTTGGTGCAGCCCAAGGCGTGGTTGGATTTCTGGGCTGCAAGTGCACAGTGCCAGATCATGTTGAGAAAATCTTGAAGCTAATACAAGAAGGAACTGATTGAGTTATACAGGCAAGTATGAACCAAAGTGTGAGTGTGAGGAGGGAAATTAACTATAAAATTCTCAAGACCTAGGGCCCATTCATAAATTCAGAAAGTATATCCCATTTAAAGAGAAAAGTGTATTGCACTACTTCAGGGATACAACAGAAATATTTGCTGGGAATTATCCTCAGAAGTAACCTTGATATCTTTTGCACTGTAGATGCTTAATATTAGCTGCAACAAATCCCTCTAATTCTCTTCAGTTCCAAAGGAAGCACTATTTTAAATAAGCCCTCATTTAATATTGGTCTTCATTCAGAAGTGTGCAGTTCAGCTTGCTTAGTTTTGTCTGCAAAAGATAATTACAAGGATGGGAATCACTATGTTTTCAGCTGAGTCAACCACCCAAACTAATAAGCCTTTTAAGACATTCTCATGAGCAGGTTTTAATATCTGAATACAGCTAATAGATATGTAGCATTTCAGTCAGATGAGCAAAACCATAGCAGCTTTGCACAGGTGTTGCTTTGTGATTTGTTCCCACCATCCCGAATATTAAGAAGACAACCTTGATCATCTGTTCCAGCTATGTTGAGTTTGAGACCAGCATGGAAAGAACAGCATGAACTAATGAGACTTTGAAATCCTTTCATGCTTTTCTGAGCTTGTAAATACCCCAGTCAGCTATGACCTATCATGAATTAAATTAACCTTAAGTCTGTCAGATAAATCCTGTCCTGTTGTTCATCCCTGGAAGAGCACTCTGTGCTAGACATTAAAAGCTGTGAAATGGAAGCTTATGAACAGAGCCAAATTTTCTCTAATTTTGGGCTGCTTTGTCATAATGAACTAGCAAGAAGCAGAGCCCCAGATGAGAACTATTAGAGCCTTACAATGCAGATATTCACATTTGATAATTTGTTTCAGTGCAAATACTACTGTTATTGTCAAGACTATTTTAGACAGGTTTCAGGAAGTTAACTTCCTTTTGTGCTCTGCAAAAGTGGTTTTCTTACTTGAATGGTAAAGGCAGGCATGTACTATTCATGATATTGTGTGAATTCTTGAAGGGTTTTAGGGCTATTAATTAGTCTGTGCTCAGACAGGCAACAGATTCACTACAAAAACCAAACAAAAACAACTTCTGAGCTGCTCATCTTCAGGAGCATCCTCACTACTGAAGTTAGGGAAAACCTACTTTAATTTGTTTATACAGCTTGAAGGTTAATATGAGATAAACCTCACTGATGGTAAATAATTGTCCACAGGAAAGTGTCACAAACATGTCATGGCTACCACAATAAGTCCTGGCTTAATAGCAAACCTATGCATTTTTGGGAGAAGAAAAAGCAACAAGCTAGGATTTATTCCATCTCCCTACACAAATGGTATGTGTCTGAAAAATGTCTGTGAAAAAATGATCCACCAGTGTCCATTAATTGGATGTGGCCGGCTGGGCCAGGTGGTAAGGTGCTTGCCATGGACAGATACAATCAGATTTCAGGTCCTTACTCTGACTAATCTAGAGAAGGAATCTGAAACCTTTGGGCATACACTATTCAGAATAGAAATCTGCTCATTTCTTCCAAGAAAGCTCCTCCACATTGTTTATATAACTAAATAACCATTGAACCAGGAAGAAATAGAAAGAAGAGGGTTTTTAAAACTTGGTGGTTAGCATGTGCAATCAGACTGTGAGGGGAATAGACTTTCTCTGAGATCAAATGAGCCTCCAGGGAACAAAAATTGAACTGGAGTTTTCTGGGTTTCAGCTCATGTCTGTACTATCAAAAAGTTACTGCTTTTTCTTTTCAACATGTTTCATCAAAGTGAAACTTCCTGATGATGTATTTTTTAAATAAATTCCCTACTTGTTTGACACTAAGTGACCTCAAGCACTCAAATGTACTAAAGTACGCTTGAACCCAGTACTTGGGATTCTTCCAAAGATCATTGAATCATAGAATGGTTTGGTTCAGAATGAACCCTAAAGATCATATGGTTCCAACCCCCTTGCCACAGGCAGGGACACCTTCCATTAGACCAGGCTGCTCAGAGCCCCATCCAGCCTGGCCTTAACACTTCCAGGAATGGGGCATCCACCACTTCTCTGGGCAGCCTATTCCTGTTCCTTCTCTGCACTCAGAGTAAAGAATTTTTTTCTAATGTATCATCTAAACCCACTCTCAGTTTAAAG
The DNA here is from genome assembly GCF_041296385.1 of Aphelocoma coerulescens. Lineage (NCBI taxonomy): Eukaryota > Metazoa > Chordata > Aves > Passeriformes > Corvidae > Aphelocoma > Aphelocoma coerulescens. The sequence goes on along the minus strand of NC_091013.1, from coordinate 57,115,719 downwards.
CCTTTCCTCCTTGGCCTGTCACGACATGCCCTTGTAAAAGAGTGTATTCCTCCATGGCTACCTGTCACTCCTTCCCTTTTGTGTTTGAGTTTGTCTAGGAGCTCTGTGTTGATTCACACAACATTGTGTGAATTCATTGGAATTCATCACTGCTGAGCTTGGAGGTGGTGATCCCTGAATATTAACCAGCTTTCTTGTGCTGCTCTTCCCTCCAGGGCTTTTTCCCGTGGTACTCTAATAAGCAGGTCCCTGAAGATGCCAAGGTCTGCTCTCACAAATGCCAGGGTAGTGAGCTTGCTGTGCATATTTCTGTAACTCCTCTTTTTTATTTCCCACAGTATGTGTGTCTGCATAGAAGCATTTATTCTGGGCTCCTGATGAAGCCAACTCACTGGCTGGAGTGGCTGGAATTCCTTCGTGCAGCTCTCCAGGTGTTCTCCTGCTGACCCCTCTCCAGGCTCTGGGCATCTTTTGCTGTCCCTGGCATCAAACTGGTATGAGTGGGATGGCCTGAGGTTCCCCTGCCCAGTGTGTACTAAACATGTACTGGATGTGCACTATTTTTATTTACTGCTGTACAATGTGGGCTTTATGATTTTGTGCCAAATCTATTGTATCAGGAGCACTTCCCCAGACATTGGGAAAGATTTCTGGGCATACGTGAGAATAAATATTCACTGCCAAATGAAAATAGGATAGAGAAAGAGCTTGAGTACTAGGCCCTGATGCCCAACTGCCTTGGATCCTTCCAAGCAGCTATTTCCTACAAAGATCATGTATAGGTGGAGCAAGCACTAAGCTGGCCTGAGTCATTCAGTTGCACTTGCATCAATTTCTGGCTCTCCTTTAATTAGTACAACAAAGGTGACCCTCAAGCAATGAGGGTTATAAAACCTGAAATCTTCTTTGAAGACAAGTATTGGTTAAGTTGGTAGAGATTTATGAAACTCACTTAATACAGAAAGAATAGTTATTAAAGATTGGATCTAAGGTGCCTAAACCCTAGAGAAAAAGCCAGAAGATTAATCTTTTAATGTTCAATCATCTCTGTTAGCATGTTTTCATTACTTCTCAGTGCAAGCTGTGTTTAGAAACTTACAAAGTTCTTTTCAAAGGTCTCTTATGTGCTTTAATTCAATAGCTCATTTTTCAGTCATTCTATTTTTCTTTTGGGGTGTTTCTCTAATTATAGAATCAGTCTTTGAAGTTTTGTGTTCTTTGTGTGCATGACGAGAACATTTCTCAAATCAATTTCAGACTTCTCTTGATCATATTAAAAGACTTCATTAGAATCACTGGTCATTGTAAAATGGATTTAGCTCTAAATCTTCAATGATGTCTATTCAGAAGCACTTGGATACCATTGCATGTCATCTGTCAGCTAGGTCCCAATTTGTCTGAACGAGAATAAAATATTTTCTTAAATTAAAACAAAACCCACCTGTAGCTATCAAGCCATATTGTTATACAACCCCAAACACACATTACTGAGATCAGGTTTCTTTTCTCTGAAGTACCTATGCTAGAAGAGAAGTAAACACTTTCACGTTGGAGAGTTCTTAGAGTTGGGTAATTTACTATTCAAATACTACATACCCATCACCAGGAGGTTAGAGGGTTCAGACTATTAGTACTTGCTCTCAATGAAGGATTTAACAGAAGACAGAGATTAAAAGTAGAAGTCTTATTTTTCCTTAGCTCAAAAGCAAAGTGTAGTCAATTTTGCTTGATCTTTCTCTAAAACACTTGTAAATGTTTTAAGTTGAGTCTGATTATGAGACAGAGAAAATCACAGTCCTTATTTCATTCTTGTCTTTGGGCAAAACTCCAAGCAATTTGAATTAATAAACACGCATGCTTCAAATATGTCCAAAAGATTTCCCTGAAGAATACACATCCAGGACGTGTTATGTTCTTCTATGACTTTGCACTACTGCAATAGTCCCTTACCTACTTTTTGGTGAATACCCCCTTTGTGAAAATGTAAAATCAAAATGTTTTTTTTCTGTGCAGCAGCTAGCTTTCTCTTATCAGGAATTTTATATGAGACACTGGAGGTACACATGGAGGTGTACTGCTATAATCTGACAAGTTCCATAAAAAGGGAAGAATTGGAAGGTACATGACTTAATTGTTAATATTGACTAAAATAACCCTAAAGCAGCTCTATTTTGCATCAGAAGTCAAACCAAACCCAAAGATAATCAGAGTGCAAGGGTGATTTAAGCTTCCACCTCTGCAGAGCTGCCTTAGAAGTGTTATGATGCACTTCTGGAGCTTTCTTAACTGTTTTTCTTGAAGTTTTTTCTTGGTATTTTTCTAAGATACAGCTGTTTTCTGCAGATTACAAACACTTTTTAAAACTTTTTAAGCCGAGTTTATTTGAGCACTTTTTGTGTGTAATCTATTCAATGGCCTGTGGAACATTCAAATATTAAATACTGGAAAGCAGACTGCTTTTGCTTACACTTTCCCAAACTGGAATCTGGGAAAATATGCATTTGCATTCACCTCAAAAATATGAACTATCTTCAAGACTGAGCTCTGATTTTTCATGTTTTTGTTCACAGCCCTAGAAAACAATTTGAGACAGAAGAGCATTGGGATGACCTGTGTTCCCTAATTTCATGTGGTTTTTTTGATACAGGATTTCATTTTCATAGAAATAAAATAATACAATATAATACAGTAAGGGACTATTTCAAATCACTGCATATCCACTTCCTAGTGCACCAAGGCAGGTGCACTTATTTTCAGCGTTAGCAGAAGTGTATCACAATTTCAGGAGAGCAGAGCATTCTGACACAGGAGAGGTTTTTGGTATTTTGAGGCTCTGGGTTTTTTTTGTGGCTAGAACAGTGTTCTTGGAAGACAATGGGGTAGAGGCAAATCTCCTTAGGCTCAATTATGGCTAAAATTCAGAGCAAATGCCCTAATTAGAGCATTATTCTGAAGGAGATGGGTACCCCAGCTATGCTGTAAGCTGGTAGAGACTCTCCGTGTGTATCTATCCAGTTGAGTCCTTTGTGGTGTCTAGGCATAAGGATACCCTTTTTTTTCTGTATCCCAAAACGGCTCTGATGAGGTGGATGTGTCTCAACACTCAGCTCAGATAAACTGGCAGTGCTTCCAAAAATGTGCTCTATCAGTATTTCATATCCTTAAGGGAACTTTTTCTAACAGCTTTATGAAACCCAAGCACAGGACTAGAATTACTTTCTGGCACAGTGCTATACTTACACTTCCAAACTAAGTTTAAGATGCATGCTAAGCACCTGCCTTCTCTCCCTTGTAATACGGATATTTCTGCACTGTTAAATAAAAAAGAGTCAGAAGGGAATTCAAGGACTAAATGCAATAACGTTCAGGGAAGGGCTGCAACCTCATCTCTTGCATGCTGTCCTTGGAGACTGGTTAAGTACATTTTGGGGTGGAGCCATAGACAGGGATTTATCCTTTTAGATTTGTCAATTCAATATCTGAATGCTGAAATAACACTGTAATGGCAACTGCCATTAGGTTAGGTTATTACCCTAACACTCTGTTGGCTTGAAATTTATCTAATATGCTATAAGTTTGTGTTAACAATTGATCACATACTTCCATACATTATTAGACTTTTCAACTTCTTACATCACAAATAATATTATTTTAAATGTATGCCCAGGAAAAATATTATAGTATAATAACATAGTAGGCTTCAAGTTATTTTTCACAGAAAGCCAACATTTTGCTTAGCAATTAGACTTTGCATGGTTTGCATGAGTTTCTTTAAGCAGTACTTTAGAGAAAAAAAATGTTTTCTTATTCAGTGATTTTATAACCAGTATAAGTTAATCTATAAACTATAAAATTAATGTGTTTACTCTAAATGTAATATACATATTTACAGGTATTCTTGCAAAGATAATGAACATGACATTCACACTTTATGTCTTTTATTTGAATATTTATGCTATAGCTGAAAGAAAAACAGTTTAGTGGGACTATAACATCCTTAGAACTCAAACAATAACAAACTGTGTTTTATTATAAATGTGTTTATGTTATGTGTGAATCAAACGTTTACTAAATATTCATGGTAACATTCAAGCATGTTCCAAAATGTTTGACTTGAGATTGTTTGCTGTGAAAAACTGACAAGGTATCTGAGGAGCTGGAATCTGTGCACTGTTCCATCAACACTTGCAAATTAATTGAGAAAGAATGGTTACAATTTTTTCTTTAGCATGTGGAATTTAAGTACGTGAGAAACCCACAATAAAATCAGTTCACGCAAACCTTTATTTGTTAAGAAACACTTTATGGTTTTCCATAAGCTACGTTTGAATGGATCAACAGTACAGCTTTGGTTGTATGGGTCATTGTATGTGAGAACAGAGACTTCTGGTGGAAAGGTTTACATAAGATCCACAGAAGTACATCAATTAGGAATATTTTGTAATTTATCATGAGGGATTGTTGACATGGGGGGGCCCATCCTGGGGTTCATATCTCTAGAACCCAGTATTTCTCTTACAAGTCTATAATTAAAGAGTGTAATTTGGCTTTGAGATGATATGCCTTGCAGATGTGGCTACTATGAGATACCTCCCATGGCAGGATCATAGTGTATGTTTATAAGAATTTAAATAAATGCTCTGATTGATCTAAGCTCTCCCCAAAAGCTAAATATCAGGATTTGAATGAATAACAAACACACTGTCAAGGAAATGCCAGAGCAAAGACACATGTTTTACATCTGTCTTGGAAAGTTACAACTCCCATATTCTTTTATAACTCCAAATGGAAAAATTCAGAATTAAGGGTAAAACATGAAAATTATCTGCCAATATATGTCAGATTTTGTTCTATGACAGTAGTTGAAATCTGTCTTAGACTCAACTGTTGCAAAAGGCACATAATTAAAAAATCACATAAAGCACATAATTAATAAATTAGTGTAATTTCCTCATAAATTTCTTATCTTTAAATAAATTAAAATTTAAACAGTGCATAATAATTATAGTTAACTACAACTCTATAAGCAAGTAAGCAGCTTTTAGAGTAAGTAAACTCTAAATGGTCTAGATCAGTTTTCACCTGAAATTGCACTCAGTATTCATCATGGTATTAAGAACACTGTGATTGATTCAGATTTTTATTTATCCCATAGAAATGCTGATAGCTAGACTCTGCCAGAGAATTAAAATGCCCTTCAATATTACAATAGATTTCTAACTAAAAGGGAGTCTGACTTTATTAAGAATGCTTGTTTCAATACACAAAATCTTGATATAGTCTGTTTAATTTAAATCTGTGAAGTTACTTCAAGAAGTGATGACTGTGGCGTGTGAACAACATTCAATTACAAAGAAATTCACTCAATGCACTAATTACAAGACTAAAGAGCATTTAAAACATTCATGAAAGAAGAGAGATCAGTAGACAAAGACAACCTCTACTGCTGAAAATGTTAGCTCAAAGTTTCATGCATATAACAAAAACGTTAACTTAGAATTTCATGTATGTGGAGAACTAGCTGCAAAATATAAATGAGCACCATGCTGAAGGGTAATGCTTTCAGAGAGATACAATGGTACGGAAGAAGAGTCATTAATCACCCCTCGTATATTTAGCATTTAGAGCCTTTATGGGTCATCTGGAAAGACACTAAATGTCATGCCATCAAAATAATGGATGATGAAATTTTGCAAACTTTGTTCAAAATAGTGAAGGTGTACTGAGGGATGTAAATGGAAAATACAAACGGTGAATAAAAGAAATCTGAGTTTGTTCTTCAGATATTCAATGGCTCTGAAGCTTTTGGCTTGAATGGCACCCTTCTCAGCTATGTTCTTATACAAATTAGAAGAAATTATGACATGCTCAGTAAAGTGTTAAACCGTAGGAGGATGTAATGGACATTATCTAAATTGTCTTCTAAACACTGCATTTTTTCTCTAGTGCTCAGTTAAATCTATGGGATAAGCATCTTGTTAGTTATTTTACTTTAAACATTGTCAAATAGGACTGCTTATATTAGTACAGACTCTTTGAAGGTGGGAAAAGACAAACAGAAGAAGGCAAAAATTAGCAGGAAGCAGTTAAAAGAAAATTTGTAAAAGCTGGCTTTTATTGGCAGATAGGTAAATTTACTTTTGAGACTACAGAAAGCTGGAAGTTAACTAAGAATAATAATTATAAAGCAGTGCAATTTCTTCATAAGTTGCTGATATTTAAAGAATACCAATAATTTCAATTTAAATAGTGCGTAATAATTATAATTAACTACAACAAGATAAGCAATTTTTAGCATAAATAAACCAGTTATATCTCAAATGCTTGTGATTGTTTCTCTAATATTCTTACCATGGAATTTTTTACAGTTTTACCCTAATACCTCACACAGTTCATTGCATGTTTGGTCATTTGTTTGAGCCTCCTCAAAATCAATAGCGTTCCTTAAAAGATGTCAAGACCCATCTACAGAGAACTGGTTATAAGGGTAAGCCTTAGCTTACAGATAGTTGGGCATACATGCCAGTTTTTTCATTTTATTTTACTTCCATTTAAGTCAACAAAACAAGTAGAGGACTTTTTGTTACATTTACAGGGTATTTTTTTACACATTTTGTCCTCTGGTTTAAGATAAATCTGGATGTTAAAATAATTTCACTGCAGACTCTATCAAAACAACTACTAAATCAAGAATTTGGTCTAACAAGGAAATATAATTGTAATAGATGCAAATGCACATGGCTAATAACTGGAATCAGGTGATATTTAAATAACATTTGATTTATGGCTTGTGAGAGAATTGCACCTGAGATTTCCACCAGTTACCTTCCTCAGATGTTCACCAAAAGAACATATGGAATAAGGGCCACTGAAAACCTCTAGCCTGCCAAGAAAACTGGATGAATTAACACTTGTTAAGGATCAGCACTTTGAACTAGGTTTGTTTGGGGTAGGTTTTTTTACATACAGGAGCTGTTAGGTTTTATATTTACTGGTTTTACGCTTTTAGTCCACAAACTAAAGTTTCCTGTTAATTTTTTGTGGGAAAAAAAAGGAAGCTGTATTTACATAGAAAACATATCTATAAACAATAAAGCTTATGTCTCATTAATTTTCTCCCCTGCTCTTCTTAGAAGTGCCCAAAGTCATCTGTTATTGCACAGGCTTGAAAAATTCAGCTAAAGGAAGAAAGCTTTGCTTAGGTACCCATTAAATGTGCAAATATGCATACAGAAATCATAGACTTCACAGCAGATAGACTCTAATTGGTATAATGGTTTTCTTTCATTCTCAGTGATAAACCGCTGTTTGTTTTTTCTCTTCATGTATATAGCCCAGAAGTGGGAAAAATATTTCTGTTGTGTTTTTCCCCCAAACATGTTCTTGTACTGAATTTATAATACAAGCCTTGAGTAAGTTTTTAAACGTTACAAACCCATGAAAACCTGATTTATAATGCATGGAGATATATTTTAAATGGTAGCAACATGCCATCTTGGATCCTTTTAAACCTCTTAAGGTTAAAGTATCTTTTAAATTATTTTATTGCATTTTATTGCATTAAAAAAAAAAAAAGAAGATTCAAAAGTGTCTAATTATTTGGTTATTGCCTAAATCAATCAGATCCAAGATGTTGATTCTCCACTGCCTACACCTTATTTTATCATCTGTTATCATATGAAGCACATCAGGAATATAATCTGATTATTGCTTCACAAAGTGTGGTAAGACCAAAGTCCCAGAATCTGTTCAGCCAGAATGGATCTTTCATTTGCAGGATATAATGCCACCTTGCACCTCAGTCTTCAGCCTGGGAGGTTGCTCGTACTGCTCGTAGATCTGTCTTGACTCAGCCAGCAACTCAACTGTTTGGTGATGGTGTAAGCTGTTGTCTTTCAGCTAAGACAGATGTTTGATTCAGAGAATATTACCCTTTTCTGGTTTGCTGCAAAGGCAGAGGTGGACTTGGCTCACCTGAGATTTAACAAGGCAGGTTAGCTTTCCAGGGGAATGGGAGAGAAGCACTCATTCAGGCAACGATGGGCTTGGCTGAGGAGTAGTAATTAGAGATGTGTTTCCACTGATAGTGACAAATCAAAGAAAGAAACTTGGACCCCTCGAGTCCTGTTATGAAAGTAGCTTGTAATTCCTTCATTATCAGTGAATTCTGTGATGTTAATTAGTATTTTAGAGATGCTTTGAGAATAAATAAAGTGGTAGAAATAAAAGTAGCATAACAGTCATGGTTTTAATGGAAGGGTGTGAAACACTTTTGACTTCAGCTTTTTGGAAGGATTAAATTGTACAAAAGGAGTATGTTCTCATATCTTCTCTGAAATAGCTTGAAGGGAATAAGCTAAACAATTGGAAATGACATAAATCTGGTCCTTTACATTAATATTTTCTGTCTTCAATTCCTTTACCTATAAGCCTTTTCCTTTGCAAAATACTAATTCAGAATCATTCTCTGCAATGCAACACTGCTGCAGCTTATTTAGATTTCCAGGATTTGTTCCAGATTTGTTCCGTGGTAAAGCTCTCTGCAATTTTCCTCTTTTCTTTGTTTCTACCGTTGCATACCACATTAGTTCCTCTGCTGCTCAGAACAGGGATAAATCTCTGTCTCACAACAGTGTCACAATTACTTCCATTATGGTCCCTTTCAAGAACTGAACCTAAAGATTTTTACAGTGTATGAGCATGCACAGACATAGTAAAGATTTTAGTGGCACATGCTTATACTCTGGTAGCAGTGCCTAACATAAAAAGAAGATTATCTGAAGCAAAAAAGTTAATGCTACAAAAGGATTTGCTCATATTTTTGTTTTGACAATTGAGATCTGTGTTATGGCTTTACACAGCCCTTACATATGGCATTACAGTCTGAGGAACCAATGAAGATCCTCCAAGGCACTAAGCTTGTATACCTCTCAGAGCCACAGCAGAGGCTTGACTGCCAGAGAAAATTCTTTTCAGAAACCCAGGATATCTTGAAAAGAGGAAAGCTAGCTCTTCCTCTTAATTACAACTTTACATTAGAGGCATGAAGTGAATTTTGGTCAGCCGCTGAAAATTAAGTTAATACGGCCAAAAGTTTCTGGGCCTTCTTGTCTCTGTACTTCCTTGCAAGTGAGACACCTATAGTGATCAGCTGAAAACCTCTCTAGCATCTTCGAATATGTTGATAAGTTTAGTTTACAAAACAAAAGCTCCCATTGCCATTTCACACACTCTGGCACCCAGGCTGTGCACATGGCATGGTGCACAGCACACAGGGTGCTTGTGAGACCTGTGCCCTGCTGAGTACCTTCTGAAGGCTAGGTGAGAATAGAGAATTATTACGGATAGTGGGCAATACAGAGGAGTTAGCATGTTTGCAATCTTACCCTTTTCATTTTCTGACCTTGTGACCTGGAGGGCACTACTAAGTGAAAGAAAAGAAAAAAAAAGAGAAAAGAAGTCAAACATAAAAGCATCTATAATTTGACATTCATTGACTGAAGGAGGTGAAAAAAGAGATCAGAGCTCTCCAGTCGATCTCCTATTAATATCATCCTGTGCCCAGGAATATCATTTAGCTTAAGGAAAACAATGTGTGTAGCAAGAGGCATGAAGAAGGGGAATCTGTTGCAGACACAGCAATGCATTTTGTGGAAATGTGAGGAAGAAATGAGAGGTGGCTGGAAGAGAGATGGGCAGTTAGAGGTAAGTGGGCCTTCATGAATGATGCTTATTGACAACATGACCACTGATCTGAACATAAATGGTTTTATTTACTTTAAAAACTTGCTGTTGGATTAAAAGATCTTCTCCCCTGAGTTGCAATAGTAGAGGCATTTTTAATACATCAGCTTTCCCCCTTCCCTGTCTGTGTAGTTACCTTGATAAGTCCTCCATCACGAATGGTTAGATTCATTGCCTTCTTTTAGACTTCAATTTGCCAGTAGGGAATTTTAGAGACAGGTATATTCATAACTGTCTGGCAGAGAGAATACATTATAGTATTAGCTTAAAGAAGCATAAAGAGTAGCTTTCCACCTAAAGTTATGCAAAGGAGTCTCCACTGTTTTATTTTTTATTGATTTACTAAATTAATAGGATTATTTAAATTGTTTATTAGACAAAAAAACTTTAAATCTTTGAGCCTTCAGGCAATTTTTCCATGAGCTTGTAAATGTTACACAGAAACATTTCAGTTTATTACAGAAGGAGCTTTTTCTTGATGTCAAGTCAGCACTGAAAGTGAAGAATTAGACAGTGGTTGATATATCTGGTTGTATTCCTGTGTTGAGAGGTATTCCAGGGCTGGTTGTGTAAAAATGTGTTAGAATGATGCTCCATTTTCCTTTTAATCAATATTACAGAGCCTTTCTATATAAAGAAGTTAAAATACATTCATTACATTTAACAGGACTTTGGAAATACCAACCTGTGAAGTACTTTTACTCCCTACTCATAGCACACACCCCACCCCCCAAATCACTGTTTTTCTCAAGCTGCAGAACAGTGAAGTAGCAGCACCGGGATATAAACAAAAGAGGTAACTGTGAATTTCTGTAATCTGTTTGTAAGATCAATAGCTAAGAAGTTTGAGGGAAAGTATATGGTGCTTATCCTACTGGCACAAGATTTTATATAAGGTATTTCTCTTTTGAAAACTTTTAGGATGCCCTGCTACCCATGTTTTCCAGTGGAAACACTTAGGTTGAAGGCTTAGTTAAATAGGTAGTACATTTGGTAGAGTCTCAAAAAACAGAAATAAACACATATATAAAAAAGTTTGGGTTTTTCCTTGTGAGAAGTGTAGCTGATATATATTTGTGTTTATTTCTGTCCTTACATCTTTGACTTAAGATAATTTGAGTGTCATTTTACCCATAACAGTAGAAAGAAGCATTAGCACCAGGAAGAAGACAGTGGTCTCTTGTGTGTGGCAAAGTACACGCTGTTCCTTTGCTGTACAAGAAGCGTAGCATGATTGTGAGTCATGAATGCAGACCGAAGCCATGTGCTGCATAATGCTCACTTCTTGTTCTCTGCAGATCTCTGGTTAGGAAGCAACTACGATTGGTCCTGTCCTCCGGTTCAACAAATATTTGTTTTAGATACATAGCAGAAAACATACCCTCAGATTGAAAATGTTAATGTGAAGCAGCTACTTAATTAATTGCATAATTGTCAGTAAGTGATTGGTAACTGTCTCTGCTGTTAATGGTGCTTTTATTATTCATCTTGCACATAAAGCAGTAGTGGATTGGGTAAGAGAGAGTGTTTTTAATGGTTTTGTTATCTGCAGTGAACAGCATTTTCTGCGTAAAAATTCAGACTCTTCAAAAGGCAGAATGTAAACTAGTTTGGACATTATTAGCTCTCAGAGCACTGCAAAAGGAATAAAAGGGGAAAAATAATAAAGGTCATAAAAAGTGAGTCAGTTAGAAAATTATTCAGGAACTGAGAATCAAGAAAAATTTGGGCAAATGTCAGCCCAAGTAAAATGTTAAGTGGCTTCTAATTTTCTGAAAATAAATTAAACTCTTTCCAGTATCATTCTTAATTAACACAAATATAAATAATCTCATGAAATAAAAAACATTATCACGTCCTTCACATATTGCACATGACTGCCAAGCCAATTTAATGTAAGGTTGTAAGAAGGAAAAATTGTATATAAAAAACCTGAGATGTATTATTTCCATGGGTTAAGTCTTTCTATCCATCGGGTGGGTTATACTTTTCTCACTACTATGTAATCATCAGTCTTGTGAAATGGAAGGCAGGAGATGGTTTCATTCTCCAGTCATTGTTATCTCTCTCCGTGTAACTCAGAACCTCTACAACCTATAACACAGAAAACAATGTTTTATCTCATGGTCCCTAGAGAGAAATTATAAAACTTAAAGGATATGACAAACCATATAAAGCTGTATGACTGAAAATATTGAAAGCAATCCACGGTCAATGCAGAGGTTGAAATGAATATTCACAGTGAAAGTAGATAAGAAGTGTTGAGAAAATGGGGTCTCTTTCCTGAAATAATAGCTAGGAAACTCATAAACAATGCAGAAAGTCCTATACATTTTTTTTGGTGCTCATATCCCTGCCTGTCATTATAGTATTGTTTTTAATTTCAAGTCAACTATGCAAACTACTATATTAATTGTCTTTACATCCTTTATAAACAGTTCAGAGATCCCTTCCTAAGATGCATAGTGAAGAACAGCTGAATTATTTTATGATTTTTTTTCAATAGAGGGTGTTTAAATGACCAGAAAAAAACAGATTAATATTATTTTGTTAATGAACTTAGTTGGAGTTTCACCTTAAGAGCCTATTCAACCTCAACAGATGTCCTTTTGAGCTACAAGGGAAAATTCAGTATAAACTGATAGACATTACAAGCAACATTAAAATTAATGGAGAATTGGTGTATCACATCTGCTGATGATTTCTTCTATAAAAAGGTTAAAAATTCTCTGTTTGATCCCTTATACTTTGGTTTTAGTCTCTCAGATCATTCTGTGCAATCTTTTCACTCTTTTCTGTTTCATGCATATATACAGTCCATACTACTTTACCATCCTCAAAGCAGAGCTGTCTTCTTTTGTCTAAAATAAAGATTAAATCGATAATAAAACATGCATATGAAAATAAAACTCACCAATACTTATAGAAAATAGCTAGTGATATACCTTGTCCATATTTTAGCCTTTTCACATTTTTTCTTTTCCTTGATCCTAATAATTCTTATTATTCTTTTGTCAAAGTCTAGAAGAGACTCGTTTTTTTCTAAGTAGTCATGGAATCAGAGTACTTAGATATCTGCAGAATGACATACATGCAATCTCTCCATTGGCATATGGATCATATGTCCTAGTCCAGCTTGTTAAATTTGTCCATCCTGTCTCAGTGCATTGATGCTGCATTAGTTCTTCTATATTCTCAAAGATCTGTAGTCACCACTGTTTTTTTAATCCTTCACTTTTTGCTGAATAGGAGTTTGGCTGCTTGCATTTCTTTGCCTTGGCTTGTAGGTTTGTTTTTTTTTTCCCTTCAGGTGGATTAGCTGGTTTTATTGCAGATTGAATTCTCTTGTCCTCTACAGATTGATGAGGTCTCTACTTAGTTTATTGAAATAAATTTTCTATTTATTATCATTGGAATTTCTTAAAGTAAAGGCTGCACAGGATCTTAATAATTACTACTATGAGAAAGAGCTGTGTTATTACATATCCTCTGAATTAAGTGTAACAGATATTTGGGTGCTTATCTGCTTCTTAAAGCTCTGGAAACTCGATGCTGAAATGTCTCTGCAGATTTTGACCTGCACTCTGTTGCATTATTTCTCTGTGGTCTGAATACTTTCAAAGCTGAATATTCTAATTGCTTTTATTGCTGTATTGAAGTTTCTCTTTTACACCTGCAATCTGCAATCCCAGTCATTAGCCATGATATTATAGAAAACCATATGTCATTTCACTGCTGAATACTTTCTTTAAACCAGGGATTAGTTTAATATTTTATCATTTTAATAGCTTTTGAAAGTTTGCAGGCAGTTTCAGGTAATTCTTTTTTAATTGTTCTTTCTTACAAGAAAAAAAAACATATTCGTATATTGACTGGTTAGTGTCCTAAAGCAAATAACAACAGCAACAGCAAAAAGGCTTTTCTAAAGAACAGATAAACTTTCCAAGGAAGTGCCTGATGACCTGCAGTAATTAGAATATTCATTAACTCTACCTACTTTGCCACTCTAAATTGAGACACTTTAAGTAAGTTGTCATAGATTCCCCATATAATCGATGAAGGAATGGATAGAGAGTGAGAGGATGTCAGAGGAGAACAGCTGGAGATCTATGAGAGAGCTCTCATAGAGAGTTCATTTGTGACTTCATCAAAGGGCTAATAAATTCAATGGCAACTAGTGAAGCAGCTGAACAGACAATTATAGCTGGGATGCTACCCAGAGGCTCTTTAATCAGTCTGTCCTTTGTCTCTATATTTTAAGATTGCAGTTGTTAAATACCCTTTCTCTGAAGTAGAGCTGTATACATGAAAATATGCAAAATTTCTTGTTTTTTGGAACTGCCTGTATCTACCAATTTCATAATGAAGGCCATGTCTGGACAGCGTTGTTTTTTTTATTTAATTTCTTTTTTTTTGCTGACATAGTCTATGTTTACAAATGTCCTATCAAAAAATGAGATTCAAAGGCAACTTTCAAAAAGAGATAGAAAATATGAGACACATTTAAAACCAAATATTTTCCTGTATAGGCTTTATAATAGAATGTGCTTCCCAATCTAGTGTCATATCACTGTCATAAGGCATATGGATTATCTGGTGTGGGATCCATTGAAACAGTGTTTTTAATTGTGTGTTTTCTATTTTATGTTACACAGGAGAACAACATTCTATAAACACGGGAAATTCAAAAGATGTTTGGATTTCAAGGCTTAAGAGGAAAAATGGTATTGTCAGCTAAACCAATTTTTTTAGTCACGGGTAGATATTTCAAACTTGTAATCTACATACGATAAAAAAAGCTTTCTTGAAACTTTCCATTCCTTTAAAAAGAAAGACAAAAACTAAAAAATAGAGGAAAAAAGTCTGTACAGACATGCCCATCAGTTCAACAGATGCTGGAACATTTTAAATACCGCAATATCTTTAATGCTAAATTATTTCCATGTGGAAATGAAAATATTCCATTTTCTTCCTTTCCCCACTCTCAACTCCTGTTTGGTCCTTTCTCTGCTGACTTAAGAGAAGGATAAATGATGATACGTCAGGTGTGTTCTACGCCCAATCCTCTGCTTCTCGTGAGCTTTACAGAATGAGAAGTGGGCAAGGGCCTCCACACCCCACCACTAGCCATGAGATAATGTATGCCTGAAAGTACAGGTCCCTGGGGGTTCCTGCACTTGTTCATGTAAAGAGAGGGGATGACAGAGGAAAGGCAAGCAAAGGGTGGATTTTTGTGTGGTTAGGTGTTAGCATCTAGTTATGTCACTCATTTTTCCCAGTGCAAGCAGGCTGCGACAACTTAATGACTTATTATCACTGTTGCCTCATAAGGAATATTTTACTGACCTTTGTGGAAGCCCTGATTTCCTCTAAAGTGAGAACTAGCATTTGGTGAAGCTTTTTGCACTAAAAATACCCAGTGGGAAAATGGAGCATAAAAATTCTCTTGCAATTATAAGTTTGAATGCTATTTTGATCTCAAAAGAATCAAAGCAAACAAACAAAGTTTGAGTTTTGAAATCAAGAGCTCTGAATTCTGAGGAATTTACAATGGAAACAGTCATTTCAGTATGTCCAAGCTTTCTTTGATCATAACTGCCAAAACAAATGTTTCAACATTTTGAGGTACAAATTTGTGGAATACTCCAGTACACCTAAAACAATTGATATAAAGACTCACTGTGCTTCGAGGTCAAAATTATTTCAAATCTTCAGGTAATAGATAATCCAACTTTTTCAAATAATTTTGAAAAGCTATGTTTGCTTTCCAGGAACTCAGTTTCTGTACATGCTTTAGTAATGTGTGTAGGCTTCCAAAAACTGTTACTACATCCAAAAAAAAGAGGAGACTGAGGGGAGACCTCATTTCAGTCTACAACTTCCTCATGAGGGGAAGAGGAGGGGCAGGCACTGATCTCTTCACTCTGGTTACCAGTGACAGGACCTGAGGAAATGGCCTGAAGCTGTGTCAGGTGAGGTTTAAGTTGGATATAAGGAAAAGATTATTCAACCAGAGGGTGATTGGGCACTGGAACAGGATCCACATGAATTGGTCACAGCAGCAAGCCTGGCAGAATTCAAGAAGTGTTTGGACAATGCTCTCAGGCACATGGTATGACTTTTGGGGGTGGTGCTGTGCAGTAGCTGGACTTCGAGGATCCTCGTGGGTCCTCAAGGATCCCCTTCCAACTCAGCATATTCTGTGATTCTGTGATTCAGGAAAAAATGAGGCTTACAATATCTTAATCTACCTTATTCATAAAGTAAAACATTGTGGATACAGATGGGAAAAAGAGTTGCATGGTTTCAATGTCATGGAGGCTGAAGCTATGACCCAAGGAGTCGGACAGGCGCTGCTGTTAAAGTGGGAGAAAACACATCTAGTAGTGCTGGAGACTTCCCAATAGAAAGTTTAGAGAGAAATAACCTTGGGCTTGAGAAAAACAGACCAATCCATTGAAAAGTACCAGTTATAACAAAAACTGGTATGTCAAAAATTCTTTTGTAAACAGACAACCAGCATTGTGGTTATATGACCAACCTATGATGCTTTAAACATAGGAAAATAAGATCCATAGGTTGCATCTGTCTTCCAAATCTTCCACTTCTGCCTCCGAGTAGATGAAAAATGCAAGTGATAGGTTGGAAACTGGACGTTTCTTGCTATCAGCAAATCCATACATTTATCAGTGTACTTGAACTTATTCTGACCATAGAGAACAGAATAAGCACTGTAACTCAAGTAGTACATTTTAACTGTTCATTATGTATATTTTGAGAACAGCCATACTGTATGTATGGTGAAAAGAAGTTCTGAAACACTGCGATAAACATTCAAAGTAAAAAGGAAAAAGGAAATTCCCAGGAATAAGCAAATCTTGGAGTGATATTTCTTCTGTTTCATTTTGTATATACTTATAATTGCAAATAAGAGGCCCATTTAACTTGTACACAGGCAGACATAGTAACACACATATGCATGAGAGATGGTATAATTGCATTCTGTTAATTAAAATATGTCTTATAATAATGGCTTTTGCAGTATTTTCAAAGAAAAAACCTATTTGGGTCAGCTTTATCCTGATTTTTGTTGGTCAGAAAGAACTATGTAATGCCATTTCACATTCTAAAAAAAGAAACAGCTGAGCTGTGGCTCAGTCACCACATTTTTTCAACCACTGAGAACTCAAAAAACCACAGCAATGAAAATTATAGGAAAATGTCTGAGGATTCAGATACCAAAGAAAGTCTAAGACCAAGTGCTATAAAATCTGGAGGTGGCTGCCTAGCTAAAGCAAGCATGACAGGCTACCCTACACTGAAGAGTGATGGGGAGAGGTATTACTTCATTAAGCTTGAAGCCAGGAATGGCTACTTGGAGCAGATACATTCAAGAGTGTAGAGGCAGACAGTGTCTTCAATCATGTTGTTTCCCCTGGAACAAAGAGGTTTTTCTTTTCTGGGAATGAGTACACTGTTCAGTTTGGCATATGTGATGTTCCAATACCAAACATCAGCTCCTGATGGAAGTTCCTGGAAAAAATTATAGTATCCTAAGGAAAGCAGATCTTATTCCCTTTGTACAATAAGGCAGGTCTTTATTTCAGTATTAATTATTTCTAAAAGTTGAGACTTCTTCTGTTGGTTTGTATGTCTTGTGAATATATATTGTCTCATTTTCACAGTTTTAAAAGATGACAAATATTACATTCAACTGTAATGTACAATATGCAAAAATTTGCTGTAATCATAAAACATTATCATGAACACTTGGAAAGTATCAGTGATTATTTTTTGTAGAACCATATTTTGACTAATTAAAAAAAAATACTGTCAAATTTGAAGGTATTTTTCTTCTAATTCTTTGTCTTTTTTAAAAAGCTCATGAACATGATGAGATACTCCAGCGAATGAATTATGATTATGAACTAATAATGAAATGTCTGTGAGGTTGCTGGCATTCTGTCCTCTTCTTGCTATCTAATAATCACCAGAATATGTCACTAGAATATCATAATGCACACCCTGTTGTGCCATTCTGTTTGAATATCAAGATACACAAAAATATAACACAAAAGGGAAACCCCCCTCCCTCCCAAAACCAAAGCACAATAAACTGTCACACTACCCCCTCCAAACCTCAGGAAATGCAGATTTCCAAAACGTTTAAAACACCCAACAAAATAATTATTCCTCTTATTTAGAATAATGACCTCCTTTGTGATTCAAAAAATGAGAGAAACTGGCAAATGCTCCTTCTGTCAGTTGCAAGGTTTCTAGTGACGTGCCTCAGAGAAATGTTAGCAGAGCGTAGGACTGTAGAAAATGACTTTACTTCATTGATATCCTGTGGAGTGGGGCAGGAAAAACCCCTTGATTCTTTAAGAAAGTTTGTGCCACAGCAAAATAACAAATCTCTACCTTCCTTCCTTTTCCACCCCAGTAATATCTTTCCCACTTATCCAATAATCCGGTATCAAATAACAATTCAATTATCCAATGGTCTAGTATCTTTCTGACCACTCAATTCTGTAGCACTGCATGGGGTTGCTGTGACCCAAGTGCAGGACCCAGCACCTGATCTTGTCCAAATGGCCTCGACTCATTGGTGCAGCTCATCCTGATCCCTCTGCAGAGCCTTCCTCCCTTCCAGCAGATCAACACTCCTGCCCAACTTAGTGTTTCAAGTGGTCTTACTGAGGGTGCTCTCAATCCCCTCACTCAGATCATTGATAAAGATACCAAACAGAGGTGGCCCCAATACTGAGGCCTGCGGAGCTGCACTTTTGACTGACTGCCAACTGGATTTGGTTCCATTCACAACCACTCTTTGGGCCCAGCCATCAGTGAACAATGAACAACCAGTTAGTCCAGGAGAGTGCCATGGGAAAGTGCGAAAGGCTTTACTAAAATACCCATGAACAACATCCACAGCCTTTCCTTCATCCACTAACTGGGTAATAAGTACCTGTTGCAGTGCTAGGTTTAGTTTAGCAAGCTGCAGCTTTCCCTGAGAGCTCAGCGGAGCTGCTTAGGGCAGTGCGACCACTGTCGCCCTCCCGCAGTCCTTTCCAGACGGCTCCGCACTCTTGCTCCAGCAGCTCTCAGCTCTACAACCCAGTGATGGCAAAGGAGGCAAGAAGGGTCTCTCCATGAGGGTTTTAGAGGGGCTTTAATGCTTACATCTTGTCCCAGCAATCCCCAGAGGCAGAGAGACCCCGTGATCCAGGCACAGGGGGGTTTTGTCAGGGGCTCAGGGGTGGTACATGGGCAGGGTTGGGGTACAGGAACCAATAGGGAGAGCCCGAGGGAGTGGCCAGGGCTATGGGCAGGGGAAAGTGGGGGGGAAATAACGGGATCAGAAAAGCAGTGGGTAAACCGTTCACCACGTACCTATTATGAGATAGTGTGAATAGTACTTTAAAGGTGTTTATTCCTCTTTGCTGACTAGGAAGGGAGTTACAAACATATAAGTGAATCTTATTTTAGAATAATTAAGGATATAAAGTCATACCTCTGCCCATATGTCTGAAGATGAAAGTGAGTTTAATATTTTGCAGTAAATAATTATGTTTTATTGACACATCGAAGTAAACTACTATTTTTATTGGCTTTATAGCACCAGGAAAAACAATGGCATATGTGACAGAATAATAGATGTATGCTTCCTATAAATAATTCTATATGTGTCTTGACAGTATTAACAATTTGTGAAAGTTAAAAATTATCTGCTTCCTTTTCACTACTAGTGAACTGGAATTTTTAGGTTCACAACTATTCCATGAATTCTGAGCAAACATATTAAAAAACTGCATGTACCTATATACACACACCTATACATTTTCACATGTGGTTTTCTTAATGAACCACAAGTTGGAAAGACTAATTCTTAGCCTGTTGTATTCACAGAGCACTGAAAGTAAATGCTTCCAGGTAGAAAAAGTTACTTCTAGGTGATTATGAAGGGAATTTTTCAATGAATTATGGAAGGAGGACAACATGAAGTACAAATATAACAAGGAAACTGTTCTTGCATATAGATCGTGTAGAAATACTGGATAATATCGCAAAGCAGTAATATTTTGACTTTTAAGAGTCCAGAGGATTTGCTGGACATATGGTAATTTCAGGGAATTTTATAATTGGAATTGTGCAGAAAATTTCAAAGAGCAGCAGGCCCTGGCTTTTCTGATAGCTAACAAGATTAGTGGAAGTACCTATCAAGAAACAAAATCTCTTTCAGTTGTTTGAAAGACAGGCTTCACCGAGAAAAAAAAAAAAATCAAAGAAGGAAAGAAAAAACAAGTTTCTTAACTGGAAAGTGTTAATGCATAATAATCAACAGTAGAAAAAAAATCTGGTTTCAGTTTTAATGTCAGCTCATAATGCAGTTTGGGGTCTAATGCTATTTTGACATAATAAAGTAAAAAGTTGAAATGGATGTTCTTTGGAAATGAGGACACCATTTGCAGTGGAGCTGACATCCAAATGAGGTTTTGTGTACCTTAATCTCTGAAATGAGTATGAGTAGAAAATTTACAAGAGTTTTTTTAACAATTAAGGACTATCACTATAGAGGACAGCAAATTACCAGTAGAGCATTAATATGTTATTACTTTTAAATGAAAAATAAATCTATAAGAAATCAAGATTATATAAAAATATGTATGTATGCAAATTTAACTTTATATAAATTATAAACCAATTTAAAATGTTTTGCTTATAGATTCAAAAATAACAACTAAAAAGCCTCATTGTCCACTAAGGTGAATATATAAAATTTAATGCTTAAAAGTAAAAACCAGAAGAGTCATATCCTCTTCATGATAAGCCAAATGTGACCAGACATGCAAATGATACTGACCTCTAGGACAACCATCCCTTCCACAGATTAATAACAGAATTAAGTCTCCTCCATTCCCCCATTCTCTCCCCAGGCCCAAGAAATTAATTGTGGAAATATAAATTTTCTTCCACCTTTATAATAATCTATGGTGGCTATATAATTACTGTAAAACTAACTGGTATCTATTACTTTCTTGGAAGCAGTATTGAACCTCTCTAAGTTAGTGTTTCTAGGTATGCTATTAAACTGGGATAACAGGATGAACAGATGAGCTCTCCTTCAGAGTCACAATGAGTGTATTCCATAATTTTAAAAGGATATTTCCAAGTTACCTGTTACCTACAAATCTCATCCTGAACCTATTGATATGTGAAAAATAGTCACTTATTAGTAGTTAGTAGCTTGTTCAAGTAATCTTGAACAGGGAAATCTGTGATTTTGTTGAAATGAAGCTGAAAAACAGTAACTCAAGTGGACACAAAGTTTTCTGTGTGTTTTTCTTAGGACAGGTGTTGTAAGGCAGATGAATGAAATCTGTCTGTGGGATATGTGTCCAATACAAGACATATGAAGATTTGAGACATTCTATGTATTCAAAGGCTTGTTACTAAAATCATTAACCTTGGAGAAGTGTGACTAAAGAAACAAAAGTTACTAGAGGCCTGCAGTAGGTTTAGGAATTTTTCTGTCACTCAGTGGTGGGACTGGGTGACTGTCTTTGACTGTCTTTGTTGAGTCTAATGTGACCTGGGCTTGCTGATGAGACAGGTTTTTTTTTGTGTTCACTTGCCTTTTCTTATTATGCTTCTATCTGGAAAGATTTTGTTAAAATTTAAGGAACATGTGGTTGGGATACTCAGTGCTCATTTGGTAGCGAGCATTCTATGCTTATACATAGTAATTGGTAAATGTCATTTAGGCTATGAGAGACTGAATAAATGAAGACTTTGTATGCTATAGAATATTACCTCCTAGTACAGAAGCTCTTGTTTTCTTATCCAATTTAGTTTAAGTGAACACCTATATGAAAGTGGCATTCTGAATTTTAATCCATCTAGCAACAAAGCTTTAATTTGAGACTACAATTTTGTCTTTTATATAAGGATATTATTCAAATATTAAGGGATTATTGTTGGCTTTAAACCAGAACTTTTTATATATGTATTAAAATGCTGATGAAAAATTATAAACCTCTTCCTAAAATATTTGACTGCTATATTTTTACCCTCAGTAATGCAGAGAACCTTTTTTCCTGATAAATATTGAACAAAATACTTTAAAAATAAATGAGTAAGAATGAAAATAGTGCCATCTGCTTGCTCATCTTGAAACACATTACTACTTAGCCTACCCAGTAGTGTTCTTATGATTTTACAGTGGATAATTTATTTTGTATTTGCAATAAATTTGAAGGAAAAGTTTCCATAGTATCTCCTAAATGAGCTAAAATAACTGAAGGCATATGCAGAAAGAAAGATGGAAATAGATTCTGGATGGAGAATGGATTTACCGAAGCAAAAAATGCAGAATTCTGGCTATGCTTTCTGCCAAACTTCGAATAGTTCCTCTTTATTTCACATATATAGAATGTCTTTTATTTCTCATATATAGAATGTCTTATATTAGCATGGTTGTTAATTAAAGATTATTCTTTAGAACCTATTTTAACTCTACAAATGTGAAGGAATAACTAACAAAGGCCACCATAACAATGATTTTGTTTTTGCTTTCTTTTTAATGCTAAGCTTGTGCTTCAAGATAATGCATTGCTGGATTCCATCTGGTCAGGTTGGACATCTGCAAGCTGTAATCTCTGGTTTTGATGGGCATTGTTCTTCAAATTGTCATAGAACCCTGAAGACATTATTTTGGCTTCTTTTGAATAAAAGACCAGCTGCAGAATTCTTCTGTCATTGCACCTCACCATTACACTGCAACAGAAGATCAAATCACGATAAAAAGCCTCATTGTGGGAGCTAGAAAACAGACATGCAATAAAAAGTGTACCCAGAAGTACTCATAGTCTGGCCTATGACAAGGTTGAACAAGTAGATGAGCCACGTGGAGAGTTGGAGGCAGGGAGAGACAACAGCTGAACTGAAACAGGAAAGTAATTTTATGCTAAGTAGCTTTCTAACAATTTCTAGTGCAGTAGATATTATCAACAGGGATGCTTTATAGAGTATGATAGTATATAAAAGGAATTGGTGGGTGGTCAAATCATTTACAGTATGAAAAGCTGGGAAAACTAAGCAACCATTTTACAGAAATCATAATCCTAAAAAAAAAAGTGGTCTGGAGATTAAAAAGAGTGCAACGTGCCTGTAAAATTACAGTTTATAAGTAACAAAACAAACAGGCAAACAAAAAAAACCAAAAAGCAACCAAAAAACTCACCCTGAATGTCTTAATGTTTCAGTATGTTTAAGGTAGGTTTACTACTAAAAGAGTAGAGAGATGGTCTGATGCATTTTCCTGGTCTTAAAATCGAGAGTCAAACATGGTTAGAAGGGGAAAAGGGATTTTACCTTGGTATTTATTTTAAGGATCCTTAGGTGCACTACGTCCAGGTCAAATGCACCGAAATGCACACGCAGTGCACACCCCCAAAAGATCTGGTGTAGCATTATAGGTCTTACTAATTAGCATATCTATCAAAGATTCCCCAATGAGAGGCTTGAGTGAGCCCCCCCTCCCCAAGGAACCCTCCCCTGGATGGTTCTATCTTGGTTTACAGAATGTGTTCTGGAGAGGACCTTGGGGTCTGGGGCACACTGATCCCTAACTACAAAGCTTCTAAAATATTCAGTCTCCTAGCTTCACAAACAAGGCCAAGAATGTAGGCAAAAAGCACTAAGAATACAGAAGTTGTAAAAGGGTATAAAGGGGTATAAAAGAAAAGGCAAAAAAATCATCATGGCATCATTTCCCCCCTAAATATAAAAAATATATAAAAAATATAAATTTTTTATATTTAAGACTGATGACTGTAAAGGAAGCTGAAGGTAGTCTCCAGGGCATGCATCTATGGAAGGTAACCCGAATGTGACCGTACTATCCCAGTTTTGTATAGACATGAGTTACAGGCCCCTCCACGGTGGCCAGTGCACTGAGGTGGATCTGATTCTGTGTTTTCCTCCAAAAGTGCATCCTCTGGAAGAAAGGAACTCCTGAACTGAAATGTTCCATTTTGTTAGGACACAGTTTAGGACAGTGGTCTTATAACTGAGGAGTTTTGCTGCGCAGAGAGAGTAAAACTAAAGGACACTGAAGACGAAGCACACCGTGTGTTCTCTGTGCCCTTTTCTTCAGTCTTGCTCATATCAGCAGGTTTCAGAGCTTCCTGACTGCCATAAACTGTTTGTTTGACAGCTGTTCTGTGACATTAATTCTTATGCTGAAATGCTGCTTGTGTCTGTGGAGCACATCAAGGACTCATTTTTATTTGTGTTTCATGGTCATCTTACAAAAGATCACGTCTGTTTAGAGATTTTTTTCTTTTTTTTTTCCCTTTCAAGGATTCTTTAAACCAGTTAAAATATGCATTGTAACTGTATGATGAGATATGCTTTTTGCAAATGGATGAATCTGGAAACATGCCTCTCATCACATATTGACAGTCTGATAATGAAGGAAGTTATTAAATTACCACTCTTTTTTTTCTAGTTCCAGTTGCTTAAAGAGAGATTCTTGCTCTCAGAAGCTCAAAACCTCTATAGTTGGTACTGCTTCTCTGATGGAAACTATAAATCCAACTTATTCAGATAATTAAGAAGGGTTTATGGTGATTTACTACCAAAATTCAAAACCAGCTGAGAAATTTCACTCCCACAATGATGAGGTAGAGTTATTATTAAAATTCGTTCCTGATTCTCAGAGGAATTTGCTGGAAAAGTTTGGGAATAACAGAGAAGGTGAAGTTTTTAAAAGTGGGTTGAAGTCCTGAATAGTTTCTATCTTGATTGGCTAAACTCAAA
The DNA here is from genome assembly GCF_041296385.1 of Aphelocoma coerulescens. NCBI lineage: Eukaryota > Metazoa > Chordata > Aves > Passeriformes > Corvidae > Aphelocoma > Aphelocoma coerulescens. The sequence goes on along the minus strand of NC_091013.1, from coordinate 57,091,152 downwards.
GGCATTACTCCTTAATATTTGTTCCTTTTCTTTTTTCCTAAATTCCCCCGCCTCTATCTGTGAAATCTTATACAAAGTGCTTCCACATTTGATTATAGCTCCTCATCAACTGGATGGCTTTAACTGTTGTCTAGAGAGGATGGAAGATATTTTCTGAGCTGAAATGGGCACTTTTCTGAAATTTAATTTTCTCGGACTACAAACTACTTTTTCAACTCAAAAGTTCACAGAAAAAGGCTATGATTATTTTTAGGAATTACACCACTATTACTTGCAAGTCAGAGCTGAAAAATCTGTCAGAAAACATCCAAGGTTTTTTGCATTCAGATGGAAGCAATTTTAAAGTTGTTTTGAAAATTAGATGACTGCATTCCTTCTATATATTCATTTCTATATACATACCATAACAACAGTTTCTTAAATTTATGTTAATTTTTTTGTAATAGAAATACAATTTCTGCTTCTGTGTTATCATGACCAGCTGTATTCAGAAGAAATTTTTTCCATGTAATGCATTAGCTGGTTGTATTTCAATGTTTTTACCAATGTGATTGATAGGCATTTTAGGATGAGGCCATGACATGTTTCAGGGTTTTGATGTCACATCATTTCACCTGAGAGCTGGGTCTTAAAAAAGATGTAGTCTGTTATAACTAATACTGTTTTTAAAAGACTAGGTTAACCTACTGAGATGAAAACAATACTTATTGTAATAAGTCTCGTTTATTAGTCTTTAAGTTTTGTGACTTTAAGGGAACATACTACTCTTCTGATAAGAGTTGCATTAAAATGAAGATTATTCCGTTGCTTTTCTGCCCTCCAGGAACAAGCAGTTTGAATTTTACTGTAACTTTCTGCTTAACCATCAAATAGCGAACATTTGTGTTTTGCAAGGACAGCCATATTTTCATACTTTTCCTATAGCTTTCCTGTAAAATACTCATTATAAACTCCAACCTATAAAAATTATTACTTTTCTTCATAGTCTTCTAATGTTTTTTTCAGATTATTTTATTTTCCTATATTACTTGTAAAGTGAAAGAAAAAAATTCTTATAAATATGCTTACAAAAAAGTATGTTAAAAATAATTCCACTTTGTATGCACATGAAAAAATGCAAGGATTTTCTCTCAGGGATAATACATACAATTTGCATACATACCTGCATTTATGCTCAAATATATCTCATTAGGATAATTTTTTTTTTCAGAAAATCAAAGCTTAAAATTCAAATTATGTCCAACTGTGACTGAAAACAACAGCAGAGGAAAAACTGTGTAGAAGTTTTTGGTCTTTTTAATAGCAGCTGGTCTTTAATAACTCAGTAGGCTACATATGTTAGCAGTGTTACACCTGCAAAGCAGTGCTCTCCTTGCTCTTTAACACAATTCACATCGCACTTAGTAGTTGCACCCATATTAATGGCAATAGTTCATAGTCACAGGGCCCTGAACATCCTGAGCTAAGTTTACTTTCAGTAGAGGGTAGGACAGAAAGCTCTCCAGGGGTCATTTCCTACACAGACACTTTTGTGATTCTGCACTGTCCTTTAGTGATGTTTCAGCAACAGAAACCCAGCAATACAGTACATTTCTGGGCTAAAAGACATTTTTAAATGGGTAGGAGAGTCTTCATTAAGGACACAGTCCACTGCTGACAAAGAAGCCCTTTCTTCATATGCAGCCATTTCTTCAAATGAGAACCTGCACAAATCTTGGCTCAAAAAATGTTTGGGAATTTTTCTTTCTTTTTTTTTTTTTTATCAAAGATTGCCCAATGAGAGGCTCGAGTGAGCCCCCCCCCCTCCCCCCCCCCCCGAAGGAACCTTCCCCTGGATGGTTCTATCTTCGTTTACAGAATGTGTTCTGGAGAGGACCTTGGGGTCTGGGGCACACTGATCCCTAACTACAAAGCTTCTAAAATGTTCAGTCTCCTAGCTTAACAAACAAGGCCAAGAATGTAGGCAAAAAGCACTCTCAACCTCTCTCCCTGCTGTGTCTGACCTGCACTGAGAAAATGGGAGCTCTTCTGTGTAAGTTCCTATACTTTACTGGAAGATGAGCACTAAGTGAACTGGTAGCCTTAGGTACGTAGTTCAAGGGCTGGTCTGAGAAGAGACAAGCTAGACTGAATTTTCCATCAAGTGCTCAAGACCAACACAGGTGTACAGACCGGGGAATGAGATACTGGAGAGTAGTGCTGTGAAGGACACCTGGGAGTCCTGGTTGATGGCAAGCTGAACGTGAGTCAGCAGTGCCCTGGCAGCCAGGAGGGCCAACCCTGTCCTGGGGGGCACCAGGCACAGCATCACCAGCTGGGAAAGGGAGGGGATTGTCCCGCTCTGCTCTGCACTGGGGCAGCCTCACCTCGAGTGCTGGGGGCAGTTTTGAGTACCACAACATAAGAAAGACATGAAACTATTAGAGAGTGCCCAAAGGAGGGCAATGAAGATGGTGAAGGTCCGTGATGGGAAGCCATATGTGGAGCAGCTGAGGTCACTTGATTTGTTCAGCCTGGAGAAGAGGAGACTGAGGAGAGACCTCATCACAGTTACAACTTCCTCATGAGGGGAAGAGGAGGGGCAGGCACTGATCTCTGTGGTACACAGTGAGACGTGACCCGAGGAAGTGGCCTGTAGCTGTGTTGGGGAGGTTTAGGTGGGATATAAAGAAGAAGTTTTTCACCCAGAGGGTGGCTGGGCACTGGAACAGGCTCCCCAGGGAAGTGGTCACAGCACCAAGCCTGACAGAGTGCAAGAAGCGTTTGGACAATGCTCTCTGACATATGCTGCAATTCTTGGGGTATCCTGTGCAGGGCCAGGAGCTGGACTTGATGATCCTTGTTGGTCTCTTCCAACTCAGCACATTCTGTCATTCTGTGATTTTTATTCATTCTTTTAATAGCGCAGTCTTGCGGTTGGATACCCTGTGTGTCTCTGTTTCTTCTCATATAGCTGTGCTACCTTTCCAGACTCTGGTCCCAGGACTGCTTCTGTATTTGCCCACTGAAACTTGAAGTTTTACAAGTACTTGTAAAGAAATTTACAAGTACTTTTTGGAGCAGTGCTTGGAAGCCAAGTTTCTTCCATCTAGTGCCCTAATCACTAGAAAGTATAAACTCAGCCTATTCCTCAAGTTATTTTCCTCTGTTCTCTCCTGAAGTGGGAACTTCCAGGAATAAGTTGTTATAACTGTTTCTGGTTATGAAAGCTCTCTGTCACTAGCTAGTTCCTTTATTACATTCTGTAGAATTGAATGGTAATGGTTTATACATATTTGCATATGGAAAAAGCACTGTGCCCATTTCAGTCCTATTAGATCATGAAATTCTAATCATGCAGTTTATAGTCAAGCTGTCAGAGAATGATTTCCTTACATAAATGTAAGAACATGATATGACTTTGTCCTATTACAGAAAATTCTATTTCTAGTTCTTGTCTCTTATAGTTTATAAGATAGAAAATTAAAATTAAATTCTTCTTGGTATGTACAAAGATTTTGAAGTGTGTCTGTCAGGCTGCATTCAATCTCTGGCTGAGGAGAAGATGTAGATTGGTCTCAAGGAAAAGAATGAAAAAGGCTTCAGAGGCTAGTGGCTTGCATGAATTCATACAAGAAGTATTGTGAGCCCTTGAGTATATATGCATAGTGACACCCTTCCAGGCCCTTCTTTTTAGGAAAAACAACAGTATTAGCTCCTGGTAGATTGATCCTTGCTGCCAGCTGGAGAAAATATTCTGGGTGCTCTCTGATAGATGTTACAGAATATGGAGAATATTCCAGGCAGCAGGGATTTACTTGAGAGTTTTACTGAACTTTAGCCTAGTTGCATTTGATGAGACCATAAGATCTTATTTCCTGGCTCCCCCATGTCCCCTACTGGTTATATGATTTCTGACATACTGGTATTTTCCAGAATGACTGTGTACAGAAGCTGAGGGGAGTATCCATTACAGATGTCATTTCCCACAAAATGTCCTCAAATAGCCTCTAATATAATTGTTGTCCACTCTTCTACACAGTGCTTTTATATATAAAAGAAATTATTTGTATAGATATTTGGTCATTTGTTTTAGGTCATTTCTTTATATAATTTCTTAGAAAATATATAGACTAAAAAGAGTAGCATTTAAAACCTAATCACATACATTAATTCCAACTGGCTGACCTGAGGTGCAGTCATCACAAGATCAGCTCCATTTACTTTGGAGTTCTAGTGGCATTTTGATGGATTTCTCACTTCAGATGGCCATATTTTGTGACCAAAGCTCCTAGACTCATTTGATAAAGATATGTATATTGCCAGCATATCTTTAGAGTACAGATAAATAGTAAAATACTTCTGTAAATGCATAACTGTGTAGCTTCGGGCCCCATAGGAAATATTTTTGAAAGCAAACTACACAGCTTTGGGATGAACCAGAACATTTCTCCTCAGATGTAACAAATTCTCGTTTCAGATTAAATTATATAGTTCACACACTGCACAGTTTAATCATAGATAAATGTAAGTTTCTATATATAGTTAGATTATTTTATGCCAGGTTTTTTTTTCTTTTCAAGATTTCACAGCAAACTACAAATCAAAATATAAATGCAAGGTATTAATTATTACTTCTGGTTCCCACAGTGCCAATTAATGTCAAGTCACTCACTACTGACTGAAATCAGAGATTCTGAGAGAAGTCCTTGGCATTAACAAAAGCTCAGCAGCCATCATTTGCTTCATATACTCCAGAGTTATCTTGATTAGTGCTTAGGAAGCAATGTGCTATTACTCTCAACTTAATGTTGATGTAATTTTAAAAAGAAAACGAACATCTGTCTGTTACGTGATATGAAGATATTTGAAGGGTGTATTTTGTGCCCCTGATATTAATAAAAAGAAATGCACTTTTTAGTAAAACTAACTTGATGTTGGCACTTTGCTTGCGAGAGAACATAACAATAGAAAAAAGTATGCCATATATGATTTCCATAATTTATTGCAGGTTGGGACATAAAACAACCAGGAAAAAGCAAATTTAAGAACCAGAACATGAGCTGATGAAAACTAGGGACATAGATTTGAAAACAGCTGTGAAGTTGTACAGTTAGTTAAGGAACAGCTTGAAAACAGTGAGGAAGAAATGCAGAAGACAAAGACCCAGGAAATGAAATTGTGTTGTATTAGAACTCTAAATAGTAAACTAAGACTCCTTTTTTAAAACAATACATAATACACAGAATTTGTTCTTCTGTTTAAAATTGTTTTTCTTATCACATTTATTGGAGCAAATTAAATTATTAAACTTTCACTCATTGATAGCAGTGCACCTGATATGAACTAGCACCTTTAATGTTAAAAGCATTTCTTACATGTGTGTGATGCCTTACTGCCATGGGGAAGATGGGAAGAGAGGAAGGATTAGTCGTTCGCTTTAGTTGTGCTGCTTTTAGACCTTGTGAGTCTGTTGAAGAAAGTCCTGCTTCCCTCTTGTAAATGTATTTCTTTCACTGGGTTTGAGTGGTTCCCTGAGAGATTCCTTCCTGCTGAAATAAACAACAAGTTGTCCTGGTTCTGGTCAGGATGGTTAATTTTTGCAGGAGCCAGGAAGGCCAGGGCCTGGAGGTTGTGCGATACCATGTCACATCATTTTCCAGGGATAGGGAAGGGTTGGCTTCTGGGTCAGCACAGTGTGGTAGAGGGAGTGCTCAGGTCAGATATTGTCTATTTTTAAGGGGGTTCCATCTGGATTGTTAGTTTTTTGTACTCTCTGTTATCAGTATTGTTGCTGTTACTGTTAAAATGTTCTTATCTCATTGCTGTTTCAAATAAATTGTTCTTATCTCAACCTGTGATCTTTATGTTTTGTGATTCCAATTCTCCTCTCCAGCTGCAGGGGAGGGTGAAGAGGAGAGGGGGAGCAAGCAAACAGAACTGGTTGGAAGATTGTCAGTGGCAGCACTAAATTCAGGAGTACCAACCCTAAACCGTGACAAAAGCTTAAGATGGGACAGAGATGATAAGCGCTTTGGGTCTCTTGGAAGCAGTCTGTGCTTTTAGGTTTTGAGTGCAGTTATAGCCTTGATGAGATTCACAGCCCTTGATAAACAGGCAGCAGTTATTGAGGGCTCTGGAACACATTTTCTGTTCCCAGGAACACAACTAGTGGGACTTCCCGAAGCATGCCAGATACCAAAATGTACACTTTATGGTCATTAAGTAATGGTCCTCTCATGCTCCTTGCTTGAAAAGTTGCTTCCAAGGTCAGCTCATCATTAGACATTTCACCCCATCTTCCTATTACCTGGCATGTGAGAATTCTGACCAGTCTATTAGACAGTCAGAAATCATCAAGACTGTGGCCAGTGGGTTTCTGCTCAGTGAAGTGATCCAAAGGAGATCAGGTCTTACTCGTATTGCTTGACATGAATATTTCAATTGTTCACCACAATTTCCCTGATCTATCTTCTGTGTTTTTGTTTTTTATTTCTACAACTTAGAAACTATACGATCTCTTCACTGACCTACTTAATTGCTCTGAAAAACATGTGCTACCTACTTTTGCTTACAGCTGGAGAGTCCTACATCTAACTCTGAATCTTGATTTTGAAGTGAATCTGAATCGGTCTTGTTAATTTCAGTCTGCAGTAATTTTGTTCTGCCCTTGGTGAAGCTTAGTGCTAATGTTTAAAGCTAGGTATCTTACATTGTGAGTAATTCCCTTCCTCTGAGTTAGCAAATCCATCATGCAATAATTTTAGTTTTTATAACAAAATTGCTTAATATTTATCTACTTGTTAGTCGCTGTTTGTAAAGCAGAACATAAAGTCTTATTTTCTCCTCATTTTCCTGTATATTGCCAAAGCAATTTTGCTTGCCAAATTACATTCATTCTTTCCCAGAAAGCTCATAAAAATATATGGAAGAGTATTATTAATCTCTACTCTTAACTTTACTTTCACTATAGTTTGTATTGTAGTCAGAATAATTTAATCTACTATCTTGTGGCAAAGTAATTCTAAAGAATATAGTACTATTACTAAATTATCTTATTTAATTTGTTTTCATTTATCATTGTATGCAGGGAGTATCACCTCTATGTTTTGATATCTAGCAGAAAAGTCATTATTTTCAAGTGTAAATCTGTAGCTGTATAATCTGAATTTCTAGGAATTTTTTAAGGTCCCAGTAGTCATTATAATATTTACTGCAAGAATTTAGCAATCCAAAAATGGCACAGATGAAAAAAAGAGTTCCACTAGGAGAAAGAGGAATCTCCCTTGTGCACACTTGATCAATGCCTTAGCAGGGTCTGGCAGTTTTTTCTTGAACTAATGCAAAGAGAAAGCTAGAGTGTGTTCCAGCGCACTGTGCATGGAGGGATTTTCCACAAGTGAATATCTCCTTTCTTTGGTAGAAGATATGCAGCTATCTTCAAGAGCTGGGCCTTTTGCTTTTCCCAGACCTGAATTTTGATGTCAGGAATGCTTTGTCTTACTAGGATTTTCCAAAACAAAGTTTTCACTTTTGTTGAAATGAATATGTTGGAAATATACTTGATTTTTAATGTACATTTTATTTTCTGTTACATCTTCAATGTTTTAATCTAAGAACAGGTCAACATTTCATTTAATGTTTTACTTTAATTTGGGGTTTTATGGTATTTTTAACTTAAAAATCTTAAAATTATTTAATTACATGGACTTTTACAGCTTATTGCCTCTAGAAGTATGGAAACTTTTGAATTTTGTTTTATTATTTAAATTTCTGGTTTATTATGTGAGTTCAGTTATGACAAGCTGTTGCAATTTTGTTAAGCAGTAACTTTCCTTAGTGATTTAAAAAATAAAATCATAACATTATGTTATCTTTTTGCATATTAGTAGCATTTACTCACTTTTCTTTATTTAATAATGTGCTGTACATGAGCCAGTGGTTAGATATAGGTAATATGCAACAAAATTCTTACATTCCCAAAACATAGAAATAAAGGTATTTGTACTAAACTTGCAGAGGAAAATTAGTGGCCTAAATTTGGGGAAGTCAATATTCCATTTTAAGTGTCACTTTGTCTTATTTTGTAGTATATTTCTTGGCTCGCATGTAGAAATAAGGGGTTAAGGTTACCTTTCTTCAAATGTTAATGTGATTTCTATACCATCTCAGGGCACTTCTACTCTCATAATGATTTGCTGTAAATGCTTGCAACAGGTGAAATCTGTTGTTCCCTAAAAGCATATATGCATATCCAGGTGTTTCCATGGATTTCAGTCCGCATTTTTCAGGAGCTGATTTGATGTCAAAAGAAACTGTCTTTCTTAGTTTGAAATTTCTGGTAAAAGACTACTTGTTTACACATCAGAACATCAGCTTTAATCCATGTATTCACTAACACAAAAATTTTCCACTGCTGCTAGTACATTCAGCAAATTATTGTGATTGCATATTAATTGGAATAGAGACCACAGGTCTCTATAAGCTAAAAAATAAGTTTATTCCTATTAGCTAATTCATATTTCTCATTAAATTACAATTATATCTGGATTTAACCTTCAAGATATAACAAAAATTTCTTTTGGAGAATATAGAATTCTAAGCAAGTAATTTATAATGAGGGCACAGCATATGTATATATATAACAAGAAAACAAGGGAAAAAGCAAACAGGAAATACCTTCTCCAAAAGAAAAGAGAAGATAATTTGTAGACTTATACTGTAGGAGTAAGACACACACACACACACATTTGTTTATCATATCTTATGTAGAGCAGGCTTTATTTAAGCAAAGCTCACATAGGATCAGTAAGAGTAAAAATATATATTAATGTTTAATAATGATGATGAAATAGTGAGTTTCTAGCATTTGCTACTTGGAAGTTCTTGAAACATGTTTTTCAGAAATGTTAAACAGAACTTGAGGACAGAACATCACTATCCTTGGTCCTCCTTGAGTTTTGTGAGAAACAGCTTACACCATGGGCAGGAGGGCTCAGTGCTCCCCAGCTCAGAGGCATTTGAGAGCTTTTGTGCTGCTCTAACCTCTTCTGGTGCAGCAGGAGCTGCTGCATGTCCACTGTTCTTCATAAATCATGGACCAAATGTGGCTTTCTCCTTTCTTCACTGTCATTAAGAAAGGTAGTATGAACTAGGTAGTGGAATGAGGTAACAGTCTGTTCAGTAGGGCAGTGACAGCTCTTTGTCTCTTTGCTGCTGCAGAGTTGCAGAAAAGCAGAAGAGGGGAGGGCTGGTCAGGGAAAACTGTGAGATTTGGTTCAGAGACAAATCTGGCCAGAAAATCTCCTTCTAAATACTTTTCCACTGAACAACAGTGATTTACCAGATTTGCATCACGTCTCAGTGCAGTTCATTCTATTTCTGCAACACTGCCCAAACACTACACTATGGCTTGTGTGTTCACCCATCTCCTCACTGCTCTGCTTGCAAATCTGATCTGCTCTGTACCCCTGATTCTGAGTGTCTTGCTTTCTCCTGCCTGTGCTGATGTGGGTCTGGATATACCCAAAAGCCATGGTTAACTAGTGTCAGGAGAATACGACCAGAGAAACAGGTGATAATCCATCTGGCCAACTATCACTTGTATGATGTCTGTTCCAGTTAGATAAACAATACCAGTGGGTTCAAACACTGTCTCAAGCACAGTTCTCCATGAGTTCCTTGATCCAAGTTTGTCTTGTGAAGGAAATATTCTCCCAGACATTGCCTGAGCCTGGTCGAGGGATGACACAAGGAAAACAAGTTAGCTATTTTGGAAGGGAAGAGAGTTTGCCGACAAGACACACCACGGTTTTGTTGAGGGACATTTCATTGTGCCTGATTTACAAGTTATTCCAATATTTTTCCTCTATTAAATAAACTGTTCCCTAATGAACTGTACTTGACCATTCTCATCAATCCCCTCTCAAAGGAGGTAGCTGTGACACATGCAAGCATGTTGTCATATAAAGTTGTCTTTATCTCACCGGCTGAAGAATTGAAAAAATGTGTATACCTCAGGACCTCATACATGCACACCCCAGGACCTCGTACATGTGCACTCCCTTGTATCAGGACAGCTTTGTTGCTATCAGGACTCTAGATAGCTTGGTTACCAATCACTTTTCTGATTGCAAAAGTGACACACTTTTGGAATACAAAAGAGTAAAATTGAGGTAAAATTATTAAATAGAATTATTTTCAAATTTCGCTTGAAAAGTGCTCAGTGTCTAAAGAGATACCATAGAGCATAATTCAAATTTATAGTCTAACAGCCTCAGTACAAAGCAGCAAGTTCATGAGTTCTATCATTGGCTCTGATAGAAATTCCTTCTGGTGTTGCTTAATTCACTCAACCTAGCTGATTTATCAGGGAAATGCTACAAGACATTGAAAAGAGGTTTTATTGTAATAACATCACAGGTATTTATGATAAACAATTCACTGCAAGTTTTACATTGCCAAGTCATTTGCAAGCACATTTACTGCAACCGTTAAAAATACCATTAGCTTCTGTCCTCTAATATTTACACTTTCTCTTCTCCACATATTTTCTCTAAAGCACAAAACTTTTGAGGAAATCAGTGAAAAATGAAGCTTATACATTTAAGCAATCACTTGAAAACACATGCTATTGTGTGCCAATTATGTTATGGACATAAGAGTCTTTAAAACATTAGAGGCAAAAACAACTTTTATTTTTGGAGAATCATTTTCAGTTAAATTGCATCAGACAGACTGATGGTACCATAAATAATTACTTCATATTATTGGTATTTCCAGTTTCTTTTAAAATTTTTAATAATAGTGTCTGATCTGATATTTTCTCTGTTTTCATCCTAGAAATATCACATTCTGGTTTTGGCTTTACAGTTTTAGACTGATTAAAAAGTCTCTCAGTGGCCTGAAACAGTATACCTGGAGGCTAAAATTTTGAGTCAGTTTTACCCTCAGTCCATCTGTCTCATGGAGTGAGTTAGCTATGAAAGCAAATGTTGTCTGAAGCACACAGTGAGTATCAAGGCTGAAGGGACAAACCCTGACATGAGTAGGCAAGGTCAGCTTCATGTTTGTCTTGTAGAAATAAATTGCATAGACTAGTTTTGTGAGTGGGGTTTTATCTCTGCAGCTACTCATCTCTGAGGGATTAGCAGCATTAGTCAGTAACAGAAGATGGGCACATGAGTTTCCTTGCAATGTCTGGATACTGCTTGTGAATGCTTTGGCTGGGAATCAGTCACAATTCCTCATCCTTTTCCTTAATCCCCAACACCAAACGCATCTCCATGATTCACCTGCCTGGATACATTGTACTTTGCCTGTCTTACTCAAGCTAGGTCTTTTAATTTCTTTAGAAACAAAGACTTTTGACTTGATTTGTACAGTTGCTGTTACATTACTTCTGTGTTCTTAAGTCAAAATTAGACAAAATTTAACAGATGTGAATATGTAAAGAAAAGCATGGACAGCATCTACTGGCATATATTGACAATTTTGAGGTGCTAGAAAGAGCAAAAACTCCGAGGTGAGGGAAAACAGTATTTTTAAAAGCTACATGTAATTTTGCACTATATATTCCTATTTGAAGAAGAATTTTGCAAGTTACCTCATTATTGTTTTCTATAAATCAATAAATAAGTCCCTGGACTTTCAATGCAAGTCTCTAAAGCTATGCACATTAATCTGAGAAAGACAAGACCATGAAATAACTTAAAATGAGTAAGTTTCCTATATGCCATTTAAGAAGATGAATATACTTCTTTTAACCTGTGATATTTTTATGAAGGTATATGTAGGATAATGCATGGTTTAAGTACAACTACAACTTTAGCAGCTTTGTGATCAAAGGTGAATAGAATAGAATGGAATAGAATAGAATAGAATAGAATAGAATAGAATAGAATAGAATAGAATAGAATAGAATGGAGTAGAATAGAGCACAATAGTTTCAGTTGGAAGGAACCTCCAATGATCATCTGCCTGACCAGCTGCCTGACCACTTTAGGGCTGACCAAATGTTAGAGAATGTTAAGTACGTTGTCCAAATTCCTCCTAAACATTTGACTGGCTTTAGGCATCAACCACCTCTCTAGGAAACCTATTTCAGTGTTTGACCATGCTCTTGGGAAAGAAATGCTTCCAGTCTAAAAGTCCAGTCTAAGCATCCCTTGATTTGATTTTAACCATATTCATGCATCCTGTCACTGGATCCCAGGCAGAAGAGCTCAGCATCTCCCACTCCACTTGCCCTCCTCAGGAAGCTGTAAAGAGCAACAGCTCTCAGCCTCCTTTTCTCCAAAGTAGACAAGTCCGAAGTCCTCAGCCACTCCTCATAGCACATTTCTTCAAGCTCTTTCACTAGGTCTGTTGCTTCTTCTGGATGCATGGACCAGCATATCCTTCTTGAATTCTGGGGTCCCACAGTACTCCAGGTGAGACCACACCAATGCTGAATACTGCGTGGCAATCAACTCTTTTGCCCAGCTGGTTATGCTGTGTTTGATGCACCCAAGAATGCGATCTGTCCTCTTGGTTGCCAGGGCACACTGCTGGCTCATATTGAGCCTGCTGTCCACCAGCACCCCCAAATCACTTTCTGTAGGTCTGTTGTCCAGCCACTCCTCTCCCATTTTATATTTGTTCCTGGTGTTTCTCCAGGTGTAGAATCCAGCATTCGGTCATTGTCATGTCATGTCATGTCATTGGTAGTTGCCCAGTTTTCCGATGTACCAGAACATGCTGCAGAGCCTCTTATTCCCTGAGAAAATCAACAGTACCCCCAGTTTATTATCATCAATAGTACGGTTATAATTATTACATAATAATTTTAAGTAAAAGAAATAGCAATTATTACATAATATTTGTAAAACTATTTCCTTCTCATCCTCTTCGTCCTGCAATAACATAACATCCTCACATATGCTGATCAGACTAATTCTACTACCAAGAATTACTAAAAGAGTTCATTTTATAAAGAATATCAGAACAAGGTAAGTATTCTGCAATGTTTTTGTGTTGTACTTTTCTGGACTCTACTGAGTGGTCTGTCTGAGACTGGTATGAGTAGCTGAACTGTGTTTATTAACTCTTGGTAACTCTTCCATGAATTTCTATAGTTGCTCTTGGTCTTATATACAATTTTTCATGCACAATGTCTTCATGAGGTAAGTTCCATCATTTAACTGTTTTATGTGGAAGAGTATTTTTCAGATTGACATCTGACAATTTCATCTGCTACCTCCTGTTTTTTGCTTTCTGAGACATTGAAAAAACCAAACAAAAAGCCCAAAAAACAACCAACCAAGCAAAAAAACCCAAGCCAAAAAACTCCAACAAACCTGTTGCAACTTTCTTAGACTTTTGTGGTTTGATAAATGTTTATTTTTAAAAAAAATATTTATGTTTTTCTTAGGATGGCAAAAATGACATGATTTTAATCACTAGTTATTGCTCTTCTGCTTTTGGTCATCATGTTACCTTTCCCTCTACATTTTCCAAGTTTTTGTTTTGCTTTGTTTTGTTGGGTTTTTTTGAAACGGTGATTTGGTTTATTTTAACCAAATATTCCTGTTCCAGGAACATTGTGTATTCTACAATGCCACAACATTTTCTGATTAATTCTCCATTCCTTACCTAATAAATTGTAATACTCAATTTGCTTGTTTGACTTCTTCTGAACATTAAGATGATTACTCTGTTTTCATAGAATAATGTATTATAACTCTGAAATATCTTTCTTCCGTAGTACAAGCTAGTTCAGAGTCTTCCACTGTGCATACAAAGTTAGAATTGATTTTTCCCTTATTTTTTCCCATGAGTATCACTAACAATAATCATTTTCAGCCTGTGAATCTAATCACAATAAAACATCATTAAGGCTAATTGAATATTTATATAGATAATCACAAAACTTACCCTGTTATATTAGAAAGGGAAATAGATAAACCCTCATACTTTTGGACAGAGTTGTTTGCAATAAAGAAATTAAGTTTTACAGAACTTCCTCCCTACCCCCCTTCTAGTTAGTTAGGAGTAAAATCCAAGAATTTCTCAGTCTTTGGTAACAAAGCTAGGAAATGCTGAAATTTCGGTGTCTGCAATACTTCAGCATGTTGTCACACATCTACTCAGATTAATTGTCAAGCATTCATTTGAATGAGTGGATGGAAAACTAGTCAGAATTTGAAGCCAGCCTCTAAGGAAATGTTCCAATAAAATGCTACATAATCTTCAGAGGGATAAATGTTTACATTTTGACTGATTGATATATTTTTTCTGGTTAATTTTATTGGCAAAATCTAAGAAGTGTTTGCTGTAACTTAATTCTTCAGGCTATGAATCATTTGCATTTTTCCATAGCATGCCTGGCCTGACATATATCACAGATAGGACACCAAACAAGACAGTCTTATGTACATATTGGTGTAAACATTCCGATGTTACAATTACACACTGTGGCAAAGTCCATTGACTTTAATAAAAATGAGAATGGTATGGAAAAAAGAACTTTGCAGCATGTTTTGAAGATAAGACACCCTTTGCCTTAATGTTTTCTCTTCTCTAACTTGTTTCACAGCAGAGTACCCTTGACTGAAAACACGTAATTCATTGCTGTCATGAAATGCAGCAAAAAGTTTCTATTATGTTATAATGTTAAGCCTGCTTATTAAGAACCTATATGAGACACTACCTCAAATTAATGGAACAAATTGAAATCTTAATTGCTATCTGTGATCTAGGTATACAGCATATGAAGTACTGGAACAAGTGCCCTCATTAATTTATCTAGAGCTTTGAAAGAAATGTCTTTCATGAGGAAACGCAGAAGGAGATGCTTATTACCTTCAATGTCACAAGCAGGGTGTTCTAGTTTTGGAGGGTATGATTTGAGACAGACATAAGAATGAAATATAAGCTATCTTATGGTAGGAAAGCAGAATGTAGAAAGAGAGTTTTTCTCCTTTTGGTATATTTGTAAGTGTATTGGATGACTTCAAAGGATTTGCAGTTAAATACATGGGTTTAAATTGAGGTCAAATTAAACGAAACTTAATAGGTGGGTCACACATAATCATACCTGTAAAAAAATATAATAAGATAGAGCATAATAATCTTTTGAATATGGAAATTAACTGTCTTTTCATTATTTCAGAGATAGATTTAAATACAAAAATGAAATCCATGAGAAAAAAAAATTTCCTTGATCTGCCACTCTCTTTCCTATAAACTTCTAATGACAAGGCTGTGACAGATGGCCTTTAGGCCTCTTTTGGCCATCCTACTTTATGATCTCTAATTAAGTCCAGATCACATCTTCCATCTGGAAAACACTTTCTGGCAGTAGGAATTCTGGTTACAGAAGGCAAAAAAGAGGATGTAATGAAGGTTTAGAGACTGAGCAGCTAAAATCTCCTCAAGCTGCCCTTAATAACATGTAGGCTTTAGCCCTAGTTTTAATATGAGTCATATTTGAATACATATATTCCTAAGTAAAATAAATTAAATTACAAAATGGACTCATGCAAAATTGACTATTCCAGTACAACTTGATATTTTTATCTAATAACTTGGGTGATTTTCTAGGTTAATTAAATGAAGGAAACCTCATTGATTTGTATATCGGAAATGTAATCAGTGAAACATCACGTAGAGGGTGGCAGCTGTTTTGAAGGTCAAATAATCCATTCCAGGTGTACTTGTGTAGGGGTGGAACTCAAATGCCTCATTATCTTCTGGGTGCCATAGGGCATCCAAAGTATTCATGTGGAACTGATTGCAATAGCATAGAACCTATGGGAGATCCATGCTTTCTTGGAGTGACAGCTGAAGATGTGGTGGATATGGATATCATAGCCTCAAAGAATTGTTAGGCATCTAATAACCTAATCTCATCTTTCTTGTCTGCCTTCAAGTGTATACACTCTACCCTTAAGCTCCACTAGCTGTTTTAACTAGGCCTTCATTTTTCTTTTTGGGGAATGCTGATCTGGTTAATGTAAAACCATGAAAGGAAAGAGAAATCAATGGGTTTACTTTACAAAAAAAAAGACATCCTGAACTAAATTTTACTGGAGAATTGTAGCAATGGCTTTTAAATATTTGCTAATGGAAATAGATAATAAAATAAATTAGGAGGACATCCTAAGAATTCTATGTGGTCTTTCAGATGACCTTAAGAAGGACTGAAATATTAGGAAGAGAGTGGAGTTAAACAGTGTAAAGTAGCTGGTCACAGAATTCAGAAACAGTAAGTATAATTTCTGATATTGGCCTGAAGGTCATAATCTGAAGACATCAAAGGATAAAAAGGACTTATTGTGTGAAGACATGGTGATTTTGAATCACTAACAGGGCATGACAATGGAAAAGCAAATATTCTTGAATGAATGAGAATACATATTTCCAGTCGAAACAAGAAATTATTCATGTCGTGCTAGCCACTGAGCACATGTATTTAGATCCTATCCATTTAAGAAAAATTAATTCAGACTTCAAGCCTGCAATACACCACTGTTCAGATAGGCAAGAAGATCAGAAGAAAAAACCCCCAGTATTTATAGAAAAATATGTATTCTTTACATGTATATTTTAAAAAAAATCAGGGATTAAGAAAAGAAAATAGTAAAAATATATAATGCTTGTGGAAAGAATTGTAGGCTGGTAGATAGAAACATGTTTCTAGACAATAGAGGAATAAATCTTTAGAAATTTCTGATTGGATTAGTGGACACTTCAATCCTAACACAGGTTTTTCTTTACACTTTCCAGTTCTGAAGTCTGGGTCCCTACACACTCAGTATCCTGTGGTTTTAGCTTTTGCATACGTTTTCCTATTCAAAAGAACAGAAAGAAAAACATATATACAAATATACTGCCTACTACAGGAAATGTTTGGATTTTTTTTCTTGGGATAATAAGAAAAAAGAAGACATTCTAAATTGATATTTGTTCATTGTCATGAACATCTCATCCTTCCCATCATTTGTCCTTGTTGGGCAGGATGAGAATATCAAAAGTACACGACGCTTTTGATCTGAAATTGCTGTGTACAAATTTCACAAAGAAAGAAAAGATATTGTTCTTTTTAGTATCTTTTTCTTTCCTTTGATTTAGCCCAGATATAGCAAGTCAATAATTTAAATAACTCAATTTCCTTTTAGTAGAGGAAAGCACCAGAAGTCATGACTCTACCTAGCTACTCAGTAATGTGATCTCTTCAACACTTTCACTCCCCTTGAGTCAACTGCCCACAACACTCTGCTTAACAATTTCCTCTGACTCAGGGTGGAAGATAATTTAGTCCCATAGCTCAGTGGAGGCTCTGGTAAATTTCTGTGCAGTGGTAGCAAACTGTCTCCTCAGGTTCTGTATCCATCCTGTTCGTGGACTCACAATCAGAAACCCTGCAGAGATTTCAGGACTCAGAAATTGTCACAGGTGAAGGCAAGCTGAGATTGTTAACCTAATACAAACACCGATTATAAACCAAAACGGTTAGCTAAGGCAACAATGCCTTTCTCTATTTTTCTGCTCCTCTCTTGTCCAGAATAAAATTGACTTTTTTGGTTATTTTTTGGAATCCTCACTGGCTCACTCACACTTCCATTTTCACTTAAATCCTGTACTCACTTATTTTCTTGTCTTGTTTGGTACATACCTTTGTGACAGGTAAGTAAGAAGCTTACATGTATATTCTTTAATGCCCATGGGAAGATCATACAACCAACAGCTGAAATTACCCCATATGTATCACTCTGTATGAATCAAAAAGGAAAAAATTCAGACAAAAACTTTTACTAACAAATTTTCATTTGAAGAGCTGATTTCAGTTTTAATTAGTGAACTCATCCTTGGAGTGTTCTTTCTTTTGTGTTGAAAAAATGGAACACTCAGGCCACTGGATATTTTTCAAATGGAATTTATTTTTCTAAACATAGCTATTTTGTTAGGAAATATGTATATGCCCAAACTATCGCTCATACTTAGTAAACTATTCAAACATCACAGACTTTTCTTATTACTTATATGAAGACTAAAATTAAGTGGGAACTGGAAAAATTAAAACAAGTTAAATCAGTTCTTAGATCAGAAATAGGAAAAAAAAAATTGAAAAAAAATTTAAAATATTACTGCATGCTCAAGCATGACATTATCTTACAAAGATGAGACAAAAAGTAGTAGTAAACCTGGTCTTCATTTTGTATATGCATTATAAAACTTGTAGCAAATAGAGCTAGAGGAGATAACTGACCTTTTATGTAGCTTTAATAGTCACTATACATAGAAATAGGAACAAGGATTTCCGAATATGCCTGGCTATTTCTGTGTAGCAATCTTCTATATGTTTTTTTTTCTGAATAAAATAAGCTATCTATATAGAAATTTTTGCCAACCAACCAACCCACCCGCCAAAAATAAGATTTTCTCCCTATCGTATTTCCCTATGTCACTGGTATACATTATGATTGTAAGGCTTGTGGCACTGGGGGTAGTTTCTTACTATAAGTTTTTGAAGTATCAGCCATAAACTTTTGTTAGGGATCTTGTGAGACTTAGACTGTAATAAAAATAAATATTTTAAAATATGTATTTTACAAATATATATCTATTTAAAAAACTGAACCAACTTTACAGGAAACAGGTTAAATATAACAGATTTGATTTAAAACCATAGCTTACCTATAGTGTAAAATGAAACCACAAAAAGTGTAATATAGGAATATTCAACCTCTCTGATGACAGTATATGAGACACAAGGCACAAGCTCTTAGCAGATGAGTAACCCTCTTCTCCATCAGTCCATCCCACCACATTTCCACAGAGGCCATCAGAATATACTTGAGTTACTCCAGTTAATCCACTTTCATTCAGCTTCTCTCAATGGACTTGCTTCCCTTTTTACTGGTCATATCCAACCTCACTGCCTCAAAGCCATTTTGCCAAACTTACACTTTGCTGTCTCTATGATGTAATATGCTTAGGCTTATATCTCCATCCAGCATGATCCAGTCAAACAGCTCTAAAAAGGTGGAACACAGTTATGCTGTCACTTTCAAATCCTGTTCCTTCAATACTCTGGGAACTACTATTTTGCTGTATTTCTGGAAGGCACAAGATATAGAAAGACATATTAATACTCTCTGGAATTCCTTCTATCTAAGGAAGTCAAAGTGTAGTGGTCTATAAGCTGCACTGCTTCCCAAATTCCCTCATTAATTAGGCAAGACTTATAGGGAGAGGACAGAACAAAGATGCAGGAGGATGAACTTAGAAAGGATGAGAATACAAATGTGTTTGGGAGATTCACTGCCTTTATGAGCCAAATCCTGTAAATAGCTGTCCTTGCCTTGAAATAAAAACTGATGAACTTTCTATATACTTCTCAAATCATGGTAACACAAAACATTTTGGATGTTTAGATGGTTTACATCCTGAGGGATAATTTCCTAGAATATTTGTTCTCCTCAAAGAAAGAAGTGAACAGATTCAGCAACTTTTCCTGATAGTGGATGTCAAAACCAAGAAAATTAGTCTTGAAAGCAGTAGCAAGGGAAAAGATATTTTGGTAATAAAAACATAATTACAGTGTTCCTGATAAAGCAAGACCACAAGAAACTAATTTACATAAACATTTTCTGAAATACCTGAAGATTATATTTCTTTCTGTGAAAACCATCTATTTTCCATTCAAATTCCACTTGTGAAATTAAACTTCTTCTAAAATTTTACTTCTGAGTAGGAACAGAAGCACATACTAGGATCCTGTGACCTAACCACATCTAGGAATATAACCTGCAGTTTTTAGAAAACATAATTTAGACTTCCTTATGTAAAATTCAGTTTTACCTGTCACATCTTTTTTTTCTTTTTTTTCCATGCATAACCCTAAAAAATGGCTTCTAAATAGACTTCCATTGGTATAAATAGCTAGAGAAAAAATAGCTGATCTTGAGGTATGAAGTGTTGGTTAATTTTGCAGAATTTTGTTGTTGAAATTCTTGTATGCCCATCTATCCTTTTGGACCTGTAAACTGGAAAGGATCTTAAAGCTGAGTTTAGGGCATATCAGCTGTGGCTGATCTTGTATATTTCTCATACTCCAATCAGCAGATTCCCTTAGGCTCTGTAGCTGAAAAAGAATGCTTGCAACATAGTTTGCCTAATCCATTTGTATATTCTTAAATCACTGAATCAGGCAAGTTTGGTTTTGACTATACCTGTGTTATTTATTCTTCAAGTTTGATAAAGAAGACCTGATCTTACAAATGATTAAAAGTTTTTTGCTCTCTCAGAGCAAATTTGGTTCCTGAGAGTCAGAAAATTATTTTCATCTTCCTGTCAGTCTAATTAGTAATTTGAAATAGAAATTATCCAATTATTTTGATTGTTTCTGTACAAAATAACAATGAAAGATTCTGTACTTAAATCAATTAACTATATGAAATTCTAATTTTAAAAGATGCAGGTCTTCAGTTGCTACAGATCAGGAACAATTAAGAATGTAAAAAGAATTTTAACACCATTTTTTCTGTAAATGGCAATACTATTAAATGCCAAAATGCAATTCAATGTTACATCTACAGAGCAACTCAGAAGGACCAGAAATTGAGTTATTAATAAATGTCTCGCTCTTGTTGGTTATTGAATTAGATTATTATACATGTCATTATATCACCATGGTTAGTCAAGTGGATAAAATAAAAAATATTCTCCGATGGTTAATATCAGAATGAATCATTGCTATACTTTAATCTTCACAAGTCGCTGGGAAAGTATATCAAACCTTACCTGGCTTCAGGATGATCAGGAACATTAAAACCATATCCATAGCAAAATGAAATTTCTAGAAGTTGGGAGAATTTAGGATATTAAAACTTGTGGAAAGTGTCATATTCTTTGTTAGTTTCAGGTGTTTCAAATAGGAATATTTTATAAGATAATATTTCCGATTATTTAGCTGATATTACAATCTTTCAGTTGTGAGTACTGAAATGAGTATTTGGTAGTTACTGTAAATACCTCCTTAACTTTACCCATTAGTTATCATGTGTCATTTTAAACCAAGTTGGTGAGCAACTTGCACCCCTTACACGGAAGTACAAATATACAAATCATAAAAGGGATGGTGCCATTTTGTAATGATTTCAGTAATGATTTGTTTTGCCCTGCACTTCTACCTTACTTGTTCCAAGACAATTCTTCATGATATCAAAAGCTGAAAGTAAAAAAGAAATTCTTTTTTATAATCTCATAACATGCATATTTATTTTGATTGGATAGGGAACATAGCTTCCTCTGAGTTACTTTATTTACCTACTCAATGCACTGAAGAAAAAAGCAACATGATCCTTTGCTAAACATACTAAAAGTCCATATGAAAGCCATGTACTAAGGTGTCCTGGTTTCAGCTAGGGTAGAGTTTATTTCATCTCAGTGGCTGTTACAGTGCTGTGCTTTTGTGAGGAATTGCATTGTGCGTAACTTTTCTTTTCCTTTTGTTATCATTATTATTATCCTTTACCATTATTATTGTATTTTGTTTTCAATTATTAAACTCTTCTTATCTCAACATACAAGTTTTGCTTCAATTCTCAGTCCACTTGGGTGGCGCAAAAGAGGAGGGCTTGAGTGAGCAATTGTGAGGTGTTTCATCTCCAGCTGGGCTTAACACCACAAAATAAGCTTATAAAATGGGGCTATCAGTTTCAACATTACACATTTATATGGGTTATTAAATTCTTGTAAAAGGTATTTATGTGTTGCTTGTCACTTTCTTGTACAAATGATCCTAATCCCCTGTAATATGAAGGAACACATTTTAATATCTTTTGCCCTTCATAAAACCTTCCCAGAAATGCCATAATACCAGTATTAGTAACAATGGGTCCAATGTCTAAGTCCATACGGATTTTTTACACAGAAACACAGAAAATAATGCTTTTGTCTGAATGAACACTTTTGTTTGAATGTGCAACACTTGACAGAATTGCAGCATTTGGCACAGATTTGATGTCTATTTGCTGTGCAAGGGAACATTTTGCAGTGGCAGGGCAGGAGACAATTTCATACTTGGTGGAGTTCTAGTACACTCAGAAGATTTGCCCTGTGAGTGATTTTAATCCATACTTTGTCTTCATTAGAGAGGCTTCTGAAATGCTCTAAAAGTATTTAGCACCTCTGCATATTCACCTTTCTATTGGTATGTATTTCTTATCCACGTGGGCCCTTATCTCCTGACTTCCAAGTCAGCACTGAAGTGATAAAAGTATCACGAGGACTGACTTTAGCATACAAAGCTTTCTTTAGCTAAATCTTTTCTCCTCTGTTATTCTCAGGCATTTAGGCTGGTGACAGAAGCATATCTACAACAGGAGATGAAAAAGATTCAAATGCCTCAACCCAGGAAAAAGATATTTATTCAGGGATATTCCTCTGTTGCTTAGACCAGTCTCTTAACTAGAACAGACTACAAAAGCAATGAGACTAATATAATTCGAGATAGGAAACTAAGTATAAGGACTGGCACTACATATTACATGTTGATAAGGTACATATCAGCCAAAACTAAATAAGTATACAAATGGCAAAGTAATTTAAACTTAAAGGGGACAAGAAAAGGAGACAACTGGCCCCTACTGAAGCTTTCAGCCCTTCAGGAAGATGACTATTATTGTCATAAATACCTATGCATATGAATAACACAATTATCCTTCTGTGAAATTGTTTTGAAGATGATGTACCTCCTTCCTTATTTTTCCCCAATCAACTTGGCATCTGATTGCAAACTAACTTGTAAATGCAGG
The DNA here is from genome assembly GCF_041296385.1 of Aphelocoma coerulescens. Lineage (NCBI taxonomy): Eukaryota > Metazoa > Chordata > Aves > Passeriformes > Corvidae > Aphelocoma > Aphelocoma coerulescens. The sequence continues at coordinate 57,068,371 of NC_091013.1, read as the reverse complement.
GGTAAAACTGTGTCAAAAAGTAAAATAACTTCTAGAGGTGACAGGTAAAGTCACTACTTAGTCATACAGCTGAATTTTACACTGAGATTTTTCTTTTTAGGGACATGCTGGAGTTGAATGTTTATCAGAAATACATTTTCTATATCAGCCTTAGACTGCAATTTTCAAGAACTAATTTAAAACAGAGGAGTACCCATAAGTGAGGAGATACACATCCTCTGCTGTTGTGCATCACAGATGTGCAGGTTACTCAACACCCTAAGAACAGTTAATACTGAATGAAGCACATATTTCAGTAGCTGACAATTTCTATACTAAGGCTCAGAAAATGAAAACTAGGAGGGGCACACATGTAAAAATAATCTTTTTATGGTATTCTAGAAAAAAAATAAAATAGTTCTTTTGAAAATGCCAGCATAACAGCAAGTGAATATTTCAAGTGAGGCACGTAGGTAAATATAGCTTTTTCTGCTGAGAAAAAGTAGATAATCATGCTGCTACACTGATTTATGTTTCTTTTTTTTTTTCCTAAAACATAAAGCCTGTTTCAATAGGTATCTGTGCTAGGAACTGAGCTCAGGATTCTTTGATAAAGTCTTTTTCTGCATTAAAAATCTTAGCTATGTTGCATATGAATTAGCCTCTCTCAAGTAATTCACAAAATGACAGAGGATAATTGCTGTGAAAAAAGGCAAATTATTTTAGTTATGAAAATTTATGCAGACTAGTAAGAGAAAAAAACTGTATTAATAAAAGGTGTCTGCCTATCTCTTCACTTTGCTGTTTTCGAAAAGGCATTTTCACACTATAGGTCAAACAGAAATGCATATTATGACACAAAATGAGTGAACATCCCTAATTCTGTCTGTAGAGTAACAAATTGCTAGTAAAATTGATTTGAGGTGTAATTTATGCCATCTACTCTAAAAATTCATCAGCTAATGGTATCTAGGCTTATTTTCATTACTTCAATTTAAATGAAAAATAAAAGGTACTAAGGCATACTGCATTCGGTATTAAAGCCAATAATAAGAAATGTTCTATGGAGTTTACACCAGCCCATATATGTAGAGGAGAAAATGCTGTGTAGTAAAATTTAATTAAAAATTAACATATTAGTATAAACATTCAAATTGATTCATTCCATTTGAAATCAGCAGAGACAGCTGTAAAAGCATGAATAGCATGAAAAAGAATCCCAAAGGATCTTTACAAAAATTACAACCATTGGTATTGTTGAAAATGATCCATCTACAGAGAGGAAGTGTGAGACATGGAGAGGACTACGAAAATTCTTGCATTCTAAGGTGCAGGCTGCAGTAGCACTATCAGGCTCTGGAGTGGTACTTCATGAGTGCAGCATACTGGTGCTCATTCTGAATACCAAAGAGGTATTTTACTCCAAGTGGGGTGTATGGTGGCACAGATCCCACTGACTTCAGTATAATTTTGCCACTGATCTCAGCAGAAGAATTTAGACTTGAAACAATTGTACACATGGCAATATGAGTTATCTATAGTTTTAGGGTTATGTCCATACCTAAAATATCAATTTTTTGTAGCTGAAGTATGTCTTTTAGCGCACCATGATCTAAATTCAGCCTGGTGAGGTCGAGTTGTCTTTATGTTACACTTAGTCACGCAGGTCTGTTTTAGCACGACAAAAACTCAGAATTAGGACTTCCCATGTTTTTGTCTGGACCGACTGTGCCCTTGTGTGCAGTGTGAGCTGTCCATGAACCTGTAATACAAATGCAGCATAGAAGAGTATGGGCATGGGAGGGTGGCGCAGGGAGGGAGAGCAGAAGCCCAGGGCTATAAATGTTACAGCAGTGGTCAGGTAGTGGCCACCACTGGAGTGCAAGCTGTACAGCTGGTTTTACAGATGAAAACAGGAAACAAAGAATAAGTATCCAACATAGGGACAATGTACCACATAGAGTAGGTCAGACAGAAAGTGGAATCAAAGACCAGTTAAAGAGGTGCTGTTAGAAAACTCATGAAAATATCCCAAAAAACCCCAAGAGTAAGGAGGAAGACACTACCCCACAGCTCCCCAAACCCACATTATATTCCTCCTGGAAAATGATTTGGATTAATGCTTTGCCCAAATCCCTCTTGTTTTTTATTAATGAGAATTAGCTGCAATAGTAATTTAGTTTATAAATGTTAGCAATTACTGGAATACTGAGAATTATATTTATTAGAATACTACAGTTATTAGAATTCTATAGTTGTTAGAAAATTGGTAATTTCTTAATTATAATGCTAACAGACTGCTGTAAATATAATTTACTGATATAAATTCTTCATTGTGCTTATATTGCGAGTTTTGTTGGCACACACAAAACACAAAAAGGATGCTATCACATTATATGTGTTTGATGAGAGTCAGTCTCTCCTGTGGACAAAGTTCAGGCACTAACAGGATCATGTTTATGAGGCTACTTATGGCAAAAAACAGTTGTATTCACCTTTTACTGGCTTCATTTCCTATATGGTCATATATTCAAATATTTATATGGTTCCTTTTCCATGAAATATAACTTATTATCAAAACTCTTTATGCTGCTCATCACTAAAACAACCTTTTGAATTCGCAAGTTTTGCTGTTACCATTTCACATGTGGCAAACAGATATCTGGAGTATTACTACATTCTAGTTCATCAAAATGGCAACTCTGTCTCCAAGTAAATGTGTGATTGGAGTCACACAGCATGATGTGAAAATGCTGACTGCACCCATCCTAGTCAATGTCATGCTCATATGGCTGTAATCTTCCCAGGTATGGATCTAGCTGCCTGACTGCAAAATCTATATACACCCTGAAAGTCTTGCACTCAGGGTCTTAAAGGTACTTAATCATATAAAAAATTCAGATAAATGACTGAGGAGGGTTTTTAAAATCAACCCTCCCATATTTCTCTGAGGAGCTGAAGATCACAAAAAGAATTGATTTTAATAAAGAAGAAAGATAGGCCTCTTATCCTCAGTTTCTCAGAGCCTTAATCACTGAACTGTCCTTCCTTATTTACATAAAATAATGATCAGTAGTATACATTTTCACATCAAATTAATCCTTCACACCCACTTGACATGTATTTCTTTAAAAAGCATCTTCAGTAATAGTTCTGCAACTATGCAGTCTTTGGAGCAACGTTACACACTTTAGTCATTGTGCATAGGAAAGAAAATAAACAAAACAAAGGAAATTCACCTTCTACTTTTCCTTCTTTAGCTCTGTCTTTAGTTAAAAATACAAGATACCTCCCTAAACACAAAGGGAACAGAAGAGATGATCAAAAAGAGCCAATTTGCATGCAAGCAACTATCAAGTTAAAAGGCAGATATTCAGATTTTATATAAGAGCTCACTTCCATAATGAGTTTGAATAAATTCTGAGATTTTCATGCAAGGACTTTGTTTCTGCTGTTTTTCTTTCTTTTGTTTTTTTTTTTTTTCCTTGACAGATGCTATCAGGAAACAAAGCTTTGTGTATGGCTTGAACCCACTTCTATCAGAATAAAAGATAGTTTAGTGCAGAGAGACTTTTGCAGTAACGTTAACTCCATTTGAACTTGAAAAGTTCAGAGTCTGGTATGGCAGGCAGAGCAGGGTCAAATCCTGCAGCTGTAACAATTTGATCGTTGGTTTTGTGAGATTGAATATCACCTTGGTTCTTCATAACTATCTTTTGAGATCATTTTGTCTACAGGTGCAATCCTTTGATGGTAGAATTAGGATATACCACAGAAGAAAGCTTTTAATTTATTCATAAAATCAGTTAATTGTAATGAGATCTTTACGGCACAGATTAGGAAGAGAGCCAGTGCAAGCTGACTCACAGGAAACTGTTTCAGAGTTGAGTCTGTTCTAGCATAATAATAAAAGGGATTGTCATTCTTTGACAAAAAACATATTGCATGCTTGTACAAATGGTGATAATAGCTGAATGGAGAGCTAAAACTACATTTTCAAAGAGAAGCTTTTGATCTTAAGGACTCCAGAATGTTTTTGGCAAGTAGAAGAGAAGTGAGAAAGGTCATGCCTGTATCTGTACTTTACTCTGTTTTTGTGGGTCTAGCAATGAGTATATGAGATTATAGAAAAAAAATTCCAATTTTCTCTTCTCAAAGAAATTGGGTTATAAGAGAATCAGATAGGATAAATAATTTGAAAAAATGATGTTTATCATCTCAGTGATATGTCTTCTGTGTAACATTATGGAAATTTTGTAGGATGCCAGCAATATGCTGAACAGAAGATTTGAAAAGCCTTTAATTCACTTACATGTGTTTATCCACATGCTACTTCTAAGGTAACCTAAAGACAAGCAATAAGAGTATCATGACATCTGTGAAGTTGACATGCTATGAACAGCCTTTCAGGGAAAACTAAACAGTCAAGCAAGGTTCTAATTTGTTGAAACAGTAAGAATCTGTGCTGTAAGGCCTCTTGTATCCCTGCATTTGTTTCATACGTGGTCTTGAAAAAACTTCACAGCTGCTGTTCTGATGTGCCTGGGTTAACTAAGGATAACCCTGTGGCTGTTTCTGGTCTGAAACAAAAAGGCGTCACTTGCAAAATTCAGTTCCGCTCCCATTCTGTCATCTGAACTTTGACAGCAATAAGAGGTTTGATCTAAGAATGCCTGAACGTGGCAGTTAGTGATCCTGTACCTCAGGATATGAAGGGAAAAATTAAAAAAAAAGGGGATTGCAAACGCAGAGGAATTTGATTCAGGCAGCTGAATAGGCATTAGAAGAATATCAGCAGTAGAAAATGTAATAAATGAAGTTCTACTCTACATGTTGCTTTTAGCATCACTCAAATTTTTCTTTCTTCTACCTTGTACCACAGTTTTCCTTGAAATGCTTTTCTAAGTTACAGACTGCAAAAAAAGAAAAAAAGCTTAAGAGAGAATTCAATTTGTATTTAGTGCAAAAGTAGTACAAAACTTTTTTTCATCTGGATAGTATGGCAATTTAATCTCGGTTTTGTGCATATGTTGAATGATTGAAAGGTAAAATATAAGCTTGTTGGAATTCTGTCATGTCTGCTGGCATTCTGTTGGTGACAATTGTGGACATGGATGAAAAGTTTCCAGAAAAATAAATGTTTTGTATTTACAGGCACAAAATTTAGGTACATGCATCATAAATGCTGATTAAAGATAAGAAGAGATCTGCAAAGAAAAAACAGTAGCTGGCAGGTTCTGCAACTAACATAGAGGTGATGTGATTGACAAAGCTTAGGTAATTGATTCTCAAAAAAGTTGAAAAATGACAGAAAAAAAGTGCACATATATAGAATATCATAGACTTTTTAATAAAACAGCAGCTCAGCTTCTCCAGAACAGAAAAAAAACATTCAATTACTGTTAGCTTACTGAAACCATGCCTGCAAGCTAATTAATTACTGACATTTATCAGTAATTAACACTGTCTTCCCCATCTCACTGTAGCGGTAATTGGATTGTTTTTCATAGCTTAAAACATTATATGGGTGATTGGGCTTGAGCTTGGGTTTAAGTGTGAGCTGCTCGAGAGGGGAAGATTACTTTCTGGAGGATCATACAAAGACATAGGCATCGAAAGTATACTGCATTTACAAAAAGTTGAGAAATGATTTTACAAATCTCAGCAGCTCTCTGAACTCTGTTAAGTGGGTGATTAGCATCCACATAAACTGAGCATTTTCTGAAACCAGTAATGAGACAGTATCTTTTCCAGTTTATAATACCTGGTTAATATGGTCTGGCAAGAGAATCCTGCAGGAGCTCAACACAAAATTAGTGTCTAGGAGAACTGGACTCCAAGCTGATTAAATCTGTTCTCTGCTCTCTTTTTTCCTGGTAGAACAGCATACACCCCCTTCCCTGGACTTTTGACAGAGAAACTACCCTCAGCAGAGAAACTGGTATAAGTTATATGGTTTCTACTATTACACCCAGTAAATTTCTTCTTCATGAGAAAAATAAAGAACATTAAAATTGTTAGATATCTGCTTCCTCACTGATACTTTAGAAATTATAATATAGAGATTTTTGAAGGAAGAACACCTATTAAACTCCAGTGAAAAATGTAAATTTGGGTTCTTCTCCAAATAATAATTATTTTTCATTTATTTTGTGACTCCATAGCTTTGTTTTTGAGAATCTCTGTTTTCCTGGAAAAGCCCAGATGTGATCACACCCTGCAAACAACAAAAATGATTAATTTAATACATTTCTGTGGTCTTTATTAAGAGGTAGAAACCTTTGACTCTTTCACTTAACTGAATACTTGAGCCTGAAGGAGATGTAACACACATTATCTCTTCAAGTCTCTAGTCACTCATGTCTTCTGGGCTAATTTCTGTTTTTCCATACAATAATTAAAACAATAGCTCTTCATGCTTGATTTATCAATGTAACAAAACCCAGTTTAATCTAATTTCCTGTATTTGAGAAGTTATGTTTCTTTGTTTCTTTCATCTTTTTTTCCCTCCTTTCTGCTTCAATAATTTTAGTTACAATGGAAATACAGGTACAGGAATGTTATTAAGATACTGTGGACCATAGATGTATAGTCAATATTGTCTCTTCCTCTCTGTTCTATGCTGTCAATATTTTGTACAAGTAAACAAGACAAGTCTTGATACGCAAGCTAAAGATTTTCATGAAGCTGTTTATTCAGTTGCCTCAGATCTTATGGAGTTACAAACCAGAAAAAGAATCTCTTTAGATACTAGGTTTTCTAAATAATTTTGGTTCATATTATTATTTTTAAAGAGGTATAGGTTTAATAGAAGATTTTGTACTTAGTAAGAGCAACACTATTTCCTACATTCAATGAACTACCCAAAATCTAGAACACCCTCCATCTTGTTTTGTAGATCTCCAGTATTCATTTGAAAAATTCATATCAAATTCACCATTTACTATAGCTCTACATTGAATTAATCCTATTGGCAGTAAAACTGCTTTAAAGACTAGATGTAAAATTATGTAAAATCTTAATATTTGTCTTGTTATTATTTGTTTCTTCGCTTTCTAGCAACTCACAGAGGTTTCTCTGCAATATCTCTATATAGCAGCAAATTTTAAAATATCTTGATTTTATTTATTGTAAAATATTTCTTTTGATGAATCACTTTCTTAACCCTGTTTTTTTTTACAAACATTTAGCTTTCAATAAGTTTTCATTCAATATATCAGCTGTACAGTGGAGTTCTTGATTAGTGTTCTGCTTTAAAGATTAAGATTACTGTTCTGAAGCTCAGCCTCTAAGATCATTCCTGAAAGAGTCAAGAACAATTCTCAGTTTCAACAAACTTCTTTTAAGTAAACTTATTTATTAAAATGCTTGTGAGACATGAACTCAGATGTAAGTATAGTCAAGTAAGTTGATTTATAAAGTAAATGAATATTCATGGTCAGCATTTTTTATGCTTTCAAATCAACCTCCTGCTGCCAAGAGAAGCCAGCGGAACAAGTGCATCTTGCAATGTGCCCAGAGACTCCCACTTTGCTCTCTTGCTTAATCAAGAGGGAGTGCAATCGTTTAGTGAATCCTGAATGCTCAGTATCCAAAGAAAGAGACTTTTACTTATCTGTAAACATCTTTTCCCAACATTTTTTGTCCCTCCTCCTGACAGAGACTTCATTTCAGCCATTTTTTCAGAAGTCTACACCATGAGTTCACAATGAAATTAGGTAAGGGAAACAAGGCTTTATGTTATTATAATTGTTACCTCTATCAAGGTCAAACAAATCTTCCCTCCCATAAGCAGGACTGGCAAACTGGTAGCAGTGTTTGAGAAGGCTGAGGTACTCAACCTTGTCACAACAGTGAGTCTTTCAGTACTTGAAGAGGGCATATAAGAAAGATGGGGAAAAGTTTTTAGCAGGTCCTGTTTTGAAAATACAAGAGGTGATGGTTTTACACTGAAGGAGGGTAAATTTAGATTAGAAAAAAGGAAGAAGGTTTTTATGATGACGCTGATGCAACACTAGGACAGGTTGCCCAGAGACGTGATGGATGCTCCATTCCTGGAAACATTCGAGGTCAGGTTGGATGGGCTTCTGAGCAACCTGATCTTGTGGAATATGTTCATGCTCATTGCAGGGGGGTTGTGCTAGACCATTACCTCTTGCTCTATCTTGGGAATCAAGTGCCCCCTCAGTCAGCTGGTAGATGACTAGCTTGGGGCGAAATGTGTATCTGCCTGAGAGTAGGACAGGCCAGATCTATGGGCCAAGGCCAGTTGGATGAGGTTCAAAAAGCCCAGGTTCTGTGCTTGCCTCACAAAAATCCTATTAAAAGACACAGGATGGGGAAAGAGTGGCTGGAAAGTAGCCCAGCCAAAAAGGACCTGGGGATGCTCTTTGACAGCTGGCTGAACATGAACCAGCATGTGCCCAGGTGGCCGAGAAGGCCAATGGCATCCTGGCCTGTATCAGCAATAGTGTGGCCAGCAGGACCAGGGCAGTGATTGTCCCCCTGTACTCAGCACTGGTGAGGCCACACCTTAAATTCTCTGTTCTTTTTTAGATCCCTCACTACAAGAAAGACATTGAGATGCCAGAGCATATCCAGAGAAGGGCAACAGAGCTGGTGAAGGACCTGGAGTGTAAGACTGATGAGAAGTGGCTGAGGGAGCTGGTTGGTTGGCCTGGAAAAAAGAAAGGTCAGGGGGACCTTTTAGCTCTCTACAGCTACCTGAGAGGAGGTTGTAGTGAGGTGGGGGTGTCTTTTTCCAGGTAACAAGTGGCAGACAAGAGGAAATAGCCTCAAGTCACACCAGGGGATGTTTAGATTGGATATTAAGAAAAAATTATTCACCAAAAGGCTTGTCAAGCATTAGAACAGACAGCTCAGAGAAGTGGCTGAGTCACTATCCCTGGAGATAAATAAAAGATGTGTAGATGTGGTGCTTATTGTCACTGTTAAGTGGTAGACTGGCAGTGCTAGGGTACTGGTTGGACTCAATGATTATAAAAGACTTTTCCAATCTATGTGATTCTGTTTCTATTCCCTGAATATAGGTCCTAGCAAAATGTCCCTCGCTGTCTTTCTTTTAAGCCTTCTTTAAGTATTGAACAGGCACAATGAGGTCTCCAAGAAGAGATATCCCTACTTCACTATGATAAGCAGTCCTGAAGTGAGACTGTCTCACTGATTTTCATCCTATCTACTTAAGTTTACTTACAGTATTCATTAAAATAAAACCTCAGTCGCCTCTAGGCTCATGATAACAAGCAAGTTATCATATAATTATCTTTTTGCTGCAGTAGATATTTAATCAAATATAAAATCTTATAATGATCAAATTTAAAGCATTTCATCACCTCAAGTAACTCAAAGCACTATGGTTAAAAACAGGCCAGTGACTGAGGAGTCCTGTTAAGTGGGAAAAACCTAAAGAGGAATGTTTCTCACGTCACAAAGAGCAGAAAGTTGGGTCTGCATACTTTGTCTTCAGGTAATATTCCAGGCCACGCTTTTTTTTTTTTGTTTTGGTTTTTTTTTTTGTTTTTTTTTTTTTTTTTTTTTTTTTTTTAGTTTTTCAAAAGCCAAGTCCATGCCTTGAAAAAAAATTCAAATCACACACCATGGTTAAAGTAGTCAGGGCAACACCTACATGAGAATATCAATGGTATTAGACACTCTGCCAGTTGGCATATTATGTTGGAAATCATACAGGTTTTCAAAAATAGCACAGATTTAGGGAACCTTACCAGAAGAAAAGGAACATCTTAGAAAATGTAGAAGTTTCCAGTCTTAAATGGCATGAATGGGGGGTTTCTGAAAGTCACTTTTCAGGAAATCACCTATTTGGGGAAATTATCTCTAGCCTCAAGGCCAAACTGCAGGAAGTTCTGCTATGTTTTGGGATTTATTCTTTTACAGCAGACTGGTGTGAACACAGCACATAGACTTTGGCTCCAAGTTTCTGTTGGCACCATGATGTGCCCCATGGCTCCAAGATATAATTTTTTTTCTGGCTTTTTGTAGGTTGTTTTTGTCTTTTTTTTTTTTAAATCCAACATATCTGAAATGGTGTGAATGCTATGCTGTAACTCAGATGGCTTTTTTAAAATAGCTTGAATATGTAGAGATGTGTTGTGTGACCAGGTGGCAGAAAGCAGTAGCTAGGGACACTGAGACTGCAGAAGTTTGTGGTACAGACTTACAAGACTGTTTTGATGTTGAAGACCAAGTCTACTGTGATCATATTCTTCCGGTCTTGTGGGAGGAGTCTCACAAGAGGAGATTGCATTATTGGATACATTGTGCTAGGATTTTTTCTTTAAGAAAGAAAGTTGGAGCAATCCAAAATATTCAAGAAGCATAATACCAGTTCTTTAGTGTGATGGTTTGTTCACTCAGGTTTATTCACTGACCATCTTTTATTCTACATTGCTGATACTCCCTTTTTGATATGGAATAGTTGAAAATGGATCAGGCAGCATTTGAAAGGAAACTTTGCTCTGCGATGAAATTATCAGTGCATTTGACTCCTCTTGCTTTAGTTTCCCCAACATGAGATCTAACTATATTCACCTTTATCTCCAGATAACCTTGCCTCCATGTAGCTTCACTCATATGACTGTAGTTTCCTCAAAGCCTAGACAGTATATTTAATTTTAAAAGTAACACCTCTGTTGGCATTTATTTTGAGATCAAGCTAAAATGTAGCTGGTTCTATGCAAGTAGCATTATATAAAATATTTAATCATCCTCCATTTAAAGGCTTTATTCATTTTCCCTAAATGTAAATGTCTAGTGCCGTTTGAGATACCCTCTGGTATCACAGAGATACAGAAAGTAAGGAAATTCATGTCCTTCCAAGAAGTTCATGTGAGACAGCATCTCAAACACCATATGCAAAGGCACTTTAAACATGGTCTGAGTCAGTGCCAGATTCTCAGAGCAGTTTACATGACTGTGCAGAAAGGGTTTGAGACATATATCTTAACACAGGTGTCTAGACATGAGATGACACGTGGATATCCATTGGATCTCTAGGTTCCATCCCAAGAAAATAATTTTCCCTTCATTTTTATGTAATACCTGCCAGCCCTGGATGTTGGGTGTATCCCAGTCAGCATTAGATATCTATCTTAGACAACTGAATCAAGTCCCAATACCTTCCTCTAGCTCATAATTGTATGGAAAACATTTAGCTAACCAAGGGAGTGACTTGGTTTTAGCATTACAGGGGGAGATTGTTGAGCTAGTTCATAGACAGACACCATACATGTAGATGCCTAAATTCCAGTACCTCAATCTTGTAGCAAATTCCATTTTTTATGCATTTTTAAGCAGTTTTCTTTATTTTGAGAAATTTAAAAGTTGCTAAAATGTTGAAAATAAAAACCACAAAGCCTATTAAATAAAATATTAAAATAAATTGTTTGAACAGATAATGCAAACATGCAAATCCCCCACTAATTGAATACAGTATTAATTTATAAAATAGTGTTTCTGTTTATAAAACACTTTACTTGACACTTTTTTGTTTTGCTTGGTGCCATTTGTGAATTGAAGGCTCTGTGTTCATCACATTTCTAGAACTGGATCAGTAGGCTGGGAAATTGTGTTGCAATGCAATGGTATTAGGATACTAAAAACTGATTTGGTCTATGAATTCTTAGAGGAAAGTACATTCAAATATGACTTAATGGGACTAAAAAATTATCCTCACTAAAAATACTCATTTTTTCACTTTCATGGAAAATATTTGTAAACCATCTGAAATTAAAAACAAGCAATTGGAAAGGTGGAAGAAAGGTGTGCTTTAAAAGCTTTGGACTTTGTTCTGAAGAAAAGAATCAGATCTTCAGCTACTCAAAGACTGAGGTACAATCACAGTTTATAATTTATTTGGCAAGGCCAAATATTAATAAAAAATCTATAAAGTTAAAATGAACTGATAAATTCACAAATTTATTCTCCTTAAATGAAATGTGAATATTTATGCACATTCAGATCATATGAAATTCATTTTATATTATTATTAAGAAGGAGATGAGTTATTTATGTGGTGTTTCATAAGATGCCAGTTTAATTTATGCTTTGGGTTTGTTTTTTTTTCCTTTGGCTCTGTGTCATTTGCCTCCATATGAAATTGGATTCACTTTTAGAAACACATTTATTTTCTTCAATCGACAATTTTTTCATCTTTGGGACAAGATTCTGAAATGATGTAAATTAGTTGTAGTCAATGAAGTCATGACCATGAAGCCAACCATATCACACAAATAGAGCAGAACAGAGATTCACAGCAGCGGGGTCTCTGCCTTCCTCTTACACAGAAAAACCAAAGTGCATTAAAATTAGCTTTCATGGAGATTTAAAGCTGGAAAGGAGATAAAATAGATGCTTATCTCATCTTTCTGCTTTAAAGAAATAATAATACCTACATCTTTGTTGGTCAATTCCTAAACACTTCCACAATAGTACATCCAAACCTTTCCAGGCACACTGAAAACTAGAGTTTTATTATCTTGCCATTATTTTTTACCAATGACAATGAGGACTCAAGACTATTTATGATTTACTTTATCCCCACCTCTACTTCTGCAGAACTTCTAACTAGCAGGTTGTTTGCTGTTGATAGCAGTTATTTCTGCCTAAACTTAGTGTACTTCATGTAATCTATAGAGTCAGGTAAAATTTTACCCTCTTATTCATCCTTTCAGTATCTAAAAATCCCTCTGAATGCTATTTCTGTCCTCTAATATACTTGAAGTTTATCCTACTTTGATATCAACATGGAACACTAATAGTCATATTCATGATGTAAGGTCATTAAGTCAAATACTGAAAAACAGCTGTCCAGGGACAGCACCATACGAATTTAATTTGATGGATTCTTCCACTTGGACAGTGAACCATTAATATTCTCTGACTGCATATTTCCAATTTGTTTTGCAATCCACTTATCATGAATGCATTTAAACAATTTTCTTTTGCATGCATATGATGTTGACACCAAAAAAACCACTGTAAAAATATTACTGAATCCAAATATAAAACTCTAATATATTGCTTCATTTTTGTCTGTAAGGCCTGTTACATTATCCTGGGAAGAATTAAACTGGTTTGACATGATTTGCTCTTGACTAATCCATGTTGGCTGTTACTTACTGAAGGTCTAAAGTGCAAGGACTAAAAGGCTGTGACTTGTGAAATCAGAAGAGAGCTTGTCATAAGATGACACTGTCCAATACATCTTGCTGTTTCTGTAGTAAGACTTAGAAAATGTTATCTGTTCCTGGAATTTTGTGACAAAAAATGTCACCTGGCATTATTATTTGACAGGTTGATTTCCTCTACTGAACTGGTGTAGATGAACACAGAACAGTTTTAAATTACTTGGAAAGCTGAAAGATGCCATTTTTAGTCTCAGTAGAAATTTGAAATAAAGACAGTATTGCTTGACTAAGGTGGCAGGGACTGGTATTCAATGAATATTATTTTCTTAAGTTACTAATATATGAAGATGACAATGACATAGGTAAGAAAAAAAGAAAAAAAATACAAGCTGTGTTGCTCACAAAAATAATCCAGTTATCTAAAAATATATTTATTCTTTTTTTTTTTAGCTCACAAATTTAATAGTGTCAGGTATTTTCACAGTTTCCACATGTCAGTGAGGGAACTAATGATGAAAAAACTATTCTATGTGGAAGAATTTATTAATTTTTAAATTTTTGGTTTCTCATAAATATTCTCTATGCACTGTATATCAGCTGTGAAGGAACTATTAGATCTAAAGCAGAGAAACCTGTGGGATGAAACTAAAGGACAGATATACAATACATAAACACAAAAACTTATCTAGTTCCAGCCAAGCACAATGACAAAAGTAAGATTCTTTATCCACTTTTATCTGTGTGAGGACAGGGAATAAAGGTCTAAAGCCTTGGCAGGGGTTTATGGATAGGTAATATCCATATGTAAGAGCCTGAGGCCATCAAACTCAGTTGTTATCACTCCTTTCTTAAGTTAAAAATTAAAATAGAGGCTTTGATGCTGATGTCAACTGTACCAGAATGGCTGGCTACTGAGAATAATGCATTTGGGAAAGGAGATCCAAGGTAAATTCTTGTTCTTCCCAATCCTAAACTATATCTTCTGAAAAAATGCTACAAATATGTTTGAAGAGAGAAAATTTGAAAGAATAATTTCAAACTTTATTTAGAACCTAGAAAACAGAGAAAAATTGTTGGTGCTCAGTAGATTAGCAGTCTATCACATTACTGAATTTTTCCTCCACAGCGTGAATCCCCAGGCTGCTTCTTGCCAGTATTATATCTATTTTGGTCACCAGTACACAAACTAAACTGAATACAACCTTGATATCATCAAGAGTTTAGCCTTCTGTTACAGGCAAAAAAATTACCTTATTCCTTAGAAAGAAGTGCTCTGGTCTGCAAGACTAGCAGATCTGGATGACCAGGTTTCCACGTTTCATGGACTACCCTGGTGCTGAGAGCAGTATGCTACAAAATGTAAATCCTCTTAGGAAGTGACATAAACTGAATGTTAGCTTCTCAGTCTTTGTGGGATGAAGCAGGAAAAGTGAGCAGAACTACCAGCACACCTTGATTTATAAAAGAGAACTGTGAGACCCAATCAGTTACTGGAAAAAGAATTCATCAATACTTTTTTCTGGATTAACATCAACTTGATGGATTCTGAATGTAAGGAGGTATTTCTCTGTGTGCCTTAGGTAAAGCACTTGAGGGTTCAATGCATACTAAATTATTTCTTTAGCCATTATTCTTTATCTGAATATTGATTTTATATTTCCACAGTTTTTGCACGTGTATTGGACATCTGTTTGCCTTCACTGCATCACTACAGTCTGGCTTTGTCCATACCATGCAAGTCTCAGGGCTGTTTGGGCATGTGCTTCCTGCATACATATGCACAGTCCTGCTTTGGTGCAAGAGTTCTCTCTGCGTTCCTGTTGTACACCCCTGACACAACCTTATTCCTGTTTTGTCTGAGAGGGTGTGAATTCTATCAGGATTTCATGAGGACTGTGGAGAAAATCCATTATAAATTTTATTCCAGGATGTGTGAATACCGTCATAAAGAAAACCCCCCAAAACAACCAAACCTCCAACAAAACAACAAAATCCCAAATCCCCTGTCAGTGCTTCTCTGTGATGCTGTGCCACTTGACTTCTCCAGTGAGAGATTAACGTCAGCAAGTGCCTTCTAAGAAGCACAGACTAAGTCTTTGAGGTGTTGGGATGTCCCCCTACATAGTGCAGCTACACTCTGATAGACAGAAGTACCTCCATGGGCAATATTTTCTCCATGAACAGTGTGGAAATTTGGGGCATAGTACAAGCTTCTGAAAATCATTTTAGGTGCCAGAAACTACATTTTAGGTAATACCACACTTATACATTAATTCTGAAAGGTCATAGCATTGGATTGCAAAGGTCATATTGTGGTTATACCCTTGAATTTTATTGACAAATAAAATTAATGAAATTAGCCCCATAAATGAAATTAGCCCATCCATGAATAGGCAGAAAAATATTAAGTAGGGAGAAAATTCTTATCACTGCCCTTTCTTTTTTATTCTGTGTGTTTATTCCATGGTCAACATGGAAGATTCAGAAGTGAGCCTTGTATTTGTCTTACAGGCAATGTTCTGTAAACATGGGCAACAACTACAAGTGCTCCATGTACACTCTCTCCCTTCTTAGGTGTTTGATGGCCTGCAAATAACTTTTCCTATAACTTTTGTAACTTTTAAAATTTATGTGTGCTCTGACTTCTATATTAAATGATAGACAAAAGGTAAGAATTGCGAATGGAGAGGTAGCTGCAAGTCTCCAGAATGTACCCCTACATTCCACAAAAAGTTTAACCAGTGTAAGTGCATAGCAAGGAAGAAATGTTCACTTCTGGTGGCTGATGCTTTTTGCTCCTGCATTATTGTTTGCCTTTTGATTGTGTAGCCTACTCAGCTTAAATTGGGGTTACATCTGCCTCCTCCTTACAGAGAGAAGTATTGTATTACAGTCTCAGAGGTACAGCACAAGACCTCACTTCGTGGGTCACTTCTTGTGTTTTCAGCACAGCAACCAATGAACTGGACACGAATTACAAATATTGCTATCTTATAAAAATTCATTGATAATCTTTCCACGACATTTTGCTTTCTGCCTGTTTGATATAGTTAATCTCAGCTACTTAAACATTCATGGAAAATAAACATGAAAAGGTAAAGAATGTGGATGAGCTGAAATTTGGTCTAGAATTTCAAGAAGCAGTTCCATTTCTGTTCTCTTTGCTATTCAGCTAGTTGTAGAAAGAAAGTAATGTTCATGTAGCTTTTATCTGCCAGCATTTCTGCTAAAACAGTAGCTTTTAGAAACCCCAGGGAATGTTATAGATGGGGAGAAAACACGCAGGAGTTTTAAATTGTCCTTTGCTTACCATACATCAACCTCTCTCAAAAAGTAACTAAGAAACAAAAACTCAAAACTGCATGTAGAAAGCAGGTTTTAGAAAGTACAAAATTCTTCCACAGCAGGCCAAACTTTTGATATTTTGGCTACTACCCATATTTAGACTTATTTTCATTTGCTGATTTCCTTATGCAATTCTCAATGAGGAAAATGTAGTGTGGGATTATTTTTCATTGAATTCTGCTACCTCTCCTCTTTAGGATCAGTTTATTGAGTCACCATTTGTAGAGTGCAAAGAAACTCTGCATGAGATATAGTCTCAGCTTGAAAAGTAAGAAGCAATTATTTGCCAGTTCAGTATGCACAGAACATAGCTAAGATTTGATGACTTAATGATCCATTAGGCTAAGCATTAGTTTCCTCACCAGTACTGTCAAGGCACGAAGAGAGTTTCTGTTGGCCTCACAGTCGTCAGTCAGAAGGCTCAAAGCAGCCTCTATCACTCCTTGAGCAGGTTCTCAGTGAGGTGGCTCTGAGTCACCAGGTGTCACCTGCTCTGTCATTACTGGTGACACTGATAATGTCAATTTGAAACCCTGGTGATTCCTAACTATTCAACTAGCTGTACAAGTTCTTTTTTTAGTACTTTTTTTCCATGATGGTGCTTTTCTCCTTGACTGCTTGAGACACTAATTTTCTTGTCTCAATAGAATTACCTTTGGCTATAATTTTATCTTTCTTATTTTTCTGTCCTCTTTCTCACATCTCTCTAAATTAACAAGCTTTTCAGAAGTCAAATACAAAATTATGGTGCTGGGCCAGATGATAGCTGGGTCTTGAACTCCTGGCTGCTGAGCACAATGGAAAAGGAGTTTATAGCAGTATTTACAAAGAAAGAGGTTTATAAGCTTTATATGTAATTTTTGTCTATGTGAAAAAAATCAACAGGTAAGTAAAAGGCAATCAAGATATAAGCAGTTTAATCGTGCATTTTATAAAGTGAAAGCAAATCTTTCTTCTGCTGAAATTTGTGAATCCAGAAGAACCTATTGAAATAGAGATGCTTGAAATTTGAGTATGTTCTATTTTTAGTATTTCCAGTTTCAAAGTCATAAATTCTGACAAATAGCTTCGATATGTCACAAGGAATAACATATTTGCAGCTAATGTGAACAAATTTCTGCTAGATTATTATGTGAAATCATTATGAGCAGGAAAGTTGTTGACTATGTGCAGGAAGAGTATTTGAGTTTATCTGAATCTTCCTTACTCATAAAGAAGTTTGCATCTGTACAGTAATAAAAGAAGGAAAAATAATCTTAAATAATTTTTTTCCAGAGAAAATAAAATCACAGATGGACATAGGAAAAAAAACAAAGAAGAAAAGCTGTCACTTTACCTGAACAGAACAGTTACAGCAAGTTCAAACTGTTCAAATTTGACAAAAATGAAAATATTGATATATATAGATACAAAAAATACATGGTATATATCTATAATATATATGATATATGTATTACTTATACTGCAATTCTGCTATGAATAACATGAAACATTCAAAAATTGCCAAAGACTTTTCTATAGCTGCTTCTTTTTTCAAGGGCCAGTAATGAAAAATCAAATAGGAAGTAATTTCACCCATTTAATTTACACTTTTTTTTTTTTTTAATTGCTTTCAACTTCAGGATATCTATTTGTAAATATGATAAAACAAGACTGTATTTTCTTCATTCTCAATGAACTCTTGAACAATACAGTAAAACCTTATTTTCTGCAAGTCAAATTTCCTTGCTTTGCTAATAGTGCTTATAGATTGGTGAGAAATGCTCATGTTCCTCCATACAAGTAATAAGAAATAATAATAATAAAAAAAATCTAAAAATGATTGTGCAAGCTAACCATCAGTGATTGTCACACATAAAGATTCTAGCCTTAAATTGGTAATATGTATACTGAGAAAATCCCCAGAGAGATGATCAGACCCTTTTCCTAGTATACTTCCTGGGTGATAGATAACTCAGCATATGGCTCATTGTTTGGCTCACTGATTTTATTATTCTCACTTTTGCAAATGTTGCATGTTGCATCGAATGGCTGTTAATCATCTTCCAGGTACCAGCAAACACCCTTCCAGCTCACGTTGCAGACCTCATCTCAGCTGCCTCCTCTGGAAAGAAGAATGCTGTAACTCTGAACGATGGCTGTAATGAAATATCATAACTATTTTCTAGGGAGAATAATGTACAGTACCACCTGTGCTAGTAAAGCCATACTGAGCAAGATTTGTTATATTAAAAGCATGCAGCTGCTTCAGATTGCCCTGATGCTCACTGCTTTGACTATTATTCTTTATAATTTTTGTACTCTTTATTTACTGAGAGAAGTTAGATCTATTAAAATGTAGATACAGATATAAATATCTGAACTTTTTTTTCTTTACTCAGAGTTTTCTTGTTCATTGTGGTCAAGTGTTTCTGAGCAGTACCTGGAGCTTTGACAGCACACAGCTCATGAAATTCTTTTTCTTACTGGGAACAGAAGTGAACTCTTGCTTTACCTTTTCTACAGAGGTGAAAGGACTGAAAACTACGAACTGTTGACTAATTAGCTGCACAACTATCATCTGCATTGTTTGGAGCAGCTGTAATGAATTCTCACACACTTTATTTAGGAACCTGCATAAGACTTGAACTTTTTTGAAAGGGGAGATCCAGATAGGACCGAGGGATACCCATCTTGGCTGCCTCTTTCTGAGTTTAGATGTAAATAAGCAAAGATTCCCAAGCCATTCCTGCCTCCAAACAGGATAAATAAAGGTGCATTTTCTGTGGCAGGGAGAACAGAAAAGGGCAGCTGGAGCCTGAGAAGAGTCAGATGGGGAGGTAGGAAAGGCTGTGAATCAAAGTCTTCTGTTATAGTACAGAGTAAAAAAAGTGTAATAGAAAGTTGAATTTAATTACATTAATACTAATTATGTTAATACTGATACTGTTGCATATACCTGGATCTTACTCTTTAGACATATATCAATTAGGACTCTACATTTGAAATAAGTAAATCCCATATTTAGAGGCTCTATGTTTAACCTATTCAACCACCAGTATTTCTTTACTCCACTTGTTATGAAGATATTAATTTCCTTCCCCTTCTTTATTAGGACTTCTTGTTTACTAAATATGAGAAAAAACACACAAATGTGATTGCTTCATTTTGCTTCTGCCCTTCCCATGGGTGCTTTAAGGTGAGGTACTCTATACCTACACAGCCAAAACACTCAGGCAATTCTTTAACCCCCCACTCATAAAAAAGTTAAACCTAGACTTCAAAGGCATATGTGGGCAGGAATAATAAATCACAGGAGAAATCACAGAAAGTGATTTCAAGATCTTATTACAGAAGATGCTTTTTTTTTCTCTCACATACAGCATCCCTCTTGTCAGACACACTGTTGCAGATTACTCTGCACCCTAGCCCAGCTGGCACCTCTCCTACCTTCCTCATCTTTATTTAATTGTTGAGCTGTAGCTAACTTTTCTTCTATCATGACCATGAAGTAGTCATACTGCCTGGTCTATGCCTATTAGAGCTGATTACCTAGGAGAAATTGCTCCAACTCTCATGCCTATTAATATGCAGGTTTCTACTATCTGGTTCTTGGCTTTGGAGGGTGTTTGTGTTGTTGCTGATTTTTTAAAATAAATTTAATTTTTTCTTTTTTCAGTAAAGAGAAGAAATTACCACAAATCAATGCTAGCACACAAAGAAAAATCTTTGTCATCACCAGTAGGACAACCATTGCATGGTAGCTACATCATCTGAAAACAAACTAACCTCAAAATTCCTTCCATCACTGTGGTAAACACTAGCATGTCAGTAACACAGTGACAGTAAGGATTCTCAAAAACATTTTCATGATTTTATTTGTTGCTGTCTGCTTTGTCTGCTAGTCAGTAGTATAATGCAATTCACTTCAGGAAGAACTGTTAACTACTGCTGAAAATGACCTAGTATATTTTTAAAAACCCCAGAAATACAGAAAGAAATACTTTATAGACTTTTAGGTAAATCAGTTGAAAGTTATGCCTAAATATACTAATTTTAATAAACATAAATATTTCATAAGGGGAGACATTCCCAGTGTGTCATTTGACTATATTATCTTTCAATGTCAACTCCAAATCTTTTATTCCTTTTAAAATTTGCTTCCTCCTTCATAAAATCTGACCTTCCCTGGGTGAGCTTTTCTTACCTTTTCTCAGTTCCTTTACCAATGTCTTCCTAATGCATTTGGTATTCTTCTGCCTTCCTATCTTTTTCAGATAGACATCTATCCCTAAAATAACTCTGTAGCTACCTTTTCTTTATAATGTTTTTCTAGTCTTGTACGTTTGAGTACTGCAGTTCAGATAAACACAGGGAACAAGGAAGATGAAACATTGTGCAATATGGAGATAGAAATACTTCTTGTCGGGAAAGGAATATTAAAAAGTTTCAGCTTCTATTGCTATTTACTTTGCCACAGAAATCATTAAAGCCCATCAAGGGCATTACATGGCAGAGGGTTTGATTGCTTTGAGAACTTACTTATCACAGTATGTGCATGCACTACTGTTTTTGAATAGATTACAGATACTATTAATTTTCTTTAGGAAGTAGTTGATTGATTTGATTAATTTGAATCAACTGTACTGTGCTATATATAACCTTTGCTTTTATTAAGTGGTGTACATTTGCTAGGATTGCATTTCTTTAACCTCTTTGCATATTGTGCTTTTGACTTTTTTAATGAGTTACAGTTGTTCTGAGCTCCTCCTTCTCTTTACCAGCCTTCCCAAGACTAGAATTATTTGTCCATTTTCCACAGCTGTTTTATTTATTCTCGGGATGTCCAACAACAAGGTATCAGTTGTTTAAAGCATGGTGCTAATAATGACAAGGTCACAGGTTTGATCCCTGTAAAGGTCATTCACTTTAAGAGGTGGACTTCATGATCCTTGTGGGTCCCTTCCAACTCAGAGTATTCTGTGATTCTGAAATTAATACAAGACAAAGCCCCACAAATGATGCTTTTCACAAGGGTATTACTATGCAGCATTCATGGACTTTAGCAGAAAATAAGGTCTTGTAAATGAGATGGCTGCTGATAGCCAAAAGTACCTCAGAAAATACAGGTCAACGGTGAAATTAGTTTTTCAATATAACTCTATGTGGTCACCGATTGGTACATTCCCAGTTGTCCAAAACATCTTAAAATTAGATCACCGTCAGTTTTACTACACCCAGGATACATTTTCCCAAATTCAAGAATTCAACCCTCTGTACTGGTTTGCCCAGGCAAGCAGCTAAGCCTGCCATCACACGCTCTCTGCCCCAAGCTGACCAATCCTCACCCAATCTCTGAGCAACAGCCACCTTGGAAGACAAACACCACCCCTTCCCCTCCCCCGTTTACCCACACTTTCTTCATCTACCCTTAATTTTAATTGCTGAGCATGACACTATAGAGTATAGAATATCCCTTTTACCAGTTTGGGTCAGCTGTCCCAACTTCTTGTGTACCCTCAGAGTATTTGCTCAGGGGACAGAGTGGGCAAAAAGAAAGACTTGATGCTGTGCAAGCATTGTTCAACAATGTGCTGCCAGTGGTTTTAGGCACAAATCCAAAACACAACATTATATAGGCTGCTATGAGTCAGACACAGTATATCTGTGTTTCTCAAACTTATCTTTAAATTTTGGAATGTCAAATGATGTTTACCTAATATACATCTTACCACTTACTATACTGGTAATTCACATTATCTGTTATTCTGTATTTCTTTTTGTTCATTTCTGACATAAATTTCAATACCCAAATTATAAGTTCAGTGAGTTGTGTTGTGTTTGTGAGAATTCTTGCTGTGACAAGGTGAAGAGTTTTCGTAAGCAAGAATTTGTAGAAAATTAAACAAAATTTGAGATTTTAGTTTTACTTTTTCATAAAAATGAGGCTAAAGAAAAAAACAATAGCTTCCTATTATTATGAAAAATATTTGAACTTATTTGAACACTTGAGACTTTAATTCATTTGAATGAAGTATTGAGAAGGTCAGTATGGAACTCTCTTAAGGACATCTAATATCTATTTTTATGGTGGGATACAAAATCTGGCCAACAAAAGCTAAAAGGGCTTCATTTTGCCCTCATGTTGTCTGTGGGCTCTGCAGAGAGATCAGTGGAATTATGCAGTGGCTACACTCTAAACTAAAATAACTCTGCTCATCCTGCTTTGACAGGGGGTCACATTGGCTCAAATCAGTTGTGCTTTCCAGCTGCTTTTGGTGCAGTTTGTGGTGATACTCAACTTGATTCTCTGCTTGTTGTCACTAAGAGAGAGACAGTTGCTCAGCTAGGGATTACAGGAGGTCTTCCTGCCATCTGCATCATCAATCCATTGCCATACAGTAAAATCTCTGAATTTTGCTCTAGACTTTGTGAGTGCCACTAGTTTTCATCATCTCAAAAGGCAATTTAATGCATTGGTATAAGTGCTTATTGTAAGCCCAGTGAGAAGGGCACTCAGACTTTGTAAGGTATTGCTTAAAACACCATATATTGGAGCTATCAGGAGAAATAAAAAGAGCATAGTTTAGATAATCCTGTGTGCCTCCAGGTGTCAGAGAACCCCAGGTCCTGCAGCATCAGATGGACCTCCAGTGATGCAGATCATGCTGTGCAGAGACCAGCATGAGGAGGTTTGCTGACATATTGGTTTCTGCAGCTCTTATAAGATTTTCCTACTAGAAAACAATTCTGTCCATCAATTCTATTGCTGAGCAAAACTGAGCAATTGTGAACAGCTGCTGCTTCACTTTAAGGTAAAGGCAAGGCTATGTATGTGGCATAATTGCCAATGTCCATAGGGTGTTTCCTCAGAGCCCTCTATCGTAATTCACTGTTTGAGGACATCAGGCAGCAGTCCCCTCCAGAGGCTCAGGGGAGAAATTACCACTTCTCCCTGAAAGGAGGCTGTAGCCAGGTGGGGAATGGTCTCTTCTCCCAGGCAACCAGCAATAGGTCAAGAGAACAGAGTCTTAAGCTGAGCCAGGGGAGGTTTAGGCTGGACATTAGGAAGAATGTCCATTCCAAAAGAGTGATTAGACCTTGGAATGGGCTGCCCTGGGAGGTGGTGAAGTTACTGTCCCTGGAGGTGTTTAAGGAAAGACTGGATGTGGCACTTGATGCCATAGCCTAGGTGACATGGTGGTGTTAGGTCATAGGTGGGACTCGATGATCTCAAAGGTCTTTTCCAACCTAACTCATTCTGTGATTCTGTGATTGATTTTCCCCGTGTCTGTTGCCAGGCTCTTTTCAACCACTGGCTTTCCACTGTGCAAAAATTTAGAAAATGAAACAAGGAAGTGATTGAGCCATGGTTGCTTCTGTTTGCCCAACTTGTCTTTATCTGCATGAACACTTGAACCACACTCACGTGCATACATGCAAAGAAGAAAACTTCCTCACTGATAAAAGGAAGGACACAAAATGCTTCCGTTTGTGACTCTCTGGCCATTTGGAAGACTTCAACTTGGCCTTAGAATTTATACACAGTCATAGGAATGAAGTAACTATTAACTTGAACTGAAAAATTAATGAAACTTTCTGTTTTTTTCACCAT
Organism: Aphelocoma coerulescens; assembly: GCF_041296385.1. Lineage (NCBI taxonomy): Eukaryota > Metazoa > Chordata > Aves > Passeriformes > Corvidae > Aphelocoma > Aphelocoma coerulescens. The sequence continues at coordinate 57,044,287 of NC_091013.1, read as the reverse complement.
TTAATGAAGTCAGAAAATTTCTAAAGTTTTATGATGCTTTTAAACATGACCAGGATTTTGCCGGGAGGCTTTCATTGCAACAGCAGCTAATCTGATTGAGAGGAGACAGAGATGCGACCCTGCTTTTACTAATTATTTGTGCTAAAAGAGGCAGTAAACTTACACTTTTTAGACACCATATTTGCTTTAGACACTTTCAAAACAAACTAACTCTATCAAAGTTCCTGGAGTATCTTCAGATAAATACTGAAATCACTGAGATTATAGTTTGGCAAATAGTTTAAAACAGCTTAAAAGTCAAAGCAATTAAAAAAGGGCACTTTTGCTGCCAGCCTTCCCCAAAACTGTATATCCTGTTTCCTCCCTGGTGTCATGCATTATTGTCACATCTAGGCACACAGACCTTATGAAGATAATGTACCCTTTTAAAGTTACGGTGATGTTTTATTTGTGGATGAATAGGCTATGATTAAGGTTCTATAAGGCAGAGATGATAGAATGATTTCTGCTGCTTCAGATTGCAATGCAAATATTTTTTACTTGTGCTTTTTTCTTTTTTTATATTTTGCAAAAGTGGCATGAAAAGCATCAGCAGCAGCATTTCACATAACAATAGTGATGGCAGCAATAAATTCCATTTTACATCCTACCATTGATATGAAACACCTCATCTCTGTGAAGTTAAAACATCCAAAATAAATATTTAAAGTTAATAGCTGGTTTATCTTTGAAATTAGTCTGTCTGTATCTCCTATAAATTGATAAAATGGAACTTAATCAATCTAGCTCTATCCAACTTGTTTCGTACTGGTTTTGATGGAAGGAAATAAGCACATAAAAGGGGTGATTCACTCTGCCTCTCATGCATATTTATTTTTTGATGGGATTCCTCCCTTGAAGATGCAGATTTTTTTCCATGGCTCCCCCTACCCTGCCCATGGCCCAGGACCCCATTTCAGCTCCCTGGACCAGTGACACTGCAGCAGGGCCAGTCCAGCTCCCCAGAGCCCTGCCCTGTCTGACCACAGTCCCTGCAAATCTGACTCACCTGGGGACCATGTCCCAGCCCAGCCTTGGCCTGTACCCATCCCCATGGTCATATCTGATGCCTGGGGCTGGGGTGGCCCCTGTTGCCTCCAGCTACTCTGCTCTTCCCAATTGGTACTGGTGTTCCCTGAAGTAAGAAAGGATTCAGGAAAGAGATTTGGCAAAACTCCTATGTCTCCCTGTAGCTTTCCTGATGCTCTGCAGAGAACTGTCTAAGAGGTAAAAAAATAAATTAAGAAAAGGTAATTTCCCTCCACTGAATGAGCAATGGGTTCAGGTCTGAAAAAAAGAGGGTTTTCAGCAGCTTTAAATTTTTCCTTGCACACTAGCTGTGGGGCCAATTCCTAATCCACACAACCTTTGTAAATTTACTATCCATAAAAATCCCATATTTTATTCTGGTTTCATTACTTTCTATCTCCCTTTCTAGTTAGATGAGCTCAAACTGGTTTTTTAATACTGCATTTTCATCAGTTAAGATAAATAAGGAGCTTTACACCCTTGTTGATGAATACTTCCTCCCAGATGCTTCAGTGGATTTCATTCTGTGGATGGGCAGACAACAACATGGGAAAAGATCCTTGCATTCTATAATAAAACTGTGCCTTATGAAGAGGCTCCTTGTGATGATGAAGAGGTTTTAGGTAGCATCCCTTTTGTCAACTAATTCAAGCTAAGCTATGAATTATCCAAGAATAACAATTAACCTGAATCTTGACCTAACTGTGGAATGATTGTTGAAGATCCCTTAGGTAAACAAAACCAATATTAATCAAATGCAGTGGTGTCAGCCAAGCCAGGAATATTTTTATAAGATGAGTTCTCTAATTTTCTTTTTCTGATCTCTAAAAGACAAACAAAAACAATCCTGACACTAAGCCTGGCCAAATCAGAACACAAAATATAGCTTTATTTACTCTCTGTCAGACCAAGTTTAAACTGTGCCCAGTTGATTTATAATTTTCTGCTTGCAGTAAATACTGTTTATGATAGAAAATAATCAATTTTTATCTCATATTATTAGAGATAAATAGATTCTGTGTATTAACTCCAGAGAGATAATGGATGTGAGAAGTAAAGTATGGTGATACTTTATAATGCAGCAGGAAAAGCCAAAGCAGTGAAAAATAGGAAGGAACTCAAACTCCCCTGACCTCAAAACAACAGATTAATAGCAGTAAGAATAACTATTATGATGGAAATGCAGGGTGGAGGGGTTTTTTTGGTCAAAATTAAAGGAGCAAGAAGGAGAAATGCATCACTATGTAAAAAGCCCACTACCAAGATGATATTTCAATAATTGATATCTTATTAAAATGAAAAATTAGAAAAAAGAAAATAATTTAAAATGTGACTATGAGATAAAGTATCCAGAACTGAACATATACTCTATATGTGTCTAGCATGGGCAGCATTTAAATGAATTCTTTATACAAGACTGAGGAGGACAATTTTGGCAGTGGTGTTACTTTTGTATGAAGATGAAATTTTTCATATATGTATCATATATATCTGTTGAACTGGAGTTTCATCTGAAAGGCACAAGATCCAAGAAGTTTTTTTTTACACAAGCTACATTGCTACAGGGGAAAATATTCTAAAAATGCCAAGAAAAACAAGAAACATTATATGAGTTTATTTTTTTTATTCTGCCTGTATATAGGAGACAGAATATATTCCATCACCATAATTTATTTTTGTTTCCACCTTTTTTATTAATCTAAAGCTGAAATATATGAAGATCCCTCTTTAATGCTACTTGGGATATGAGCATCAGGTAGTGGAGAGATGGAATCAAATACAATTCGTTGTCTTGGGCATCACATGGGACTGGCAGATATGACCCAAACTGTGATGTGACATCTTGAGACAGGCATATGTCTGTCTCTGATCACTCCAGGTGCCTGTATGTGGGCAGCTGAAACAAGCCCAGAGACTAGGATTCATTTTCATATTCCAGACACACAACTGAATTTTGTTTAAATAGAAGGGTCTAGAAGGTAAATAGGTGAGCTACAGATTTGCAGTAGTAATAAATGCAATATGAGACTTGGTTACTCCACATGTAGTTATCAGTTCTTACTTGAAATACTCTGCCTCATCTGACTTCCAGCTGGAATTCCTGAGAACCTGGCGCTCCAGCAAGCCTGAGCTATATCTATCATTCCTTGGTGCGTATGCCCCTCCAAAAGTAGCAGTTTTCTATACTGGGTTTGTCCTGGAACTCTATTCAACTCATGTGACCTATATAAAGAAAAAGAAATGTGAATGTCTGTGACTGAACAATTCTTTCTCAATTTATCTAAGGGAATGGATTTTACAATGAAGAAGTTCTTGTTTTCCTTTGCAGTTACTCCTCTCCCATAGGAGCAGAAACCTCTTGTCTTTGAATCAGTAGGAAATTTCACTCTACAAATCTATTTTTCACATCAAAAAATGAATAATTTTACAAAGTAAGACTAATCTTAAAACCTGTTTTTGAAAAATTGCACTAGTAACTTCCTTGTACAATTATGTTTTCTCTTTCAGCATTGTTCACTTCCTCACTTTAAAAGTCAGTTATTTTATACCCCTGTGCCCGGTTTGGATAATAGATTTTCACATGGAACCATATGAAATACTTAGTTAGGTACAGCTAGATTAAGCCAATTGACTTTCCTGTTGCCTAGAAAAACAATAGTCCTCCTTCTGAAAACTGTTATCAAATAAGTCTATCACAATCTAAATTTCACAGCTATTTGTTAATCCTATTTGTGTCTTTAGTTAACTCTTATTTTAAAGCTTTTGCTGGATATTTTCAAACCACTGGCACCAAATTACAAATTGTGTGATTAGTCTGATCACTCTCCCATCCCTTTGAATAAACATATTATGTTTGCTCTTCTCCATTTGTTTGATTCCACTGGGATTACTCCATTAACATCATCATTTACTGTGAACAAAGTGGACAAGGTAGGCTGGTAACTGCTATTTAGGCAGCAGCAAAGTAAACCTTAAGTTCTTCTTCTGCTACATACATTGACTGGTATACATTCAGTTCTACTTTTTTTAAGGTTATTACTGGAATAAATCCAGCAACTAACTTGAGTTTATGTCCATTTCAATAAGTAGGAGCTAGGGTTCTCTTTTAAATTTTAATCCTGAAATAATTACTTAAGGATTCAACAACATAGTGTGTGCTATACACATGCCTTCTTGCACACATATTCGTTCAAAATACAAGTAGACATAGTATACTGGTCTTCTTAATTTTTAGGGTTTATTTTGGTTTTTTTCCTTCGGAATTTTAGCAATAATTTATAGCATGTTCTTAAGCCCACTTTCTTTACACACAGTAATCAATTTTATTCTGTATCTGTATCTAATCTCCCTATTTGTTGTCTTGAAGATATTTCAAGAAACTAAAGTTAGGAGAGATAGATAATTATCTTCAAAGATTCATAGGGGTTAAGGCAAAAAGGATTATTAATATAATTTTTTCAAGCCTGCAATATACTTGGAACCATTAAATTTCATCTTGTGTTGATATTTGTTGAAAATGAGCTGTGATGATCTGTGTTTGTTATTATTATTACTATTGATCGTATTTGTTGTTGCACTACCCAAAGCCTAAATAATAATAGAATTTCTCTAAGCATTGTATGAACACAGACTACTTGATGATCCATGTTTTGAAGAGTTTATGGTCAAGATATGAACATCCTGGAGTTGGAGAATGGAATGTAAAACAATCTATATGATAATAATTGTATGGCAAAAGCAGAAAACACCTTTGCTGTATTATTTAATTTTATTTTTTCATAAGTTAGAGAAATGTAGCCGGAATTGAGCCATATGGAAAAGGATACCAAACACAAGTGGACAGACCAGCAAGACTGAAAAGAATGTAGGATTGGAATTAAATTATTGTGAAGAGATGTGTACCCCTTTTTTATTTTTCCTCAGTGGTTAAATATACTGACTATTCAGCAAGATCAAAAAGCAGTTGTACACGACAACAAATAACTAGTCTCCAATACTGAATTTGGGATAGAGAGATGAATGAATTATCAAACACTTAACCTACTTGGCTCAGCACAGTAGCAGATAAACCAATCAGCTTGGATACAGAAATTTTAGTTATGTAGTTCTGCACCAAAACTAATAGATCCTGCTCTGTAGTTTTCAGCAGCCATCTCATGAGAACAGAGCCATACTGACTCCAGACCAGGGCAGATTTGTCTCCAACCATCCTGAGCCTAACAGAACCCTTGTGATTTATGGATTTGTGACTAACACAGACAGAGATAGATAAATTGAAAAGTCATCTTGGGCATCTCTATGAAATTTTGCACTAAAGACAGGAGAGAAGGGGAAAAATGTCACAAACTTTTCTGTATTCTTATGCTAAGAAAATCTCCAAGGCTGTGGATGAGATGAGAAAAAGATGAAAGACTGTTCCAAGAGTCTGTCTGGGTACTTGTTTGTCCTCTAACCTCTCATTTTGACACCAAGAAAATTAAGCTAGGTCAGAAAAAAACAGTGGGAGAAAGCTGTTTAGAGAAAGATAAGTAAAAGAAATGGATTTTGCATTTAAATCTGAAAGCTGTGAAATCTGAACTCATTTCACAAGCTCATACCACATGTAAAAGAGAGCTCCTCAATCTCTGTGCAGCTCTTGCAAAAGTTCTGTCTTCTAAGCTTGCAAGGCTTTTCTTATTGACAGAAAACTTCATGGTTTCTTTCCATTATAACAGTTGTCAAGGGAGGTCATGATTTCTGAAAAGAAAAGCTTGGTCTTTTGCTATGGAGGACTCTGAATATTAAGATAAACTGTAATGTGGGCTGATGTATTCAGAGACCTGTGTGTCACTAAAAAGATGGGTTGATGAATTTCGAAACGTCTTTTTTCAACATCTGCTTGGATTCATTCCTAAACATAATGAGTTGCAATAATAAGGTCTGGAGGTGAGGAATGGATGGCTTACTCTGGCAAGCTTTATTCCTGATAGCCCAAAGTTATTCTATGTTTAAATGAGTGTAAAGGAGAACAGAATGTGGGTCTATTTTATTTTTTCTTATTATTTTAATAAGTCAAGTAAGAATATAACCTTTTAATCTAACTATTCATACAGCACATTTGTTAAATCTGGTTCCTGGAAAAAGCCTAAAATATAGTTATTTATTATTTATTAATTGAGTATTTAACTCAGTATTGCACCTGCAAATGCCATTGAGTTAAAGTAGGTGAAGATCTTGTACAGATTAAAAAAAAGTCAGTGTTTTTATTATGGTCGGTAATGTGCAAGAGGAAATAATAGCACAGAAAAAGAGACTAAATTGTGAACATCAAATTTACCTATTTAAAGTCCCCAGCATTATATTGCACAATGTTGTTATCTCTACAGAAAATACATATTTGTGAAAAAGTTATCTATTTGTGTAAAAATTGTCTTCAGTTTTCCTGTTCCAATTTATTTTTCCACATTGAAATATTACACCAGTGACTTGACTTGTAATTATTATTGCTCTGCAAATTTATGTAATATGTTTATTTGGTGGTTCAACTAGAAACTGATAGGATTCAACTAATAAACAAAGGGAAAAATATTGACTACAATGGAATGGAATGGAATGGAATGGAATGGAATAGAATAGAATAGAATAGAATAGAATAGAATAGAATAGAATAGAATAGAATAGAATAGAATAGAATAGAATATTTTCAGTTTTTGAAGAAACCCACAAGGATCATCAACTACCTCTCCAGGAAGCCTGTTCCAAATTTGATCACCCTGAAGGTAAAGAAATGCTTCCTAATGTCTGGTGTGAACCTTTCCTGATACAGTTTTTAGGCATTCCCATTGATCCTGTCACTGGATCCCAGAGAGAAAATATCAAAAATGAACTGCTCTTTTTCAGCAATAGGTGGTTTCCATTTCTCTTGGGCAAATTTTGCCCTGCCTTAAACTAATGCAGCAAGGAGCAATTTCTTAATTTAGGCCAACTTAATTTAAAATTTTAACTAGACCCACAGGTATCTTTATTAATGTTTTAGATGAAATCAGACAGACATTGACATTCTGATTAGTGAAATTAGCCCTCTCTAATATATTTCTTATTGACAAAGTACAGAAGTGTGGAAACTGCAAACCAGTTGATATTCTAAGTTCAGGAGACAAATGCAAATCACTGTATATCAGAAATAATATATTTTCTCAGTGATATTCTAGAATTATCTAGTGTATTATTTAAGATAGCATGGTTCATGCTTAATGAATTAAATATTTCAGAAGCACCCTGAAGGAATCCCTGTTTAGACAGATTAGTTTAACACTGTGTTTTGGGGCCCAATTATGTAGTCCAGGGGCTACAAGAATGAGGAATTGAGTTCTGCTTAACTGAAATGTCCAAATGGCTTACTGGTTGCATCACAATTAGTCTTCAGAAACTCTTTCCCCATTTTTGACCAAAAGTCCAGGAGGACAGGTAGCCTTACAATTTTTATTCAGCTTTAAAAGGAGTCAAATCTCAACTAATGCTGTACCATGTGATTTATGCCTTAAGTTTTGGATTGGATGAAAAATATTTCCATTTCTTTGAAGGTGTTTGGATTCCAAGTTTTATCTTTGCTCATGATTGTAAACATTACTAGTTCTCCTAGTTTAATATTGCTACAAAGGCACTACAGACACTTTCTGTATTCCTAAACTTACAGCACAAGAGAGTATGGTACATATTAGTCATTGTAAGATTCAGCTGACCTCTTTGAATAGGTATAATTGTTCTAGGGCATGCAATGCTCAGGATTCAATTCTGGCACTTTTATGGCATGGGATAGCATTAAAATACCAAGTTAGGATTCAGAGAAGGTACCAAACAGCCATGAAAACCTATGTTTTTTAGATTTAATATGACAGATTTTATCCGACGTGTTTAGAGAATTTAATGGGTGTATGGCCTGCCAGTGACACATCAAATCATGAGGGCTACTGCAAGACACTTTCTGAACCATTATTCTGTTTTTCTAACCTTCCTTTGATTACTTGTACTGCTGCAGAAACTAAGAAAAACAGAACTCCCACATGGGATTTACCTTTGCCTGTCACAGTCATGAAGAGTTACCTACTAAATTGCTTCCAGAACACTGGCAGAGGGAGCACTTTGGCTGTCTCAAGCTGATAAAAACTCTATTAGTGGACCATTTTCACATCGAATGGCTGCAGGCAAGTCCAACACAGAAATCCACCAATGCTACAAAATGGATTACAGCACAATATTGAGAGAGCTGACCCCCCACTAGGCAAGTCACTGCACCAATCTTTGCTGCAGTCTACAAATCTGTAAAATGGGGAGAATAATAGTTCCCTGCTTTGTAAAGTGCTTAGGAAGCTAACAACACAGCCTTATAAGATGAATTGTTTACAGCAGACACACTAAAATGGCATCAAGCACATAAATTTTAAATGAGCATTAATCATATAGAATGGATTTCCCCTGTTATGGTCCAATTACATCATCACAATCAGTCAGAGGGGAGGTTTTTTGTTTTGGTTTGGTGTGTGTGTGCATGTGTGTAGGTGTTACTCTAGAGCAAGCCTTTTATAGAATTAATGGAACACTAAAGGAGTTCCAGCAGCAGCAGCTGTAGCAATACCAGCTCAGGCTGAAAGAACTGTGACTTACCCCAGTGTTTTTAAGTGAGGTATCAGTCAAACACAAGCCCAGCTCACTTTATCAAAACTGCAAGATCAAAATGTCTCTCGCCAGTCACCTTTTCAGAAATGCAGACAAATCAATGACAAGCATTCCTGATCTGAAGCACACACAGCTTCTGAGCCTGGAGAATATAGTGGAATGCACTATGTGCCTCACAACTCACAAAAAGTTAATAAATTCTATAAAGGGTGAATATCTAGCTGGAAATTATATAAACAAGTGAAGAAATTTTTTTTAGCCTAATTCTTATGTCTTCTACGAGACAACATAAAGGGCTATGCATACATTTGCCTAGGTGTTCTCAGGATCAGAGCCTAAAATTATACTGAGGGATAATATGTTTTCAGTTTCTTTCCCACTTAGGAGAAGATGTGTCAGTCAAAACAGGAGTCTAAAATTCTGACTCCTGTGCCTTATACCACTGAGACCTACATGCAAAGATCAGATTAGTTGAATTGAATTATGCTAATCTCATTACCTGAAAATTTCAAATTTCATTCACGTGAAGTCTTCCTGACTTTGAATATTTGGAGTGTGATTGCAATGTGAGTCTGAAAAATGTTCCTGAAACACTGTGTGTGCAACTCTCTCGTGCTTTCTACAGATATAAATAAAAACATCCCCTTAGGGACAGTGGAATTAACATTTGCTGGAGCAAATCATATGCTAATGGGATACATGAGCAACAATTTCAATTTTGTGCTTCTTTTTTTTTTGTTCATATGGGTGTACAAAACCCACCCTTGCTCCCCTTGTATTAGATTTCCATCTACAATGACTGAGCCTTCAGCGATTATGTCAGAGATGTAGTAAACTTTGGTATTAGCTTGTGCGACCCATGAGAACATGCTGCAGTTTCCTGATAGTAAAAAGAAAGAACAAGTAGAAGAAATACAGAAGTTCAATTCACTTGACCAGAGATAGGAGTCTATTATGGTTTGGCACACCTGGAAGAACATCTGACTTAACTGGCACACAAACAGCTGCAGAAGAACAAGGTTAGGATTCAGTTATCTTAATATAGGTGACTACTCAGGTGAAACAGGCCGGGGTGACATCATAAGGCAGGCCTCTGCACAGTCTACCAATTGTGACACAAGACAAGAGACACATTAACTTTCTGGAGTGGCTGCTAGAGACCAAGTAGGACACTTCACGTTACTAAAATGACACTAGGAGGCCATAAGGCATCTGAATTTTGCCCCAAGCTTAAAGGAGAATAAATCTCACCTTAAATTAATCACCTAGGGTAGTATTTAGTTCTTAAACATAAGATTTCAATGTTAAGTGCCTTACAGTATGGCATCCAGCATTCATTTGCTGCACAAGTGGTTTTTCCTTAAATCCCTTAACATGCTTGTCATCCTTTTGCATTTCTAGGAAAATTAGGCAGCCTGGCCACCAGAATGCTAGATAGAATAATCTAGTATCTAAAATGTCCATCAATGTCTGTCAGTTGCCAGGGAAATAAAGAAAATAAAACTGATTTTTTTTCATCAATTAAGCTGAATGTTTTGCATTTAAATGCTTCTCAGATAGATACACAGCTCCTTCTAATTGATTCTGTGGCTGAGGATATGACCCAGTACCCTCTGTATTTCTTTCTTCCGTTTGTTCCTACTATTAGAGACGTTTGAAGATCAGTTCTACTAGAATATATAGTTCTCAAAAAGTTTGAGATGTTAATTTGTCAAAACAGACGTGACTATCCCATAGCTAATCTGTTAATTAACAAAAGTTTTCTTTCTTTTTGATCAAAAACTGCTTACTGAAAGATGCATTTTTCTATTTACTTATTAGTCAAAATGTCACCTTTGCCTATTAATCTTTTAACTACAGTTTTTTCCTTGGAGACATCTTTCTTTTTTCACAATGTAAAGTATATTGGTGAATTTTGAAAATCTGGTTAAAAGTTTTTCTTACTCCATGACCATAGAATGTAATTCAGCATGCAATACCTACTAAATAGTTTTCATCTGAATATAAAACTTGAGATATACATAAAAATTTCTTCATGATGGCATGTGAGGTTTTATTAGGAATAATGCAAGGATTTTTTGTTTAGCAAGACAATAGATATCCATAGCCAATCACATTTCAGAGGACTAATGTTATATTTATCTGACTTATTATAAGTGAAGTTGTATAATTGACATATGTATCACATATTAAATAACCCTGCTGTTTTATGATATCCTAAAAGTTTAAACAAAAATGTATTGCTATAAGAACCCTTTTGTAATCAGCATTACTGGTATTTTATATTCTTTTTGACAAATTGAAGCCAATACCTGCACATCCAAGGACATCAAACATAAAGTTGGTTGTATAAAGAAAAAGAGATGTATATCATCATGTATATTCTGGTATCACAAAGCAGCAAGAATGAATGGGACTAGAGATATAGTGAAAACTGATCTGTCAAGAACAGATTATTAGAAGGTCAATGACAGAAGAAAACTACTCTTAGTTTGAAGGAAGATGGGGATGCAGGAAAAAAACCCTTTAAATAAGCATTCAAAATGATCATAGCTTCCACAAATCAAAACTACAAACATTTTGAGGTTTGTATATTGCTTTTTGACACCCTTAAGCCTTATCCTATGATGTGTGAAAGTGCTGTAGACTCTTTACTGTTAATAGAAAAAGGCAAACACAAATCAATACCTTCCTCTTTAGTGAGCCGCAATGTTGGACAAGTCCTGTCTGCCCCTGTTAGTGTGTATTATTGCTTGCTGGCTGAAGATAAGATTGATTTACTTTCCCCTCAAATTCTTGTTATAAATTTCCTGCTACAGTACATTCATTTTTGAGGGAAGAGTAAATAAATTGCTGGGTTAGAGATGACACATACTTGTGGTGCAATATAATAACTGTTAACATCCTTCTGGGAGAACAGGGTCCTTATTTCCATGTGACTGTCATTGTTCTCTGTCCCTGCCTTAGTAAACAAAGCATTTTCTTCTTCTTTTTGACATACAGTCACAAACAATGAGCATGCAACATGACACCTCAAAGTTACTCTTATTTTACTTATGGAGAGAAGGCCAGGTAGTGAACTGAAGAATTGAGCTCCTCTATGGGCTTATGCAGGGGTTTTGATGCAGCACACAAATGACAGGTTTTTTGCCAGAGCAGGAGTTTCTTTAAAAAATGTGCAAGCAATTTGGGCATAGTTACCTAGATGATCACCCTATCAGTTTAAGTATTTTCATCCTTGTCCTTTCTGTCTAGATCCTTCTATCCCTGGGTGATAGTAAGTCACTATGTCATTTCTGGAATCTTATTGCAATACAGATGGATCAAATGATTTTGTGTTTCTTAATTTATAAAGCCTTTTGCTGTATGCACTAGGTGAAACATTTAGTGATCCAATTGCAGATCGTGATTTAAAATTTTAACAAATGTGATTAATCATAAACTGTGGAAACTTAACTACTATGTTGTAACAACACACACTCATACACATACAGCCCTCATTACTTCTTCCTAAGTCTCACAGTAACTGACTAATCAGTGTTAAAAGCAGTAGCTGTAGCACATATGTGATATTTTTTCCATAAGCACAGATACCCTCTTCTTTATTTTCTTTGAAAATCTACAAGGACAGCAGTCATCATCAGGGCTTTGTCAGCAGGGCTGGCTGAAAATCTTCAGTCAAAGCTACATCAGTATCTGACAGAAAGTTTTGTTTATTCTACCAGTTTTTTGTACTGTGAGTACTCCATTTTCTTATGACTTTTTTTTCTAACTAAAAGCCTCTTAAAAAATTCTGTTCAAAATGTAAATATTTTGTTGTATTCATAGTCAATAAAAAAATCCATGAACAATAATAATTGATATTAATTCTTTGGTTTTGATCAAAAAAGAGGACAAGATGAAAAAGAATTATTCTTCCCACACTAAATATACTTACACACATGGTTCTGTATATACTGATGTTTGATGATTAATTTTTTAAGGCATGGCAAAAATTTGGATGGTTCTCTTTTGATGAGAAAAAGGAAATCAATTTAATATAGTCTCCTTCTGGAGACTATAGGCTTAAGTGACCCACAGTAAAGAGATAAATCTGAAAATAATGAATACTATGAAAAGTTATAAAAGGCATAAAATGCCTTTAGTTCTTCCATATCTTGTACTCAGAATTGCTCTTTTCCTTTCTTTGTATCCATTTGTTTAGAACATTGTTCATGTGGAGTAGTGGTCTTGTGTAGTTGTGTGTTTTGAAGTTTATCTTTAATGTTGAAAGAGATGTCTCTTATTCTTCAGTGCAGTATCTGCTGCCATCGGCTTTTGTATGGTACCAGGGGAAAGAAAAAAAAATCTGTAGAACGCTCTGTTGACTGACTGCAAACACCCCATGATTCCACCTAAACACAGTTAATAACTCTCAGAGTGATTTATATCAGAAGAGAGCTCTGGAGATCATCTGATACAACTCCATGACCAAAGGGGTCAGCTTAATGCAGGCAGCTGGAGACCCTGTTTGGTCAAGATCTGAATATCTTCAGGGGTGTAGATTCTGCAGCCCCCTTAGGCAACCTGCTGTCATATTTGATACTTCTTACAACTAAGAATATTATTCTAAATACCTATTTTGAATATTCTTTGATGATTTTTTTTCAACTTGGTGTCCCATAGGTCCTCTTCTGCAGAGTGTATTTTAGCTTGTTGTGACTGAGCCAGTACTATTGCTATCAGTGTTAGCCATGTGGATATTGCCAGTCCAGCATTCAGTCACTGGGGTGATGCATGGTCATACTTACAGGACATCTAAAAATATTCAAATGATAAATGTCTTTTGATTATGAATCAGTGTTCTGTTTTAAGCAGTTCTGCAGGATCTCTGCTCAGTGGATCTCATTTATGTGTTGCACAGGAAGCAAAACAGAATTTATGTATTTATGTGCAGTGAACAAGACAGAAAATAGCAGCAAAATAATGTGGTATTATCCTTACTGCCTGTGGTTGCTGTTTTGATGAACTGGCCTCTTTCTTGCCCTTGGCCACATAGTCATTATGTAATGCTTGAAAATCACTCCAAATAAAATGCTCACAAGTTAATGATGTGATCTTCATTTTTCTGTTTGATAAATTAACTTCTACTTTGTAGAAATGTTGAATGTTACCAGCAACACAAAATGCCTTAAATCTGTGCTTATCTTTGCAGCTGTTTGGTATTTGTTGGTATTGTTTTCTGTCTCATCCTTTCTTATGGCTCTCTATGCCCATATCCCTATACACAACATGCAATTGGATTTAATCCAAGCGTCTAAGAACTGACTGAGTAATATTCATATAATTGAACATTTAAATGAGTCACCATCATTAAGATGAAATATGCCTTCCTTTTTGTTCAGTAAGAATAGCACATCTATCACTTATCCCATTAAAATTTATTTGGACTTTTATAATTTCATTTAAAAATGCTTGCATTTGCCGAGGGATTCAGTAAGTAAATATACTGATGATAATTAGCAACTCTATTCAATTATATAATGAATATTTTCCAATTTTTGAATAATAAAAAAAATTCTTGTGTTTTATCTCACAAGCAAACAGGATGATGGCTACCAATATAAGTTTAATGATTCAATAGCCTTGGAAAAGTGAATCATTTTACATGCATTTTTAAAGGGCATTGCAATAAAATTGCAGTGCCAACAAAACAGAACTGCCTCTGAGTTCAAAAAGATTTGGAACAGGGTAAAGAAGATTGCTTTGAAGAAAAAAATAAGAAAGAAAAAGCTGCACAGAGCTATAAATAGCCACAAATGAGATACTTAGAAATTGTTTTTTTGATGTTTACTGCAATGAATTAGGAGTGAATAATGAGTCTATTTATGTCTTGGTGGCCAGGCTCCCTGTTAAATAGGGAATATTGTTTGCTAAATGAATTTTTCAGATGGCAGGCCATATACAAACTTTCTAAAAATTCCAGGATTACAAAATATTTATGTTTTTTGTTGTTAACCAACACAAAATGTGAATATTTCTCAGAAGGTAATTGCTCCCTGAAAAAAACCCACAAACCTAAACAACAAAAAACAATCCAAACCCCAAACAAACCTGATTCAAACCCCAAACAAACCTGAAACACAAAAAGCGAAGTAGGACTTACAGCTATTGTTTTTAGGAAACTCTGATTTGTCTGCCTTTTACAGAAGTTAGATTTATGTCTGCTAGTATCCATGAGAAACACAGCATCAACCAAATAGCATGGAGCAGGTTCCATATAATGCCAAGGGAAGAATAAAAGTCTTTATAGTTTCAAAAGCTGTAAGAGCCTTACTTTAATATGTAGGCAGTGCTTTTTGAAAAGCCACAAAGCCTTATGAAATTGCATGCTTTATTCTTGGATTAGCTGTGATAGCTAGAGAATTTCTCAGGCAGTCTTCATAAGGAAGAGTGTATTTAGTGGGCCTCTCATCATTGCCAAAGAGCAGGTAAGAATAAATGACACAGTCAAATGTGTCATGGAAAGTTTAATCTAGTGATGATGCAGATGTGGTGTATTCGTTATCTTTCTGAGCTCGGGTAAAGACATCCTCATGAATGAGCAGGATGTGTGTTTGATCATGCGTGTGCAACACTAAACAGAGCAGAAGGGACAAGCTCCATAAGCAAATCTGACCTTGCAACACTGTTTATGCTGTGATTTTGTTCTAGGGAGTAAAATATATTCTGGATGGGATCTGGCCAGATTCCAGTAATTTACCAAATTAGAATTCCAAGTGTAATCTGTGGCAGTTTTGCAGAAAGGATTTACAGGTTTTAAAGGTAATGTCACAAAGATTAAGAGACACGAGTCTGAGCCTTATGCACTTATCTCTTGAGTTCCAAAGGTCTTTAGAATAAATTAATGGATACTTTATGTATGTAAAAATGATGGATAATTAAATAATTCCTAACATTGGCTTTAGTTTTGAGAAATATCAGGGAACTGAGTATTTGGCTGCCTTTCCCTCTTAAAAGTTGTTTATTTTGGTTTTTTGGCTTTTTTAAAATCCAAACATCAGAGAAAAATTGGAGCAGTCAGGATGTAATACCTCTTTTGCAATTTAAGGAAAAGAGAAGGAGAAACAGAAAAATGAAAGCAAAGAGGCTTATTGAGGTCTTTTTATTTCCCAATGACTTTGGATGTTTTTCTTAGTCTCAGAGTAATGGAAACTATGACATACTGCATTCAGCAGCACTCAAAGTCAGAAATAGCTCCTTACATCTGGCAAAGGAAAAAGCCCACAACTACCCTGCATGTTTTAACTAAAATTTCAAAATAATTTTTGCCTGGTGGTAGAAATAAGAGCTAATTGGTACCCAACCTTGTTTTCTAATACTTTATTCTCAATTCTATATACTTTTTTCCTTCTTTGCCTTTCATATTTATTAATCTAAATGAAACAAATTCTCTAGTAGTGCAGCTGTGGCAACATCTCTTCCTTTAAGCCCAAATACTGAACTCAGATGTTCATATGAAACTCACTGAATGAGAACAATCTCCTCTGACAGTCACAGCCACAGGCAGCTGGCCTTAGCTGTCCATTCCTTCACCACCGCAGAACACAAAACAACATTTTGGATCCACTGTATTTTCTGTGTCACTCTGTAAAGTGATACATGATGCTGAGAACAAACTTAGGTTGTTTTTTCAGTTCAAAAAGGGGTTTTCTGCTGCTGTTTTGTAAGCAAACATAGAAATCTATCTTTTGTTCTGAGGTAAAATACAAATTGTTCTTTAGGACATACTGTTTTTCCTTTGCTCCCTCGTCCTTTGTAAACATTCTTAGTAGAACCCATTCAAGTAGATATTGTTTATTTTCTTGAGTCCTTTGCCTTTCTAATGTTGAAGATCTGCAATTTGGAGAAGGAAGCTTCCTTCTTGGCAAGTAGAGAATTCAGACAGTTAGATCCTGATATTCCTTCTATCTCCTGCACCTCTTGTATGTTTTGGTTCCCATCACTGCAGAACATAACCATAGTTCTTGATTACAAACTGTCATGCATTTCAAAGGCATCGAAACAATTCTTCTAGTTCCAATCCCCCTGCCATACGTGAGGGCACTTTCCACTAGATTGCTTAAAGCCCCATCCAATCTGGCACTGAACACTTCCAGGGATAGGGCACCTGTAGTGTTTCTGGGCAATGCTTTCAAGTGCCTCAGCACACTCACAAGAAAGAATTTTCTCCCAATATCTAATCTAAATCTACCTTCTTTCAGGTTAAAGCCATCCTCCTATCACTACATGTCCTTGTAAAAAGTTATTCTCCAGTTTTCCTGTTTGCCTCTTTAGGTATTGAAAGGCAGCAAAAAATTCTTCCTGAAGATCAGGCAAAGTATAAAAGTTGGTTCAAATCATTATGGATGTTCCTTTCATTAAACCACCTGTAGTTAATTTCTTACATGCCAAGTGCACGCACTGGCTTTCAGAGCCAAAAGATCAGTGGAAAAAAGAGACAAATCAATTTTAAAGACCAATTTGAACATTTTATGTTCTTCTTTTCTCTTCCTTTTCCAATGACATATTACAGTCATTTTGTTTCATTGGCAGCTCTTCTATTCTGGTAATTCCAGACTGCAAAATTATCTGGAAGACACAATTTCCTTCTACCTTTCTCTTCCTTTGGCCTTATTCATTTTAAGTTGTTGAATTTCTATCTGACCTCTTATCTATGCTATGTGAATTATTGGCTGAGGCTGATGTAATTTAAAATTGCATATATGTCATATTACATTTGAAACCTTTACCACCCTAAGATGGATATGTGGGGTGGTTGTTGTTTTATTTTTCTTTTTTCCTTTAAGCATAGGAATAATTTTATAGCTTATCTTACTTTATACTGCATTATTCCTACCTAGATTTCTTCAAGATCTTTATAAGAATATAATGATTAAAATTTACAAAAATATGAGATTTATTCCATGATAGGATGTCATTACATTCCTTTAGAATCATATTCTATTATTCAAGTCATATGAGAAAAAAATCTTTTGATTTTCTGAGTGCTTCTCTCAACTTCTCTGGACAGCTTTAAAGCTGAAAATGTTATTATGCCTGAGTCATAAGCAATTTTTCATATTTCAGCTTCTCAGTTAGTTTTGTTCTTGAGGAATTTCTGCTCTTTTATTTTCTGCTACAATGGTTTTTAATCTGTTAACACATTTTATACATTCGTGGTTATAAAAATAAGCTGCATCTGAGGTATCAAAATTACTTTCATTATAAACTGATTTCATCTGTAGTTTCTAGTGACATTTCTGTAAATCCAACATTTCAGGTAGAAAGTAATTAAAATAAAAATAATTTCAAACAGGTTTTGATGACTTCCAGTTCTTCTGTATCTTAGAGGGAAGAACTACAAAATTATAATGAAAAATAAAAGATCTCATCCAAAACCAAGTTTGGCTTGATTTTGAAATTTCATAGTTCAGAGAGAACAATGCAGTTCTTTGTTAAGTAGCAGTACTTCAGCTTGAATATAATCCAGGTCGAAAGATTTTTAATTTGATTTTTTTTGGTTGGATTTTTTAATGTAAATTATCCATTTAAAATATATATTTAATTAATATACAAGATTTTCTTAAATACTGAATTAAAATATTAATTTATTATG
This sequence comes from Aphelocoma coerulescens, assembly GCF_041296385.1. Classification (NCBI taxonomy): domain Eukaryota; kingdom Metazoa; phylum Chordata; class Aves; order Passeriformes; family Corvidae; genus Aphelocoma; species Aphelocoma coerulescens. Next base: position 57,025,926 of record NC_091013.1, on the reverse strand, counting down.
CTTATTAAAACCAGAAATAAATTTGTTTTGAAAAATATGAGGTTTAATTATTATTAAATTAAATAATTGATTAAAAAATTGCTTTGGCCCGTTATGTTATGTAGAGTGTCACAATCTCAGTGCCGATCTAGTCAGAAAACCAGTGTTAGAACTAGCTAACAAAATAGCAGATTAGATTGATAATGTGTTCTTTTAAAACTCAGTTTAAGCTTGTAAAGATATTTGGCAAACTTATGGGATTTACAAAAATTGCCTCAATTGTTCAGGAAATTTATGAGTCCTAGCGATGTTGAAAGGAGTCAAAGAAAATTCAGTGCTCTTGAAAATAAACTTATTTTTTGATGCTTCATATGTGAAACTAAGTTTAAAACACTTCACATCCCTACCTATATGAAATAAATAAATAAACAAAGGTCAAACACTGGAATATATCATAGTTAGAGTACCAGGGATTTATTCTATTTCCTTTCTGTTAAATGACACTTTGAGATATATTTGGTTTTCATTTACAGTTGTGGCTGCAACAGGAGCACAGAGAAATCTTAACATTTTTACTTAAAATGAAAAGAGGTATCTTCAAAGCAATTCTTATGCTTAGGAGATGATTAAGTTCTCATGGCTGAAATTATAACTAAGTTGAAAGTTATGAAGAATTTCTTGGCAAAAACAGAACAGTTAGTGTTATAAACAGAATAGAAATTATACAGATATCAATAGGTCAGCTTAGAATGTTCTGTCCAAATATATTTTTTAATATTAAAGTTGGACTACCGGTTCCAGCATTGTAGAACTACTCAGTAGGTTCCCGGTAGAGACAGAATGAGCTGTACTGCTTGGTAGAACCATGAAGTGTAACATTTATTCGTTCTGTAAATTTCTCTAATATTACTTCTAACCTTTCAGGATGGGGAATCTGGCAGTATTGCCACAGGTTTTTTCACTTCTGGTTTTATTCTCGAAATCAATCCCTTAGATACAGATCTACTTAGGAACTGTCTGATTTTTGGAAAGGGTTAGGAATCTGGTTGCACTGACTGATTTCTAATGTTTCAGCTTTATTTTTCGTTTTGGCCATATAATCTCCACCACTGTTTCCTAGGGCACAAATAATTATCCTGAGATACATGAACCTGCACAGAGCTTCAGTGTACCTTGCTTGCCCTCTGAGCTGCATCTCTCTTTTGTTAACTGGTGCTACAAATTACTCATGCTTCTAAGAGAGCAATGCTGTAAAAGGCTAAAGTACAAGATTCACAGATCCTTCAGTCTAGAAATAACTATTTATATTGTCAGGTGATGCTCAGTGTGAGGAAGAGGAATGATATTGACAGTAGGAGATTTTAAGTACCAAATATGAAATATATTTAGAGTACCTAGGTCTGCATGCCCATTACAAACATTCAGAGTGTCCTAGTCTGGGAAACTCTGGTTTATCCTATTCTGCCGTGCTGTCAATACATGAAATAGATGAGCCTGTTCATAGTAATTTTTAAATAATCCCTGATCTCCTGTCATATTCTGATATTTTACAACTGGAATTATCAAGATGACTTCTCTATTTCAAGTATAGTTCAGAAGAAAAATGTGGCCAGAGTGGTAAAATATAATTTCAAAGGCTTGTTTTCTGAAGAGGACAATTACTCATTAATTCAGATGTTGCATAAAATTAACAAATCTCTGAAATGGCATTATTATTATCATCATGCAGTTTCTGCCCAGCCCTCTTAGCAATACATGATAAACTGCATTTTATGCTTTTGTCCTTTTTTTCAAACTGGATTGTTAAATTGTTTCCTTTACTAATCCAGAAGCTATTAAGCACAGTGGATAGCTAGACATAATCTGAATGCATAGTTTCCTTTGCAAAATAGTGTTAAGGAATAAGATTTTTTTTGTATAGGCATCCTGAGGGCTAGAGCAAACAAACCAAGATCAGCATAGTGGTTTATTCTATTTACATAACGGTTATTGCTTTTCATTTTTCAATTTTACCTGATAATATTTTTTTTCTTTTTACCTTCAAGAGAGCATGAAATGATAGAGAGAGAAAATGTTTCCAGGAAATGAGACTGTTAAATTCCTTGCTTGATGGCAACAGAAAGAACACATTCACTGAAGTACTTATTGATGTTTCATTAACTTGAAAAAAGAATTAGAACCCACAGTAAACTGTTAAGTATGATCTATATCAGAGATCTGTTATTCTAAAGAAAATAAAATATATGCCACTTGTCCACAAATAAAAGACCCCTAACCCCCGAAACTGTAAGAAAAATCTGGGAAGAATATTCATCCTATGTTCTCCTTTTAGAACAAGATGCAGATGTGACATCTGCTTGAGAGTTCTGAACTCATGTCCTATAATAAGAAAACTCTAGATAAATAACTTCTAAATTATTATTTATCTCTCCATTAGAGAGAGATTTTTTTGAGAAAAAAAACCTTAAGAGTTTCTGTCTCTCTTCAGCATACAGAGTCTCTTGTTTGTCAAAATGATTTCCAATCCCTTTTCATTTTACACTTTTGAATTTACGTCTGTACTAAAAATTCTCATAAAAAATTTTGTGAGTATTGCAAATATTTCCACAGAATGCTGGTTTAAAGGTTTCTGAAATGAAACCAGAACATTATGAGAAACTATTCTGATCTTCACATAGATATGTGGCACTTTTGCAAGTAAACCCCTTACTAAATATACACTTTTTTCCTGATTCAGACTCCTAGACACCATTCCTGCCCTACTGTGCATTACCATAAATTCAAGGTAAGCTTCAGGGGTGAGGAACTACCTGCATCAACTCAGACTGAGATGTCTGTACAGAGTTTTGCTCTATAGACCCTTTGGAAAGCTGCTACCACCCCAGAGATGAACTACTGTCTTTTTAGGCCCCAATGTCTTAGGTTACAACATAAGATGTAACCAAAAGTATGTATTCTATCACCATCTGCTCAAACCAGGCAGGGCAGTGTTCTTTATCTCTTCTGTGACACATCCCTGATTACTCCCTCCAGAGGGATATCTTCTGTTAATGGGTCATCTAACCTCATTGCCTGACTCATAAAGTTACATCACCCCATTGTGAGATGCTCCACCCAGGTGGAGGAACGAAGCATTCCTACCTGGATATCATCTGAGGTTTGGAACACCACAGTCAGCCCTACCTACTGGGCTCCCAGAGGACAAGAGCTATATGACCACTACTGGACCTTCAGAGGAAGAACAGAGCCTTCTACAGAATCATTGCTTCAACAGGACCACATCTATCACTCCTACAGGACTGCAGCCACCATTTAATCAGACCCTGCCCAACAGGGTGTCAGAGTTGTATCCTGACTCTGTCAGCATTTCTGTACTATTGCATTTATTTTAATTTTCCTATTAAATTAGTTCTGACTTGGAGTGTCTCACTGGTTTGCTTTCAAGCTAGTATGCCCACGCATGCTGGATATTCCAGGATCTTCTCTAGATGAAGCCAAGAAGGGAAATGAACATTTTTTACCTTCCTTGACTACTATAATCATAAAGCTGAAGAAAAAATGCAGCTGTCTCCTACACTGCCCATCTAAGACATACCAAATGTATAAAACACTTCAATACTATGTAAGTTTTCTGCTGTGGAAGTCTTGGGCATGTTGCAGTGCAAGTACAGGTTATATTGAATTTTTGTGTAGTTGAATTGTGGTTAAAACTTATCAGGCCTTTTCCATGGTCTGGGTAATGATAGGTATGTGATAATTACTTGTATTGGTCCTGTCACCAGTAATTGTATTCTAGAGCTCCAGACTATAGATGTGCATTACTGTAGCAATCGATTGTAGTTTTCAGGCTATAGCTGTGTTCTGCAGGGTGACTGACATTAATCAGGTTATGAAAACTTAAGGGGAATTAACAAAAAAAAATTATGTAACAGAAGATAACTCCTTGTTGAAGATGTGATTTGACCAGCAGACAGTTTGTTCCACAACTCATTCATTGAAATGGAATTCATTGAAATTATTAACTTTAATGCAAAGAGAATTAGGCTGCTGTCAAGTATGGAGAAAAGTCTCCAGTTAAAAGCAACGCCTCAGAAAGAAAGGCACCCTGAACACCTATACTAAAACTTCTTAGCATTTTATGCACATCCCCTTAGTCTGTGACAGAAAGGAAATACAGGAATATGATCTCATTAGTTCACAGGGATAACCTTGTTTTGCACAGAACAGGGCAGATGGCTTCAGTCAAGACATTCAAGTTTTCTTTTTTCAACTCTGGTGCAGCAGATTGGCTGATGTAAGATCTTTTAGGTTTAGAAAGGAGCAGGTAGGGAAAAAAACCGAACCGAAAAAAATCATACTTTACTAGAGAACACGAGAAAAAACTTTTTTTCCTTTCCTGTATTGGTTTCAAAGGAGATCGTCAAAGGCACAGTGATTTTTAAAACTAAAACTATGGTTTTTTCGAAAGCAAATCAAGTTTCTATCTCTAGAAAGAGTTTTCAAAGGAAACTGGAACTAGAAGTACTGCAGCTACAGATTTTTCCCATGTTAAGACAGTCATGATTTTTTATCAGATGCTTATATAACTGCTACTACCATCTGGAGGTTTTACATGACACTGCTTAAACATTTGCAAATGATTAAGAGGTCTCTTTAAACACAAATATCAAATTAAATTGCCAGAATAAAGGTTCCAGATATTTAATACTCCATGTCCCAAACTGACGGGTGGTATAAACAATCTCAGCTCCATTGATGTCTGCTGCTTGTATTCTGAGCCTTAGGGATGCATTGAAAGCTATCAAATTGTATTTACTAACTTCAAGTTTTAATTCTCATATTTATTTCCCAGGTGAAAAGGTGAAACTCATTACTGAGAATAGATTTAGCAAAAGGTCTATGACTTTTCAAGCCCTCTAAAGCTTCAGGCAAAGTAATTAGGCAGACTGAACTTAAAAACAACATCACATTTTGATATACTTGTCAGCTCTGCATAAGTTTTCCAAGAGATGGAAGGAGAAAGAGGCAGAGAAGAAGATAGGGAGAGAAATATCCCTGGCTATGTTAATTTTCTGATCAAAGTATTTGTTTGAATTCTTGGTAGGTTTTTTAATAGGAAAATCTGTATTTTGTGCACTGCATGAGGCAAAAACATTTTCCTTAATTATATTTGATAGTTTATCCATCTTCGTATGTCTCCCTTAGGGAATAAAAAGATAACTGGTTTCTTAAAGCAATAAAGGCAAACTGTCTAAAGCAAATATTATGTTGTGTTATAATAGCCTCAACTTTTCTAAATTACTTCAATAAAATCCCCAAATTGCTGTAATCAAGACGAAGATTGGAGAAGCTTTGCAGGTCAAATGGCAACTTTATTAATGCGTAAAGATAGCAAAAAGAGCAATAAAAATAAGATTTAAAATATATAAATACATTTAAAAGTAGCAAATACAGAAAATGAACTGCCATTTTATACCATCAGTGGGAATGTAGCACATACATGAGAAAGCAATTCACCTTGTTTGGTTGATATTGAAGAGTTCATTATTCTCCACTGAAACTGCAGGGGAAAATAACAACAACAAAAAACCCCCAAAAAGTATAGAATAACTACCACTGAAATTTCTAGGAACCGTTACTTTTAAAAAGATTTTTTAAAAATTGTTTTTATCATCTTATTACTAAGATTATTACTTTTACTAAAAAATACCCAAACCTAAACATATAATTGACAAAATATACCTTACAGAAACTTAACTGAAAGCCATTAATTTACCCAGGAGATTTTGACAACAGTTGTAACTCTGTTTTACCCTAGCCACTGCTGGTCATTATTAAACTTGCAATGCAGGAATGAGGAAGTGTTTAACCTACAGTGCTCTTGCTCATACACACAATTCTTCTGTCTGTTTTAGTTGGCACTTTTGATACAATATACCCCTTTATATTATCTGACAATATCCTGCATATCCCCAAGTACTACCTACAAAAATCTATGCACATGAAAGAGTACTTATTAGTCTTTCCTGTCCTATTTATTTTAATCTACTTTATTTATTTACTCACTTATTTATGTAATATTTCTCTGTAGATGTTCTCCCTTACGAAGCTGCCATTGTTCAGAGGATAGTGCTTCGGCCTACTTGGTCTATTCTGTTTCAGTGTTCTGGGGCCTTAATGTTCTTCTCTGGATTTTTAAATGCCACCATGTTTTAGTAACTGAAAGAAGAAATATTTATGTTGGAGGCCTGTAGCTAATGTTATTGCAGGGGTCAGTGCCAGGTCCAGCCCCATTCAATCGTCAAAGACCTGATGGAGCGACAGAGTGCACCCTCAGCAAGTTTGCAGTTGATTCAGAACTGGGTGGAGTGGCTGACACACCAGAAGACTGTGCTACTATTCAGTGAGACCTGGACAGGCTGGAGACCCTAATGAATTTGACAAAGGCAAGTGTTTAATCCTTCACCTGGGTAGGAATAACCTCATGCACCAGTACAGGAAATCAGCTCTGCAGAGGAAAACCTGGGGATCACGGCAATACAAAAAGTCAGCCATGAGCCAGCAGTGTACCCTTGTGGTAGAGAAGGCCAGTGGCATTAGGAAGAGCATTGCCAGCTGGTCAAGAGAGGTAATTCTTCCCCTATGCTCGGCCCTGGAGAGGCCTCATCTGGAGTGCTGTGTCCAGTTCTGGGCTTCCCAGTACAGCAAAGACAAGGAGCTACTGGAGAAGGCCCAGTGAAGGGCTATGAAAATTACTAGGGGAGTGGAGCACCTTTCTTATGAGGAAAGGCTGAGAGAGCTGTGTCTATTCAGCCTTGAGAAGAGATGAATGAGAGAGGACCTTGTCAATGTATATAGATTTCTTAAAGGGCAAGTGTCAAGAAGATGAGGCCAGACAATCTTCAATGACAGGACAAGGAGCAACAGGCACAAATTAAAACAAAGGAATTTTGACCTGAACAAGAGGAAGAACTTGAGGGTACCAGAGCACTGGACTAGGTTGCCCATAAGGGTTGTGAAATCTTCTTCTCTGGAGATATTCAAAACTCACCTGGATGAAATCCTGTGCAATCTCCTCTAGCACATCCCTCCTTTCAGAGTTCAGTTGGACTAGATGATCTCCAGTGGTCCCTTCCAACCCAACCATTCTGTGATTCTGTGACATGTACAATGCAAAAGTTCTATATAAGAATACACAAATAAATGAAGCAATAAACCATTAATCTTCTTGTTCCTATATTGATTTTTTGCCTAGAAAAAAATGAATAGATATAAAGTTAAATCAGTTAAATTATTTCATTAAAATATTTTTTTCTTATATCCTTTTGTGTTTCCTATGTACCAGTACAAGACAGGATGAGCTGGAACATTCTATTTTACATCAGTGGCTCATGTTAATTTGTTATGCTTTTCTTCATGATGAAATGCATTTGGTCATGAAGAGAAAAACAACAGGGCATGTGGCAATAAACAGATGAGTTCATCTGGAATTAGAAAATAAATTTTTTGTTTACAGATTCTTACTGAAACTTGTAGACGCTTTTCAAAAAATGTGGATGTAGACACGATTTCACTTAGTTATCTGCTACCCTTCTAGACTAGGATCTTATTTTCTAATTTTCTCCTACTTTAATGAATGACACGATTTTATTTTGCATTTTTATAAAAGCCCTGGTAATTGTCATGCAGTATGTAAACTTCAAATAAACATTTATAGCTTTAACCCCTGTTATATTGTCTCTATGTTGCAAACTAAAAAAAAAAATTCTATTACAATCAATAATGTAATGGTAACACATCAACATCTGTGTTAAAACTGTCCAAAATGTCGATCTTTTAAAAGAAACAGGAAAGTAAACATCTTACTTGAATATCTGGAAACAATGATGAATGCCATTTCCTTCATTTTGGAGTACAAGAACACTGTCCCGGCTACTAAATTAATTGGCCAACAATAGTCTACAAGTTTTATTTCTCTAAAGAGAGAATATTGTCACCATCTCATATCAAAAATTTTTATGTGATACAATAGCGATAGTTCAATGGTGCTAGTCCTGGGTTAAAATCAGTTGTCCTCAGACTGGATTCAGTTGCCAAATGCAGTATTTTTCAATTAATATTGTTTGTAAGACTCATGAAGGATAGGTAATTTCAGTAAGGCATTGATTTTTTTTTTCTAATTTGGCACAATTAAGATAGAAGCATATTTGGCCATGAATCTCTGAATCTTTTTTTAAGAAAAAAAAAATAATTTTTGTCATCTGTAATAAAGAAGTACAAATAAAGTGTACTTATTTGGGAATAGTCTTGGTTTTAAGTTCTTTTTTTAAATAAAAATGTTTGACTTTATTCAGAAATTATTCTTTATAAGGTGAAAAAAGAAATGGAAAAATGCACAAAATAAAAGGCCTGTTTTAATTTTTTCTTTTTTTTGTAGGATTGAATATCTGAAAGCTCTCAGAAGGTTTTGTAGTTTTTCAGGTGTCTGAACTTGTTTTGGGCTGACCACTCTCTCAAAACCATGTGAACAAAACTTGAGTCTATGTAGTGTTTTTTTTTTCTCTAAGTTTTATGTAAGTCTTTTTATTTGCAAAGAAGTGTCCCTGATAAGAACAGCAATTACAGCAGAGACTAATTTGAAATGGTTTTATAGTCCTTTAACTAAGGTTTGCTTCATGAACCAAAATAACTGATGAGGTTTGAAAAAGAATTGGGATAGGGCATTTGGGAGATTGGTGGCTTTTTGCCCAGCCTAGTGGTTTATGACTTGTTCTTTTTCATTACATATGCTGTAGTTATGACTCAGTCACTGAGCAGAATTCACAGTAGAGAGGATAATAGAAATCAATACCATGGAAAAGAATAAACAATGAAAGCTGTTTATTAATGACAGCTTTCTTCTACACAGATGAAAATTGAGCCCTTTAGTCAGATCACAAGAACTTCTACTTCTTGCCCAATTTTAAACTTAGCACAGTGACAAACCAGAAAATTCAAACAAACAACCATAATTCCAACCTGCTCAAAAAAAAAAGCCATTCCATTAAAGTTAGAAAGCCCTGTAAATTCTGATAGTAAAGTCTTAAACTTTAAACCTGACTGCTCTGCACAAGACTTCATGATATCACAGAATCACATAAATTGAACTGGAAGGAACCCACAAGGATCACTGAGTCCATCTCCTGGTTCTGCACAGCACCATCCCCAAGAGTCACACCATGTGCTGGGAGCATTGTCCAAATGCTTCTTGAACTCTGTCAGGCTTGGTGCTGTGACCACTTCTCTGGGGAGCCTGTTCCACTGCCCAACCACCCTCTGGGTGAAGAACTTTTATCTATTATCCAGCATAAACCTCTCTGACACAACTTCAGGCCATTTTCTTGGGCCCAGTTACTGGACACTACAGAGAAGAGATCAGCATCTGCCCCTCCTGTTCTCCAACTAGGAAGTTGTAACTGTGACAAGGTCTCCCCTATGTTTCCTCTTCTCTAGGCTGAACAAACCAAATGACCTCAGCCCCTCCTCAGCTTCCCATCAGGGCCCTTCACCATCATTGTTGCTCTTCTTTGGATGGTCTACAATAGTTTATTGTCTTTCTTACATTGTGGTGCCCAAAACTGCCCCCAGAACTGGAGGTGAGGCCGCCCCAGTGCAGAGCAGAGGGGGACAATCCCCTCTGTTGCCCAGCTGGTGATGTTGTGCCGGACTCCCTCCAGGACAGGGCTGGCCCTTCTGGCTGCCAGGGCACTGCTGACTCATGTTCAACTCGCCAAGACCCCCAGGTCCCTTTCCACAGTTTTCCTCTCCAGTTTGTCATTCCCCAGTCTGTCCATACATCCTGCCCCAACCCAGGTGCAGAAACCGGCACTTTCCCTTGTTGAACATCATATGGTTGGTGATTGCCCAGCCCTCTGATTTGTTGATGTCTCTGCAGGGGCTTCCTGCCTTCAAGGGAGTCAACAGCTCCTCCCAGTTTTGTATCACCCCTGTGACATACAGCAGACCTGACAATTCTTCTGCAAGTAGGAGAATAGCCCTTAAACTGTTGACACAAACTGTTATGCAGACAGTGGATTAGCCTACACTTCAGTAAAAGACTGATTTCAGATATCTGCCTGCCTCACACTTGTTTGGGTCTTCACCAGAAAGCTTGCAAGCTACCTGAAAAAGACTTCTGGACGTGATTTCTAGGTATGGCTTTTAGCCACAGAACAAAAGGTGAAATTCAGTTTGAGAGTAAATGTTGCATTCAGTTTTCTAAACATATGTGCCTAATGCTATTTTGTTGCTCTTTATTGGGCTAGGAAATATAACAAGGGCTGTATGGATTATTTGCATCTCTTGGGATCTGCAGCTAGACTAGAATATCACCACACATCTAAAATGGCAGTAGGTAATTATTCTTAGGTTGCTGAAGTTAGCCAAGACACCAGAGTTTGTTTCCAGAAAGTTTTCTGGGTTTGGATTGTTTGGTTGTTTGTTTTTATGGTAGCCAAAAGTGAAAGCTCTCTTTACAGTTGTTGAACAGTAAGTGAAGGCTTTCATGGGAGCTTAGAGTGAGTAGGCTGACAACTATGATGGATGGCATATTTTGCCCATACGTGGACATTTGAGACATGCATTTTACCTTACTCAGGGTCCAAAGGCTGCTTCAGAAAACCATGGGAACTGTGTTGAACCTGTGCTGTATCTCTGCTGAAGACAATGTCTTAGACACATGAAGAAATCTCAAATAGTTTTTTAGGTATAAATAGTGATAAAAGTAATAAGTATTATTTGATGGGTATTTTTTATCATCTGAAATGCTGTCTATGCTCCTGAGCCTTTTTTGGAGGAAAGGCTGAGATGCTATCAGATACCATAGAGCAGGCACTTAAAATTGTAGTTGATGCTTGTGTTTAGACATCGGAATTTCACCCTTTCCTCGCATACTGACATTTAGATTAGGGTATCATGATCACTAATGGAAATCAAGTTTTATAGTGGCCTTTGGGAGCATTTGTCCCTGAATAGTAGAGGCATATCCTGTCGGAGATTTTTTTTGGTTAGTAGAACTATGGGGATACTCCCTAGCTTTTCCTAGCATCATTTTTATAAATCTCTTCATTTATAAGATAAATGCCTAATTTCCCCAGTATCATAATATTACTTTCATATTTCTAACTCTCATGTTGCTTTATTTATTCTTTCTACTGACAGAGCACTAAGTTACCTGAAAAAGGATAGAAATCTTATTCCTGCCACTTGAGTCAGCATTTAGGCACAATAGAATCTGCACAACAGCCAAGGTTACATGGCAAGTTTTAGGATATCTTGCTAATAACTTAAAGCACCTAAACTGAATCACCATTAAAGGTCTTGTTTGTTCTATTATCAGCACAATATTAAAGAAAAATTGTCTAGTATTGAGCAGTCTCGCTACCTCTAATATGCCTTCCTCCACATACACATTTTCTACACACAGAACTGCACCAGTAGTTAGGACATTGTAATTAGGGCTAGCTACAGTAGTGTTATGTGCACTGAAGCTCATACACAAGCAGAAGACATTGCTTACATGCTTAGAGCAATACCTGTTTCTGGGTTGTCTGCTCCTCTAATTTATAAATTATATATGTAACAACACATATAATATATATAATATAATACATATAATATATATAATATATATTTAATATATAATATATGGGGTGAGATTCAAGTCTAGAAACAGACATGTAACTTCATGTAACTACAATATAGAAATTTGCACATCCGTCAAGTGTTTCATGTAACAGGGCATCTAATCAAAATAAGAGGTGTGATTCAGTGGTTGCCTGCAAACATGAAATGCAGTTTGAAACCTCTGGGTTATTTCTCCCAGCCTCCAGCTGACCCTCCAGAAGGTGAAAAATATTCTTTGCCATGTGTATAACCTATCAGATGCCTCCAGATACCTTAGAAACTTTTCAGGTTGCAGCATGTACATGGAAAACTTTTCCAGGTTACAACATTGGTCTCCAGAATATCAGGATAAGCTGATGAGAGATGATAACTCTTACATTCAGTCTTACAGGCTTCACCTTCAGGTTCTGATGGTATAGATCCAAGACTGTAGGAATCTGCTCTTTGCCAATTTTTATATAAGCACACAGAACTTCACAAAGTTTGTGGTTTATGAGATATGCCTCTTCTGTTATACTTCTGCCATGCAATGAAAGGCAGAAAGAAGAACTTCCTTCAGAATGCATTTTTTCCCTTTCCAACCTGTTCTGACAAGATGTTTTATTTTTCCTTGGATTTAGAAGGACTGTTTTCTTTCAGAAGGCCATAAGTTTGGGGATTTTTTTGTTCCAATACTTATCTTGCTGTCCTTGCCTGAATGTCCAGATGCTCAATCTGACCAAGTTCTCTGGAAAAGAACAAGGGCTGCTCCTGTTTCTCTATTTCTATAGAGACACAAACCTTCCATTCAATCAGAACCTTCCAATCAATGAGAACTCAGGATTTTTCTTGATTTGATTATTTTCTTTTGTGACTCTATGTAGTGCTTCTCAAATGAGAGCATGTTAAAAGGAGACAAGATTGTTCATATTTTCAGGGGACAATGTAGAGTAGAGCTTTTTTGCTACCCAACTTACTTTAAAAGACGTTTTCTCAGACCACTGTATATAGTGCTCAGTTCTCTTTTCAATTAATTCTCCCTCCCAACACCTCATATATCTCACCCCCTCATGTGGCCTTCCAGCTATCCTTGAAGATACACCTCACAAGACACTCTCACCCTGTATAAAAAGGTTCAAGAAGAGATGGGGACATGCAGCTCTAAAACTAACATTTTCATTCATTTCAGCAGTTCTTAAAGCTCCCATGGTGACACTAAGTTTTAATTTTACACCAATTTCTAGCGCACTGTTTCCAAATTTGTTTTTATGCAAGCCCTAATGAACACAATCAAACTTGTAATGCAAAGTGACTTTGTGGGACAAGATCCAATCAGTTTATGAGTTCTGAGGACTTTTTTGCAGTCCATTTGCCAGATTTCATCAACATAGAGAAAAGTTAGCAGCTGTTTTTATCCTGGGATGTGAATTTGTTCTCTTTTGTAGAGGCTTATTTTCATCACTTACACTGAAGCTGTTGTTGCACATGAGGGTTTATCGGTTTAAAGCCAATTCTGCTTTAGTTGATGAAAACAAAAAAAAAAAAAAGGAAAGGAATGTATATTCACTTGCAGCTATGCATATCTATTCCTAATGAAGTCCTGCATATTACACCTCTAGTATAATAATTTACTCCTGTATAAGTAATGAGAACATTGTTTTTAACTCAGAAATATTATGTTTAAAAACAGAATTAAATTTAGAATTCTGAGTCTCTTGCATAATCAATGTGGAGAGGGAGAGTTCATAGGAAAGCTGGTTATTCTGGCCTTGTTCTCTAGACATAGTATTCCTCTTAGTGTTTGAACCTGACATGTTCTTAAATAAGGGTTGGAATCTGTACAATGTGTTCTTTGATACTTCTCCTCTCCCTCCTCCATATGGAAGTGCAGACACAATGCTGCAGTCAGCTAATGATCAACTTACTCTCAGCCAGTTTTGCATATAAGTGATATCAAATGATTTTGTCCAAAACCTGATATGGCCAGTGCCAGCACACTTAGAAATTGGGGAAAATACAGAGATTTTACTCCTAATACTTACTGGTGCAGACATACATAATATTTTTCTTCTTATTTAAATGTAGTTGTCAGTCAAGAATTTAGTTATGAAGCTAAATCATAAGTTTATTGAACTTCTTTTTTTCTTTCTTTCTTTCTTTGTTGTTTCTTTTGTTCTTTCTCTCTTTCTTTCGCTCTTTCACTCTTTCTCTCTTTCTTTCTTATGTTGGTATGCCTGGATTTATTTTTCCCAGATACAAACTTGTGATAATAATAATTCAGATGAAATAAGCAATATGAAATAAAGTTATGTTTTTTATGATTAGGGCAATCTGCAGGTGGAGAAGAGTACAACCTCATAAAGCTGATTGAATACAGTCCATTATTGATCAGTGTACTGTAAAACAGTGAAGAATAAAAGTTAACAGACTGTGATGGTTATTTATTATGATAAATTTGGAGGTGGATATTACAAAGAAGATAATTTTTTTCTTCACTACCATAAAAAATCATAATGTCATTAACTAGTTTTCAATGAAATGTGATTCTGTGCTGGTGAAATGAAAAACCAAACCAAACAAGCACACTAAAATATGCTCTGGTTATAAGTTCCAATTTTATTTCATTTTCTCCATGCTGGTCTCAGTTAAAGAGAGCATTCACAGAATAAATAAATGCCGTTAAGTAAGAAGACAAAGAAATTTCTTATCAGTTTGATATCATATCTTGTGCTGAAGAATTCTGCATACTACAGTGTTTCATTCACTGTTTCTCACAGTACATCCAGAGATAGATTCATATACAGTGAAGACAGCTGAGCAAACCCAGTTCAGAGTCAATCTTTAACTAACTTCAGTGATAAAAGTGATGAAAGTCTCTGGGGCCTAGAAAGAGGGAGTAGACAGAGACTACTTTTTTAGTCCGAATGAGTATGTGAGGATGTAGCTTTTCCAGGGGATTTTAGTAAAGTGAAAATAGTAAAATATGTCCTTGAAAGCAAATGAATGCACATCATCTATACCCATGAGAAGTGGAGTATGTCAGTGACACGAAGAAATAACTCTGTAAAGCGTAGTACAAAACCAGATCTAAGATCAGATTATGTAAAAAAGCTTAATAAGACTAATCAGTTTTTAATTTAAACCTATTAAAAATTCTGTAAAATTTGCCTTTGCTTCTCCTTAAAAGACACAAGACATGTCAGGCCAAAAATTAGGCAAGTATTCCTTTAGCAACTGATTTCTGCAACAGGAGGTGTACTGCAGGACTTTCATACACTAGTCTAACCCACTCTGCAGTATAGTCTCCTAATATACCATATTTTCTTGTCCTACTTTTTTTTTTCTGTTGTTAGCACTTGCACATGGCAAATGAGTTCTCTATCATATGAGTTTCCTTATAATTAGGTAGATGTCTGTGTTGAATTAAAGGCTGATTTTTTCTATGAGGTGATGTTGCTAGTGATACAATCACTTTTTTCACGTCGAAATCTGTTCTTTGCATCTCCATAAACTCCAAATGCATTACCTTACATAAAGACTTCTTTCCCTTTTGACTTTAATTAAGCTCCATCATCATGTACTAGTAGAATACTTACCACTTTATTTTTCTGCTTTAAAAAGCCTTGCTGCCATGCCAGTTTTCCCAAACTTTCACAGCTCTTCAGCTCTTTGTCTTAAATTTTATTGCTTCCATAATTGCTCACAGGAAATGTCTTTAGGCATAAGAGTATCAATTAGGTCTTGGTGTGATGTCTTTTTCAATGAAAAATATTTCCCTGCATGAAATCCAGAACAGCAACAACAAAATAACTTATATGTTCTGTACAGAGGGCTGTGTAAGAAAATCTTTTGTGTGCACAGGGAATATAAAGCCCAATGTCAAAACACAAACTGGTACACTGAATAAAAGCCATGCCTCGACTATAGGAGATCTTCAGGGACATAGAAACCCTGTGTTTTCATTAATAAATAAGATGATCTGTGAAAGAGGATGTCTGTACAATCCTTCTGGGACTAACAGCAACAAACCAAATCAGTTTTTAAAATAGAAAGATCACGCAACAATAGATTTGCTCATAAAGGCTGCAGAGCTGCCAGGCATTTGGGAGATCATTTCCAAATGCTCCTCTAATCGCAGCTGGAAAAAAAGCATTTTGTGTGCTCATAGAATAGAAAATAAAATTAGCTCCAAACCATGCCTAAGGACTGACTACAACACAGAAACTTCTGTGATGTGGCTATGAAATACGCACTGATTGGATCTTCCAGGTGACCCCCTGTGCAGCTTGGCACACAGACCCATTCATGGCAAATCCACGGCACCTGCACAAGCAGGCTGTGTGGCACAGCTGCCTCCCCGTCTCTGCAGATCTCTGGGTCTCTCTGTTCTGTCTCCTGTGGCAGAGCAGCCAGAGAAACTGTGTCAGGCCTACGGCATGTAACACAGCTCAGACAGGAAACTCCAGTGGGAGAAGGAGAGTTAGTGAGGCAATATTTCTTCTAGCCTATGCTTCAATAATTAATAACAGATAATAGGATTCTGGTCCCTTGCTGTATTCTGATGATGACACTTTCTAGTATGAGCAGAGAAGCCAGAGAGGAAGAAAGGGATTTTGCTTTTAGACCAAGTCTAATGAGTGCACCCTGGCTTGTACTGGGAAATTATTTTATCTGTGTGAAACAGAAAGCTGATCTTTCCTGCTACAGAGACCTGTTGTGGGATGTCAGAGAGATCTGGCATGCAGTGGACTGAATAATACAGTACCAAAACCTCACAAAAACCTGTGAAAACAGGTGATGGAGGTAGAGACTCTGAGTTTCAAACAGGCAGTCGCAAGAGTTAGAGATGCTTCCAGGATATGTGTATAAGAGCTATATCCAATGTAGAATATATGGCTTGCACACTACCTTTTCACCTAACTCATTCCTGCCTATGCATGGTTTAAGTGCCTGAGCCTTGCTCATAAAACTGTCATTTAAATATGGTATTAGGAAGGCAGACCTACAGGAGGTTAGTCTTTCCCACACAGAAGCACAGCACTTCACCAGACCTACTAATCTCTACATCCAGCAGCAGCATACTGTGAAGACTGAAACCATCTCTCAACCCCTGAGCTGGCCTGGGGATGAGAAGTAGCACATCAGGGGTAATTGTTTGTTCCATGCTGATGAAGGAAAGGGATTATGTATCTGCAAAACAGAAGGAAAGGCCTTAAATACTTTAGATCTGCAGTGGCAGAAATTTTCTAGAATTGATCATACTGCAGGGGTGGGGAATCTATGGCAGGGATCATGATTGCCAAAGGCATGCAAGTAGGGCTTGAGAAACCTGCTATTTTCTTGCTGCTATGGAACTTTTGCTACTCACGCTGTCTGGCAAGCAGTGACTGGTTACAGGAAGCATTCAAAACATCAGCTAAAAGATAAGGATATTACTTAGAAGTTGTAGGGAGCAGAAGGAGATAAAAGATTAAAGAGCAAATGGGGGGAGAAATAATGGCACAAAGTGTGAAAAAGGTTCATGAACACATCTTAGTCTCTCTAGCACTTTTCACACAAATGTATAGAATTTAAATGCAATATTTAATGATGACAGATGTAGCCAAAACAGTATCATTATGGTCCAAATGATTTATTATCTTAAAGGATGTCAGCTATTCTCCATTTCTTTTAGTCCTCTTAGACATCAAATTTCCAGATATGACAAAAATTCAGAAATTATTTATAATAAAACTCTAATATCAGAATAATTAAATAGTGTATTACATTAATTTATAATAGTTTATTTAACATGTCAGCAGCTGCACTGATTTATAGCGACATCTATGCATTTTACATATATATATAATGCCAGTGCATTATATAGAATGGTTAAAATGTGACAGTCTTTCAAAATCACATTAAAATTACTATTGGCAGCTATCCAACCTGCCCATGATGAGATAAATATACCTTCAACGAGTTGTGAAATTTAAGAGAAGTGCAGTGATCAGTTCCTTACTGGTAAAGAAGGAACATTTCTCATGAACTGAAAGGTCTTCTCCCTGAACTGTTAAGCCTTGAGACCTGTGGTGCAGTTCTTTTCTCCCCATGGGTCTTTTGTCTGTGAAGTTAGTGGTAATGTAGAATGACAGAATAATTACCGTTAAAATATCTTTTTCCAAATGGAATGTGATTAGGTAATGAATCATCTGTACAGAGAATAAAATATATTAAAGCACCTCACTTCAGTCATTTGGAATCCAATTGAGTTTAAAGCACCATAAAGTTTACTGTTTTCTCTTTCTTTCTTTCTTCCTTTTTTTTTCCATTTTTTCCCATCTTTCTGGGGAAATAGTAACCCTGATTTTTTTCCTTTTTAGCTCTAAAGGAGCTTATGTGTCAAATAATCACATTGAGGAGATAAAAGCAGAAGCTCTCCAAAAGCCTGCATTAGAAGGAAGAAAAGTTTCTTCAGTTGCTGAGACCCTACAAGGTAGGTTCATTTCCTCTGATCGTCAGCTATTCTATTTTCTGTTTCATAGCTGTGACCTGGGTTCATGACTTCTGGGTTTTCTGTCAGCTTCACATCATCACCTGCAATTTGCATAATGTAAAACCGTAGGAAAACATGGAGTAGGACAAGCTTAAATTAACCTTGTAGAGACTGAGTTTTACACTGGTTCATTAATTTCAAAGCACATGTAGTTCTGATACCAAATGAATAGAGAATGTTTTCAGCTGTACAAATTAACTGTAATAAAAATATGAAAGATTGGAACTTCAGCACTAAATCTGATAATAATGTGAATGAGATTTGTTTTTTTGTATTTAGTTCCTGTTTCTTATATGAGAAACTTAAATGCTGTAATGTAATCAGTTTTCTATATTAAGGCATTATACAAGCAGTGAAAAATTCTTCGGATCTTAAAGCTAAGCTGAGGAGACAATATGTCTTTGTTTTCTTAAATCCTGTCTCTACTATCCCACTTTAATAGTGTGCTTGGTGTTATGTTTTTAATGAAATCACATTAACCACTTTATTTTATCAGATAAGAATTCTTCTGTGTTCTTTAAGCTTGCTGTGCTCTAGTAATCAATATAAATACATTTCACTGCTTCTGAAATATAGCATATGTACATGATCCATGGAAAATTTTCCTGGAACAGTACCTTGGTAAATCAAAAGTATAATTCCCTATTGCTTTCACCTTTACTGAATTTAAATATTGTCAGGGCTGCTTCAGAGATGTTTTAAGGAACAATAAATTCCAGCATGCTAACACTTACTGTGGTAATGTTAACACAGTAACATATAATGTGTTTAGCTACATCAATCTGCCATATAAACCAGCTTCAGGTCACTGCCTATGACAATCATTGGCATCTCATGTTCAGCTGTTCTGGGTTAAGGATATTTATTGATTTAGGTAGAAAAAATATTAATTTTTTTCTCACTTGTGTGTCCTGCTGACAAAGCAAAATATTTTAATCACTTAAAATAACCAATCTATTCTCTCAAACAATTTCATACTCCTGTAATTATCTGTCTTAATACATTTTCAGAAAACTCAATAAAAAGGAAACAATCAAACAAAAAGAACAAACACAGCAAGAAAGCAAGTGAACAAGCCCTAAGACATTATATACATGGAAAAAAATACTTAAAAAAATCAGAAACTCCCCAAACAAAAAGAACAAACACAGCCAGAAAGCAAGCAAACAAGCCCTAAGACATTATATACATGGAAAAACATACTTAAAAAAATCAGAAACTCCCAAGTATCCCAGAAATGTTAACCCAATACTAATGTTGCTGTCCTATCTACTCCTGCTGAGCTGTTTTTCCTCCCCTGCTCTTCTTTACTTTAGTTTCTGGGCTGAGAGCTTCTCAATGAAATGGTTAGAAGAGATTTTTGAAACAGTATGTTTCCCCCTCTTTCTCTGATTCCTCCTGGTATAAATGTTTCAAAATAATGTTCCAGCCTAAGGCAAATACATGGCATGGAAAATTTCAGTACAAAGAAGAAAGATTAGCAAAATTAAAAATAACTGAGAATAGATGTGTTGGATAACTTTAATAATGATGAAAAGTACTGCCTTATCCATGTATTTATAATTACAATGGTTAGAAAAAAAAAATCTCCCATTTAAAAGATATGTCCTCTGAAGTAAAAGCATTCACTATGAATAGTAAAAAGTTATCTTTTAAACTGAAATATAAACCAAGAAAACACAAACATATCTTGTAATAATGAAATGTCTGCTTTAAAAATAGTGAAAAAATAGGATAAAATATCCAAAATGCCCTCATACTGTAATGAACAAAGTTTACTAGATTCAACCTAAGGACACTGTCGTGGATACAACTTCCACAGAATCACAGAATGGGTCAGATTGGAAGAGACCACAGCAGTTCATCTGGTCCAACCCCCCTGCTCAGGCAGGGTCATCTTAGAGCACGTGGCACAGGATTGTGTCCAGACAGTTCTTGAATTCTCTAGTGAGGGAGAGTCCACAGCCTCTCTGGACAACCTGTTCCAGTGCTCAGTCAGCCAGAGAGTGAAGAAATTCTTCCTCATATTCACATGGAACTTCCTGTGCATCAGTTTCTGCCCATTGCCTCTTGTCCTATTGCTTGACACCATTGAGCACAGCCTGGCTCCATCCTCTGGACACCCTTCAACCCTACCTATAGACACTGGTGAGGTCCCCTCTCAGTCATCTCTTCTGAAGACTGAACAGGCTCTCATAAAAGAAATGCTCATCCCTTAATCATCTTTTTTTCCCTCTGCTGGATCTACTCCAGAAGCTCCAAGTCTCTCTCATACTGAGGAGCATGCTGTTCCTGAAGGACTGTACCCCTTGGAAGGGACTCACACTGGAGAAGTTAATGAGAGACTGTAGCCTGTAGGAAGGGCTCATGTTGGAGAAGTTCATGAAGGATTTTCTCCCATGGGAGGGACCCCACACTGGGGCAGGGGAAAGACTCCTCTCCTTGAGGAGAAAGCAGTGGCAGAAACATCGTCTGCTGTGATGAACTGACCATAGCCCCCATTCCATGTCTCCCCACACCCCTAGCAGGAGAGAAGGTAGAGCCCAGGAAGAATGAAGGGGGGACAGAAGGTGTTTTTAAGATTTTTTTTTTCTTCTCATTATCCTGCTCCAATTCTGATTCATAACAAATTCAGTTAATTTCCCCAAGTCATGTCTGATATGTCTGAGACAGTAATGAGCAATCTTTCCCTTCCCTTAACTCATGAGCCTTTCATTATATTTTCTCCCTTTGTCCAGTTGTGAAGGAAGTGAGATAGTGGCGTCCAGCCTGGATCAAACCACTATACATGATTGCAACCTTACTTGTTGCCTGCTTCCTTCTTACCAGATACAGAACTCCGCAGTCTCATGGGCTCTACAGACAAGGCTGCCATGACCCCGCTACAACTGCCCCCAACCTTCATGTTTCCAACAAGGCCTTCCTATTTTGTTAGTATAAGGTCAGGCAGCCCACCATCCCTTGTGGGATCCTCCTTCCTCTGACATGAATGCTTTCCAGGAACCTCCTAAATTCTTTGTGCTTTGCTCTGCTGCTTCTCTAGTAGATGTCAGGATAGTTAAAGTCGCCCACAAGAGCCAGTGCCCCTGGTTTTGAGGCTGCTTAGAGCTGCCTATAGAATGTTTCATCACTTCCTCCTCCTGATCAGGGAGTCTGTAGCACATACGTGTTATGTGTACAACTGTGTCCCTTACTGGTCTACCCTTTTACCCTTAGGTAACTCTCTGCTGAGGGTCAGGAGTGATCTTGACCTGTAGACGTTGGTCATAGGCAATTTATTACTCAATTGTCATTTCTATTCCTGGTTCTATCAGTCTGACATTTCTACTGTCTTCTCTACTTCTGCTATAACCTGTTAATGCATCAACTTGCAAGTGTCTCAAATGGGCTTTTGACTGACACTTACTGGTTAAAAGTCTAGGGTGAGACATTTCTGCAATGTTTCATATTTGCCTTGAGCAGAATGAGTCATAAAAGCAATTTTCAGTTCAAAAGAATAATGCTGCAGAAAGATGCTTTAGCTCAATCTGCTTTAAGGGAACTGCTCACACTGTAAGTTCTTTGTCTTAGGACTTCCTTTCCTGATAATTACCAAAGGCTAGATGCCCTGAAAATTTGGCTAGTTTAAGGAAAGACTTGAATAAAACAGACAGAAGAGTCAGACTGTTGAAGATAGTGTACAGTGTAGAGATTTTGGGGTTTTTTTCAACTTCCATCATGTTGAGTTTAGGAATGTCTACAGTAAATGTGTAGCAAACATACTGATTGGGAACTCCTACTACAAGGTGTTTAGAAATTAAAACAAGCATTTTGGAAAGAAGTACTTGTGGCTTATTTTGCTACAGAGTAAAAGGAACATTGAATAACCAATGTATATTTTCCCTTTTCTATTTCAGTGTCCATTTCACTGGGAATAACACTTCTAGAGGATGACTAGTCCTCTCCTGGTATCAGAAATTTACTCTTATTGGTTTATGGACTGTGTGGCCTCCCATTTATCCAGGGTGAGACACATTCCTGATGTCACTGTCATTTCAAAGTATTGGAAAGAGAGTGACAGACACACACCATATTCCTTCCAAACCTTCACAAAACAAAGAAAAATTGCATCTTCTGTATATGCTGACATGTGAAAGTGTCCTCTTGATAGTAATAATGCAGGAGAATACTTGCAGCAAAGAACCTTTGCAGTTGATTAAATGTCTCAGTTCCACAAAGGCCATTTATTGTTTTGTCTATTTCAGCACCATAGAAATTCTCCTTTAAATAGAGGAAATGTCAGCTCTGGAAAATGTGACACTCAAACCTTCAGTCATAAAGCAGAAAACCTTGACAGGAGATGCTTTTTTTTTTCTTCCTTTTTTTTTCCCCTTTTGGATGGCATTTTGTCTGAATATTTCAAATTACCTTTCCTTTCAAAACTGAGTAAACATAACTGGACAGAAAAAGTTGAGAGGTATAGATACAATGAATTTTAATCTATTCAATTTTCCAATCCATTTGGATTTTTGGAGCCTTGGGGACAGCCTATGTTTTGTTGTGCAGGAAAGGATTTAAATATTAGTGAAAACCCATTAGTAACAGTTAAAGTCTTTTCAGAGCTGTAAAAATTTGGATGGATATATGTGGAGTAAATTTTCAGTGCAGTGTGTGTGGACTAAGATCCAAATGGGGTGATTTTAATAACTAATATTAATAGCAACTGTTGCTGAATGTAGGCATATGGTGCATAGACTGTTGTTATCAGAAAAAAAAATTAGTCATAAAACTGTATATAATCTTAGAAAAATACAGGGAAAGCATAGCTGGTTTTATTTTCTTATACCAATTTCAAATACTTTTTCTCAAGATTATTATGTTTATGAATGGTATTTTTCCTAAAATGTGGAGTATAAACATCCTAGTGTAGATACCTGACAGTATATATGACATAGACATGTTTTATTGTGCTAATGTAGCTATAGCAAAAGTTCTGGTTTGAATCTCAATTACAGTGGCCGATGTTTTATAGCTACCTTAATTTACCTGTTTTCTATAAGTGATCTGAGTATATGTACATCTGAGTTAAGAATGTACCAGTGGAACACTAGGCTCCCTAATTTGGGAAAAAGCTCTGTGTCTCAAGGAATAGTTTATGGCTTTTCATTATTCCTTTGTTCCTCAAAGACTTCCATGCAACTACTTCACATGGTGTAGAGAAGTCAATGTAATAGATGCATTTGCTTTTTAGTGAAGACATATTTCAATACTGATGCAACTGGACACAAGTAAAAATAAACCTAATATCTTTAGTGACAGAAGGCACAAAAAGCTGAAGCTCAACATCTAGCAGCACTAAATATTTTATCTTGCTTACTCAGTGCTAGGAGTGGCTCAAGCTTAAAATTTGTAATATTTAGACACATGAAAGCAGGTTGTGAAATGAACACAATCTTTGTTTTCAGCTTTATAGTTATGAACTGTGGTCTACTGTGGCAGTCAGAATTTTGTTTTAATTTGTGTAGCAGAAAAGATTGAAGAAGAAAAAGAAAACTGCCCCAAAACCTGCAGCTGTCATCTTTTGTTCCACATCTAACAGAATAAATGGTCTGGTTAGTTTCCAGCATAGTTCAGGAGAAATGTTTGGTTCAAATATCTGTTAAACATTTCAAGGTGCCACAGTGGACATGACTATTTATGCATAGCTGGAATTAAAAAAAAAAAAAATTAAAGCCACCACAAACACTACAGGAAATGCACACAATTAGTGAAAAAAATTGCAAAATTATACCAGGGGAAGAATCACATTTGTCCTTTCACTATGTATGCTCTTTCTGGTAGATGTTCATCTACTACATCAAAATACTCCATTAATCTCCTTATATGTATTAAACTATTAAGAAATCTATCATGGTCACTGCATGTAGGCAGTGTTATAAAAAAAGTTTATAGGCATGGGGTGTTGATTGGCTTAGAACCCTTCATCTTGGATATACACAAACCCATGGTAGGCATATTAATTCAGCAAAGTCCACTGCAATATGCATATGATCTAAAAAGGGGGATTTCATACCACAGAAGTGAACGAGATAAGCAAATATTTCACATTAAAAGGGCAAGTTTTAGAGAAGTTCAACCTACATTCACACTGTAAGATACAGAGAAGTAGCTTATGCAACTTTTTATAGTTACAATTTATTTATTTAATACCATCCTTTAAAGTTGCTATATGTATCTTCAGAATGAAAGGGAAAAGCACAAGACTGAAGAATCCCCTCTACTCCTTTCTGCTTTACAAGGAGAAAGTTATTCAGGTTAGAAGTGTGTGGCTGTTCCTTGTGCATGAAGGTTTTAAACACACCACATGAAGAAGAGAAAATATGATGCAAGTCTGTTTTCCAAGAGTGGCCTGGCTATTAAGAGAAGCAGTTGGACTGTAATAGATGACTGAATGTTCTTCAAGTGACTTTAAGTCAGACATTAGGTGTCAGATGATAGTTTCCTAGGTTTTTTTTTTCACCAGTTCCTACATTTATACCAAGTTCTGTAAATCCAAACCAGACAAAAGTAAAGAAACGGCTTAATCATATGTTCGTACACTATTTAGGGAGATCCCACATACTCATATGGCCTGCTAAATCATATGCCAGGCAGCCAGGTGAGACTACACCAGGGCAAAGGATGGGCAGGTAATGGTTACTAAACATTAAACATTAATGAGACTTTCTGATAAAATATCAAATGTTAGGTTATAACTTCTAAGCAGTAATATGCAAACTTAAAGGAAACCATCACCAGTGCAGTCATTTTACCTGCCAGACAAAGCATAGATCTTCCCTTAATAATTAAGTAAGCAAAGTGTCACATTTTTCACTTGAATTAAAGAAAAAATGGGCTCAGAATCTTTCTTTTGTGGCATATACAAAAGCTTTCAAATGCGTGCTACTGCATGTGTGAATTTATCATCCTTTCTGGAATAGTTTCACTTTGTGTAACTAATTAAATATTTATAGGAACAGAGAGTGCAAAAATAACTCTATGTGACAGAGGTTGTGATGTTTATGTGGGAGAAGAAAACCTCAGGAAAAGTGCTCTTACTTAAGCAAAGTAGATTTGGATCAGGGAACCCGCAGAAGGGGCAAGTATTCTCTACTTGAGGTATAGGACATACTGCTTCGGGGCTGTCTCATCATAAATTACTCTAAATTGATGGTTTTTTCTCAGTCTAGAAAGAAAAAAATTAGGCATTTTTTTAACTTTTACATGAAGTGAGACAATTCTTCTCATTTGAATTTTATGCAATGTGTTAAATTTCTACTAGACTATTTCACTGCAGTTAAAAAAGAGATGCAGGGGTGTTATGAATGTTATGAATGACCTGTCTAGTCATATCTCTATTAGCATTTCTATTCAGCTATTAAATAACAAAGAATTGCAAAAGTAGAAAGTTAAGCAGTAAAATTTCAGCTAATATACAACAGGCAGAACTGTGTATAATGCTAATGCTGAAGATGAGTCTGAAAAAGGACACTGACAGACTGTATAATTACAGTGTTTGAAAGAATACTTTTTTCAGTTTCTGAATCTGAATATAATGACACTTTTCAGTTCTCAGAACTAGAAGACTGAGGATGAGTCAGAAGAGCAAGCAGTAGCTTCCATTAAATGTCCCAAAGGAAAAAAATAAAAGGAAATGGAATTTAGAAAGAGGAGACACAACACCAGAAACAACAGAGTCACTATAACACCCTCAATAAGGATGAAAAACTAAAAGTTTCTATATTAAAGTTCATTTGTTAACTGTCAAACCCTGCTGGAAATCTTGTGCAAACAGATTTTGTTTTGATATTTCAAAATTTCCATTCCTTGTCTTATTTGCAGAGATGCATGAAGAAAGGGAAAAAATGTTGGAAAATTGGCTATATAATTTTTGGACTTTATATAAATCCCTTGAATCAGGTTTGACTTTAAGTATGGAGTGATTTCTTTTTCTTTTTATTATTTTTATTGGGTTTTTTTTTCCATTTTATCTAAAACAGTGCAGTAGTAGCAGTAACACATACTCAGCAGCATAGAGGTTAACTTAACTTTATCAAGATTCTTTACAGCACCATAGGAGGAGTGTTTCCAGTATCTGAGATAACATATTGATACTTTCATATATCTGCATAGACTTCAAAACAGTATTACAGGATTACAACAGGTTTGACACTGTTTAGTTCAGTATTCGATATGTATGTCAGTGGTGCCTTTTCTAGATCAGCCTGTCTACCCTAGAGAACAAGTTGTTGCAAAATGGAATAAGGTCCCATCAAAAAAGAGGAGGATTTTTTCATCAGGTAGCCAAGGGAGGTCTCTGACTGCAAGTCAGAGCTTAGAAAGAAGCAACCTGCAGGTACAAGATACACATGAACACAGTATTCAATTCCAGTCTGTTGGGCTGACTAGCATACTACTCTGTTCTGCAGAATGATGTTGGTTTTATCACTGGCTTTCTAAACCAATGTAGCACTGTATTACAAAGTGTCAGAATTTCTAGGTGAGAGTTTTCTGAGAAAAGAGAAAATAGTTAACGAATTCTCTAAGTGCTATTACTTGTAGCATGTTAACAGCCCTAGCTGAGACTCAGGTACTAATATGAAAAAACTATTTGTAAAAAGGTAGTGGAATCTGCTTGAAAGAAGTTTTATTTTCATTTCAAACAAAAAGTGGGAAGAAGTCCAAAGAAATGGACTGATTTTCTAATTCTCACTACCAAGATTTTTGGAAAAAGAATTTTAGAGATCATGCATGGTACTCCAGCTCCTGGTGACAATACATGACCGTAAGTAGAAGACTTATCTACAAATGTATATAGATGCACACTACAGACTATCATTCATAACAGTTTTTGCTCAGTAGGATTATGAAAAAAAAATGTCCAAGCACCCTAAAAGTCTTTCATTTGAAGGTGAGGCTGCAACATGTTGTTTGCTCAGCTTATTTTTGCGGTCATAGATTCTTTGACCAATGTGTGAACTCTTCAATCATATCTTTGTGTTTTCTTCTGAGGTGTAGTCTTACACATCTGTTACTAAATGGAGGGGAGAGTCCTAAAGATTTACTTCCTCAGAAGGGGAATTTCTATTTAGGGCTTAAAGAGTGACTGTAAATTTTAGTGTATTTCTGTTGGCTACCGTAATTGCACTTCAGACTTTGGGAACATTCTAAGTCAGAGGAGTATGAGTAAGGAAATGGTATTGCCGCAAAGCTGTGGCTCTGTATAGAGGACTGACATGCTTAGCATTGCAGAAGAAGCATTTTGGAAATGTTAGCTCACTAAGAATGTGTGGAATGTGGCCCAATCTGATTCATTTAGTTACCTGGCTAAGGACTACTTACCATAGAAAATATAAAAAGGAACAAGAAATGTGATAAATTAAACACATAGATATACAGACCGGAGAAGTTGATAGAGCTGTATTTATTGTTTCCCTGGGTAATTTAATCGTGTGTGCAGGTTTGTGTATGCTAAATTCAGTAGCAAATTTCAAGTCAGACTATCTGGTGAATAGGAGAAAACTCCATATGTGAAATCAGTGATGGTATGGAGCCCAAGGTCTGATTATGGATGTTAGCCAGGCTGAGAAACCCACGTTAATATTTAAGGAATCTGTGGGAGTGGGGGAGATTGTTGTTACAAGCCGGTTTAGACCCAGGAAAGCAAAGCAAGCTAAGTCTCTGAGCATAAACTGGAAAGAACCTGGAAGGTTCAAAATATCCCCAGAAATGAGATTAAAACCGAATGAGGTTAGATGTTGTTGCCAAAAAATGGATGTATTTTATTTGATAGTAAAAGAGGCAAAGAAAAGGGAAGAGAAAAGAAAGAGAGAAAGAAAAGAAGGGTGTGTGGGGGGTGGGGGAACAGGGAGAGGTGACGGGGTTAGATGGAAGCATATCACCCATCTGAGGGTCCCAGTGATGTCTTGTTGCTCCCCTCCATCCGGTCTGCTGGTGGTGAGGGTCCCCCGTTGCTGCTGTGGCCACACTGCTACACGCTGCCACACGCCATGCCACGCTGCCACACCACACGTCACCACACGCCCAAGAGTGCAGAATCCCGTGGAAATAGTACACACTTTGGGCCAGGTGGGAACGCCCACGTGTCTCCCCTTGCAGGGGCCAGCTTGACACTGTCCCTTGCAGCACTGAGGGTCTGTTGCACCATCTCTGGTGCTCTGTGCAGGGTCTGGGCACCCCTTTGAGGGGGCCCCTGTGATGGGCCATGTCACCCCCTCCTGCTGTGGATAAGCTTCCCCCTCCCAGTGAGGACCCCTCAGCTGGGCTCCTCTGCCCAGTGGAGGATGGGCAGTCACTGCGCCTCTGACCAGAGGCTTTTCCCAGATACCCAAAGTCTCTCCTCCCTCCACCCCTTGGTTCGAGGGTCTGTGCGAACCTGGCAGCTGATAGCCCTGGGGCTGTGGTCTCCATCTTGGAGGTGTTAAGCCTGTGCTCAGTGAATGTCCCCAGCCCTGAGTTGTTACTTTATCTTATCTTCATCAGCAAGCAGTGTCAGGCCTCAGTCAGGGCCCCATTCAGATTGTGGGAGTCTTCTCTTCAGCTTTTGTAATACAGTTTTAAAAAGTCCTTTAAGAAAATGTTTAAGTCATAAACTATATTTCAGTCTCCAACAATTGTGAAGCAGGTGGGTGATTCCATGCACCAAAGATTCCATTCCAAACATGTTTGACAGTAAATATCAAGCTGGACAAGCTAGTGAACAGGAGGAGCCTCATTTGGAGGGGAAAGGGGCCTGGCATCCAGACAGGGATATAAGGTGAGTGTTCAAGAGACCTAAGGATATGGGTGTGCTTGTGAATGTGGAGACTGAGGGCGTGCATGATTTCAGTAGTGAACTTCAATCACGGTCAGAGAGGAGTAACAGGGTTTAACCATCTGTACCTATATCTTATGAGAATTCTGTTTTATGTATTATGTTTTATGTATCTGGGTGCTTTAAAGGCAGTGCCCTGAATGTGCAAACTGGAAAACAGCAACTGCATCCATCAGCCTGGGATGGAGACCCCTGAGACATGATGCCTTACTCTGTGCTTACCCTCATCTAGAGATAGTATTAATAAGATATAACTATGTGTACTACTAAAGAAATGGAAAAATAAAACTATTAATTGTATTTTCAGTTGAATTTCTGGTTTATTGCATAGAATTCAGTCATAATGTACCATTGTTTCTAAAATATTCTAGTTTTTAGACAGTTTTTTGTACTAATTTCCATTTGTGGGTGTTTTTTCTAAAAATTCCTGTTTGCTTGCTCTCTGCAAAATTGTGCATTTTTAGGGTAACCATTCTTTTTCCTGTATAATTTAATATATTCTTTAGATGTTTCCGATATTATGTTAGAAGTTAGATAAATAAGTGTTGAGTTTAGGCTGGCATAACATGCAATAACTTTCCTAGCTTGCTTTCCTATTCTAAGACCATATTCAGGCAATCTGAAAAGAATTCCTTTATTTGTTTTTCTTCTTTGGAAGGACTCATTGGTTTTATTTATTTTTGTTTCTACTTTAATAGTATTTTAAATGTACTATCTTTCGTCGGATCTTAAAGAATAAATCTGAGTCTTGTTTATGTTTTCATGTAACCTGTTGTCTTGGAGTGATTTTATGATAACACTGTATTTCCCTATCGTCTGCTTATTGCCTAGAAGTGGACCCCGCAGCTTTAAGCCAGATCCGAGAGAGAGTGGGGGGAAGGCGGTGGAGTTCCTTCGTCGCTGTGTTCAAAAACACAGATAACTTGCTCGCTCTCTTCCCAGCTCTCGGCTCTGCAACAGCAAAGAGTTGCATTCTTTTGCTTTTTAAGGAGCTTCTCATTCATTAGCTGAGGCAGGAAGTTTTCCTGGGACTGCAGCTTCTTCTTCTTCTTCTCCAGGAACTGTTCAGTCTTGCTCTGGTCCGGAACACCACCACTGGGAGGCCCTACACCATGGCCCGGAGGGGCCCAAGCTGCACCTCAGCTCCGGAGAGAGCAGAGCCACATCTACAGAAATGATTTTGAACCTTCCAGGTTTTCTCCACAGCGAGAGGTTTTATTATTTAGCATTATTCATTTTTTTTCCCTCTTGTGCCTGCATGTACATTGCTTGTTAAATAAACAGTGTTTTTTCGCTTTCCTCCAAGAAATTCCTTTCAAACCTGTGGGGGAGGGGCTGCCGAAATCTGCTTTCCATTTAGAGGATACGTTCATCTCAGGACATCTTCTCCTAATTTGTCTCAACTGAGACACCTTTCAGGTATAACTCAACTTACAAACAAATTAACAAGAAAGGAAAATAAAAAAAAATCAGAAAAACCTTGACCTATCCACAGGAATTTTTGGGGTTGTCTTTCTGAATTTTGAGTAGTATTTTATCACAATTTCTTGAGAGGATAACTTACTAAAATTATTACAATTTATAAATTATTATAATTAATGATAAGTATTAATTAATACTTTATCACTTCTAGGAGTATTTGCTATTTTTTTGTGATAAATAAAACATGTCTTTTTTTTGTTTTTTGACTGAGAAAATCTAAAATAAAGTGAAAGATAG
This sequence comes from Aphelocoma coerulescens, assembly GCF_041296385.1. Lineage (NCBI taxonomy): Eukaryota > Metazoa > Chordata > Aves > Passeriformes > Corvidae > Aphelocoma > Aphelocoma coerulescens. Next base: position 56,995,198 of record NC_091013.1, on the reverse strand, counting down.
ATGAATGCAAAAATCCACATCTTTTAACCATTCCAAGCATATCAGCTATAAAGTGAGAAAAAAGCAGAAAGATATATTAAAGGGACAGTTTAAATTATATCAAGCATAGAGACTGGTAAAAACCCAATGATATGCAGATATATATAAACTGCTTTGATTAACTAACCTATAAAAATAATTTTATGCAATCTGCAAACAAGAAATGTAACTCATAGCACACAACATTCAAGGAAGAGTTAAATATTGTATTTTATGTGCTTTTCACCTAGATTTTGGAGAGCCATTTGCCACGCTGCTTTGTGAATTACTAGCATCTATACAGCCACTGAGTGAGTTTACATCATAGCCTGCACTGGACTGAAGACACCTGAACCAGCACATGTGCCAGATGCAGTGGAGTCCCAACACTACTGAGTTCAGCATGAGCTTATTCCTTCCACTCATGTTATCACAATAGAGGCAGCTGTCTGTTACCAATGCTAATTGGAGCCTCACAGAGTTTTGAAAACAGAATTAGTGCTATGGTTTCCACGCTGAGCTAACTTGGTCAGGATCAGCCTCATGAACAGTCTTTTTTGCTTTATGAAAGATACTATGCTGTCCAATTGCACGGAGCCACTTCAGGTCCGAAGGTGTGTCCAGCATCTAAACCAATAAGCCCTCCAGATATGAGAGAGTGCATGGTGTGAAGACAGATGGAACAGCTCTTGGTCACCGGCAAGGGCTCAGCACAGCCTGGAAGCAGTTAAAATCTTCTGAGCCAAGGATAGATGCCATTGCACTCATGTGGCTCTATACTTTGGCAGCAATCTGTGCAGGATTTGTACTGGCCTACTTAGATCAGCTGGGAAACTTTTGCACCTCTGGCATGATTTAGCTACAGTATGGACAGCTACTTCTCAGATGATGCAAAATTTACTGAATCTGAGTTACGTCTGACCAGATGTAGATGTTAATAATGTATGCATCTGAGCTACCCAGCCCAATTCCTTGTGTGGTCAACTGAGAAAAACAACAGCTTTCAGGTTGTGATCTGTTTCTTCCTGATGAGAATTGCTCTTCAGTTTGCCTAATTCTCTACACTGAATAAAAGAAGCCACAAGTGCCTATCTCAAATATGGACATATAACATGATGTCTAGAGCCTAGCTGCCATCATCATCTTTATCATCTACCATGGGTCCAGTGCCTTACTATTTTAAAATGCCTTATCAAACATCTCTTGTAGAAAGAACAAAAAAACCCTGATATTTCATTTATAAATTGACATAGGAGGGACATGTTTTGCATGTTTGGAGTTCACAGAAGCTGTAGAGAACTGAAATTATTTGACCCTGTGAGACATCTGTTTGCTTTGTCATTTTGGGAGTAAGCAGAACATTTTGTATGGCACTGATACAAAATACAACAGTGGCTTCAGGACAATGATCCTGCCTATAATTAGGTTCATAACGTCAAAACAAAAAACCTCATTTTGTAAGTTTCTAAGGCTCTTGTGACACTGGTCTAAAATGCTAGGTCATACTGCTATTCAGATAATTATAGATGCAGAAGGAAATACACAAACTCTCAGTTAATCGAGTGGATAAAAAGTTAGTACCTACATCCAAAGGACAGCTTTGGATGAATGAGCCTCAGCTAAATGGACCAACCATATGGTAGGTTTGTAAGTGCACATATTGTATTAATCTTGAGAGTTGCTAAGTACTCAGCCCTGAAGCTGAAGAATGGGCCAAGAGGAATGTTGCATAGAACACTTCAAATATTTTTGAAACAACTTTGTTTTGTTGAGAATAAAATTAACAACGAGATTGGAGGCAAGAAACAAAAGGGTGGAAAGGAAAAGACCAACTTAATCTATTTTGAAAGACAAAATATCAGACTGTTGAAATGTGCTGTTTTGACACCTTCAAACTACTAAATTAGTAACAGCTAATCTTTTTAAGAACAGAAAATAATTTCTTGGCCACATCTAAATCTACTACTGTTGTAAGTATCATGTGTAAGTATCATATTTTAGTTGGAGACAGTCTGAGGGCAACGCTCATTTAAACACACAATTTATGACTGAAGCATTTGGAGTTTTCAGACACCTACAAAACATGTGTTCAGCTGGCTATCACTTGTTAATACCACAACTACAGAATGGCTTTTTTTGCAAAATATTAAATGAATTTTTGAAGAAGACAGCACTAAATTTGTTAACTACTAATTTACATGGTAAGCAATATTTATCATATGACTTAATATGTTTTTCGGTTACATGTCTACCTATTTATAAAACTTAATGAGCTGCTGTAATACAGTATTTTTGAAAAAAAAAGCCAGGTCACAGCTAGGAAACTGTTTGTATAAGGTCTTGATACAATGAAAGAACTGTATGTTCTGATCACTATACTTGTCAACACCCGTCTTCTGCAGCTAATAAAAATTATGCAGATTGTACAAGGTAACTTTGGCTGTGTGACTCCAGCTAGCAACTAAGCTGACCTAGTCACTCTGTCACTCCCCTCTAGCAGGATGGGTCAGAAGACCAAGAACGAAGAGCAAAAAGAAGAGCAGAAGAATCAGAAGAGCAAAAATGAAAAAATCATAGGTCAAGATAAAGACAGTTGAAAATGTGAAACAAAACTGCATGCACAAGCAAAGTAAAATCAGGAACTCATTCAGTACTTACCACCCATGATCATTTTTCAACCATCTCCTGTAAAGCAGGGCCTCAGCACACATGGTAACTACTTGGGAAGACAAACAGCATCACTCTGGATATCCCCCATTCCTCCTCCTTACCTCCAGTTTTTATTGCTGAACGTGACATGATGAGGTATATAATATCCCTTTGGCTAGTTGGGTCACCTGTCCTGTATGTGTCTCCTCCCAGCTTCACGTGCACTACAACCTACTCAGTGCAGGGTCAGAGTGGGAAAAAAGAAAATCTCAATATGGTGTTGCACTGTTAGCCATAGCCAAAACGCTGGTGTATTATCAACACTGGTTTAATCACAAATTAAAGAGGCAGCATGCTGGTGCTATAAAGAAAATTCCCTCCATCTTTTCCAGTTTCAGTACAGTAACTGAGGAGTCTTTTGTCAAATAAAAACAACACATTAGAAAAAAACATTTTAGGGCTGTACTTTAGCAGATTTTACTTGTGTTACCCTATATAAATAGTAGAACTTATGTCAGTACAGTTGTATAAGTTGTGCATGCTTAGGAATATTTTTGTCAGTTTAGCAGAAGAAAAGCCATACAACTGTTTTCCTTTTGACCTTCTGTGGCAGGGCATATCACCCCTCTCCCCACTACAGGCAGCTGGTGCAGATAGGAGAGATAACCCAGGCAGGCAAGGCCCAGCGGGTAGCATCTCCTGGTGCCATAAAGTCTGCCAGCTTAACAGGTGTGGGAAGAGATTAAAAAAATAGGTGACCAAAAGGCCTGTTTTTACACTATAAAAGTATTACAGTTTATCACAGAGGCAGAAGTCTCTTACACACTCCTTGGGAATGTGTGAGAAAATTTCTTCTTGAAGTCTGGATGCAAATTTTGCGGTTACTTTTCCAAAATTGAGAGAAAGGAATTCAATGTCTGCCCCTTCAAGAATTGGTGGTAAGAAATACTGAATCCTAACTTATACTATTTCTTAGCCAGCTGTAAATTTAATGGTACCTTTAACACCATGTGTATACTAGTATCCCCTTTTTGTCTTATCCCTGTGTAGTAATAGTCTGTTTTAGGTCTTTTGTCTGTTAGTTTTGTGTCTATTAAACAAAGAATTCATTCTATGATAGACTGAATCAGCCTTTATTAAAGAACTTGTGAATGAGTGTGGGTCTTGGGGTGCTGGTCACCTCAGTAACATGACTGCCTGCTGCCAGAGGCCTGGGCAAAAGGGAGGGACTGATTTAAACCTACATCATCCATTCATAACAGCTTCTAACAGGTGATTGCAAACAAGATGTTTAAAAGGTGTGTGTAAAAGTAGTAAGTTCATTAAAACTAATGCATACTGGCTGCTTGTAATTCTGTGAATGGCTGCCTAGAAAATAGCCCTCAAGGAGTTTGAATGAAGTCTAAAGAAAACAAACAACCAGATTTACAGCCAAAAGAATAAGTCCACAGTCTGTCCTAACTCACCTTATTGACAGTGCAGAACGGTCTTTTTGCGTCTCTAACAGCAGTCAGGAGGGAGTCCCACTCTAGAAAGCAGGTTAAAAGCAAAGTTGAGGCAGACTCTGGAGTCTCTAAGAAAATCCCATTTCTGTAAGACTTTCTATTGAAGGAAAAAAGAGGTTTTTATTTGCTTATGTTTTAGGCCTAGATATATATCTATGAGTGAAGTATGTATTAATGCCTTAGAAATGGACTGAAAACTCAAAAACCCTGTCTTTAAAACTAGGTGTCAAAATGTTAGCCAGGTTTATTCTCTATGCGTCATGCTCAATTTAAACTTATTTGGAGCTTAATACCTTTTGAACCTTCATTTTTTGCATTGTTATTGCCTCTGTTCTAATGTGTGCGCTGAGATGTTGTTATGATCTGGTTATGAAAATTATAAGAGAGATGGGTCTGCCCAAATTAAGATGCAAACGAGACCATATTCCAAAGTCAACAGCATGGATTTTATTTAACAGTAACTGTGAGGTAGAGAGATAGAAAGAAATAGAAAATGGAAGGGTGGGAGAGAAAGAGAGTGACAGCAAGACAGATTAAGTAGAAAATATTACCACTCTGTGGATCCCAATGGCATCCCATCAATCCTCTCCCCCATATCTTCTTAGTGGTGATGGTCCCCCAAAACATAGAGTTCAATGGATTATTATATGTTTGGGCCAGCTGGGAATGCTCAAACTGCTCAGGGAGAGGTAGTTTGACACCATCTCTTGCAGCAGACTCTGGATCTGTTGCATCACTTTGCATCACATGCAGTGCTCTGCTGGAAGGCCCCAAGAATGAGTCTGGGGAACGCTTCGGGGCTTTTTGATGGATGATGAAACCTCCATAGCTGCCCCTCATGTGAATGTCCTGTGGATGAAGCCTTCCTGGGGTGGGGGGCTTGCAACTGAGCCAGTTTGTGTGAGGGAGGATAGATGATCACTCCCTCTGACCAGAGGTTACACCACACCCCCCAAAACTCTCCTCCTCCCCACTTAGTGTGTGAAGTGTGTTCAAAACTGGCTGCGGCAGATAAGTCTGTGGGCTGTGGCCTTCCCCACCCCAAACCCCACCAGAGGTGATTTTCAGGACAGCTGCTGGGTTTGGTTTTCTTGTGGATACATTCTTCTGTCTCAGCCTTGTTTACTTCTCCCTAGACCTGAGATAATTGGACAACAGTGCCACCTTAATCTTATCTCAAGTTCCCTTAGGCAGCTTAACAGTCCAAAGTTCCAGTCAGGAAGCTTATTCAGGGAGGGGTGGCCTTCAATGGCCATGGCTTTTGCCTATGGCCTCTTGTCCTATCTCCTGGCACCACCGAGAAGAGGCTGGCTCCATCCTCTTCACTGCCTCCCTTCTCAGTCGTCTCAATTACAATTTAGATAATCTGACAGAATCTCCATTAAAAGATGATTTTTTTATCTAAAGCCTACCAGTTATATTTGATCTTTATAGTTCTAGGACATTGAACTCAAAGGTGTAAACCACACAAGACAAGGAAAAGGAGTGCATAACTAGATCTCTGTGAACTAATTTACTTTAAATTAACAAAATATTCCTACTGAAGAACATTTTTCCTTTACTCCTAAGGTTTTAGATTCTGGCATGTGGGACTAAACTTCTTTCATCTGTTAAACTGAATTACTGTGTGAAGTAATTGCAATGCTTAATAGCTACCCCTCCCCTCAAATCAATATTTTATTTCCCTGGAGTTACAAAATAAACGAAAGGAAAAAATCTACGAAGTCACACACATTGAGCACTAGCTCAATGTTAATTACATCATACAAGAAGCAAATTTTGTCAACTTGCTTTATTCTCTGTTGAGTAAAGAAGACTTACAGTTTATAACCAGGAATAGCTTAGCGAATTTCTTATGTGAATCTTCAGATAAAAATTTGTTTCTGTAAGTAAAAACTCAAACCAAATGTTTGTGATTCTGTGATATAACTACAGTGTTACAATGCTGACTCCCTATAGATCTGAGTGATATTGAGTTATCTCCATGGAGCTCCTCCATGCAAATCAAGGAATAATACCCACCAAAAGTCATGCAGACCCTTGCCAAAGCTAACACATTTGCTGCTTGCAGCCATGTGTCTGTCTCCTTCCCTCCATCACTTTGTAACAACAGCAGCTTATGAACTTCTTGAGCAGGCTTTAGACTTTCCATGAGAAGGCTGCCTACTGTCTAGGCATTATTAATCATGAAACCCATTTTCAGTGGTATTTTCTGAAGCAGCTACAGAAGTACTTTGCCTCTTAACTACTGGGCATTTATCAGAGTTGGTATATTGCAGTGGTAACATTAAAAGATAGTGTGGGCTGGATCTAGTGTTCATCTTCAAAGAGGCAGCTCTGAGCTTATCCTTGAATTTTCAAATGAGATCAGCTTTCTTCAATGAGGGGATAATTTCCCAGTTTGGTCCTGATGTTAAATATCAGCCTTGAGCAAGCTTTTTTAAGAAAAGACTTGTCTGTGAAAAACAGGAATTGGAGATAGGCTGATAATTATAGCAGTGTTTGAATGTACTGTTGTGACTTGCCTTTGTAGTGAAGCTAGTGAAGCATCCCCTAGAGTAAATTGCATTTTTCATAAATACCAAACTTTCGGGAATAATTACTGCAAAGCATTTGGATGCCTGAAGGCTCACTCCTTTGTGAATGGAACCAACAGTGAGAAAAAGACATGGAACAGCACAGATGTCTTATGACTGTCTGTCTTTCCCAAATGCACTCATTCTATCCTGTTCTTCAAATCCACTTTAGGGCTTTTTTGCCCTTTATGAATTCAAAACATCATTAAACAATCACTGCTTTTATTGTTTGAACAACATGCTTCTCTCAGTTCTAGATTTAATAATAAAGTCTAAAATTTCTGGGATGAGACATTTTCTAAATGACCCATCTACCTCATCTAAGAAGATTTTGTAGTGTGCTTTTCATCTTCTTTTTGTTTTTCTGTGGGCAGATGAGTCAAGTAAAGATTATCAAGTACCAGAGGGTTGACTTTGCACATTTCTGTTAATATAGCTGAATACATTTTTTTTTCATGATTTATCTTTCGAAAGTATAATTGAACAAACTTTGTAGAAACTGACAGTTTATATACAAATCTTCCCCACACAAGTATTCCCTCTTTCAGGTATTTATTATTTTCAGCCATGATTTTTGTACTTTCTCACTTCCTAAAGTATTTTTTTGTCTTCCTTTATATTTTAATTACATCAGGTAATGTCTTTAATGATATTGTCATATATTAAATGTCTTTTTTAGTCTTTTCCTTATTCTGGCTTGTTATTCACTGAAAATGTCCCTGTGAAAGATGATTCTTTCAATAGGGACCAGAGATCAGCATTTTTTTAAATCTGCCTATTGCTTCTGTTAACTGGTGAAAATGTATGCTGCCTTGGACATAACCTCTTGTAGGAACGATGGATGATTCCGACAAAGATGGCTTATTTTTCTAGGAATTTTCCGTTACTGGACATACGGTCTTCCAAAATTGCTATTCCCAAATAAGATGCCAGTGTGGAAAGAATGATGCCTAATTTATCCTGGGAAGGTATTAAATTCAGGCTTTCTTTAGTTTCAATTTTGCAGTTAGCTTACTTTCATTCTCTGGTTCTATTGATTGTTTTGTTTCAGAATGATTCTCAAAAATACTGGCTGTGAGAAACAGAACTGCATGAGGGAATAATTTATATTTTGTGATTGATGTAGGATTCAAGTTCAAGTCCAGATATCTATGTACCTAGTTGTCTGCACACAAAATTGTCATCTATACTGTCCCTCCAGTCAGTGGAACTGATTGTATTTCCAGGTTAGCAGTTACCGAATGACTAAAATGGCAATGCACAACAAATTTCAAATTTCATCTATGGAGGATAGAACCTTTTTTTTTATAATTTCATCACTTAAAATATTGATGCCCAGAAATAAAGAAGGTCTAGGACAGTCAACATTCAAATAATAAAGCAAGTGATTTATTAACATTGGTCATTCTGTATTGAAGGACTGAAAATTATTTGAAGGTTAAGTATTTTAAAACATCGGCTAAAGAGAGTAAACCACATGACGTAAATGTTTTGAACAACAAAATGTGACAAGCTTGTTATGGCATGCAATGTGAAACCTAGAACAGTTCTTGGATGTCTAGGATCTGTAAAACCAGAAGGAATTAAGTAACACAACAAGACACAGGATGAATCAGCATATTGAAACTACAACATGAAAGAAGTCATAAGACACTGGCCCATACAGAAAGGTTGGATAAAGATAGGGACCAAAAAATCTCATATTGGATATGCAACAAGGTTCAGAGAAAACATTGAAATTTCACGGCGCACAAACCTGAACCATTATAAATTTCATTGTTTCTTTCAGAGACTTGAAAAAGTCTACTTTTTCAAAATATATATAAAAGATGACCTTTATTTTAGTAAAGTTGTCCGGTGATTACTACACACTCTTTTCATTTTCAGTTTGCACAGAGATGTGAATTCAATGTCCTTCTTTGTGTGAAAGAACTCAAATATATTACTCCAAGTTCCAGTGGCATGTAGTGGAGAAAGAAGTAAAGGCATGGGATAGGGAAAAGGGAGGCACATTTTTTCATGCGTTGAAGTGCTAAGAAGTGTAAAGAAAAATTTTACTGGAAGGACAATCTTGAAGCTCATTAAGTCGATATTTCACGTTGTCCAGGCAGACATTGAAAGGAAAATAATAATTTAAAATAATATTGTGAATATAATGAATTTTATCTTCCTTAGTATTCTGAACACTCAAAGTTTCTTGTGCTTAAGGCATTCCACCTTAATGAATTTAACACCATTATTATTTGCACTGTGTAGCATACTGAAATATCTTACTCATGGTATATTGTCAAAGAACTAAAGGAACAAAACACAAACTAAAAACACTTATAATTTTTCCCACAGATAGAGACTGGAGCATGAGGTACCTATTGCAAATGGGCAGAAATACTGCTACCATTCCGATTCTATTATTATTTCTCAATGGCAAGTTCTTGCTAGTTTACTGATTTATTTATTTTTTTCTTTTCTAAAATACCACCAAAGTGCTCTTTACAGACATGGTCTAACCAGAAAAAAAAAAATAGTGTCAGAGAAGGCAATATCTATGAAGATCATAGTCAGTGCAAACTATGTTTTACAAGTGACTGCCCATGTTGTTGTAAAAAAAAGAAAATTCTCATAAAAAAAAGAAAATTCAAGTTTAAACTATAAGATATTTATTTTAAATCAGTTGAGTATACTTTTCATGTCTAAATGTTGAGTCTTCCATTAAGCAACAAGAAAATGATCAATAGAGAGGTACTATTCTAAGGTGAGATTACAGACAGCAATAATCTTTGTTTCATGTTAAGTTGATATCTTTGTTTCATGTTAAGATTCCATCAAAGCTACTGTCAGTCCTTGCAGTCACCACGTCCATAGTAAATATTAATAATTACTACTCTACACTTTAATGGCTATTGAAAGTGTGTGCAATCAGATTGAGCTCTTAGATTTGTCATGTTATGCTGTGATGCTAAATTAATCTGAAATCAATGCAATACTCCCACTGACTAAAATAACTTTAAATCAAGACTTGTCACTGCAGTGACGCATCTCAGGTTATCTTACATTTGTGATGCAAAAGGAATCCGTTCGTTACATAGGTAACCATGATGTTATTATGGAAAGAAAAAGCATATGGTGGCACAATTTCTGCTCATAACATAAACTGTGCACCATACCATAAAACCAAGATTAAGGATGGGAAAGGGGAGGGTATCAGTGGGAATGTTTACTGTCTGTGGTTTAAAAGAAAAGGTGATGAAGGACACATTTTTGTTTCTTATGAATGTTTCAGCTGTGTCTGAAGTGTGGAATTGATCCACAACTGTTATAGTAGCTGACTATTTAGCTGGTAACACCTAATTCCAATCTTCAATTGCGCCAGTAACTACATGGCTGTGAAAGTAGACTGATTTATGAGCATGTGAGCAACCTTAGAATTAGAGCAATAGATTTTACAGCTATACTATCAAAGCAGAAAATAAAACAAACACTGATTCTCCTAAGCTATTATTATGGCTCCCAACTCTGTACATTATGAGCTTTTATATATATTAATAAATATATCCTCACAAAGTTAATTTGAGAAAAGGGAATATTTTTTTAGGTTCTTTGAAGAATTGCTGCTGCAGAAAAGAATCAGAGGTACTAAATGTCAAGCATCAATAATTTTATTCTCAATATAACTAAAAATTCACAGTCCAGAGAGATGAGAAATGAAAGGCTAAATTCAATAATGGTGTCTCAATATCATTGCAGTGCTGTGTGAGCCAGTGTCCCACAGAAAGTTATTTGCAGATTTTTTAGAGCAGTTGTTCTTACCTTTTTTTGAGTTACCCTCAATATAATGATCTTCTTACCATGCACATGCCCCATCTCTCTGCCACTTTAGCAAGGGCTCCATCACTGTTCCCTTCTCATTTATCAGGGTGCAGTCCTTTGGCAGGAAATCAGTGGAATATATGGAACCATGTTAGTGAATCCATTGAGACAGTTCAGCTAATCCTATTTTTATCAGTTCCCTGGACTCAAAAAAATGCTATGGAGTGCATTGGCCTATTTCTTGAGCTGCGCCACTTGTTTCTGTGCTCTGACATAACAGAATTGATACCACAAGTTATAGGCAGCATGGAGAGGCAATGAAGATTTCATATGCTATGCAAGTTGTGCAGGCTGGAATAACCAGTTTGGAGAGAAATGTGCCTCATATTTCAGATATATTGAGAATCCACATGTAGTAGAAGCACAAGGAATGAGATAACCAGAGTTGCAAGGAAATCGAAAAGGGCAGTCTGATGGCAGATTCCAATCATATCCAATCAATCCCTACTGCCTCCTATGACATTACCTTGAAGATATATGGTGAAATGAAAAACATGCACTGTGCTCACTTTCAGAGTCACCATGAACTTTCCCAAGACCTCGGACAGAGCCCAGTGCTAGTTGCACTCAGGCCATATGCTGGGTTGATCAATCAGACAGAAAAATCACAGCTAACATCCCTTCTAATACGCACATATGTGTAGAGCTGTAAAGTGTTTTCTTTGTGTGTCGACGATGCCTGTGACAGTACGAATGCACGTGCTGGATGTCTAGAAATGAGCAGAGGAAATGTGTCACAGGAAAAGGCATAGAGTGTTGTGACTCTACACAAGAGACACCAGGCTGAGTTTCTGTGTCCACACCCCTGGGTATAGTCACCCAGCAGCTGTGAGTTTCATGTGTTTCGTGTCAGGATGGCAGCCAGATGTTTATAAAGGAATGAAAAAACAGAGTAAAGAAAAATCATAAATGAGAACTCAGACATGTAAACTTTGACTTTTAATCTGAATAATCACACTGTGTTACGCCTTAGTAGATTTTCAAGGTAAATTTTTGGCTTTAAGAAGTCTTTGGAAAGATGACATATTTTTTCAATCAAATGTAGAAAACTTTGCCATTTCCAATAATTCATAGTAGTCTTTTAAAATGAAAATTAATGTTAAATTTTCTTGGTCATTGAATAGTCCTTGTTTCTTTGTAATTAATTTTGAAAAAGTGTTCTTTATCTTCTGGCTTTATCTAGTATTCTGAGACCCACAAATACTTAATTAATTTCTCAGTCATTCAAAAAACATCTAAATAGCTGTTTATTTTACTAACCAATAAATATCTTTGTATTCCATATTGGTACCTAAAACCATCCAGTTTATAAGAAGACCCCACAAATACCTGTGTCATTAGAAAGAAGAATATCAAGCTGTAAGATAGCAATGGAGATAGAGAAATTCATTTGTAAAGAGATTTAGATGTGCTTCATCATCTCCCAGAGTACCTATCCATTTTTACTAACTAGGAAGCCAAGAGCAACCTAGGTATCTCAATAAAACATTTAAAGGTAATGATGCGAATCAATCCATAAGCTTTTTAGACTCACTAATCCAACACAATATTTCTCCGTAAGACTCAAGAATAATTATTTATACACACTGTATTGTGGAATATATTCCTAAAGGTTGATTACTTTCCTAACAAACTGGTTTGAAGTTTATGGTAGCTACATACAACTCATGACAAAAACTACTATGAAAAAAATTACAGAGGTTTCATGCACTTTTAGAAACCTTAAGATCAATACAAATACTATAAGCACTGCAAATATTAAAAGAACTGATGATCTGTCATAGTTTTTAAATGGAGCCTAAAATAAAATTGTTGAACAGAAGAAGGTCTCAAGAGCTATGATATCTATGGACTAAGAGATGGATGTTTTTACTACAGATTTATGCATGAAAGAGAGACATTACCTCTGAAGGATTTCAGGCTCGTCACTTATTATGAGAAACCAAAGGTTTCTTCAGCATTTGTTTAACTAACATGGACTTCTCATAAAAAAAGCAAACAAATACAACTGCACCCAATTATCAATGTTTAAGTATTTTTTGAGTGAATGTTTATCACTGAGTATTTTAAAGAGGAATAGAAGTGAGAATGAAATTGTAAGTTATTAAAATTACAACTTATATTTAATAACGCTTCTGTATCAAAATATATGGATCTAGGATTTAAAAGCAAAGCAAAACAACATTTTTATATCTTATTCACCTTCTGAACTGCTCTTATGCCATGAGCTCATGTTCATGTTCCAAGATAAAAGGTGAACAACAGCTTTGGATCTCAAGATTTCTAGAAGTCGAAACAAAGTCTTAAAAAAAGGGGCCTACCTCTATTCTCATTTTCAAGAATAATTTGTATTTTTTTTTTTAAGATCTAGCTTAATCTATCCAACTGCTAGTGTCTTTAATTTCTTTCTTTCTACAGGTAGCTGTCAGATATGACCAGAAGGTTTAACCTGGCCATCACAGACCATCATGTCTCATTATCTACAAGAAGATACTTGGACTGAGAATTTAGTCAGATTGTAGTTCCTGGCTTTCTGACTGTCTTTTTACAAGTTTAATCATTGTATAACTACCTTTAAAAAGAACTGCTGGAATGACCCATTTTTTAGTAATTTTAATGTTTTAGAGAACATTATGAAAATGAATTTCCTGACATTAACTTCTACACACGTTCAAGAAATTTCTAAACTGCTTTTTAAAAAAATCAATCCAGGGTTTATGAACTATATTTTCTATGTATTCTAATATAAAATACAAGACAATAACAGCTATGTTAAGGTTTTGTTTGTAAACTGCATTTGTTTTGAGAAAGATCACTCTGTGTTCTTTAATCATATTTCACTCCTTAGTTTGTGCTTACTTTTGCATATAAGCAAATCTTTTTTCTCTGTCTATAAGATGGATATGAAAACTCATTATTAAAAGTTTTCATTTTATTATTAAAGTTATCTGGCTTTTAGTTGGTATATATATTGATTCTTTTTTTGAAAACTTGTAATATTTTTGACTTCTGACAAAACTTTAAGACGAAAAGCATCACTTGCTTGTTTTTACATAGAAAATGGATTTACAAATATAAATAGGAGTTTGCAATAGGCAAAATTTTAAAAGGTGGACTTTAAAAGGACTTTGATTTAAATTTACATGCATACATAGTGTTCATAATGTCAAGGTTGTGGTTTTGATCCCTGCATGAGCCATTCACTTAAGAGCTGGACTCAGTGATCCTTTTGGGTCCCTTCCAACTCAGAATATTCTGTGATTCTGTGACTAAGCTGAGCTATCTGAGCTTTCTAAATCCCTGAGGTCCACAAAAATTGAGTCTTGAAAACTTGAGAGAACAGACTTTTCTTCTGGTGCCAGCTGGTTTAAGAAGCAGCGAAAATAGCTTTTCTTATCTTATTTTAGCACTAGTTCTCTTGGACAGATTAAAAAGTATAGAGGAAAGCAAAATGAATAATAATAGCAACAACAAACCACAATTTATGGAGCTTGTAAAAAGATTTAGTTTGAGTCTAAAACTTTTGTTATCTTTCAATACTTGATATACCCAGCTACAACTGCATACATCCCGTCCAGGTCTGTCTACCCTATTTAAAACATATGGGATCATCCAGTAATTTGCTAATCTGATGTCTGTGAAAACTTCTTCATTGATTTACAGGCAGACAGTCTGAATTGTCAGAAAGTAATGTCATTTCATATACATAATTTCAGGTTCGTGACAGTTCAAGAATGATCTCATTCTATGAAGCAGTCAAGACTTCAATGCACAGATATTACTGCAAATAAAAAGCATACTCCATGATGTATTCTGTGTCAAAACACATATGGGAGGTAGCTGCCCCATTTCAGTCACTCCACTGATTCCCAGTGGAAATAGGGAGAAACAGAGTATCAGATTTATTTCATTTAATGTTATGTACCTTATCCTTGGTATCTGCTTAGTCATTGGTAAGGTACCTGTATCTCCAAAGTTAATTCTCTTCTTCAGATAACTAAAACATGAGGACAAAACTCACCATTTGGATAGCGATAATTGACAAAGTCAGGCTTTGGTTGAAATGAATCCTGATTTTAATATATCCATGTCTCAATGCCCTTTTCTTTAGGTACAGACTCTACTCTCTTCTTCAGAAGTTCCTTCTGGAAATTTTAAAGCTCTTTAGAATTGTAGTTTTACCATGACAGTTATCATCTACTAGTTCCCATTATTACTGATGATTAATTCTTGCTTTTGAATTATATACCTTTCCTAAATATTTAAAAACTATAAATATTTTATACAGTAACAAAGAAAAGTTTAAGAAGCTGTTGCATGTCATAGTACCAGGAGACAGATAAACCTAGAGGTTAACAGATGAGATCTGCTACTGTATTTCTCTGTGTGCTCAACTCAGCAAACTTGTATATCTTATTAATGCCATCTACTTTGGAATCAAACAGCATCCACATCGTTTTTGGTCAGTTTGACAGGTTGTCACTATTAACTTACCCCCTGTCAGATACCACTTTATTTTCCCAAAAGGAAACACTTCAGTTTCCTTGTCATTCTTTCCTTTCTCTGTTTTCTTTTGAACGTGTTCCAATTTTGACTTCATGCTCAACTGCTTTAAATAGCTTTAACAGTCCATGTCAGTACCAGTAAATTAACTTCTTCTAAAGTCAGTTACTTCCTCGTCTCAGTCTTGTTTGTAATACTGTCAGTAAATGTAGCCCAGACAACAAAGATACCTTTTCTCTGAAAAAAACCCCCTCCTCATAATCTCCCCGGTCTAACTAACCTTCCACAAAATAATAGGTCAGAGGACATTTTGTTATCCACTCTTTGTAGAAAAGACTTATTGAATTCTTGTTGAAGCAGTTCACAGTACAAGTCTGCAAACAGACATTTTTTTCTCCAAAGGAGTCACCTGACTTTATTTTGTTTAAATATTGTCAAACATATTAGCTTCATACTGAAGAAAATTTTATTTTGTTCAAAAAACTTTTTCAGAAGGCTTAAGGGCAAAAAGTTGAGATTATGGTCACAATTACGAAAATTATAGACAAGGAAAAGTATGCATCTGGCTAAAAAACTCCCTACTTTAACATTTAACTCTCAGTTACTGACTTTTAAGTCTCCCTTGATCAGTTAAAACTGATCATATACTCAATCCTCTGAATTTTAAGAAATATTTTAAGAGCACATTACCTTTTTTCTATAAAAAATAAATTGTGCTTATCTAGAACCTTGGAGTTTAGTCTTAAAACCAGGCAGATAGGAGAAAGATTAAATGATACATTTACCTTATATTTTATTTAGAATTTCCTGGATACTTTCTTCTATGGAGATCATAGAGTACAATTGCAATTGTTTATCAACCTAAAATCACTTTCTATAGGTTTTATCGAGTTTCTTAAGCATGGAAATATTCAGACCTCTTTTAACATTTTTTGCTATGTAATAAGGGGATTCATAACCATTTTTTGCTTGGCTGGTGAAGACTAATGATTCTTTTGACTTTCTCAGCTAGTTCATGGGTCTTCTGCCTTCAAAGTCCATCATAATTGAAGTAGTTTCAAACAAATATCAAACTTGCCACCATGATGCATTAGCATTTTTAAGCTGATGTTAGGGCTGTGAGTGCATTAATAAGACTTAACAGGCCTGATCAGCCTTACCTGAGGCTTCCAGCCACACCTATGTGCCCAAAGGCTCCAGTTCAGGTCCTCAATGGGCTCATCAGGCCCCTCCAGAGCTATGCCAGAAGAATGTTGAACCTTTGCTCATGCACAGGCATTCCCTTGCCTGTCCATGGAGCCCCATTATTAAAACTCTGTTGCCACCATGTGGGACCTGTGCTGACCCAGAGCCTTGCTATGTGCTGCTGGGTAGATGCTGGCTGACACTAAACCCTCATGCCCCCACCTTCCCCTCCCTGCTTAATCCAGAACCACCAGTGGGGGTTCTGATGGCTCCATCCAGTTCACTCTGAACTTTGGGGGACAGATGGCAAAAGGGTAGCCAAGGGCTGTCAGGAATGGTGACCCAGATGTCTTGCTAGTATGCTAATATGACTACAAATCAATCATCCTCCTCCATAAATAGTAGACAGGCCAGAGCCCTTGAGCTCTCCTGCACGGCAGTGGGCTGCATGCCAGGATCTTCCCTTGAGTAAGGACATCTTTGAAGGTTACTCCTTGAGGTTGAGATGTTCCTTGCTGCAACAGATCCTTGGTAATGATTAATAGTGTGCTAAACTTTGAAATATTAGCTGAGTGATATAACAATTGATTGTGCACATATAACCATTTAGAAGTAAACCACTGACCAACTGTAGGATTAGGATTGGATCCAGGTGCACCTAAACTCCTCTCTGAGATGGAGTTAAGAACACAAGGAAGTCCTTTCTGAACCTCATGACTCAACAGGAGGGTCTTCCTTCTTTATTCAACCCTGTCCTCTGTGCAGAAAACTGTTGAGCTTTGATGGGATACCTTTCCTTCTCAGACCAGGGTAGAAGAGCAGAGGAGGCTGCTGTTCTGCTAAGTTTTTATTTCATAGTCTCACTGCTTTCTTGAAGGCAGAGTTTGAAGGGGATTACATGATAAAGCCAAGCAGCAACAGCAACCAGCAGGCAGAAAACAGCTTCTTCTTCTAATTTTAGTTTCTTCTATATTCGAATTCTTTCCTTACAGAAGTGTGGATTATATTTGTTAATTGACCAATAAGATTAACACACGATTCTAATTTTCCTTTTCTTAACCTATCCTGGTCTAATTCTAACAGTTGTAAGTCTTACACAAGTGTTACATAGGTATTACACATTTGCATATACAGTTTCTATCAGCTCTTATTGTTTATGTAAACACTCTATCTAAAAAATGTGAACAGTATAGTTCTATCTATATTTTGTCTAAAGTAAAGAAGTCTGTGAAAAGGTAACACTGCTGCAGTAAGAACTGTGTTTAAGGTCTCTGCTGCAGCTTTTCAATGTTTAAGGCACTCAGGGTATATTTCTACTAAAAGTTAAAAAATCTCTATTTCTATTTCACTTTAGTGTGACTTCATGTATCTCAGCTTATCCAAAGGTTTTAATTCAACCCCTGTGCTTTGGCTTCCCTCTGGGCCCGAGTCCAGAGAAGCTTTCGCTCCAACATCTCCCCCTCCAGTTTGAGCTATGTAGGCTCTCCTAATAGCTTTCTTAATCATTTCCTGAATACATTGAAGCAAACAACATACTATTATTAACACAACTATGATAACTAATATGTAGAAACCTATTTTTAAAAGCTCTTTTACCTATGCTGTTAAATTCTATCTATCAAGAAGGTTATCTAAGTTCTATCATCAACTCTAATATTTGACACAGCTTGTTTAAGTTGTTGAATACTCTTATGAATGGATTTTGAATGATCAGATAAATTTATACAACACATTATTTCAAAATCTTTACACTCATGTCTATGTGCTAGCAAAAGGAAATCGATTGCAGCTTTGTTCTGCAAAGTTGCATGTCTGACATCTTTGGTATCTGTTAGCATATCACTTAATGCAAGGGAAGTGGCATTGAATTCTTTACTCAGCTAACACCTTAGTTGGTTTAATTGTTTCAGTGCTACTCGTCAAGCAAGTTGTGGTAAAAGAAGAGCTTTGAAGCTCTTTTGAAGAAGTTGAGGTAAAAGAAGAGAGTTACATGCTAAAGCCAAGGAGCAACACCAGGCAGAAAAACAGCTTGTTGTTTCTTATTCCAGTGCTAATCAAAACAGGATACACTGAATGCTGATTAGATTCAGTCATAATCTTTTGAATCAAATATTTTTCCCCTAGGAAATATCCATTTGTCAAAATTTAATATTTCATCAGTAATGTTAAATTATTTTGTTTCAACAAACAAATAAACAAAAAAAGAAGAGAAAGCAAAAAAATAGATCCTTCACCCTTAAATGTTGCTATTTTACAGTGACTAAGCATATTCTGAGATGGAGCCAGCTTCTGGGACTCCTCCTCGTATAATACTGCAGTGGTAGCTGGAGCATGGGAAATACTGATAAGATATTTAAGAAAGAAAAACCACCACAAGGAGGCTTAAATATTGGAACAGGTTACTCAGAGAGATTGCAGGATGTCTATCCTTAGAGGTGTTCAAGATTCAAATACCACAGGCCAGAGTATCTTGATTTAATTAGATATATTTTGAGCAGAGAGAGGGCTGAGTACCTCCAAAATTTTTTCTAACCTAAATTATTCTGTGATTTTGCAGTTCTAAGAGTGATGTAATTTCTGGCCAAAGCTGGTGTTGCTTGTAAATTACAGTAGAAATATCAGCCCTTTGTTTAGGACTACTGCCTGAAGTACCTACATCAAAGACTCTTCTCTGACTACCAAAGATTTGGGATTTTTGGAAAACTTGATCTACAATTTTTTACATCTTAATTCTGTCTAGTAAAATAATCTAGTGTTTGTCAGATATAATTTTAGTCTATGAAGAATGAAAACTTTTTTCCAAACCCAAACATGAGTGGCATGAAAAAGCCATTTCTTGCTTCCATTTTCCTTTACTTTGGGAAATGTTGGCAAAAGTGAAAACCAAAACATTCCTCAGGGACTGACGTATTCTTCAGGTCCCAGGAAACAGGAGGCTATTTTTGTAAATCTACTTGCAATAAACTGTTTTGTATGGTATTTTAAAATATTCATATTCTACAGTTTCTTCCCCTTTTCATCTGGTTGGCTTACATTTATTGTCCTAGTGTTTGTTTTATATGTTTTAGCTTTATTAAATTTATTTTTGTTCTTTCTTTAAGTATTACTTTGTCTTGGTTTAAACCCTCTTTTTCCTAATATCCTTCCTCCTTTTTTAATACACAATCTGGACTTCTGTCTTTATCAACCTTCTGATCTTTTAGCTAGCTTTAAATTGAACTCCTTTTTAAAATGTTTCTAATATATGTGATGATTCTCCTAAACTATTGATATTTCTAGATATCACAGGATGTCTCTCAAAGACCAGATGTTTGTTAGAATATGTTCACTGGGAAGAACTTCTCTTTTATATCTAGGATAAATATTATCAACAGTCTGAAACAAAACTTTTAGGAAATAGGAAATAGGAAATTAGCTCAGCTAGTTTTCTTGATTTTCAGGTACTCAGATGTCATGGTTTAGGAATAGTGTTCCCCAATTTAGTGTTCCTACAGAAACACTCCAAAGCATGTGCATCCTTTCAGTGGGACGGAGAGGAGAACTGGAGGCTCAAAAGGTGAAGATTATATGTTGAAGTAATAACAATTTACTGGAAGCAGCAATGAAATTAGAAATGAACTGTGACAGCAACAATATTAATAAAAGGTGTACAGGAAAGGTGACTGATTCACATGCATAGAAAAGCTTGCCCTGAGGGAACCTGCAACATGCAAACCGCCCCCGTGCTACCCCTGACTGGAAGAGACTCAATGGATGCAAAATGGGTTATCAGTTACCCATAAGTTCACTTTAAAAATCAGATGAGTTTTAAAAGAGAAAAAAAAATACATTCACCTGCATAATAGAACACAAAGCTCACTTATTGTTTGTAACCTTTGAAATAAGGTCAAAAAGAAATCAGAAAATACAGTCTTAACCCAGTAAAATTAGAAAATGGCACTGACACTTGAAACTAATCACTATTCATCACTTTTAATACCCCGAGACAGCCCATCTTCAAAAGTTACTCAGCTGCATCTTGTCCTGACTCTACTGTTATCCAGTGAGAACAACTCTCACTCCTATTTTGGTTATACTGAAATCTGAGCTGTATTTTCAGAAGACTATAATTTTCAGCATATCTCCTGGGACCTTCAGTTTTTGTTTCTCCTCAAGATGTGCTTGTATTTTTGATTATTCATGGTCTTTTCTGAAAATACAAATAAAGGACTGATGAAACTTGTCTGGAGCTAAAAAGCATATATAGCAATATATTATTATAATGATTTTTATTTCTAGGTTTTCCTTCCTGAATATGAAATGAGTTGCACTGTATGTATTGTGAGCTCTCAGGTCTTACTACAGACAGAAGGATTTTTCATTGGAAATTTTTCCCTTCTTCAAGAAAGTTCATAACCTGTTTGGGGTTTGGGTTATTTTTTTCTTGTTTGTTTGGGGGTAATTGTTTGCTTGTTCATTTTGATAAGGAAGTATATTTTATCTAACTTCATGTTTTCAAAAGCTGAATTACTATGTTGCATTTCCATACACGTAGTCTATTAATAACACACATGAGCAGATTTTCTTCTGGAGTGACTATCCAGTAATCCTGAGGCCACTGCTCATAACTGGCTTGGTGATTCAATCTGCACGCATCTTGCAGATTCCTCTGATTCTCACAGCCTCTTCAATTCTAGTAAAATGATAACTTTAAAGATAATGGGTCCATAGGAAAATGGTACAAGTAGAGAGCTGAAGGCTCCATCAGCCATGTGTTAGAGGGTAGAAAATCAGTGCCAGTCAGAACAGAAGTTATTGGGAAGGATAATTTTTCTTACCATATTAAGTTAAAATTTGCCTTTATTATTTAAGATCTTGAGTCTTGGTTCATCTTTACTCAATGAAAAGTGAATTCTTAGAGGACAATACATTTTATCATAAAATATGCCTTCAAGGACATATGAATTTGGATTTTGATACACTTCTATTTCAAATATTAAAATAAAATTTATATATCTAATTTTTCAGATCTTTAAGTGATTCCCACTTACCCATTCAAGTTTATGCTTTCTCTCTGTCATATAAAATAAAAGAACATAGAAATAAGTCACTGGTCTGTCTGTATATAAAGTCTTAGAGAAGGATAGGGACAAAAAGTCTCTTGGATTAGCTCCTTCTTCCTCTTTCACTTTTTCTCCAGACATAAAGAACTACAGATGCTGCAGGATTCAAATCACTGCAAGATGATAACTGTGGCACCAGTGGAGGTTTCATAGTGAAATCATCACAGTTTAAAGGATATTGCTATGGCACTATTTGCTTTTGGAGTCTAAGACCTTCCTAAACCACCGCAAAAAAAACCAAAAAAAAAAAATTTCAAAACCTGTTTAATTCAATCTGTAGACATAACCTGTGGCATATATCATGTCTTGTGGTATACAGGTTGCCAGAGAGAGTCTTGTCTACTGAACTGAAATTTCAGAAGTTTATTTATGAAAAACAAACAAAGGGATACCTCCACTCACACACATACACACAAAGACTTGGATGAAAGACCAAAAATAGGAATTGTTTTTTCTTACAAAGCAAGATTGGATAAACTGTCATACACTTTGATACATAGTCTATTTGAGACTTATGTGAAGTTAAATGAATTGCCTACTGTTACACCAAGAAGCAAATTTTATGTATTCAGCCAAACATATCCCAGCAAACATATTTTCGATCCAGAATGCCTCTCCAAGTGGCCACTCAGTTTACACAAGTATCACATCACAGTTAACATGGTCTCTTTTCTATAAAGCACACTTTTATCAGCTGGCATTCCAACAGTCCTCTACAGTTCCATGTTCACATGCCCAGCCATCAGCTGGCATGTGAACAAAATATTAACTACAAAATATATGTACCAGTTTGGCCAAATTTAGAAATATATCCTCTGAGAGAAGGCACAACCACCCCTCCCCCACCAGGTTCGGGGAAAATAAATATTCCTCAAAGGAAAGTGAAAGAGATAAAAGCTATTTATTTAACAAACACGCGGGAAAAGGATAATAATGCTAAATAATAAAATCTCGCTGTGGAGAAAAAATCTAGGAAAGTGTTGGAGTCCCCCCTTTGGTCTCCTCGGCGCTGGGGCTTGGCCCAGGGCCAGGCCCTCTGCGCTCGGTGGAAAGTCCTCCTGATTTGTTCTGATGTTGAAGCAGTTCAGTAGAAAAGGGAGAAAATCCAAAATTCCGGGGAAGGAAAAAAGTTCAACTCTCAGTCTCTCTCCGGAGAAAAAGAAACTGAAACCACTGTCCAGAAACTGACCCGGGAGCAGCCAGCCGGGTGCTTCCTTGCTCCCCTGCCCACAGCTGGGAAAAAAAAGTCGCTATCTCTGTGTGACCTTGAACAAGCTGCAAACTGCTTTGAAAAAGTTTTGCTCAGTTTTTCCTTCCCCCTCTCAGGCTCAGTTTAAAGGCATAAAAAGGCATAAAAATTAATTCCTGGACATAGGACAGCGATATAGGATACACATCATAATGTCACCCCAAGACAATATAAAGTTTTTTTTTTAAAGTTGATGTTTTTCGAAGTAACAAAAATACTCCAAGGATTCCAAGATAAGCTTCAAACAAACAACTGAAATGCTTTCCTACCTTTGACAATCCACAAGTCTCCTTTATCTTTTCTGTTCCTGAGGGTAAATTGAGTCACTTTCATGGAAAATGTATTTTCAGGCCCTTAGCTGAAATACCTAAGAACTAATCAGCCTAAGGTCATTCTAAAAAATGAATCAAGAAAAAAGAAAATTCCTTAATCCCTATGCTTCCATCGAATATATAGAAAGGCGTATGAGTGTTTGTTATAGTTAAATAGATTTTATCTCAATGTGTTTTAAACAGATTTTAAATTCCTGGGATAAAATCAAGGCACACTTGAAACCAATTGAAAACACACACTGATTCCACTGCAGCACAGTTTTTGGTCCTTGAGTTGCTTACAGAGAAATATTTGCTAAGAACCATTTTTACCAATGATTTAACAACTTGTCGAGCTCCTCTCAGAAAAATCTACAACCAACCAAATAAGAAAAAAAAAAAGTAAACAACCCCAAAAGCCCAATATTGTATTTCTCCATGACTGTGAATATTTTGTTGCTTGCGCACACTTTGTATATTATTTTGAAGTACTTGTTGAACTATTACAGTTTACATAAAACATACAAACAAGAAAATCCACACTTTCACTCCATCTCAACATCAGCAGGCCCTGAAAACGAAGCATGAAGATGAAACAATGTGCAAAAGATCTTAAAACTTATTTGTCATGCTCCTGCATTTTTCTGTTTTTCAGTGCTATCATAAGTATGTAAGACATCTCCACCTTAAAAATTAAGATATTTTGCAATTCAAGCTCTAAGGTATCAATCAAACCCCGAGTCTTTCAGACCATTTAATATATGAGTATTATAAAATGTCTTTAGAACTGGCTACATTATGGGCTCCTGACTGGGATTTTTTCATTGTAACCCTTGAGTAAGACTAAAACTGTAAAAACAAAATTATAAATCTGTGACAAATCATTGACTGCAACTGCAAAAATCTGGGTCAGCTGCACTCATGAGTTTAATTAAAGCTATCTGGAAACTACCAAGTCCATACATATTTCAAATTTTGCATGTCCCAGCTTGTACACCTGTGTGCTTTAGAATGCACAACAAGCACTCCTTTCATGATGGTCTTCATTTGGAACAATGGGAATGGTCTTTTGCTTGTGCTCTGATACCTTTTGGGTTTGTCTGGTCACAGATGACAGGTCCTGCTCTCAGGAGTGTTGTTTGGCAGTGACCATTCAAATAAAATCAGTATCACTTAGGGACTGGAGGCTATATCATACAGCTAGGAGGCAATCCATACAGTGCTACCAGCTTACTTTGTGGTTTCAGGCAGGTTTTTCATTTTTCCATCTGTAAAATGAAAATAGCAGTGGTTCATCTCCTTTTCTGGGGTGCCAGAAAAAAATAGATCTGTTCTAGTTGAAGAATTAGAGGTAAGGCAAATATTTATTATAAAGACAAGCTAAAGAACAGAAAAAAAAATTACATATAAAACACAAGACAGAACAGAACTGTTAAACTTGAAAATAGAATAGAGTGGTGAAGTCAAGCTAATCATTTCCATCAATATGAATTTCATGACACACAAGATATATTGATCAGGTTCTCACTGGTAAGATTTTAGGCTTTGATTTGGCTAAAGAATTTAATAAACTTATGATATGTCATGAAAGAAGGTGATGATGGAGAAAAAAGATAGCATTTTGATCGTAACTCCATCCAAATAAAGAGGACAGTATAAATATGTAAACTACTTAGGTGTATTTTTTCTGAATTGGATTCAATGTGGTTCATGTTGTAATTCTGACTCATGAAAGCTGGTGTTAAAGCTATGAAATTTCTTTGATCGCTTTTTGATATTATGCTGAAAATCCAGAATATCTTAGTTCAATATAAATTTCCTTTCTAAACAGGCAGAAATAATTCTTTTTCTTCCAGGGGCTGGTATGTACAAATAATCACTAAGTATATCCATATTCTACAAGTAGAATGAAACAACAAATGTTTCTTGGAGGAAAAAAGGTCAGCTTGACCAAATAACTCTTCATTTTGTTATATTTCAGTGAATGTAAAAGTGGAGAATGCTTTTAAAGGAAAGTGTTTTGCAGTGTTGTGCTTCTAGGTCACAAGTATACACCTTGATTCTTTTCTACCTGTTTTGTGTCTGGATAATACAATTGAACCACAGTGAAGATTTCTGGGAAAAGGAATTGATTATTAGTCCAAGAAAATATATTTATTTTTTATTATAAATGTTTTAAAGGCTCAACTGTTTGCTTAAAAGTTGGTACATCTGATAATTGCAGCTGTTCCTAAAGGATATGGTAGGAATGATGGCTTAAACATAGACAAATCCTATCAGTATTTGTGACAAAATAGAAATATTTAAATTGTGTACAGTGTTCCTTTGAATGCATAGGTATCCATCTGAAAAATACATATGTCTGCATATCTCTGTGTCATGTCAAATGCAAAAGACTGTATAAAGTGTGTGGATTGCTTTAAAACAGAAAGAGATCACAAAGAAAGGCTAATTGTCTTCTGCAGGTCTTTAAATAACCCTGTGTTTCCTAGTAGACAGAAAGGCTAAACTGCCCTGCTCTGGCACTCTCTGTCCTCTATACCTGCTCTGATGGGTCAGCACCCATTAAAAAAGAGGACCTGCACATTCCCTGATACCAAATCCTAGAGTGTAAAATAAGTGCCAGAGGTTTTATGATATAAAACCCCTGAAATTCTGGACTTCTTTACAGTCTTTGCATTACTTCAGACATGCTGACTTGAGAAGGAAAGAGGAAAATAACACCTCTTGAAATAATGATGATGTTTTAGAGACTCACGGGCATCAAGGCATGATGTCAGAGGAGACCAGGGAAAGGTACATTGCATGGTAAAACAGACTGGTTTAGAAGGCAGCACCTCTAGGAAGGGTGGATGAAAAGCACAGTATCTGTCTTAGGTACATTGATGATTTCCTCTTGAAAGCAGATGAATACTTACTCAAAAAATGTTTCAGTCTTCAGGATATAGGCCACATGTAGAAAGTATAAAGCTGTTGAAAATGTGGTGATTAACATGAGGTACAGCACAATTTTAACAGTGGCTTTTTATTGATATTAATTCTCTCCACAAAGAAGAGGCAATGACTATGACCTGTACAGACTTTGCTGCTGTTAAATGATTTCTTTTTTGAAAATTACTCAAACATGATCAAATTAGCTGGTGACAGAAATCTCAGGTAGCTAGTGTGCTATATATATGGTTTAAAGGTAAGCAATATTACAAGAGTTTTTCAATCAAGATTTTTTTTTCCTATTATCCTACCTTTGCTCTTACTTTTTCACTACATTTAAAATACTTTTCTGAGTGCTTGAAACTGTATTCTTTCTCTTGGGCAAATTAGAAGTACAGGGGTTTTGCTGTAGTGTCTGCATCATGATTCAAAGGTAACTGCCTGATGATTTGCCTTGTAGAGCAATTACATTTCAAATACAAGTTTGTCAGAAATTAGGTCAAGCCAGTTGTGTAATGTAAATGAAGTGAAATATGACAAAAACTTCATATAATCTATCCAGTATATTCCAGTTTCTAAGCCTCATACAAATATATAAACTGTGTTTTTTTCTTAGATGACATTAACTATGGGAATAATGTTTAGCATACCTACTTATAATCCAAAAGATTTTATTTGAAGGTGTTTTCTCATCCAAGACATCAAGACTGAGTTTTATATGTTGCCAGGTATTTTAATTTAACAAATTTGATAACTGAGCTTCAGATGCCCCTCAGAGACAGTAAATATATTATTTTGCTTTGTATGCTGTTTTAATAAGAATTTAAACTATAAATTTTGCAGTAGTTGGTATACACTACATATCACTGCATTGTTACATACCAAACAGTATGCTATGCTACACAGATATAATTTCTATTCTAGATAAGAAAAGTTATCTAATATTTGTTAATATAATTTCTACATTTGGAAAGTTGTATTAAATCCTAGTTTTCTTTTAAAATACAGTGTTTCAATCCACTTCTACCAAAAAAAAAAACCAGAACAAACTTGAACGTGTAATTCAGGTACCTGATTTTATGCTTTTCTCTTGAACCTTTGATCCTTGTATTCTGTTCTGTACATAGGACCAACTTCAATGGAAGCAGTAGAAATACTCCAGAGTTAAATTAGCTGGTAGTCTTACAGTAGACGTAGCTGGTGAGATAGGCAATGTTGAAAGGCTGGATCTGGAGCTGGTTTCTTTCTTCATGATTGAACACTTAGTTTTCATGCAATTCATTCAAATGCCACTATCTCCAGTAGTTACAAGGGGTGTGTATGGCTACATTGCTTGCATAAGGTCCGTTGGAGAATGTAGGTACCACGCTTCTAATTTCTGGAAATAGATGCTGAGTTCTTTTGGCCAGACTGGCCCTGGGCATGCTTAGAAGACCCATGCGTATCTTGTAAACTCTCACACTGAAGTAGTAAGCTTCTGCTACTCACATGCTGAACTGATGTTTTACATTTTAATTTGAGGTTTTGTTACAGTTCAAATAACATTTAGTTTATGGCACTTTCAAGTCTTCTGTTCACTATAACTATGATTTAATAGGAAATATTTTCTGATTCTTCTATCCCTAAATTTTATCATTAGAACAATTTTTTTTAAATCGTTTTTGTTTAAAAAGAAACATCAGCTAAAAATCCAGCTTTTTTTTTTTCTCAGGAATACATGACTGTACAAATGAAATTTTGGCTTTTATTATGCAGGTTTAATTTATTACTTGCTATGTGTCATTGCCATAAATGGTGTACCTACCAAAACTGACCACATACAAATCTCAACAAGAGTCTCTGTAAAAAGTGAACTGATGAGAGGCACATGAGCCTGAAAAATGATAGCAGTGTACAAATTTCTTTAGCTCATAAGTGTGAAATAATATACAACAATTTCAGGTAACAAAATAAATTAATTGATGAAAAAAATAGATATTTCCTCCTTGCCCACATTCCAGTTCTTTACCATAAAAAGATAACCAAGAGGCAGAAACTCTAGTTTATTTTCAGTACTGAAGTGCAAGTGTGAAGTAAGGCTAATTTCAGAACTTCCTGTCAGAATGCGTAATGTTTACCATCTAAACAGATTTCAGGCCTAGCTAAAAAAACTGTGTTTCCACTAGGCAACTAGAATAAAATGTTAAAAAACCCCAAACAAACCAAACCAAACCAAAAATAAAACACTTCATGATTAAGGAAAACAGTTCAAGGTTTCTGAATTGACTACAAGAAAATTTATTACAATCAAAATCTTGTCATTATATGTCTGAGGTGAAACCATCTATTAAATTTGTGATTATATGTTAAGGGTTAAATTCTCATTTCCGTACCCTTATGCTCCACACCATGCTCCTTAGTAGAGCCTGGAGTGAAGCCTTGCAATAGGTTAAATGAAAATTCCCTGGGGGGAAAACAGAAAACAGCCAGAGATCTAGCACTTGCTAAATCTCCTGTCTTCAAACCTTGACCCAGAGGTGAAGCTCTGGCATGTAGTTTGACAGAGAAACTGATTGTCATGATAGACCATATAGCAACTCAAAGAAACAGCTATGTTTAACAAAAATCCTCTGTCCCCTCTATCCAAAATATATGACAGAAGTGAGATTTAAAAAGAAACACTTGCTTTAATTCACCGGTCTTGAAATGATTTTTGTGCTGCACTGCTCTGTCTCCACAGGATCTCTTCACAAGGATGGACGAGGTTTAAATGTTGAATTCAGAATATATTTGAATGTATGATAGGTTTTTTTATTTTTCTTCAAATGGTTGATCTGGGATATGAGAAATCAAAGTTTAATCCTTGTACCTTTACCTAAAGTCTAGATAGCCTACAAGTGATGGAGAGAGGGGGAGTAAGTAGCAGCAGCGGTCACATACAGTGCTCACAGGGTCAGGGTCTCACTCTTGGAGGAAGGCAAGCATCTTCTGACCAAAGCATGTATAAGTTTTCTGTGTAAACCCAATGTCATGGCCAAATTTTTGGTAATACATATTTGTAAGGAGTTGTTCCTTAATTGAAAAACTCTTATTAGTTATGATTGTATTACACAGACAATATATTTTTGTTTCTGAAGTGTTAGAGAGAATAGTTTTCTCTTTCTTGAGGGAAGAAAGGAAAAGAGAACAAAATTTTAAAGCTGTCACACTAATTTATTTGTCATTTTTAAAAATGTTTTCTCCTCATACAAGCTAATCTGAGATTGACTATGAAATACAAATTTGAATTGGCAGGCCTGAAGCCTGATTGAACTTCTGAATAACAAATACAGCCCTTTATACCAAAAATAATGCAAGAAAGTTGGTTTAGTGTTTCTGCAGTAGACTGGCATTAGGAATTATCTAATTAAAATAGGTTCCTGGATCCATTATTTCTTGACAAAGCCATCACTGGACTCAGAAGTCACTGAAATTTCATTCTCCTGTTTTGTGTATTACACCACCAAATTACCTGTATGCTCTCATTTTCATATTTTGCAATATAATAGATGAGAAAAAGAAAGCGAGTCATTGCAACGGCGCTGTTATTTGTTCTGAAGTTGAGACAAGGCATACTCCCTTCAGGATACAGACATGAACTTCCAAGGATTTTGACAGGTGATTCATGACTTTTAAGAGGCTTGTCCCCATTGTATTTCAGAGATTAAGTAGGAACAAACTTAAGCAACCTGCATAAACATGTTTAGATCTCAAAGGAAATCTGAGGGATCTGTAGTACGGTGCTCAGAAGTGAAGAAAACTCTAAACATTTTCTCAGGAAATCTTTACATGTGAACATAAGGAAACAAATTGTCCTGATGCTTAAGGAAACTGCATACAACACAGCAAACTATTTTTCCCCCAGGTAATGCAAGATAAACCTTGCTTCAGTCAAGAAAGTAGAGCAGATGGTAACCTTAAGTTAAGCAATATAAATACAAGAACAGATTCATAAAAAATAATTGTAGAATAAGATTTGGATGGCTCAATCAATCTAGTATTTCTTTCTTTATAAAGTGTTAGTGAAGTTTTACTTACACAAATAGGTAACACTTTTGTAACTTTTATGAAGTAACAGACTAGTAAGATTTAGTTACTGTATGTAACTTTCTTTTTGTTATTGGTAGAAGAAAAACATTGGGATTTGCATCTCACCTAGTTTTTCAGAGTATTCAATTAACCCATATAATTAACCCCACCTACTGGGCTAAAATTAGCCCAGGAGTTCAGGTAGCCAAGGAGCAATGCAAACCATTCTAGGCATGAAGGGAATAAGCTGTCAAGTAGACTGACCTATGTAAAGGAGGAATGTCTTGTACATGATGGATTCCATGTCCGTCATACGATTGTCATGCTACAGCTCAAAATTTGTCTGCACTGAGAATATGCAGAGGATTAGCATTTCATTATGACTCTTCATGGAGTACAAAGTAACGTCAGAGGAAGGAAATTTGATGTGGAATTTATCTAGGCAAGCATTAACTCTGTCCCCGTGGGATTCAGCCATTGAAGGTTATGCACATCTGTGGCACATATCCCAGTAATGGCATGTATCAGGAGAGATGGAGACTCTTTCAGTCAAGAGCAAGGAAATGTCTAAAGTTATGCTTATCTCTCTGATGTGATGTCAGCTTGGATTTGAATCCAAACTTGAGTTCAAACCTCTTTGTTATTCATGTGTTTTTTTCTGTTTTCTGATGCTGAACAAAGCATCTGGTTCCCGGTCGGGGAAACTCAGCTCTAAGGCAAGGGGAGGAGCTGGGTTTTGTGTGAGTTTCATTTTGCTAAACGGAATGGATGTAACTTCACATCTTATAGTCAGATCTTGGCATTAGTTTTCCAGACTCTTGGATTTACTGAGCATAGTAAATTTTAGGTAAGATCCTGAATACTGTCCCAAAGTTCATTCCATGTGATACATGATACTGTGATCCTTCTGTAGTTGAGTTAATTTTATCTATACTTTCTTGCCTTATTTTTTTTTTAGGATATGTATGATTTTTTATTTTTGCCTTTTTTTAATCATCAGGAACATTCCTTAATAATCATGGGCATTTGAATATAAAGAATAGTCCTGTAATGATACTGTTTAGCTCCCTCCGTATATTCAGATGCTCTTATGTCTTCACACTGACTTTTGTGTGTCAAAATTATTTTGGTGATTTCTAAGTCAGTTTCTCTCTGTTGGGGGTAATGATTTAATTCCTACAGTCGGCTGCCACATTTAGGGACCTGCTGAGCCTCAGAGTAGACCTTGTCAGTAAAACTGAGGCAGAAGTGGCTTTAAGTCTTTTCTGCATCATTTATCACTAAATCCGTTGCCCATTGAAAAGTGAGATTATATTTTTCTCTGTCTTCCTTTTCCTGCATGTGTACCTACAGAAATCTCACTTGTTGCCTTTTGCATTCTTTTCTATTTCCAACTCCAGTTTCAACCTCTGGCTTTCATTTCAAACCTGTATGCTTGAGCAGTATCTTTGTAGTTCTCCCAGGCTGCTGCTTCCCCCTTCTACCTTCTGTGTATTTCATTTTTGCATTTAAGCTCAGTCATGTGTTCCCTGTTCATCTATGCTGGCCAACTCCCATGATTACTAGACAGTCAGCACATTGGAAGGGACTGTTGTCCTTGAAGACCAGCTAGCTTTCCTAGGCTGTATAGGGAAGTTTTTTTCATGTGCCCCCACCAATCAGATTCCAGAAGAAGCTAAAATCTGATATGCTTGAAGTCCAGATCTGTAGTTCTGATATCCATCCAATTTTTAGTTTTTAGAAGAAGGCTTTGTGAGGCTTTAGGTTTGTTGGTCGGGTGGTCTGTAGCGGATTTCACCATGACGTCACCCATGTTGGTCTGTCCTTAACCAGCCTGCTCTTTGCTCCAAGGTAAAGTTCCATGCATGTTTACTGCTCCATTGCACCAAATTCAGCCCCTCCTGCTTGCCTTCCTGTCCCATCCATGCTAAAGGGCTTGTATCCATCTGTTGTTGCACTCCATTCATGAGTCATACACCATTACTTATCCATGATCCTAATGAGACCACAGCTCTGGAACTGTTCATTGGCAGTCCCTAATTTCTCCAGCTTGTTTCCAATGCAGTGTGCAGACACTTGCAATGAGTCTCCAGTCATGCAGTTTTCATAGCAGTAACGAGAGTGCCTCCATCTATATGGATTTTTCTGTGTGTGTCTTCATTCCCCCCAGGCCTCCACTTCTCTTCAGGTATTTTCAGTGCTCCCTACCAGCCTTGTTAAAAGCCCACATCAGTGAAGTATCAAACCATTTTGCAAAGAGGTGCTTCCCTGGCTTTGTCAAATGGCTTGTGTTTAGGGTAGCAGCAGTGTGAAGGTGGGGCAACACCAGCCTCTGAGCATGTGGCAAAGCTGTGCCTTGGATTGTAAGCACCCATTAGCTATGAAAACTATGCTGACATGCATTCCACCGCAACTTCATTTGTCTACACTGACTTCTAGACTTGCTCTAGTCAAGCTAATTCAGGGTAACAAAGGAATTATCTTTGTTTTTCCCAAATGGGTACTCAAGCTACCCTATTTTGATGTTACAAAAAGCGAAGGAAAGATTTTGTGCATTTATGAAATTGGATGTTGGGAGTCTGAACTCTGCATAGGCTGCTGGTTTCTGTCTTGCAGAAGCAAGATGCCATCTTAGTACCCCTGCAAAAGAGCTTCTCTGTGTAAGAAAACTCAGCTGTACTGTGAGCCAGAATACCCCTTCTTTGCTAGGGAAACTGAGTACCAAGTAGTGTTGTCTCCTAAACAATTTAGAATTCAGTAAATGCCATAGAAACCCTGTGTGGTTCTATAAAAGTCATCAGCTCACAAGCCATGCTGCTGCCTTGTGTCTTCTCTGTAGTGTTCAGTGACAGATCAAGAAGCAAGAGGTGCAAGTTGAAACACAGGAAATTCTACTGGAACATTGGAAAACAGGTTTTTACTGTGAGGATGGTTAGATACTGGAACAGCTTACCCAGAGAGGTTGCAAAGTTTCTGTCCTTGGTGACTTTCAAAGCCCAAATGTACATGGCCTTGAGGAACCTGTTGTAGCCAACTTTGCTTTGAGCAGGTAGCTTGGACTAAACAATGCCCAGAGGTCCCTCCCAGTTTTGATGACTCTGTGATAGTCATTACCATCAGCTAAAAAAATTATATTTGTTCAAGATGGTGAATCTTTCTGAGTTCTTGCAAGCATTCCAGACTTTTGACTTAAGAAGCTTTGTTATGATAATTTTGGAAAGGAAAAATAAGTGAAATAAGTGACACATCCCACTCCACTTGGAGCACTGACTGTTAAGGTGATCTGTCCTGTCTTTCCATAAATCCATTGAAGAAACCACCAATCTGAATTTGTTAAAATACTCTTATCTGTTGGTTGCAGTTGAGTTTGTATTTATTTATTTATTTATTTCCTTTATCTGAGCTCTGCATTAAGGTCAAAAGAAGAAATGATTACTAGGCAGAATCATACTAGAGTGAGCCATCAATGATTTTATGATGTTGATGCTATTCTTCATATTTTAGACATAAGCATAATTGTCAATGTTCAAAATTACCTGGTTTTGACATAGTCAGTTTTTGTAGTAAACATTTCTTTTATGACATTTCCATCATGAAAATCCTATGGATTGTTTAAAAAAAATCAAAAAAAATCATTTTGCATATATTTTTCTTGACCCATATTTTCTTAAACACTGCTTTACCTAATGACTTTTGTTACTCTTTTCCAGCAGGAGGAAAGAATAATCTTACTTTGAAGTATTCCTCCACTTCCTTTTTTCATCAGCTGTATGTACATTTCAAATACACACTTCATGGAACATAATAACGGAACAAATTGATTCTATTTTTTTAATTCTCGCTTTTTTTTTTTAATATTGACTACAATACTAAAATATTGCTTTTCTGCCTGAAGTCAATCCTTTCAGAGTCCTTGCATTACACAAGACTAGGACTTTTGTCACATCCCTTTACAATTACCTTTGGTCATCTTAGAATATTTGCTTTCTTTTTCATCATCAATATCTTTATATTTCAATTCAACCTATAGTCATGCATTATTACTATTTTTCTTCACCTCCTCCTTCCTGTTTTCAATGTAAGGTATGTAGAAATAAAGATGACACTATAAAGCCAAATTGAATAGACAAAATAAAGAGCATGTCACAGAAAGGGATATATTATACAACTGAGTAAGTATATAGGTAGTTTGTTAGAGTTGTGGTAGCACCCTAATTTTCCTTCTTGATCCCCACTGAGAGTGTGTGGATGTGGTTACTCAGTTTCTATTGCCTATAAGAAAATCAAAAAGCCAACATACATTCTTCTGGATAGGAAATTATTTTGTATTGGTGGTGCCTTTGATAATGGAATTAAGGAGAAGTAAGGAGATAAACCTGATTACATCTGAAAAGTGGCTCAAGTGAAAATTACAAAAAGGCCATATGACAGAGCTGAATGTCAGTGACAAAAGGAGGAGAAAAAATGTTCAGAATTGTACTGCAGAAAGCAGCCTGACACAATCAATTCCTGATATTTCTGACTGAAGTGACCTCTTGTTTTTGTTTCTGTAAGTCTAAGTTTCTTTTTGTCATTGATCCAGTACAAATAAAGTCAACAATAAGTCTGTTGAAACCTCAGTCTGTTTTTGTGATTTTTTTTCCTGTTCACTTTGAGTGTTTTTCATCTCCTTTTCTATCTCTGTTGAAATGTGTTTCCTTCTGGTTTGCCAGTGCAGTTAGGTTATCACTATATATTGTCTGTTGGCTTAGTGGGAAAGTAAATCTTGGCAAGTTAACATGGGAGTTCTGTTAAAAAACTCAGGAGTCATTGAGTCATCTCACCAAAATCCACTGGCTCTGTTACAACATTGAATAACTATGTAACTTTATCTAAACAGAAGCAAATGCTTATAAAAATGTTATCACTTCAGTGATTTAGAGGTGCCATCAAATACATCAGACTGCCTTTCCAATGATATTTAAAACCAAAGAATATCTGCAGAAAGTTCACTCAGCTGCCTTTACAATGAAACAAGTGATCTGATACTGGAAAAGAGTCTCCTATGAAGCTGATTCACAGTCCTCTGAAGAAATTCAGTGCTATTTGTTAGATATATGTCTAGAAGGCTTTATTCTAGATTAGATTATTGGATTCTGAAACAAGTCACAAAGTCCACCAGGTCAGATAAAGCTCATAGTATGTACCTTAAAAACACGTTATCCAAGAAATAAATATTAAAAATTTAAATATTTATTTTGATCAACATTCTGCTTAACAAAATCACAAGAAGTTCTTTATATACATTATTAATATCTACACTGAGGTTATTTTTGTGGAAAGAACCCAAAGGTATCAGTACAAGATGTTTCTTTATCACACAGTTCCCCAAGAACCAATCTAGCTGGAATAAATACATGGCATTATAAAATCAGTGTTTATTCATGGGGATAAAAACCCAAGATGAATTAGACACTTACATTGCACAGAATGGAGAAATTCCCTTTAAGGACCTGAAATTCTCTGGGAAAAATCAAGGCCCAACACAGAGCACATGCCTGCAGAAGAGGATCTTGTCTCCACAATACTCATTTAAGCTTAGGTGAGTAAAACCTGGTGGCGTTAAAAGTGCTCCATCCCTCCACTCTTATACAGAAAACATAGCAAGTTGGTGCCTTTTCCCTGAGTGCCTGATACTGATGCTCAAGCTAGCTGACTAGAGCACAGCCATAAGGAAATCTGTGAGCTGCAGCAGCTGATTGGAACTCAGCACAAAACCTCTGCTAAATTGCCAGCAGGGTGCTGCACTGTGGCACGCTCAATGAAACACTATGGTTGTTCTGCAAAGGAGGCATTCTTTTTTAACTTGTATTTATTGTTTATGAACAGTGTTTTCTGGCAGTCTTGTAAAAGCCTCCAAGCTTTTTATAATGACCTGCTTTTCTATTCCTTCCTGTAATGAATAAACTGGCAAGGATATAAGCATCAGCAAAGGCATGTTGCTAAATGAGTATCAGTAGACATGGTCCTCAGCATATTATCCCCGTACTTTGTGAATATAATTCATCCTTATAATAAAATATTATCTCACAGCAAGCCATAGTGGGGCTGGAACACCACAGACTAATCAGTCTGCAGTGATTGCTTGTATCAGCCTGAGCCTCCTTGCTCCACAGCAGAAACAACAAATCTTATATCACATCTGGCAATTCTGGTTTATGAGTGCAGTTATACGTACTAGGGCCTAATGGTATTAATATAAATAAAAGTAGTAAGTTTAAACAAAGCCATGCAATGGGAACTTTAATTACTCAGCTGTACTAAAATTTGTTAACCTGTTAATAGTACTGTGAGCTAAGAGATACCTAAATTGCTCTCGGTATTTTTCCCCCACCTTGATTTCTTAAGAATTAGCAAAATGTTTAAGTAATGTTACACACATGGCAACTTGTTACACACAATTTATTTTGACAGAATATTTACAGACTTATGCAAATTAGAGGTAACTTTCACAACAAAATCCTTGGCTATGCAGAGTTCTCTAATAACGATGTTGAGGACTACAGCTTAATTAGCTATCTTTTGGTATTATGAGTATTTAATTTTAAATTAGCCATTTTGTGAGGCATACTCATGTTGTCCTGTGGTAGATTGATCCTGTCTGGCTGCCAAACACCCATATGCCACTCTCATTCCACCTCCTCAGCATGACAGAGGAAAGTATAAGAGGAAAAAATTGGTGAATCAAGATAAGGACAGGAAGATCACTCACCAGTTACTTTCAGAGGCAAACAACCTTGTCTTGGGGAAGATTAATTTATTGCCAACTAAAAAAATAGAATAGGATAGAAACAAAGACAGAACTAAAACTAAATCTGCCCTGTTTCTTCCCAAGCATAGCTTTAATTTTTCATTCATGACTCCTCTGCTTTCTCCCTTGCCCCGGCAACGCAGAGAGATGGGGAACAGGAGTTGCAGTCAGTTCATAATACTTCCTCTCTGCAACTCATTGCTACTTACACACTACCTCTGCTACCCCTCCCACAGGCTGCATTTTTTCATGGACTGGTCCAGCAAAGTTTCCTTCCATGGGGTGCAGTCCTTCAGGAACAGACTGCACCAGTGTGGGTTCTCCACAGGGTCACAGGTTCTACCAGAAAACCTACTCCAGCATGGGATCTGCTTCCCACAGGTCCACAGGTGCTGTCAGGATCCTGCTTCAGTGCTCTCCGTGGTATGCAGCTTCTTTCAGGGCATGTCCACCTGCTCCACCGTGGGGCTCTCCATAAGCTGTAGGTGGATATCTGCTTCGTTGTCATCCTCTATGGGCTGCAAGGGGACAGCCTGCCTCACTGAGGTCTTCCCTCCATGGGCTGCAGAGGAATCTATTCTAGTGTTGGAGCACCTCCTCCCCCTCCTTCTTCACTGACCGTGGTGTCTGCAGAGTTGTCCCGGATTGACTCTGCTTTGGGCAGCAGTGGGCCCATCTTGGACCCAGCTGGAACTGTCTGTGTGCAGTGTAGAGGCATTCCTTGGCCTCTCTGCAGAGAAAACACCCCTGCAGTCTCCACTGCCCCCCATCAAAATCTTGCCACATAAATCCAATACATATCCTTAAGAAATTTTTTTAAGGATTGAAATATTTGTAGCTTACAATATGTGCAATGCTTGAAACAGCAGGTTACAAAGACGTACAATGTGAACACGTGAATCCTGTGCCAAACACATGGAATAATAGTAACGATGAGAACTTGCATAAGGCATAGAGCAGATGCGGCGTTTTTTCTCTAGTGAAATACAGTGAGGATAAAGTGGAAAAAAGTCATTGACACTGGCATGCCTATGGAGCACAGAGATCCTTGAGCTAATCTTCACTGAGCTGAAAAATCCGTGTAGAAAAGCGAAGGGCCATGTGGCTGCACCAGCTGGTGTCCACAAATGTCTTATCCACACACACATGCCCCACTTCAAAACAACCAGGATTTGCCAGATCTTCTGGCTTGTGCTGGGCCAGTTTGCTGGCAGCATCACAGGAGGCCTAACAGGCTGAGCACATCCAGTAGTGACTGAGAGTTGATGGTGCAGCTGGGCAAGTGTGACATGTTTCATACCCTGCCTTTTGGAGGGAAAATCACACTGCTCATAGAAAAATAGAATAATTTCATTTGGAAAAGACCTTTAATGCCAAGTCCAACTGCAAACCTAACACTTCCAAGTCAAGCACTTAAACCTGTCCCAAAGTGCCACACCTACACATCTTTTATATATCTCCAGAGTTGGTGACTCAATCACATCCCTGGACACCCTGTTTCAGTACTTGACAATCCTTTTGGTGCAGAAAATATTCCCTAATATCCAATCTAAACCTCCCCAGCTGCAACATGCAGAAACCTCCTCTCACCCTTATTACTTCTGGTATTGACTTTTGAATGTGCAGTGTACTGGACTTACCTGACAAGGTGATTTTTTAAAGTTGCATCTACTTCCACATATTACTGGAATTGTGCAGCATATTCAGATACATTTTGGAATGAAAATATTTTATCGAATTTCATGATAAAAAGTCAGCACTGTACCCTTGTTAATTTGATGAGTACCAAGTTCATTCAATGTTGTGAACTTCCCATAGTTTCAGTTCTCAGAGCGAGTTTTCACATCCAGTAATGCACTTGACCACATTACATTGTCCATGTTTCATTGATGAACTTTTTTGTCAGAGGAACAGCATGCTCTGGCAGATATGCACATATTCTGTCTACTGTGTTTCTTGCTTGCACCAGGATTTCAGATTTATCTCCACATGCCTCAAACTATAATTTTAATGTGAGCATCTTGGAGTAGAGCTCTGTGACAAGAGGAAAATGTAAAAGCAAATTCTCATACAGTAACTAAATTCTGTAACAGCAAACTCACAAAATCTCCCTGCAGAGCTCTGTGTAGAACACAGCAGAGATTTTATCTTTTTTTTTTTTTTTTGTAAGGTCACATCTTTAGAAAGGCTCCTCATGCCTTTGACTGTACTTCACACAGCATTAAAAACAGTGCTACTTCAGCCTTTTCAGTCAGATGCTTTTGGGAATATGTGGAGGTAAAGATCTCAAAAAAGATCATCTGCAGCAACATATTAACTTTGTATTGGATATTGGATGTTCACAAGGAAGATGTCCAAAACAGATTAATTAGGCACGACATCTTTTCTTCATTATGATTTGGAATATTTCTACTTCCTTTAATAATCAGCTTTGGGGAGGATGAAAGCCTGCTTTAATGCAGCAGATGGGAGAACATCAGGGATGGTTTTAGTACACCTACTGCCTTTGTAAACATAACTCTTTGATCTAATTTTAAGTCACATCACATCCACAGAAAGTCCAATCTCAGCGTTTCCTTCTCTTTTCTTTACATTAAATTACATTGTTGTTACACAGATAAATCTATATGATTCACAGGATGTGAACAGATTGACAGAAGAAACCCACATTCTTTGTCTGCTGCCTGCCTATCCTTAAATGTAGCTCAGAAACATGAGTTATAGACTATAAAATAGTTGTAGCTTCTTGCAGAAAAGGACGGTTGTGTCAGTACAAACTCTGGAAAATCATGGAAAAGAGAGTGTTTCTAGTTCCTCCTGGACATGAGTGACACAATTTAGTTTAACTTAATCTTCAGACACTGGAATCATTTAAAAAAGAAAATAGAACAATATGCAGAAGATTTTTTGTTTCTTTTACCATTCGAAGACTCAATCACTTTCACCTGTAGTTAGATCACATCTTATTTGATATTACCACCCCTTCGAAGAAAAGGCTGAGGAAGACATGGTGTTCATTTCAGGAAAATTATCAATATTTTGTACTATTAAAATAATTCAAGATATAAGTTTCCTTTCAAGCCATCCATTGGAAATCTGTAAACTTTAGGTTTCAATTGTTTAGTCAAAGCACCATTCAGCTTGTTGGTGCACCTCAGTTTTGAATCAAATTTAAGAGAAGACACTCTGCAATGAGTAGTCTCCTCTGAAGGGTTTCAGTAATCCCCCTCCACCAACAGAAAAATGAATGCTAATAGAGGAAAGTGAAAAAAACCCCAAACCCACCATTTATTAACAACAGACTGCCCATAAGGCTTACCTCCTGCCCCATGCAGACACACACACAGGAACAAAGACCCAAAAATGCCCTAAGAATGGGGGAAATGTTGAAGACATACCCCTTCTTATGAGGGGTGCAAGATGGCACTGGCTTTCACACTGAGGGAAGTGGAATGTCCACGAAGGAGTTCCAGCAGGAGGCAAAAACTGGCAGTTCTCTGGTGCCTACCTCCTCTCTTGCTGCAGATGAAGCAGCTGGGCTGGGGCGTCTTGTGTGCTTTTTCTCCCTGGTTCGGCTCCTCAAGGCTTGTGGCTGGAACGGGGTGACCTGCTCCTGTCGGTCCTGCCTCTCCAGTGTCGCACCAGCAGCTGTTCAGTTCACCTCAAGGCAGCCCAAAGATTGCTACTGCAGCTCCTTCAAGCCAGAGAAGGGAAAAGCTTTTTTGTCTGGGCCAACAAAACTAAGCTAAGCCAAGCAAAGCCAAACTGCACAGTGCCATGGAATGCCTGGGCAGGGAGGCTTCAAAAAATGCCCCCTAAAAGCCCAAAGCTCCCGCTCCCCAGACCCCCCCCCCCCCCAGTCCTCGGCCGTAAAGATACAGCAGCCATTTTTGGGCATAAACTGGAGGATCATGGAATAGACTGTCCTATCACTCCAAGACACGGTGTCAATTCTGCAGGTGTGCATGTGCTGAGGCAGTCAACAGATGAAGCTATTTGAGCAGCAGTTAATGTGGAGGGTGTCTTGGTTTGAGACAAATTAGGAGGACACCTGAGGCGATCTGTTAACCCACTGCTTTTCTGATTTCACACTGCTCTCCTACTGTTCCCTGCCCTAGTCCTGGCCACGCCCTTGGGCTCTCCCCATTGGTTCCTGTACCCCAACCCCGCCCAGGGACCGCCCCATGGTCCCTGAAAAAACCCCTTCGCGCCCAGACCATGAGGTCTCTCTGCCTCTGGGGATCACAGGGACAAGATGGGAATGAAGTCCTCACAAGCCCTCATGGGAGACCCTTCTTGCCTCCTTTGCCATCACTGATTGTAATGCTGATAGCTGCCGGAGCAAGATCGCGGGAACGTCTGAAATGGACTACAGGATGCGACCTGGTCGCATTGCCCTAAGCTGCCCCATTGTGCTCTCAGGAAGCTACAGCCTGCTAAGCTAAATTTAGCGATTACAACAGAAACCTCCTGAGACGAACATATTCTCTAATAGAAGGCAGGTTTCAGCAGCCCCTCCCCCACAGGTTTGAAAGGAATTTCTTGAAGGAAAGTGAAAAAAGGACTACTTATTTAACAAGCAGAGTGCCAGCACAGGGCACAGGAAGAAAAAATGTGTAGTGTTAGATAATAAATCTTCCCGTTGTGGAGAAAGATGGTGTATTTTTTTAGAGTCCTGCTTGGCTTCTCCTGAGGTGTTCCAGAGCTGGGGTGCAGCATCCCAAGGCTTCCTCTCTAGGCTGCGGCTTGGGGCTCCTGGTGATGTTTGGGTGTTTCAGACTGAAGCAAAGCTGAACAGTTCCAGAAGACGGAAGAAGACGAAGAAGACGAAGAAGAAAGAAGAAAGAAGAAGAAGAAGAAGAAGAAGAAGAAGAAGAAGAAGAAGAAGAAGAAGAAGAAGAAGAAGAAAAAAAAAAGAAAAAGAAAAAGAAAAAGAATAGAAGAAGAAAATGAAGAAGACGAAGAAGACGAAGAAGACGATGAAGACGAAGATGAAGACAAAGAAGAAGACAACGAAGAAGAAGATGAAGATGAAGAAGATGAATAAGAAGAAAAAGATGAAGAAGACGAAGAAGAAGAAGAAAAGGAAGAAGCAGAAGAAGAGGAAGAAGAACAAGAAGAAGAAGAAGAGGAAGAAGAGGAAGAAGAAGAAGACAATAATGACCCTTGCAACTTAGTCAGCCCTGGCTGATTTTAATAACTCTAAATAAAAAGAAGTATGGTATGTTTTCCCTGCCTATGCATATTGCACTGTGGCAGCATTCACAGCCAGGTATAAAAGACAATGGTGTATAATACGAAAATAACAGATGTTGAGTCATTGACTCATCATTCAGTCACCGTATGTGTCCCTTATAGAAAACTAAATTTCTTTCTACCCTCATATCCCTAGATCAACTGCAGTGTTTTATCCTGGGAGATTGTTCCACTGGACATCTGCATAGATTTACATTCACATTCTATGATGAACTGTATGACAACAGTGGAGAAAATTCATTCCATCAGTGTTCAAAAAATGGAGTTCTGATGGTAAAAGCTGTAGGACCCGTGATTGTTGCAGGCAAGCTGACTGTTAATGTAGTCCTTTTGGTTCCTTGGAGGCTCCCAAAATTCCAACACCAACTGCATCCAACCTTAAAGCAAATAATCATTTGATTTGCTCACACACATATGTGAAATCAGCTGTTGTTTTCATTGATGATTCATTTAGACTGTCAACCAAACAATGTGAAGTTCTAAGACCGGGAGAAAGATAAGTCAGAGAATAAGAAAATAAATAATCATTTAGGACAGAACTGAATATAACTAAAAAAGGTTAAAATTAAAAATTAGAGCCATTGATAAATATTGCAGGGTGATAGTGAACAGAAGGAAGTGAACATCCATTTATTAGTCATGATTGGAAATATTAGCAAAACCTGGAAGTTCTAGAACAGTATTGGAATAGTCCCATGAAGATGTCCCTCAGCAAAGCAGAGATGCCTTAGGGAGTCTTTCCTGCTGAGGATGTCAATGAAATATCTAATAATATATTCCCTATTGTTCATCCCATTCCCACTATATTACAAACACAGAGGTATGGAAAGGTACACACACATAGGTAGGTATCTATGTACTTTTATAGATATTTACACACAGACACACAGACACTAGCAACAACTGTCAAACAAGTGAACAAGAATTTATTACCTAATTTTAATGACAAGTAGAGGCCTAACTTCCTTAAGTTCCTTTGAATAAAATCTCATATAGCATTATCATGTTGGCAAAATATAAAATAATTGTGATGTCTCTCAGCATAAAAGTGTTTTGATTGTTTTATTTTTTTATTTTTTTTTCACAGAAAACATATAAATTATTTAACAATAAAAAGAAGTTTTGGCAATTCACAGTTCCACCTAATTCACAGTTTTTGTATAAGAAATGTGTCAAATTAAATTTAGTTTCTAAGGTCAGCAGGCTGTACATTTCCCCTCATATTCTCTTATATCATTACTTTAAATGAAAGCTCATCTGTTACTTCTGAAAGATAATGCATAAATAAAAGATAATGCATAAAAATAAAACATAATGCATGTGTCACAATTTAAAATATCAAATTGGAAGTTACTGTTAAACTGATGGGGGATGGTGTGCCTGAGATGGGGATATGCTTTTCACTGTTTGTGACCACCAATGTGTGAGAACAGCTTTGTGGAGATGATGTTTCTAATTTGTCATAACTTTTGAGCAGATTCATGGGACAGCATGTCCCAGGGGCTGGGGGATAGACTTAATAATAAATCTCAGACATTTAGACAAATATTCTTTCTGGACTGGATTGTCTGTGTAGTTCATTGCCAGAAAATAAATGAAATTTGCTATTTACAAGGTAATGTGCTCTTCCATCACTGCTCATCATCTGCTGTTTTAAGGATCCTTGAAGTCATGATGTGAAGGCTGCATTAGGTGAAAGGACATTTTCTGAATATTGCAAAGACTGTTTTTGTCAGACTGTATTGTGAACCGCTGCCTCGCAGAGTAGGCAGCTATAAATGACAGCAGTAAATGCATGGAGTAAAATGCATCACATGAATAAGTGCTTAGGACTTCTTAGAAATATGATCAGTTTGCTACTACTGAAGAAACCAAACGAGTTTCTGACACATCATTTCTTGAGAAAGAAGAATCTTGTTATATAATAACACTGTAACACAAATACATTCTGGAATATCTTTTAATTTTTACATTTTTTTAAATGAAAGGCTGCAAGTCTGTCAGTATTTTCTTGTATACACTGAATGTGTAGTGAATATTGACTATGCAATATTGGATGAGATTCCTTAATTTTATATGCATATGTTTAAAAGTTAAGTATCTGAAGTGAGATGGAAAGATCC
Source organism: Aphelocoma coerulescens (assembly GCF_041296385.1). NCBI lineage: Eukaryota > Metazoa > Chordata > Aves > Passeriformes > Corvidae > Aphelocoma > Aphelocoma coerulescens. The sequence goes on along the minus strand of NC_091013.1, from coordinate 56,951,086 downwards.
CTCTATTGTCAAATGAAAAGTTATGGACATGCCTATCAAAGATCCATTTAACTGGAATCCTTGCCCTCCTTCGGAAGAGTTGAACCATGCTCTGGAGGGGATTTCTCTCCATTAACGTAAGGGCAGGTCAGGATGAAAAGTTCTGACTTTCAAACATCTACAATAAAGGCAGGCAAATCCCACACATTATTTCCAAAACTAGGTGATTTAAAAGACCAATTATTATCAGTATTTTGTGTGATTCACCAAGAATCTTGGTTTATTCTGGAATTCTGAAACTTATGGACAAATAAAAAACCTTATGTATAAGAAAATTTTAAAAGTTTTGTTTTGTTTGCTTTGGTTTTTTTTAGATTTTGGGGGTTTGTTTAATGGTTATGTACCAAAGAAATTAATGTTGAGGGATTGGACAGAGATGGTAAATGGATACAAGATCTTGCTTTAATTTGTTATCTTCAAACATAAATCCAGAATTTTAACTGAAAACAAAAATAACAATTTTCAAAAGGCATAAGAGGTAAAGATATTTTTATCAAATACATTAAGAGACTTTGTAATTCCTTACTGCAAGACATGAGGCAAGCAGAAACATGGAATACTAACATTTAGCCCTTTTACTCAACTAGAATGGGACCAGGCAGGCATTTTTGATAAACAGATTTCAGCTGAGAAAGACTGATATGTTTTCCCCAATCCATTCAAGATAAATAATTAAGATATTGGGGTCCTCCCAGGCTACAGGCTCTTGTAATATCAGTATTGTTTCAAAAGAAGGTGTTTTGTAAATTTAAATTTACAGGCTACTTGGTCAAGAGTCAAGTAAGTGAGATTTCTACATCTGTTTTTGGAGCTATGAGTACAGACATATTTGTGCATACAGATCTTATACACTTCATAGTCTATCATTTTCCATAGAGAGGGGTTATTTTGCATAATAGGAACTGATATTTATTCACTGTAAATTGTTTTTTTGCAGTAGGAAATTATCTGAAAGAAAAGAGGGATTTTAGGGCTCCTCAGACAGAAGGCCATTCTTTATTTTGTCCTTATGTCAACCTTTTTCTCCTCTTTGCTTCTTTTTGTTTTGGTTGTTTGGTTTGTTTTTCTTTTTCATGTCTTGTTCAGTGTCAGGAAAAGGAGCTGCACAGTTCAGCAAAGCACAGCACAGTTGAATACTTGCAGGGCAAGAAGGAGTGGAAACACTGATGAGGATGTTCAGGCAGCACTTTTGACACTCACTGTTAGTTACAAAACCTGAATATTAAGTCACTCTGAGAAACTGGAAATTATTTATCTTCAAAGCAAGAATTTTTGTTATCTAATTGCTAGCTGCATAATTGCCAAGGTTACAAGACAACATTCTTAAGTTAAAAATATTTCCTTTGCTGTATAAGGTGTTTCATTTCTGATCTCTGTGGAATTACACATTATATCTATAGTTAGTTAGGATTTTGCTTACGGACCGTAAAGCCTCACAACGTTGTCTCTATTTTGCAAGCAATATCTTTAAGTAGGTTGTGTTAATAGTGTCTTGAGGGCTGATAAGCAGATGTGTCTTACATTGCAGCCAGTGAAGAGAATTGTGTATTCTTACCCAATAGTGTTTGGTTCATATTAAAGTGAAATTACTGAAAGCCATATTTCCTACAGGTGCATGTATTTCCTGTGCTGGGGGCCCTAGAGCTGGACGCAGTGCTCCAGATGGGAGCTCTGAGAGCAGAGTAGATGGGCAGAACCACGTCCCATAACCTGTTGGCCACTCTTTGGATGCAGTCAAGGGTGAAATTTGTTTTCTGGGCTGCAAGTGTGTATTGCTGGTTCATGTCCATTTTTTCATCCACCAAAACCTCCAAGTCCTTCACATCAGAGCCATCTCAATCTGTTTATCTGCTGTATTGATAACAGGGGCTGCCCTGGCACAAGTGCTACACCTTGCACTTGGCCTTGTTAAACCTTATTAATTTTTCAGGGACCCCATTCTTCAGGTTTTTCCAGGTTCCTCTGGATGGGATTTTGTCCTTCAGGTGTGTCAACTGCACTACTCAGCTTGGTGTTTGAAAATTTGCTGAGGGTGCCCCACTCTGTTATAGCAATGAATGTAATAAACAGAACAGGTCCCAGTACTGACCCTCTGACACCACTCATCACTGATTTCCATCCAGACATTGACCATTACCCTCTGCATGTGACCATCCAACCAATTTCTTATCCACCTAACAGTCCACCCATCAAATCCATCTCTCTCCAATTTGAGAGAAGGATGTTGTGGGGGACCATGTCAAAGGCTTTACAGATGTCCAGATAAATGACATCTGTAGCCCTTCCCCTGTCCACTGATGCAGTCACCCCATCACAGAAGGCCACTGGGTTGGTCAGGGAGGACCTGACCTTGGTGAAGACATGCTGGCTGTCCTGAATCATAGCAATGCCTCTAGAAGGCTTTCATGAAGGTTCCATGATCTTACCAGGCACAGAGGTGAGGTTGACAGGTCAGTAGTTCTCAGCTTGCCTAAGTATAGGGAAAAAGATGTTTGGGTCTTAGCTATGCATTTCTAGATTTCCTTCCTTTTAATATAGCCCCAGTGAAATCTGGTTTTCAGATGCTTTTTCTGTGCTTAGTAGATTTGTCAATTAATTTAACAGTAAAGGCTTCTTTATTTGTGTTTATTATCTTTTTACTTTGTAGTGCACAGTCAGATTAACTTAATTTGTAGCAATATATTGTCCTCTTCTTCACTTAAAAAACTGCACTACAGACTGAATGTAATGATTTCACTTGACTGTAATGCTTGAACTACTTTATGCTTCTGTGCTTAATACAGCTCTTGACTGGTATGATTCCTTTCAGAATTTTGTGGCAGCTTGACTTTGAATGTGGCTGAGAAGTCAGATTTATTTTCACTGCAACAGTCTGCCACAGCATTTTGTGTATGTTTTTCTTTTGCCAAGTACAGGGCTTTCATGTTTCTCTCCACCCCCCCTTAAAGAAATGGCTTTGAAAACAACTGGCAGTTTGCAGTCCTGCTATTCAGTGTTTCAGTTCTGGATTTTTAAGCTGGTTATATACCAGCATATTCTCTTTTATGCTTAGAGCTACTGCCCAGTTCTAAACATAAGCCATAGCAGTCAGTAAGCTCTATTTTCAGGAGATAAAAATTAAAAACAGAGGAGAAACAGGAAGAATGACACGTACATTTCCAGTTTCCTCTATCACTTTTACTATTAGTTTCACGTTACTGAACTGAACTAGGTCTCTGTTTTGAAGATAGTGATTTTTTAGATTTAAAAAACCTACACAAACCCTGAAAGAATTTTCTTTTTATTTCTTAGAGGTGATTATAGGGAAATTGGCCTGTTAATGGAAAACCAGAGAAGCAGTAGCATATAACAAATATCTTTTGCAAAGATTTTGAATATGCTTGTTTCTTGAACATGATTTGTCTTAAGCAGCTAGGAGATAAGATAGACACCTTCATTCATCACTGTGCAAGCATGTGATAGCAGTTATGGGGATGAAAGCATTCCTTATTCTGCTCTATCACACTGTCAGCTCTGGGGATTCTATTCTATTTTGTTGTTTTTTTTTTTTTTTTTTTTTTTTTCTCTCTTTTACTTAAAGCAAAAAACCAGTAAATATTTCATTCCTAGCTGGTTTTACACTGAATCTATATGAAAGTCAATATTTCTATGTAGTTAAATATGCATATAATTTTCAAATCAACAGTTTTAATATGGGCCATTTAAATATTAACAGCTAAGCATATCTGGGAATAGCATTTGAATGTTTCTGTGATTGAGTCTAGTTTTGTGTGCTGAAAATTCTTCCTGCCTCTCTTTTAGCATCGGCATGGTGAGCCTCCAAAAGCAAAGGTGTTAATTGAGGCTGTTGCTCAAGGAAGACCTCAGCCCTTGGAAAGGTCTTTTTGTACAATCGTATGAATGGTTTTGTTAAACTAATAGGGAAACAGAAAATTCATCAGTTTCAGTTCTAACATGGCTAGTTTTCATATCTAGTCCTTTTTATCAACGAAATTCTAGAGATAACAATATGAGTAGGAGTGTGACCCTAACTTCCAGTCTCTTTCATTGCTTTGTGGAGGCATGTGTATGTGGGTGAAACCAGATGATGACGACAGCTGTGAAATATTATCAGTCATCTGATCCTTTGAGTGTACTGTCAGGAAAAGAAGAGAAAATAAATATTCTCAAGTTTCAAGGGACATGGAATACAGTTTGATGTGAGCCTTTCCAACTGAAACTGTAGATGACTTGATATAAAATATGCTTACTGAACACGGTAATGAAAATCCTTATCAACCCAATTCAGAGGATTAAAGATTAATCATCTCACATTAGAATAAGAGTAGCTTTAATCTCCCTCTCACTTTACTCTTGATTTTTCAGTGTCTTATGCAAACAAAACCAAATAATATAGGTAATCTAGACTGTACTTCCTGTTTCTTCCACCTATCAAAAAGTTAACAGAAAATTAAAAATCAATAAAAATCCAAAGAGTAAAATATTCAGTCAGTCAATCAAAAACCTAGTGAAATAAGATTAAAGGATAAGGTTTTTTTGTTTTTTGGGGTTTTTTTAGAAAAACATTGAAAAAATATTGGGAATTTATATTTTTGTTTGAATATGCCTTTTTAAGAAAAAAGGCTCATTAAATTTGTGTGTTTTATTTAAAGCAAAATATGGGCAGAAAAGCAAAATTAATTTTTTCATTATTGTAATACATAGACTTCCTTATGATTAAATTACAGAAAGTAATAGCTAGGTTCTACTTCTAGTTATTTCAACAACTTACTTCAAATGGTGGTTTTGAAGCTTATTCTCACTTGCCTTTTTCAAAAGAGCTCTCAGTTAAAAAAGAGAAAAATGTTATTAATAGTTTGCTTCAAGGATCTTTGGCTCCACCTTGTGTCTGTTGTGTTTTCCTAAAGAAGGTGGTGTGTCATGGCAAAATGTGAAAGAAAAATATGGATGAAATTTTCTGCTTAAACTTAGACGGAAGATTTACCTTTGGCATCTGTGGTGTTGAATTTAACCTCACTGTCCACTAAAGAGTGATGAAACTCAGAAAGCAGTGTATTTTCCATTTTTTAATAATTACAATATTTAAAAGACAATAACATTTCAAACAGAGAGATACATAAACCACTCAGAAGTGTTTTCTATGTATACCAGTAAAGACATTATTTACTGGAATAAATCTTCAATTGATGTAAATGAATTGTTGAATTTAAGTAAAGTTTGACTAAGGAGGTAGGAAAAGTATCAAATGTCAGTGTGCTCTGCTCATTTAGGGCTGTGCCTAAACTTTGAAAGAACCTGATTTTACAAATCACCCTTTCAAATTCAGCTAGGCTTGTAACAGTTTTATGAAAAACCATCTCGTTTTTTTATGTTCTACTGTACAGAGATTCTTTCTCCATGAAAGGATCATATGAAGGAGAAGTGTCTGGCCTAACTTTAGGCAAATGTTTTTCAGATAAGTCACACTTATAATTTCAGTTCCTGTATCCTGACTTTTTATGTCTTTCTCCTAGTCTTTAAAGTTATGCTGGCAATTATGTGGTGAACAATAACTGCTAGAACAGCAAGTGGTATGTAGTGAATGGGAATATTTCATAGAGTTATCTTTCTAAAATCAATCAGTGTTTCCCTCTTCCCTTTTAGGTACTGACAGTGGGAATCAGTTGGGGGTGAGGGGGGCTTGTCCTGTTAGAAGTGAATGTTACACTTCGCTATTTCATTTCTGTGCCTTGTCTTGTGGTGCACATCAGACCATCCAGACTCCTCTAATGAATGTCAGAGATACCAGATAAGAGTTTGGGCTTTTGGAAACTTCCCTCTTGAACTTTTCAGAGACCTCACTATATGAAATGGGTGTCCCAAAGCAGCCAGTAGTGACCTAAAGGAACAGGAGTATCTCAGTTCTTCTAATTTACCCAGTGTATTTTAAGTGCAATAGATTACACGGAACGAACATATCGGAAAAGAACATTTTAGTTTACACCCTAGGAAGAAATTGAATGTGTTCGCAATAAACAACCTGTGTTTTCTCAGCTTTCTCTGTTAATTTCATTCCTTGCTGTATTTGCTCAGCTATTTCCATTTACTCAACTTTTGTTCTTCAGTTAGTTCTAAGATATTAAGTTTGGGTTGGTGTTTTGGTGGGTTTTTTTTTGGTGGTGGTTTTTTTGGTTGGTTGGTTGGTTTTAGGTTTTTTTGTCCTCTTTGTCTTCTGTGGGAATTTTTTCTTGGGCAAGAGATGCTACTGGGAATTTATATTAGTTTTTATTCCTAAAACATTGAGACATCAGATTTTGTTCCATGATTTGTATAAACATCCACCTGTTTTTTCTTCCTGTTTTGTTTATATGGTTTGGAATTGTAATGCATTGTTACTAGTCTACATCACTGAAGAGAAGATTTTGCCCATCTGAACTTTAATCCACCAAACTATGCCATAATTTTTAATGCAAAGTTATTTTTTTACTCCCTTGTTAAGGAAGGCAATATGGAAAATAATTGCATAGACTAGAGTCCTGCATTACAAAATTAATTACAAAATTAAGCTCAACCAGACAGAAAAAAATAAGTGAGTGCTCTGTAGGGCAAGAAAGGAAAGAAAAAACTTCTGTGCTCATTTTATTATATTTTCCTCCAAGTTACACATTTTTCTTTCCCCAGACCTCTTCCTCCCTTGTCCCTGGGATCATAACAAATGTTGCCTTCTCTGAAGCAGGGGAAAATGAAGGACTCAGAAAACTGCTATGCAGTCCAGAACATGGGACCTCATTATTGACATTGCTGCTCTCTTTGGCTTCTGTTAAAGCGCTGTCATTTCCTGATATACAAGCCCACAGTTTGAATGCTGATCACCATGGTAGCTAGAGAAAGATGTCTATGAGAATGAGTCAGTCTTGTGTAGAGTTTTTCAGTAACCTTCAGGGGCTTAAATGTTCAACATTGCTGGTTTAAGGCCAATGGAATCTGGCCTAACTGTTCTTTTTCTTTTCTAGCCACACAGCTTCTTTTCTAGCCCACACAACTTCATAAAAAAGATTCAAAATTGCCCTCAGTCATAAGAAAGAAAGTTAAAATATAGCTAGTAAGGCATTTTGAGCTTAATTTTATTAAGAGCTGATTACTACAAGGTACCTTAGCAAAGAGGCTTTGCTAGTAAAAGTGCCACTATTTTTCATGGGCATACTGATAACACCAAGACTCTTCGCTTCCTGCCTAGAAGTAAACAGACACACATGCCATACTCAATGCAGCTACTCCCAGGTACGTCATTCAAACCATCAAGAAGTCAGGAGAAGTCAGAACTAGATAAAGGAATGACCAAAGCAAATCCCATAAAAAATGAAGGTCTGCATTATCAAAGGGGAAACCAGTAATCAGCTTGCTGGCAGCAAGCCTGAGCAGCCTAGATAAGGTAACATTGGATAATTACCTGTGTAATATGTTGATAAATTACTGAAGAAAAAAACCACCTGTTACTCACCTTAGTGGTTTCTATTTTGAGTGAGTACTTCTGAAACTAGAAAAAGCTTTGCATCTAGTTAGTTCATATATTCTGTCTTCTGTTTTGTAGTTGTAAAAGCATGTAGAAAATATCTATAGATCTCATTGTTGCTACTTTGCACAGGTATATCACCCACTCTGAAAATCTAAGGATTCTTGTTCTACTACCTGGAATAAAAACTCCACTCATATAGGCACAGATTTAGTTATGTAATGGCAGATCCAGAGGGCATAAAGTGTCAAGATAAATGGCTATTCAAATTTTTTTGTGTTGAAGAAAGCCATCTTGACTGTTTAATTGGACTGATATACTTTGAATAATAGTTCTCCTACATGTCTTACTACTACAGAATGACAGAGTCACAGAATATGCTGAATTGGAATGGACCCACAAGGATCACTGAGTACAACCCATGGCCCTGCACAGGATCACCCACAAGAGTCACACCATCTGTCCACAAGCGTTGTCATAATGCTTCTTGAACTCTGTCAGGCTGGTTCTGTGACCACCTCCCTGGGGAGCCTATTGCAGTGCTCAGCCACCCTCTGGGTGAAGAACCAAAACCTTTTCTTGATATCCAACCTAAACCTCCCCTGACACAATTTCAGGCCACTCCCTTGGGTTCTTTCACTGGTCACCAAAGAGAAGAGATCAGTGTCTGTCCCTCCTCTTCCCCTCATGAGGAAGTTGTAACTGTGACAAGGTCTCTCCTCTTCTCCAGGCTGAACAAACCAAATGACCTCAGCCCCTCCTCATAAGGCTTCCCATCAGGGCCCTTCACCATCACTGTTGCCCTTCTTTGGATGGCCTACAATGGTTTAATGTCTTTCTTACATTGTGGTGCCCAAAACTGCCCCCAGAGCTGGAGGTGAGGCTGCCCCAGTGCAGAGCAGAGCGGGACAATCCTCTCCCTTTCCCGGCTGGCGATGCTGTGCCTGATGCCCCCCAGGACAGGGTTGGCCCTCCTGGCTGCCAGGGCACTGTTGACTCATGTTCAGCTTGCCATCGACGAGGACCTCCAGGTCCCTTTCCATGGTGTTTCCATGTTTCCATGGTCTCCAGCATCTCATTCCCCAGTCTGTCTGTACATCCAGGGTTGTCCCATCCCAGGTGCAGAATCCAGCACTTTCCCTTGTTGAACTTTATCTCCTCGGTTCTTGCCCAGCCCTCTAATTTGTCGAGGTCTCTCTGCAGGGCCTGTCTGCCTTCAAGGGAGTCAACAGCTCCTCCCAGTTTTGCATTGTCTGTGAACTTGCTTAGTATCCCTTCCAAGCCATTTATGAAGGTGTTGAAAAGCACATGGAGCCCTGCAGAAACCTGCTAGTAACCAGTCACCAGTCTGATGTCACCCCATTCACAACAACCCTTTGTGCCCAACCCATGAGTCAGTTGCTCACCCACCACATGATGTGTTTATCCAGCTAATGCTGGACATTTTGTCCATAGGGATCCTGTGAAAGACGGTATTGAAAGCTATGCTGAAATCCAAAAAGATTGAATCAAGTGGCTTCTCTTCATCAGCTAGGAGGGTCACCTTTTCATAAAAGGAAATCAAGTTTGACAAGCAGGATTTTCCTCTTATGAAGTTGTGCTGGCTGTGAACAAAGACTGAGTTGTCTTTCAGGTACTTTTCAATACCTCCCAGAATAATCTTTCCATAGCTTTGCCAGGTACTGAAGTGAGAAAAACAGGCCTGTAATTTCTGGGATCCTTCTTCTCGCTCTTCTTGAAAATTGAGACAACATTCACCAGCTTCCAATTATTCAACGTCCAGAAAAGGCTACTTTTATTTTAATTGTCTTCATTATTTTTTTCAAACATATTCCAATGCCAGGTAAGGTTCTGAGAAAACTGAAAACCATGTAGATTCCAAAGCAAATTTTATCCTGAAGTATGAATAGTCCCATCCAAAGCAATTCACAAATTTGCACATACTTAATTTTTTTTATTCAATCGGGGACCAAAATGTACATATTTCTCTATCTTCTGTATGATTATAATATGAATTTATAGCTACATTTTCCAAACTTACTCAGGTGTACAAACCTGAGCCTTTAAGCTCTCAAATAATTGATTTCTCGCTCTCTTTCTGACTATACCTGCATATTTTCTCATAAAAGCTTTCTAATATAAAGTAATTCTGTAATGGCAACTTTTAAGCTGTAGCTCTTAGAATACTATATTTTAGTCTGTTAATTAAAAAATAGGTTAAAAAAAAGAAGTTAATACACATGAATGCTTTTGCAGGGCTTTCCAAACAGGAAAAGTTTTTAATGCATTTATTACTTGGAACAATTAAATTAATATCTATATAGTCCTCACTTGAACTGCAGAGGATCCTATGTATTCATTATATTCACAGATTAGTCAAGTAGGTTGCCACAATAGCAGCTGGCTTTAGAAACTAAGAGCAATAGAAGGCAAGGGACCCTAAAAGGGGAAAAAAAAAAAAAAAAAAAGCATAGTTTCTCTAATAATAACTTCATTTCTCTAATAGCTTCAGGACACATTAACAAGAAAAAAAAAGAAACAAAATAACTTTCAGCTTGGAAAATTGACTTTAGAGAAAAATATTTATACCAAGTGACATATGATGCAAATCAATTCAGACTTGAAGTCCATCTAATTTAAGTTAGGCTGTTTGCAACATTCAAGACAACACTTTGAATACTCAGTTTAATTCACTGATACAGTTTTATTGTGAATGAAGGCTACTCAGGAAAACAAATTTATCTCGATTATACTCAGTTAAGGATCATGCTAAGTCATGATCAAAGAGCATCAATTACCTTACATATATTTTCCTGGTAAAATTCAAGAAAATCATTAGGGCCTACTTCTGTGTCTCTTCTAATAAACTTAGCAAAATTGTCAATTAATTAACAATGCCAATTCATATTCTTCTAGTGTGAAATAAAAGCAGAGTTCAAGGAAGTTATTTATAAATGTATGAATACTATAATTGCAAGTATCTTATTTGAGATCATCACTAGTGATGATTTTTTGAGATCCTGTTGAAATGGTTAACGGTATATTTATGGCTGTCACAGTTCCCTGAGTCTCCCAGAGGCTTGAAGCAGAATATTTCCTGCCTTTTTCTTGATGTTCTCTGAAGGACATTGACAACTTCTCCTCTCTAAAGTGAAGTCCTAATACTAGTACTAGTACACAGACACGCAAAAGAATCTAGAGCACTGTAACTATAAATAATGATGATTTCCTCTGTGAAATACCCAAAAGATAAGTCTTTACAGTAAATCTCCCTTTTGCCCACTGTGTTGTCCTCTCCTCTTAAATACCTCTTTCCAGCCCAGGCACTTTCAGAGGTTTTTGTAGTTGAAACAACTTAAATGCAGACATCTAAGGTTTGGTTTCTAGTCCTGCGGGCAGGTCTCTGGCTTCTTAAGCACTTCTGAACTGTTGAACTCTAAAGTCCTCTTCAGCTCCTATGTTCAGGTATATCCCCCAAAAACATCCTAGCACTGAGAAGACCGGGATGCATACCAAACTGGTTTACATGGTAGGTTCTTCAGGAAGAAAAGCCAGTCATAAGCAGCAAATGGTGTCATGACATGCTACAGACATGTCCCCCTTCAGCAAAAGTCTGCCAGAGTAGAGCAGTGTTTGATATTTCTCTATATTATTGCTTGGCCTGCCTGTTCCAATCTGTATGTCAAAAATGTTTTAAAGGGGAAAATATTTCAAAGATTAAAATATTTCAAGCTTCTTCCCGAAAAGGCTCTTAAAAGACTTAAAAACACCAGGGAGTAATGGGATACAAGGAAAGATCATCAAATTAAGGGAAAACCATTGGGAAAAGAATAAATAAGGGGGAGGAATAAATTTTCATTTTTCACAGGGCAGGGAAGTCACAGCAACAGAGGACTTTGGCCAGGAGCTGTGTTGTGGCCTGTCCTCTAAGCTGTTTGCATGTGATATTGTAAGGAGACTGAGCAATACAAAAGAGTTTCTTCACTAGTAACTTATTCAAGAAAATAAAGGCAGGAGCAAGAACTGCAAAGGGATCTTTCTATATTCATCAAGAAAATGGCATATTAAGTTCAGTTTAGATAAAAGTAATGGCATACACTTGGAAATGGACAGTCCAAAATGTAGACATATAATGATGTATTCTGAGGTAACTACAAGAACACGGTAATGAGATCTTTGGGAAAAAATGCAAAAAAAGCTTATGCTACCTTCTGTTAAAAAAGAATTTGTGTTAAACCAGGCAATATTCCCTATTAAAAAAGAGTAAAGCATTTAAGTTTCTGAGGAATATGGTTTTTGTTAAGTAGTTCTGCATATCCACAGCTCTGATTATAATTATGCCTCATCTCTGACACTATTTTGAGTGAATAGTTAGCTCCAGAAGGTTAATACCATGTAGGTTACTTGCCAGTCAATGGCAAGAAAAGCTTAGCCATCTTTTGTTCAAGCTCATTTACCTTTTTGGAGCCTAAGATTTCCCTCAGAAATCTGCAAAATAAGCAATGGCAACCAATTATTCAAGTTGAGTGGGCAATAAGAATGCATCATTTACTTTTTAGCCTTCATTAAGTCTGGGCCCCCTGTCTCTCAGAGGTTTTGCAAAGGGTGTTGCCTAGCAAAGGATAGCAAGCAAGGAGGGGAAGGTAAAAACAGACCCAGTCATCCTCTGACTAGCTTGGAAACAATCTATTCATATATGGGAAGATTTTAATAATTACAGGGGATATTTGGGTAACCAATTACTGTTGACTTACTTTCAGAATGGAGTGGCCTAATTTCAGAGGATGAACATGACATCGCTGTCAAGAGCTCTGAATTTAGCCTGTATAAATATATTGCTTTATTGCAAGAGACTGGGCAAATTAGAACAAAAAAGGAGGGCATTAAACCTGCTGATGTGATTTTGTAATTTTTTTTTTAATCTTTTAAAAATTATTTTTATTTTTGTAGTGAAAATCATTTTGGCTGAAAAATGTAACCAAATTTTATCAACACAAGATTTTACCTTTTGAAGTATTGCTTTGAGAAACACAGTCATGTGCAGAAGTTTTAACAAAACTAATAGAAGCTAGTTGCAGTTGGCTTTCAAAATTATTTAAGTACTTTAAAGGCTCAAAAAAGCACACACTGTATGCTCTTACAAAGAATGAAAAAACAAGCACAATATTGTAATCAAATATGTATAATGTTTTGTGTGCAAACATACTTCAGTGTATTAAATTTTTTTGACCGGTTATCAACACAGATTCAAATTTCTTATGGTAGTTATGCCTTTGCTTGATTTGATATCTTGATAAGGAGATTTCAGAGATAGCTCTCTGCTCTGAGATCCCCATAAGTAGGAATGGTACCCGGGACTTCTGCGGAGTTATATGTTCACAAAACTGAAGTCACATCTAGAAAAACACGCCAAAGAAACAAAAATCTGTTTACATTGTCTTACTGTTTGGCTGACAGCAAAATGTTAATCTGTTTTGCCACTTATTCCATAATCAGTCAAATGATTTTTTTTTTTGCAATCAAATTAATTTCTGAGAATAGTCACAATGGTCATTGGAAAATAAGGGATGCCAAATGTTTGAATGTTAGTCTTGTGCCTGTAAAAGTTAATGTTCTTCCACCTGTTAATAACAGGAAAAATATATTATGGAGAGTAATGAAATTAAAGAGCAAAAGAGATGGTATGTGCAGTGAGAAAATTATCCATAGCCGTTGAATCCTAGAGTCTAGATTGACTCTTGTCCATACAGAGGACACTATTCCAGCGAAGTTGGATGTGTAAAATGAAATACTGCACAGCCAGTATTCAGCCAGAAGCAGGGGCAAAAGCTTTCTAATGAAACCAGGTCCTGGTTAAACAATGCTTGCAAGAATAATTTCTAGGCACTTCAGCAAGAATATGAATTTGAGACATTGCTTTGCACATCTCCAGCCATTCAGTGCTGTGATGTCTTCGCTCTTTGGCAAGTACAGAATCATTTTAGGTTGTTGCACTGTCTTTCATGCCTGCGGATGTTGGTGATTGTTGTGGTCCCGCTATGAGAGTGGACATTTGGCTTATTCTGGTTGTTTTTAGGACAAAATCTGCCACTGGAGCCTGGAAGATACAGAATTTAGTTTATGTATTTGCAGTATAGCCTTGGTACCCTACGGTACATTTCTACTTACAAAGATGCCGACTTGCATTTGCTTGTAGTTCTGAGCCCTGGGTGAGGTGGGTTGCTGCGGCGGTGCAGGTGGCTCCAGCCACCCTGACCACTGAGAAAAACTAAGACAAAAAACAGTGGTGGTCAGAGTCCCAAGTTTAAGCACCCCACTAAGTTATGGTGAGAAGCCATAAGTCCCTTGTTCCCTCATTTGCATGTTTCCTCCTAATTGGTTAATGTTCTCCCCGCCCTCTTTTATGTATGAAGTTATGTATATTCATTTCCCTTTGTTAATATGTATCAGTTCTAGAAAGTTCTTTGTTCCTCGATGCCCCATTGGCTCCTTCTGTAAGTCCCCCCTATGTGTTGTTCCCATTGGTTCCCTTCCTGTCAACCCCACCTGCTTGTCTCTATTCCATTGGCTGAGATCCTTTTCCCCACCTATTCTGTACCCAGTATAAGATCCCTGGGCCCTCCCACCAATTGGTCTCTTCGTCTCTGTCGTTTCACCGCAATAAACGTGCCTGGAACACATACAGAGAGTCCCCTCTGTTTACTTCTTTGCCTTTGTGCCTGCTTAACAGTGACAGAAGGATACAGCCCCTTTTGGGTGAGGAGCTCTACCCCTTTGTCATTGTGTGTTGGGCATTGAGTGCCACCTTCCAGAGGGGTTTCAGTGTTGACCTCCGGGCTTCTTTGTGTTGGCACATGAGGGGTAAAACGCCTTCTGCCAGCTCTCAGCATCTAAAACCCCTCAGGCTGCAGAGTCTGACCCTGCCCTTGCTGCAACTGAAGACACTCAAAAAGAGAAGCTTATGTTGTGCAATGTAGGGTAGCCAGCAGTGTGATAAAGCTAGTAAAGAGACATCATGCAGCATGAGTGAAGAAATAAGTGTAGACAAGAACACATGAATGACTTTTCTGTTGAAGTGACACAAACCAAGGCCCAAAGCCCAGCTTTCCCTGCCCCTCTACTGCCACTTCTTTTTGTAACAAAGCATAGTTAGTGCTGCATCCTCTGCATACAAAACACTTTCAGTAGTCTGACCCTATTGCTAGGAAATTAAGTGTAAATTACTAATGAACTGTGTGGTTGGCCTCTTGCAAACTCACTTGATCTCTCCTCACACTCAAGGGGAAGCTGTATAGCTGTGGGTAGAACAGAGCTGAGCCTAAGATAGGAATGTGAGGTGATGCGATGTTTTTATTGTATTTTTGTATGTTCTTTGTACCCTAATGATTCGTCCCTACCTTCCCCACTTTGATTCCAAGTTGGTTTGCCCCAGATTCAAGCTGCTACCCCGGTGCTCCCAATATGGTTATCCCCTCCCTTTGTTCTGGCTCCTTCCCTGCCAATCGCCCAAACCTCCCTGGAGTTCTGGATTGTTCTGTGTCTGTCACCCAAGCCTTCCCTAATTACCCTTATATGGTCCCTGTCAATCCCCCAAGACCCCGCCCCCTCGGATACCTCCCCTCTTGGAAATCCCCTAAACCTGGATGCGCCATTGGGGCATGTCACCCCTCTCCCTCCGCCCACCAAGACCATTGGACCAGATGTGAGTCCTTCCATCCAGCATCCCTCCCTCCTGATCCGCCTATTGGTCCCTAATTGGGTAACTTCCCCTGTTCAACCCCCCTTTATAAGGTGTAGCAACGCTGCAACTGTTGCTTGTTCACCGTGGATCCCCTTCAATAAACTTGGATTACCTCTGGTGGCAAGCTTCCCTGCTGGTTTTTATCTTTCCCTTCGTCGAGGGCTGCTGACTGCCACAGTGCCTTCACTCTCCTGGGTAGAGCAGAGGCTTCACAGGAGCAGCTTTAAAGCTCCGTGCCTGCGGCTGCTCCCCACTCCTGCCACACACCACTGGAGCTAGCCTGGACAGTGGACAGCAGCGGTCACTGCGACAGAATGAGCTTGGAGCACAAACAAAGCATCTGTGGCCAAAATTAACTTGTGTTTCCCTCCCAAGGAAATCATAAACAGTATGATACCACAGAAAGGAAGAAACAGCTTGTTTTTGGCATTAAAAAGGCAAAACAAAACAAGATACTCAACTATTACAGTTTCCCAGGACGTGATGTTTTCCATGCCAGTGAGTCCTGTATTTCTATCGGAAATAGAGGCTCTGTAGCTGATGTGTCAGGGTCTGCCATTAACCTGTGCATTCTCTGGTAGCCATCCTTGACAGTTGTCTACTTACTGTTATCAAAGCCATGCCTTGAGACTGCTAAAAATCCTGTTATCAAATCTCACACATAAAAGGCAATGGTCTTCTCCCTTGCTTCCTTGTGATTAATGAAGATGGTGCTGCTGAGATGAAAGGCATCTGATATACAGATGTTTTGTGCAATTAGTGTCCTGTCCTGATACTTACGGAATGAGCACCATCCACATTATTCATGTTATGAAGAAACAAGAACTTTATTTTCTCACTTGTCATCATGTGTAATGGTGAGAGTCAACTGATACAATTAGCTCTGGATTGTTTTTCATCATGTAAATCCAAGCTAATCCTGTTCCAGAAGCCTGTTTCCAGTTAGGAAACAGTGAATCAAAATATGAAAATTTCTGCACTGCAGAGATGCTTCTTGGGCTATTTTGTCATTTCATCTGCCTTTGTAATGGACCATATGCTGCCAGCTCTCATTCATTTTAATGAGAGAATAATTTCGTATGGTCAAGACTTTATGTCTCTTTGTCTGTTACCCACTTTGTGCTTTAGAAGAAGCTTTCCCCCCAACAGGTTTCAGATGTATTCTATGATGACATACAGAATCTGTGCACAAGCACTCTCATTATTCTGTTTGATACTGGGGATTATGTGAAACTAAAAATTTCATTATGAGTCTGATACTTAATTACTTCCTCTACTTATTTTTTTTTTCCACTTTCAGCTTCTGGTGCAGTTCCAGGAAAGAGACACACGTGATTCGTAAGGCAGCAGGACTGAACTTTGGCAATCCTCTGAAAATAAATGCTTTGGGCAAAGGATGCCATCAAACCAAGGAAAAGAGCCCATCCAGGCAGGTTGTTAGCAAACTACATCATTGTGGAGGTTGGTCATATGCTGAGGCTGATCAGGACTTTTAACTAACTAAGTGATCTACAAACTGAGTAGGAGGAGCACTCTTATCCATCATTTTAAGAGAATGAGAAAGTTCCTGTTCTGTGGAAGAAGATAGATGGAGAAAGAGATACGGGGAGGAAGAGGAAATATTCAAGATTGGAGAGAAGACTAGGGCAAGATATGAGACTGTTGTATCATTGTGGCTGGATATGTGTATTTCTTGGGCTGCAAAACAGAATGAGTTTCTTTTAAATTCTGAAAGTTGTTATGAAATCTGTGTATTATGACTTGTTCTGCAGAAAGTCGTGGTACTCACTGGTTTATACATTTGAGAGTGTGAATTATTTTATGTTTAATGAAACATACCGTTGTAAAAAAAAAAAAAAATGTATCAAAGGAAGAGACACTACTGTAGTCTACTGTATTACAAAATCTTTAAGCATGCAAGTCCACCATGAAGGACCAATATACTGCAGCCAGACAAGATAATGAATCCCTTGGCCAGGGCTTTGAGAGTTGCCAATCTGGAAGCAGAATCAGGAAACCTGGACTATCAGAAGTACTGAATGTCCACCATTCCTATAAGGCGAATGGGAGTTAAAATAGCTGCTCATAATATTTTAAAACCCTGAATTGTTAAAAAAGGGTCTTTAGAAAGTGCTACAAAAGCATGAGTAAATGGAAAGATACTAAAAGTATGAGAAATCTTTTTATAAAGAGCTAGGTATAGTTCATCCATCAGTCTATCACCTCCAGACTTTTCGGATTATTTTGGTGTAAATCACTGTGCAGCTCAACTCAACCTAAAGCTTTACACCACATAGGAAGCAGTCCAATCTTGGTATCAGCTTTCTATTTAATTTATGTGGATCTTTAAATAAAGTCTGTCTGCTCATGCTTGTGTTTTCCTTTGAACAGAGAAATTACAATATCTATGTGAAAGGCAATTATTCTGCTCTAGTAAATTTTTTCCTTTCATCACCCTCTTCCCAAAGCACTTACTGTCTGGAAGTAGAAAGCATGCTCCCACTCAATTTCTTGCCCCTGAATGAGGAAAGAAATGTGAATATGCTGCGATTCTGTTTTGACCTACCACACATGGTCTAAAGTGTCAGTTAACATTAGCTTTGCATGGAGCTTTGCACTAACTTTCAATTGAAAAGAAGGGCTTCCAATCAGTGATTCCCTTAGAGTGGAGAAGGTGGAAAATTTGTTTTATAAGCATACAACAAATTGAAATGAGTCTTTTGGTGTTTTGTCTGTTAATTTACTATGTGAAGAGCCTGCTGCTGATGGAAAATTTTCCCATTATTTTTGAATTATTCATATTCTGTTTATATTCAATATGTCACCCTCCGTAAAGCCTGAAAATGACTACCAGTAATTTATTGGCATGAAGGCAATATTAATGAAATGTTCACAATATGTTTTGGTGTTTTAAGTATCTCTTTCAAAAAGGAGTAGAGCCCCATACATATCTGCTTGCATTCAACTTTATCTGAGACATTCACAAATCCTAAGGGAAAGAATTGGCTTGCAAAAACAAGATAAGAAGCTTGACAAAGGAATTCAGAGATAGTAGCCGTTTCCCTAGACTACTGCCAGAGCTCTTCAAACATTTTATTTATTTTAGGATGAAGAAGTTTGTTTATTTTCCTCCTTGGAAAGAACAAAAAAACCAGCAAAATACACAGTAAAGGAGGTAAGAAGTTGAAACTCCACCAGCTCACTTTAATTTTAAATAAGCCACTACTAATTATGGGCAAAATGCTGCTTTTGAGAAGGAAGGAGGAAAAAAAACCTACCACAAAACCATCAGTGGTGGTGAGTGTTTGCTCCCAGACCATTCTCACATAGCAAAAGAAATTGTAGTTTATCATGGTAATAGTATAAAGATTTATTCCAAGGTTGGCAGGTTGATGTAACCCACTGTTAAGCAGGCCAGGCTCACTAGTTATTGAATGTCTAGAAAATTGAGTGGATTCCGTCGTCTGTTGGCAGCTACAGCTGCACTCATTAATTTTCAGGATGAGCATTTCAGCTGGCAACTTGATAATGGCTCCATCAAGTGGTACAACTGCTTCATTGCAGACGTTTGGTACCTCTGGCTGAGGAAACCGGCTTCTTAATTTTGGGTAGGAGATGTGTGTTTGGCTCATCTTGTGGACAATGAACTCTACCAATAGCTTTCACAGAACAGTTTTTCAGAGATAAAAGATTCATTACCACTAAAAGGTCAACATTCATCGTATGAATCCAAAGGATTTAGAAGACTGTGAGAGGATCTCAGATGCATCTCAGAGGGTGCCAGAAGTTATATTAGAGATAGATGTTCATTACATGACTCTTGTTATTTTTTCCTGGAAGTAAGAGAAATAGTTGAATTTTATGTTAGCATTGGATTTATTTCCTCATGTAATGGAATAACTGTAGAAGTTCTCTTTTGGCTGAAAAATGAGGAAGCAATGAATTTTGGGGTATTTTGGGGGAAAAATGCCTTCATGTTGCCTAGGAATTGGCCTCAAAGGCTTTTGCTCTTTTTTTCTTTTGCAGCTATAAAACTGTACATAACTGAATATACTGGATATGTTTTTTGATTATCTTGCAGGATGTTTTCATAATACTTTATTAATTAAATCCCTACCATGTGAAGAAAATATTGTTCTGCATCTGATGGGGAGATAGAGTCAAATATAGCTTATGGAAAACTAGGGTTTGCAGACTTCAGGCTAAAAAGCTTCAGGGCACCAGTATCTCTGTAGGCAAATGTGCTGAGGGGTGTGAACTGTCTCTTAAACCAACAAGATAATTATACTTAAGAGCATAAGCCATTTGCTAAGCTTAGCGAATATTTTTGAGGAAAACAAAACAACCAGACCAAACCAACCAACCAAAACTCCCTGTTCTCCCACCCACTTCCCCCAAAAGAGAAAAAAAAACAAACCAAACCCATGATAAAAATTAAGGAACTATCTAGTTAAAAAGGAAAAAAAAAAATTCTTTGAATGCATTACCTATTCTTTGTGATAGAGAAACTCAGAAATTACAGATTTTGAATTATTTTCATTTGAAGTCATCTGCAGTTTTGGACTTTATTACCTCTTTCTGTTTCTACTTGATCATGCTAAGATTGGTGGTAAAATTGAGTTCTAACCTTGGCATTTCTTCTGTTCTTTTTCTAGGCATTATGTGGCATTATGAAGGCTACAATCTGTCACATATGAAATTTTTTCACTAAATTCTGCAAGGAATGTTCTTTAGTAACTAATGAAACTTCACTCAAAGTGATAAAACATTTTTCAAAACACAGTCACTGCAACAGAAAAAGAGAAAACCATTCTAGGCTATCTCAGTTTAAATAGAAAAGTAGAAACAAATTTAAATTAATAGAGCAATATTGGAGTTCCATACACTCCTTTTTTAGTGTCAGTTTTAAGGATTCAAACATGCAATTTCATAGTTACTGTGAAATTATCTTGTCAAACTGCTAAATAACAAAATGAGTTTCATGGATATTTTGTGTTGTTTAAGAAAAAAAAAATATGCACAGTATTGCTTGGGTTTGTATATCACCAGTTCTTTTTACACAGATTATTAACCAGAACAAACTGAGTCCCCAGTTTCCTCTGAACCATTTTTTTAAAATTTCCTTCAACTATTAAAGTAGAATAGGCTGGTATACATCATTTTACACATTATCTATGTCAGTAAGATTCATTAATCCAGTTGAAGAAGTTACTCTCAGGAAAAATCCTGAATCGTTCATGTGATGCAGCATTTCCCAGTGAGGGACATTCCTAGTACGACATGATGGAATCATACAGAAATCTAGGGTGGAGAGGGTTTCTAGAGCATCTGGTTAATTTCTTTCTCTGAAATCATCTTCTCTAGTTCTCTGAAATCAGACCATCAGATTTACAGATCTGTCCTCTTGTCTATAGCTAATCTCTAGAAGTTCAGCTTGATCTTTTCTGTGGAGCACAGCCCCTCCGCTTTTACTTTTTCTGTCTGCCTTGAATAGCCTGCAACTGTCCACTGCAGTACTTGAGTCACATGAGTTACCCCCACCAAATATCTGTACTTCCAAAGATAGCGTAATTCTGAGACTGCACATGGAGACTGCAAATTTATTCTTTGTTATTTCCCAGAATATGAGTGTTGGCATAAAGGTGCTCGAATGATTTGTCATCTGACCCTTGTCTTTGCTGGGAGTGTGGGAGCTGCTCCCAAGATATTTTCAGTTTGTCCCTGGATCTTTGCTTGTCTCCAAACTTTGGGCACCAGTCCCCAAATAATCTAGCTGAAAGCCACTCCTGTAACTTAGGTAACCTACTAATAAAGATGTCATTGCACCTTTTTGATAGGTGGGTGCCATCTCTTTGCAGTAACCCACAGACTGAGAAGAGTATCTGAATAGTCATGGAGGCCAAAACCCTGCTGGAAACAACAGCTGTGCAGCCAGATGCTGATATGTGTGGTATACCTGCTTTTGCTTGTCCTTCCTTCTGACTGGAAGGTTGTATTTACTATTTATAGTAGATAATGACCTGAGGGACTTTCCCCTTTGCTTCATCCGCTATGTCCCTGCAGTTCTGCTTGATTATGTAGGTGTATTTTTTGTTCAATACATAAATGGATCCAGTGAAATTATAATAAAAATGCATTTTTATTACAAAGTCAAAATAAACAGTGAGGATTTTCTGTGTATTCACATGAATCAGCCCACAACCATTTTTTAAAATTACTGTTATTTTATTGAATGTCTCTAATGAAAATCTTTTCTGTCAGAATTTCTAAACATTACATAAAGAGACAGTAATGGGTTTAAAAAAATAAAACTAAGAAGGTCCAGAAAATGAAATCCTTAGAATCAAACAACCTTTTCTTTCAAAGAAAAAAAAGAAAAAAAAACAAAAAAAGATTTCTCAGCAGAGTTGCACTGCATTATTATTGTGACTACATCAAAGACAGGAAGCTGAGATACTACCTTTATGAATCACGTGTTCTTGTTATTATTTTTTTGAAAATAAGAAACAATAGGGGTTTTTTATCTTTTCTGTCATTAAGGATGAAAGTCAACTACCACTAGTCTGTGGAACTGTCTTTGAATATAGGAACAAGGGGATTCGGTAGCCTAAATGTATTTGTTGTCATTTTAGACACTGGATGCACGTCCTCCAGAAGGTTGAATGTCTCTCATAAATCTTGTGCTGTACCTGCAGGTTTCATGTGGAGGTCATGGCTAACTGGGTCATTCTCACACTCAAGTGCTGAAACTTTATGTCCTTCAAGATTTCCACCTTCAGCTGCATTGATGGGGAATAAAGAGAACTGAGGAATTAAATGAGAGTTTGAAAGGATGTCCTGTTCCCAGTTGTAACCTCTACACATTTTTAAAACAAATCAGAGATTTTGCCTTAATCTCTTGCCTCCAATAGATAGGCTTTTATAAATAGCACCAAATATCACAGACATTAGCAACAGCAGCAACATAGGCTGTTTTTTGCCCTGAAACTAGATTATCTTCATCTAGTGGTGTTCTCTTTGTTATGTTTTCCTGATTGCTCTATGATTTTGGTACTTCAAAATCAGGGAAAACTGGCACTAAGAATGTTAAAGATATGCTGATATTTGTGTTTCGGTGCATGTGGCAGCATGAGATTTTTTTTTTAATGACTCCATCATTACCACTACACAAATCAGCTGTAAAGTCAAAAATAGTGTTGTATTCCAGAAGGTGTCAGTAGAGTATTAGAAAGTAAAAATGAGGATGCTGTATAAGCTCTATGGTATTAAGACATTACAATGGTATAAATGGCTGTTTTGCAAGGTGATTTATACAAAGTAAAAATTGTCTATAACTATGACGTGCTACTCTTTTATGATAATTTTAAAAAAGACCTGTTTTTCTGCAATTTCAACTAGTGAGTTAACCAAAAGATACTGAAATGTATTCTGCTGAGAAAAAGGCCTCAGATCTAAGTATTAATGTGAAACAAGGAAGCAACAGCATCCTCTGCAAATATGGCAACAACACTTGCACTGGGCTGAGGGAGTAACCTCACAAGTATAGGGCTAGAGCATGAAAAACTTCTTGCACAGTTATCTGTCACTGACAAGGTCTTTTATTGATCCCAGAGCCATATCACAGCTTTAGAAGCAATATATAAATGTGGAGCTTTTGATTTATGTTCCTATGTCTCTACTCCTTTGTTAGTGGTAGCCTGATCCTGTTCCCGCTGAACTCAGTGAAAGAATTTTAAAGGATTCACTCATATGAAGCAGCTCACATGACACAATGCTACATTAATACACACATTTTAATAAATGAAATTACAGAGCAGATAACAAGAATGTTCAATAATTGCAGCAATTTAGGAGTGAAATGTGTAATTATCACTAGCCAGTGCAGCAACTGCATTAAAAATGAGAACTAGAGAAATATACAAGCATCCTAGGGTGACCTTGGAAATTTTTTGAGAGGCTTTTAATCTACATCATTGTGAAAGAAATGAGACTAAACAGAAGATGGAATGTAACTGTATATCACAGTTGGGGATTGCATGCCGACAAAACTAGTCCATTCTAGTTTGTCTCTTATTCTTAGTCAAGAATATGATTAGAGCTTGGTCTGTTATGATTAACAACACTAATGACAACAAATTGTACTGCCCTTAAGTAAAGAGGGAGTGGTTGCACTGATCTTTTTAGGGATAAAATGATAGAAAATGCACACATAATGGAAGTAAATTATCATACATTACTGAGATTGTATAATGTAACGTTAATAATATTAATTCGAGCTTCAAGTCTACACTGGGGAAAAATTATCTTATAATGCCCTTTCAAAGGCTGCCACATATTCACCCCATTGGAACTCACTTGTTCTGCATAGCAAGTTCTCATATGTTCCCCAAGAGATAAGTTCCCCAAGAGAATAAACAATGCAAACAAATTGCCAGGTATGATATATGCTGTATCCCTTCCCAGACTGTTCTACAGTACTTGAAGAAAAATGGGACTAATAGTGTCTTACAGGCAGCCTCCTGCCTCCTCAAGGCTGGTGACAGTGGCTATCCCTTAAGGAGGCTGTGCAAGAAGGGAGGGTACCCATTCCCTTCCAGGACCACTGTGCAGCCAGTTGATATTTTTGGTCATTAGGAACCAGCTCACTGCTATTGCAGTACTAATCCCAGCTAAGGACATCCTAACTGTTGGCATTTTTTTCACCTTTTTAGACTGGAGCCGATTTTAGTTGTTAAGGTACCCTTCGGTTCAATTTTTAAGCTTTCCTTGGTTATGAAGAAGGGTTAATCAAATCCTTTAAATGCAATGAAAATGAGATTGTCGTCTTAATGGGACTTCAGGACTTCTTAATTAATCATAAAATATAGATTTTTTTATTTAAATACCTTATGTCACTTTTATATTTTGCTAGTGAAAATGGCAGGTGACTGAATGCAGGATAAGCATGGACAGATAAAGTAAATAATAGACTGTAAAAAGACAGCAGAGTGATGCTATGCAATTAGGTCCTTATATTTTTTATCTTAGAATTAAGCCAAAAATAATCCAGCCAAGCATGATGAACTGTGTCACTGTTTTGCCTTTCATGCTCATTTTTATGAATTTGGCCATTTAAGATAGTAATTTATATATGATCATGCTGAAAAAAAATCACAGTAGTCCAAATGCATTCTGCATGATAAATATCTTTATCATGCATCTTTTTCAGCTTATGAGGCTGAAAATAAAACGTGAGGAGAGTATTTCTATGTTTAAGGTACATCATGGTCTTTTATAACACTGATCTTAACATGACTTTCTTCGTTCAAATATTACAGGTTTTCTTTGTTATTCCTCTCTAGAAAATTTTATGATAAAGGAAGATCACATTATGAGAAGTTTTATTGGTTGTCATGTATCTTAAGTAACTTCAGAGCACTTGTTTAAATCATTTGAATGGGTCAAGACTTTGAAGTTTAAATAAGCTCTGAAGGGATAAAAGCATCAAGGATGAATTGCAGTTAATGATGTTTTCAAGTTCCCTCTTTAAGTGACTTTTATGAACAAAAAGAACTACAAAGATTTGCCTTTGAGTACTTTCAAGGTCTATAATTGAAAACAAATTTACAAAACAGTTTAGCATTAAATTAGGCATGCATATGAATATATTAAAGTATGATTTCTTGAAACAGAATGTCTGTACTTATCAGGTATACCTACACTGTAAGTAAATTAATATTTTTGATTCCATTTCTATTTTGTGTTCATATTCTTTAAGTGAACCAAAGGGGAATTTTTTGGGTTGCAAAGCACATTGCTCCTCTTACCAATGAGTAGGGTGTTCATTCCTGGCACCTGCTAATGAAGTCCTTTGCCCAAAGACTGTCTAACAAAAAGGCCTTCTCTCAGGGTGTTTGCAGGGGAAGTCAATTGAAATAGCTAAATATTGTTCTCATGCCAGTTACAAAAAAAAAATTTATATAAACTAAAAGTTGTTATATTTTAACACTGCAGAGATTATACATATATACTTGGAACTGTAGTAAGAAAAGAACTAGATCAGTATGGTCAGTATGAGTCTGCTTCACATACAATCCTCAGGTTAAGGTAGAGGAGCCTTACTTAGAGGCATTGCTAAAAGCAGTTTTTCTACCTTCACTACCAAAATTACAGAATCTTTCCTAATACAATATCTTTTCCAAAGAAGAGACAGTGTGCTAAATACTGTCTCATGAGATGATCTGTCAGAGGAGGATCTGTGAAATAGAAGACCAGTAGTGACAATGGGCAAAAAGAGATTTCTGAAATGAAGCAGAACAGAAATACTACTAATAGATTGTTGAGAATCTTCCTTACAGCTAGTGGGTTATCATCACTTCAGCCATGATAGCTAATACAGCACAGCAATATTTTATATTCTTTACTTTGAAGTCATGACATGTCAGGAAGAAAAATTTTCTGACTCTGAAGATGACTTGTGAAGGAGGTAGTGTGGGCTAAGAACTCTTCAGTGACTTAAGGTTAAAATTTTCATTTTATGTAAGTATGATTGTGGGTAATTCACTATTTGTCAGTGTAGAGTTATATTTAACTCATCACCGAATGATCAATGGGCATGATTAAGCTTACCATATTTTCAGAGAAAAACTTGAGCTAGTGTGATCAGATGTTCTTTGAGTGTTTGTTGTCATTTTGCTCTAAGTATGAATTTTTAGAAACCTCCTCTGACTTTTGTGGCTCACTTAATATACTGGGCAGAAGTAATCAATTACTGGTATGTATATGGAGCTTTCTTAATCTGAGATCGAATTTTTCTGTGCAAAGAGAGGCAGGATGCAGAGTATTAGATTAAAATTTTGGAGAGCAGAAGTTTTACTTTGATCAATTTTAAGAAGCTGCAGCTGTAAGGCTGACATTCTTAGTTTGGCTATTTTAGTAACTGATCATTAAGAAGTTTCAGAAAGAATTTTACACTTGTATGATTTACATTCCTGAATGATGAAATTGACTTATTTTTCCAAATCTTCTGAATTCTGTCCTCCTTATCTTGTAACAGATTACATCTAACTAGCAAGATGGGCAATTTTGCAATCTGGTCTTTACTTCAGATAGACCCAAAATGAGCAGTTATTTTAGAATTAAGTCAGATGAAGGACAGCTCAAAGCAGAAATTATACATCAAACCCTGAGCATTTAATATGCCGTTATGATACATGTATTTTTTTAAATTACTCTGCAGAGATGCACATGAACTAAAGGAGGAAGTTCAGAAGTTCTCCTGAGTGTAAGAGGTCTATGGAACTAGTGAAAATACATATGATGACATATGCATTTTGACAGCTTCCCTGTCCTACTACATTTGGTCAAAACTTTTTGGTCACCCACTGCACAAACTACAAGAGGGAATATTTAACTTTTCAGTGCACAAACTATAACAAAGTAGGAGGCCCCTGTAAATTAACTGTGTAAATTGAACAAACTTAAAAACTGGCTTTCAATGCTATTTATATTCTGGGAGCATTTTCTGGAATGGTTTTGCTGCATGTCTGGCAAAACCGTCAGTCAATGCTTGGCATGGGTATAGAGCATAAGGTATTTCCAGGTGGTGGTATAGGTGAAGCTATCCCATTTTAAGAAGGTGTCAGGGTTTAATGACGTGGTAAGGAGAGACATTACACCAGATAATTGTCCTCAGACAAACAACAGAAAGAACTGATGACCAGCTCACACAAGCACTGATTTAAATGAGCTCCCTTCATGTTACAGTTTTCTTGGTTAGAACTTGCTGGAATAATCCAAAAGCATGAGATGTACAGAGGCAATAGTTAAGTAGCTAAGGAGCTCAATTTTGTTGCTTGGTTTACCTTTATTTAAAGAAAGAGCCCTTTATATAGGTATAGCCCATGATACAAGTGAAGAATACTGTCTGTATTACATCTGTCATTAAACTAGAGTAACAAGATTGTACATAAATCTTTTGAGAGCTTGGAATCCCACTGGCATCCAAAAATCATTTGTAAGATGAATGTTATTCACTGTATTAAAACATGGGAAGCTTGGCAGAAAAATGGATTATTTTCTTCCTCCTTCTTGTAAAAAATCACTGACAATTACCTTTTTTTTCAATACTGTGAAAGAAAACAAAACAGGCAGATTAATTTTCTACCTTATCCTGGAGGAGATTGCTGGTTTAAGTGAAAGCAATCAGACTACAAGCATTATGTAAAATTAGTAGTTGGATTACTAAAAACTGCAGGTGGAGGAGAGAATGGTCTTGTTCTGCTCTGGAGGGTTCCTGTCAGTCTAATCTTGGCCCTCTTCCAACATTAAAAAAACTCCCACATGATTATCTACCAGGCTAGAAGTGGGTCAAACATTTTGCTATGTTATATTTTTTAATTTATTTTTTGTTCTGACAGATCTTTGGCTAACTTTTCTCTCTTTGTCCATTAGCATAAAGTTCACTACCAGTTAATGTTACTCTTATCATTAATTTGGGTACAAATGTTATTTTTTATGTTCTTTTTTTAAAGTCCTTGGCCAAATAAAACTTCTGCTTCTAATGACATCATTTAATGAACTCTTTGTTCTGTGGGTTTAATTTGGCATCTGCCAAAAAGATGCACAGACAGAGGTAGACATAGAGTTAGCAACTAGGTATCTTTCTCAGCTCCAAGTATCTGAGATATAAAACCCATTGCTTTTACTGTTGTTCTTTGAGACTGAAAAACGCATCAGACATTTGATATGCACTATTTTACTTCCATTTAGTTCCATATTTGCTTCCATTATATGTTTGACTGTTTAATATTTATAGCACAGTACAAGGTTTTATAGTTTTTGGGTGTTTTTTTATTCTTTTGTCTTGGAAAACTCACTGGTTTGCAAGGAAATTACGGTGTGATCTCTGTAATCTACTGCAGAAGGTGAAATCCTTTGGTTCTGTTCATTCTCTACTAGCATTCAAATGAAATCAGAAATATTTCATTTATTTCTGTTGGTGCAAGGTTTTCCTCTCTTTTGAAACAGGCATGCTTAATCCATAATTTTTTTTTTTCTTTTTTAAATTTTGGTAGTATCTTGCAATCACATGCCCTGGACCTGTATTGTATGTTTCCTTTGCAAGATGAGATTTATGGCAGAAGATTTCCTCAGAGCCCAAGCAGGATATTAGGGATAAGAATACCAGTGTGGAAAATTCATCATTAAAAAAATGATTTCAGCACTCACAACCAGGTTTTGTTAAAATGCAAAGATGGCTATTCAGGATTTCTCCACAGATTACAGGACTTTTGGTCTCTGCTATTGGTGTTTGGGACAAATGCTCCAAAGGTACATGAGCATGAGATTAATTGATGTGAGACTGATGTGTAAAGAATTAATTAATGTGAGAGACTGAGAGATAGTCAATATGAGCATAGAGATCTACGTAATAAATTAACTGATATTTTGGGAAAATTCAGAATCTCCTTGTACTATCATCTGCACTTCATGGAAAATATATGTGATACTATGTCAAAAAAAAAATTACTTTTAACAGCCTTTTAACTCTACTGGGCTAGTTCTACCAGTGAGCTGGCAAATATTAAAATGGCAGCTTTCTCCAAGCATCAAAACAGAAGTGAGATTTAAAGAGATAAATACATTTCCATGTTTTACTGGCTACATGAGATTAATTATTTATATTTTGAACTAAAACACTTGGCTTGTGAGATGAAATAAATATACTTCAAGTAGACAGAATTCATCACTATTGATAGTGCTTGAAATGAGTATTACAATTAATTGGTATAATGGCAAATGTTTTGGAGAGACAAGACTGAATGCATGTTTGTTAACTTTTCAGGCTAATAAAACATCTTTCATACTGGCTGTACAACAAAAACATTCTGATATCAAAAATTTACATAATATCTGGTACATAGATGTTTGGCCAGGTTACTGCTCAACATGAAATGGAAAAAGAAAACAGGCAAGATAGTTAAGTTTATTCTATTATTTGCTTTGTATTTCATTAATTTTGTTTCTATTATTTTGATAAAACTATATATGCTTTTAGAAATTAAGATATGTGAAAAATATCTACTTTGGATCATTTTGATCCATTTAAGTGGTTCTTTGGAAATACTCAAATAAGTCTGCATCAAAAGAGTGAAATTAACCTCCCAGATGAGTTTAATGAGATTAATGAGTCTGAGATGCCATAGGTGTCCTGAGTAATGGGTCCAAAGTAGTAAAACAGACCCACAGAAGCATGAAAGTAATTTATTCTAAGCATGGAAAATGGTAAGATTTTGTTAATACCTAGTATTTTGTCAAGTTGAGAATCCTTACAGACTGCTTATTCTGTGTCATAAAGACGGATGGAGCATAGGCATCAAAACAAATACTGTGGCTTCACAAGATTAACAGCTGGTTTCTTACCGTGTTACTGAGGGTGTAACACTGGGGTAATAAAATGTCATAGGAAGGATACTATAAAAAAGGAGACAGTGTGCCTTCTCTTTCTGGGACACATTCTTCTAGTTGTTGACCACTGTACCCTGGCCCAAGAAAGCAGCTTGGACCTTTTCTTAGCTTTAAGCATGTTATCCTAAACCAGACACATGAATTTTACATAAGTGGAAGGCTGACTGCATTTAAGTTACTGCCAGCTCCGACCCAGGAAGGATGAGATCAGAGGAGATAATGTGGGGAGTTTTGTGTTAGTGAAAGCTGTGCAGTTTGTTTCACCATGAAGCACTGATTCTCTGCATGATTAATGTAAAACTCAGAGAAAGTTAATTTGCTATTTGCTGTTACTTTTTCTTCTTTGCTATATCCCATTTGTTCGAGTAAAATCAATGTTGTAAGAGGTGTATTCCATATTGTGTGTGAGGGGTGTCTTTGGAAAATACTTTTCTAAGTAACGCTTCCTGCTTATTTTATCCCTATCATTTAGCCCTAGTAAGCAGAGATATGCAACAATGCATCTATCCAAAATGTTACTCAGAGAACAGTTTATCTGGGAAAATAAAAAAAGGAAGAAGAAAACAAACCTACGAATCAAATAAAAATAACATTTAAACTCATTCCCAGAAGTTTACATTTATATTATTGCTGTTGCATTTTTAAATGACCACTGCCCAATGAGACTTTACAGGTGTCTTTCAGTGAAGGCAGTTTAACCTGAAATTGAAAATTTCTGAGCTCAAAATTAAGGGAAAAACATGAACAAATATTATCTGATGATGACTTGTTCAGCAGTACTGGCTAATTTCAGTACATTTCAGTTTTATGCCCAGAAATGCTAAAATTCAGCATTTATTCAGCAAATTAATTGGTTTAAGATATTGGGCAGTGGACTCACACAGAGACTGACACAGATTTCAGAGACCTTAATACAGTCAAGCTAGATTTTTGTATCAGTCTATCGTCTGGAAATTTAGGGATGGAAAGGACTCCAAGAGATTAGCACCTTCAGGGAGGCATGCACATACAAGTTGTCTTTTACAGGCACATGTATAATCTTTTTACTTTTTT
This sequence comes from Aphelocoma coerulescens, assembly GCF_041296385.1. NCBI lineage: Eukaryota > Metazoa > Chordata > Aves > Passeriformes > Corvidae > Aphelocoma > Aphelocoma coerulescens. The sequence goes on along the minus strand of NC_091013.1, from coordinate 56,920,313 downwards.
CTTCAAATACTCCCAGTAAATGGTATATTTCATGCTTCATGTTTTTTTCCCTTTTAAAGCATGTTCCCCAAACATTAGAGTCTGAGCAGTCTTCTTTCTTGATGTGTAAGTGTTACATGGAGCCCTGTGTTTATCAGTTACCTAAATTCACAGTCTTCTTCCCCAGAGCCTGTGATCCCCCTCCACTCTGGCTTCTATTCCCACTGGTTGTGGATGATGTGCAGTGACCTCTCTAATCCATCCCATGCTTCTCACCTCTACTGGCTCTGCCTTGCTGCATTTAATCTTCTCGTCCCCTCATTCTCAGGTCTAGCTTGTTGGTCTTCTCTGCTTGGCTTGTAATTCCTACCTCAATGTACAATGCAGATACTAGTGAATAAATACTGAGGGCATAACATGTATAAGGGGAACTGAAAATATGGCTAAGATCTAGCATATGTTGCTTTTACAGCCATAAGGGTTTGTTGGAATTCTGTGATGGGAATGCTAACTTGGAAAAGAAGTGAGGAGTCACAAGAGAGATCAGGAAGGGAAGAAAGAGAAGATACTGGAAATGTGATTGTATGTGCCCCAGATGCAAATTCTCTTTTTAGAGTTCTGGGAATTAATGAAGATAAGAATAATTTCAGGGAGAGTGTCACTGAGCTTCTGCTGCCCTGTGATAGAGCAGGTCTAGCAGAGATGAAACCTGCAGAACACTGAGGTGATAACTCACAAGATCCTAATTAAGTGTGAACTCTGCTTCTTTTAAAGCTTAATGATTTTGTAGTATATAGATGACTATCCTGATACATATCTAGGGCAATTAAAGGACTATACCGTATTTCAACAATGTTCTTTGTCAGCTTAGGGCAAGTAAATTTTTTCAGTGAAATTCATTAGATATTATTTTTTTTATGTAGGCAAAAATAATTGGTTTCCACCTATTTCCCACCAAGAGCTTCCTCATTCTACTCCATTACAGTTAACTCTAAATAGATACATTTTGGAATAGTCATAGGCAGTAGAGAAGGATTTTTAAAAATACATGAATACTGGCAATCCTGAAATATAACTACCGTGAATACAAAGTAAATTATTTTTGCTTTTCCCTTTCTAAAATAAAGGAATCATTTACATTGAGGATCATCTTGAGTATTACTTAAGCACGAACTCTTAGAAAAGATACCTAGAGAATAACTACTAGGCAAGTTAGCACAGAATAATTATCTAAATTGATTATCAAAACAGTAATTATTCTGAGCTTGAATAATTCTGATTTATATGAAAAACCTAAGAGCATATTGCGCAGCAACAAACTACACTATTTCAGCTACCCATTCGTCTTGAAGATAATTTTTCATGCACTGAAGTAAGAATGTAGGAGCAATGTTTTGTAGAAGGCATAATTAAAAATAAGATCCTCTATCTGTCATTTGATATGTGGTTTATATTCTGAGTCATCTGAATATATGCCATCATTACTGGAAATTGCTGACATGGCTACAAATGAACTAGTTTTGTTCCTCTGTAAGGAAACCAAAGCAGATTTTTATATTTCTTTAATGTTTTCAGCTTTGAATTTGAAAGTCTGAACTCAAAGTAGAAATTTGACCTCAAATCCCTGGCACATCATAATCATGGTGTACAGTGAAAATCAAGCTGAATGCATGAGAAAAATCATTGCCTCCCAGATGCTGAACACTGCTTATTCAGTTGAGAATGCCAGGTCAGTTTCCCCTGCTCAGTGCAAGGCAACACCAGCTGAAATACTTTAATTTGCTTTTAACGGTGGACAAACTGATCTAATGAGATACTGCAAAATTTTATCTAATTGTTGTTAAGCATGATACTCAGATGCAAATAAAATGTTCTCAATGGGACATTAGTAACAGACATTTTACCCACAATACTTTTAATTTTTTCAAGGATGCCTAGAAGTTTCCATGTCAGCTATGTACGGTGAAGAGGTTTTGGTGCCATACGGTTTACAGAAACATCTGTGTACTCCAAGGACTGCCTTGATGTGCACTCAAATGCAAACTTGTTTTGTGAAAGGTTAAGGTGGAAAATATATATCAGAAACTATCTACTGGTATTCCCAAAATGAATCTTGCAGCTACTCATGTCAAATTATTTTTGTTATTATTGGAGAAGACCATTTAACTTCAGAAGAAAGCTATAAGCCCTGGGATAATAATATGCTGTAGGCAACCAGAGAAAATCTGTCTTACTTTGGAACAGAGTAATAATTTTCAGCTAGTAATATACATTTTTGGGACTCTTTGCATAAAAAAAGATTCACCTTGCAATGGTATTAAAAGCCACAACATCTCAGAGAATAACTAGGAAAAGAAATTTAAAAAATTAAATTCAAGAGGTTCTGGTTCTACAAAACGTTTTGCTGTTGTATAGTGAATTAATCTTCCCCTCATAGGAACTTCATTGCAACCATGTTCTTTTTATAGATTTGTTACTGGTTTTCTTTTTAGTCTTGTGAATTTTTTATTATTTCCTACACAGAGCCTCATCTGCAGGAGCTGCAGATTCCCTCTTTCATTTGCTCCACACCTGACTGTGGGTGTTAGACATGAGGATTAAGCTTTTCTGCTTCAGGATGAAGACTTGAAAATCCTGGTTCTATTTAAAATGGTCAAAATGCAAATCTAATTCTACCTCTTTAAAGGAATGATTGACAGTGAAGTTAAGATTCACTTAATTTAGTCTGTCCTTTTTTAGCCTCAGAGATGTCTTACTCTGTTTACAGTTTACGGAGACAAGCCATTCCAGAAGGCAGTGGATCCTGGCTACCATAGAGCACAACTGGATGCAGAGGGAATCCAGAAGGCTGTCTTAGATTAGGTTTAATTTTTAGGGATCTACATTTGGCTGTGATGAATTCCACCCTTGTTCTCAGAAAGATAATTATAGGCTGTGGATCTCAGATAGATGAATAGAATTTTTCAGGTGTACTTGGTGTAATGATTTAGTTGCAGCTAGAAATTACTGCCTGTTAATTGCTGTTGTCAGATGTTGTTTAAAATGCATATTTGAGTCATCTGTACACAATTGGAAATATGGCACAGGACCTACAAGAAATCCACTTCTGTTTGATGTGGCAGCTGCAGTCTTGATGAGTTATATGAGTCATCTCAAATGACACACAAGGTGAGTAATCTTGAATATCTCCTAGTTTATAAATAAACACTTAGGGAGAAGTGATTTTCAGTCTTGTTATCTCTCTGGGCTAATTCATTTTAATTACAGATGCAGATGACTTCTACAAAAAGGAATGAGAATGTTAATTTTTATCTTCCCTGTATAGCAGTGCAATCTGAGAGTTCTTGGCTCTAAGTTTAAAACTCTTCAAGAAAAAAAATGATGCTCTCTTTTTCTCTATATAAGTATTGAAATGGCTAACTCAGGTTATAATAAATAGGAAGGAAGAAAAGAAACCAGCTTGACTACCGTTGTCCTGAATTTGGAAAGAAATATGCTGTGGTATCTCCTTTGACTTTGAAATTACTACATATAATGCCCTGAAACTACACATTGCTCAATGCAGAGGGACCTTAAGGATTGAAGTAAGGAAAAACTTAGAAAGCAGCATATACTCAGCATTTTTTAATGGACAGCTTGGACAACTTGGCACTCAGTATACCAGTTTGAAAACTGAAATCTGAGACCTGTATTTTTCCCTGTGCTTTACATAGGGATGTTGAAAATGCAATTTGGAGTTCATTTTCCGACATAGAGGTCAGATGCCTCAATCTTAGTTTGGATCTAACTCTATTTCTTTCTTCTCCAGTGATTTTCTGCTTTTTGGATGAAAAATTAGCTTTTGCACCACTTTGGCAAAAGTGAAGAAGATGCAAACAATTGGATCTGACATCAGAATTTTATGCCTTAGTATAATGTAATTTTTACATTTATTTCAGTGAAATTTTGCTAAAGTAAAACAGAAAGGAGAATTTCTCAGTTGTAATTGGTCATTGCTTAAACTTTACACACTTTCAAAATCTTTCTGGTTATTTATTTTTAAATTTAAAATGCAAGGGTGAAGTTATTTGAATTTAAACAAGATATTCTTCTGCTCACAATTTGTCATGCATTTGAGCCTGCAGCCAAATTGCTATCTTGAAATGATAGTATCTTATCCGTTTTCATGGCAACAAGCAATGTTGGTACATCTAAGCCATGACCATTCTTCCTCCCCCATGAATGCCAACAATTAATATTACCAAGAAATTATTTTTCTTCTGTTCATATCATTAAAATGTTTTATTGTTTCTCCCTACTACTAACAGCCTAGCACCTCTTCTCAATCTTTCCATTTTCTTCCAATTGAAACATAATGAATGAAATAATTTGAATCAAAAGTAATACTGTTGCCCTAAGACTGTTGATTTTTATTCTTCCATTTCTCTTCTCTTAATGTTTCCTTCTATCTTTTGACTCACTTTTATCTCTGTATCTTTTTCTTTTATGGCAGGGGAAAAGCATCTCTCTTTCTTTTATCCCTTTACTTCAGCAGTGATTTTTCATTGCCTTCATAGCTGTTCTGTGAGGATTTGCAGCTGCATTCCCATGACTCCTTTTCACCCTGGCAGCAACTCACATTTTTTTTCTTACAATTCTCTCCTGCTAGTTGTAAGGGTGGGTGTCTCATTACTAGTCTGTTGGTGTTTTTGTTAATTAGTAGAGACAATGTTAATTGAGGAGTCATATTGTTAATAAGTGTGTTAAACCTCTAAATACATCCCATATGAAGTCAGCATTTTCTGCAATCAGAACATTTTCCCACTGAGCTAGCTCATGCAATTCATAAAAGTTTGGTGCCTTCTAGCTTGCAGTCTTAACAGCCCACCAAGCACTACAGTTTGGGTTTAATGGCAAAAATGGCAAACTTGATGCTAAAATCAGAGCAATTTCTGAAGCCTGAATGAAGAGTCAAAAAAATCTGGGTGAGCCTGACTCATTCTTAAGTAAAAGTGAGCTGCTTCATGTCTGTTGCTGCAAATCACTTAAAATTCAGTGGTTGTCCAGAGGTAGTTCAAACTAAGACAAAAAGCACTCTATTCAGTTTCGTATTGATAACTCCCACCATACTACTCTATTAAGGCATTACACTGTTACTACTACCCTATTAAGGTATCCTTTAATTGGACCACAATTTCCTGTTACCATGGAGAACATCCTGGAAGAGGAGCTCAGAATAAAGTTGAATGCTTTTTAGCATTTAAAATAGATAGCCTCAGTTTTGGAGTCAGTGTTTAAAATATTGCATAATCTGCTCTAGTTCATTTCTAGAGTGCAGTCAGCCACACACTAGAGCTTGTAGGACAGTAAAGGCTGAGAATAGGAGGTTAAAGGATGATAAAGGATTTTGCCCAAGAGAAAAATGTGTGTGACAAAGGCAGAGTTTTGGACCATCTTGTCTGGCTGCTTCATATACTCAACAAAGCAAACAACATCCCCAGACCATGATTTATCCTACCCGTAGCTAGAGATCCAAACACCCTTAACCAACTACAAAGAGACATAACTCTGAATCAGATAGATGACAATTAGGTATCTACACTTGGGAGACATTCTAACTATGGAATATAGTATAATATTAACTATTACCTATTAATTAACTGAGAGAGGGACAGGGCTCAGTGGGGACCTTATTCTTTCTACAACTTCTTAAAAAGGGATTGTAACAAAGTGGAGGTCAATCTCTTCTCCCAGGTTAGAAGAGATAGGATAAGAAGAAATGGCCTCAAGTTGTGCCAGGGGTTTAGGTTGGATATGAAGAAAAATTTCTTCACTGAAAGACTAAATTTCTTTGCAAAAAGGAATGTAGCAAGGCCTTCCTATCTGTCTGACACTACACGTGATTGTTTTGAGCAACTTTCAAAACAAATTATTTTAGGCTCTTTCATAAAAAAATTTTGTCATTTTTTTCTTTGTCATGGGTAGTTACAATATTTGTAATTCTTGCAAGGCTTGAAAGGAAATATAGTGCTTACATACTATTTTTCTATTAAAATAGAAAAGGCTGTGACTCTCAATAGTGAAACTTCATGTTAAATATCAATATGATGCAAGTGAATTAAAACAGTACCTGACAACACAGAAAAAATAATTTTAATTAGGATTTAAGTTATGGTAGAGATAAAGAAAGCATGAGTCTCTCTAGAGAAGAAATACTTATAGAAAGTGATTTTCAAAGTTTAAACCCCAAAATTGTTGTAACCAAAAGAAATTTTCAGCTTTTATCTCGTGTTTATTGTTTAGCTGTTAGTAAAAAAGCCAACTTTCTTGAGTGTAATGTTTCTGGTACAACCTTGTTTACTGTTAGTACATTTATACAGTAATATGTCTAATTCTGATTTGACCTATGACAGATTGCAAAAGTGAAGTTTGGGTTTGATTAATTCACTTAATTCTAGTCTTAAAGATCTGGCAACAATCTGCATATCAATGCATAGTAGCTGTAGGTTATTTTCTTTCCTAAACAGCTTTAAAGAAGAAAAATGACTCACAATTTGAGGGAGGGGCTTGTTTGTTTGTTTCCAATGACAGTTCATAAATTAACTTTTTATTCAGTTGAGGTGATTGAAAAACTAAGGGGGGTTTTATGGATTATTTTGAAAACCTACATTTTAATAACATCCCTTGGCATTAGTAGACTAGTAAGTCTAATTTTCTGAAATAAAATTTATATATATATATATATTTTTTTTTTTTGTGTGTATGTTCTGAAAGTGATGGTGAAATATTAAAAAGCAGACTTACACTTTTAAGCAGCATTTTCATTAAAACAATAGGTTTAATTTCAGGTATATCTTGATATTTTTAATGAGTCGGCCATTTTTGTTGAAAGAAATTGTTGTTAAACAGGCTGCTCACTTTAATAGAATGAACTGTAACAATTTTTAATAGAAGTGGAAAGACTATCCCTTGCAGTGGTAGTATTAAGGGGCTTCAAAAAAAAAAAAAAAAAGAAAATGTTTCAAATTTCCAGTTATTTATTCAATTTGCTGCTGGAGTTCTTCAGCAAGGGACTTTTCAGTTTTGGTTTTGTTGTTTGTGTTGTTTTGACAGAACAGAGACATTTGATCTATATTGTCATTTAAAAATATGACACTATTACTCTCAGTCTCACCTTCTGTTACCATTTCAGATAATACACCTGGGTTTTTGCACCTTGACTCTTTGAAGAGGTGATGTCTTTTTAATAACTTACTAAGGGGAATCTCTCCTGTGCTCCTAGGTTGTGCACAGGTTGTATAGCCCAGAATTTGAGGGTAAAACTTTTGTATCACCTTGTATCACCTTGTATCATCTCTTACAGAGATGCTCAGTTTTATTTGGTTTGTCAAGGTAGAACCACTATTTACTTCTACAAAAACTCTTTTAATTGCATTTTATGAGTAGGATTGACTTTGTTCTTATCAAAGATGGTATTTTCAAAGTAGGTATTGATATGTTGCTAAATAATCTAGTTCTCCTCTACTGGATTGGAACCTGCTCCTGTGATTGCCTAAGCCATAAACGTTTTATTTCACTCCTGGGGTCTCTCTTGGATTCATGAAGCTAGAGACTATTCCTAAATAATCCATAGTTCAAGTTCTGAGCTGAGGGAATAGCCACAAAATGCAATGCAGACAAGATAACATACGTATGTGATCTGACCCACACGTTACACAGTGCTTCAAAACTGTCCCAGCAGGTTTGGCACACTTACTGCTCCCTATATCACACCTATATCTCTATGCACACACAGGTATGCAACACGTGCAAGAGACTCATACTATATAAAATATACTTTGGCGGGATGCAGTACTGCTTTTGCAGTGTTTTGTACACATCAAGCTGGAGTGCAAAAATAATAATTAAAAAAAGATAAAAAATACAACAAAAATAATTGTCTTACTGTCACAGAAATGGTGGATGAGGCCAGAAGACCCAGTGCTGTAGAGTTCATACATAGTAGACAGCATCTAATTTTCTATGGAAGAAAAAAATCACTTTCCTTGCTAGAGAAAGCCTTGAAGAGTGTCGTTGCAAGTTATTGCAAACTACTTCTCATCACTTGTCCTAAGACTAAACACCACTCCCTGGGACCAATGCACTTAGCAATGTATATTTAGCTAAGGGTATGTCTTTAATGGTAAATGAGAAAGGGCGAAAGACTTTGGTCATACAGTGCTAAGTCTATTTTACAAGATGCCAGGGCCTGTTCTCATTCCTAGCAGGCACATGGCAAAGTCTACCATGTGTCCATATCACTGAGCAGGAAATCACATCCACAGGGTCTAGTGGGAGCAGCCTATAGCTACTGCTTTTCCATTAACTGTACCAAAGATCATCTGGGAGACCATAGCTAGTCCAAGCACAATGAATGTGCACAGACAGAGCCACTTGGCTCTAAGAACCAATGCATAGAGCCAAGAACTACAGAAGGGCTGATTATTAATAACATAGATTTCTTTGCATTATAAGGTTTCATGAAAAATGAACCAGACATTTATTGCTTATTCAATTTTTTATTCTAGCATTTTTTCCATAGATATTTTTTACCCTGGACTTGGAGATGGTCTCTCAAATGAAATACCAGAGAAGCACTGTCATTTCTGTGTTCTGTGACTCAATGCTTCTTTTGTATGATATTATAAATTACACTACATTTGCTTTTTGTCAACTTGTGTTATAAATTGATTTTAAATTTTTGCCTAATATCACTCCCTGATCTATTTAACTTTCATGTTTTATCCCTCCTGTTGATTGCAAAGTAAGAGTTTCAGACCTTCATTTTTCCTTAGATGTGGTGGCATTTTTTTTGTTTCAAAATATCATTTTGGTTTGTATATCCATTTACTCAACTTTTATAGCTTGACTTTTGTTATATTTATGTCCTTGGTAGGGTTTGAAAGGTCCTTTGAATAAGTGCAATGTTCAAATACTATTAACATAATGGTTCCCATCTAAGTGGTCTAATGAAGTTGTTAAACAAGAGCAGTTGTGACATAGTGGGGCAAGTTCTCCAGAGGTCCTGACCCAAAGTACGTTATCTCGAGCCACACAGTTTATAAGATCTCTTCATTAAGAGTGACTAAACATGGAAAGTTTTATTTTGTGTTGTTTTGGGCATTACCATTTCTTTTAATAAAATTCTATGGCATACCTTCACTTGAAAGTCTGAAAATATAAAAATCATATTAAATTGCACTGAACTTTCTTTTTAATAAATGGAGTAAAGGAAGAGCAGGAAAGTGAGAGATTTATGAAATTCACAGAATTATAAGAAACTAATTTCATCATTACAGCATTGAAAGCTTCCCCTGAAATTTATTCTGGTCTAATACTTCTAGTTTATATAAAAAATCAGGAAGACTCATAAAGTTATTTGGTTGCCTTTTCCTTTCTTGGCTGACATTTTAGATTTCAAAATTGGAGTCCAAAGTTCAATCCAACAGCTACTTTATTCCTATCATCCTTTGATCATATGTATTTTCTGAATAAGGTTCTAACAAGCATGTGCAGAAATGCCTTTGTCTTGGAAATACTCAGAGACTTTTAGTTCTTTTTTTGTACCTGACATATCCGCAAATAATCTCCGCTTCCTGGTCTCATTTCACAGATATTTTCACAGAATATCCACTGGATTTAAGCCAGCACAGGTCTCAGCCCTGCTCCTCTTTGATTGCTCAGTGATTAAGTAATCCATTTAGGATACAGGAAACCAAGACTCAATTTCGTTCTTTACCTCACCATTTCCGATGGGAATTCACTAAGGACATGTTCTGCAATGGTGTAATTTCAGTCCACCCTGCTTGATCAGTTCCACTGTGCTTAATCTGGGTAAATATTCATTAGGCTGGAGAGAGAGCGCATGTAAAAGCCAGTAAAAGATTTTGGCCCTTGGCTAATAGACTGAAAAACACAGTCTTGGGATCCCTGAACAGAGGATTTACAGAATGTGGTACCTCAGAGTGGAGGTCCAAAATGGTGTTACTTAGGTGAGATGCTACTAATAGCTGCCCAATGAGAAATCCTACAGAGATCTTACTTTCCATAGGGCACCTGTGTCTCATATGTAGTCTCAGAAACCATCACCAAAGCAATAACAATCATTCTTTTAAAGAATCAACTAGAGATTAAGCATTTAACAGCACTAAATACCAGTTAAATACGTAAACATTTAAGCATACTGATTTTAATGTAAGTTATATTCTTGTATATTTATATTAAAAAAAAGGCATCTTCACACCAGAAAACTTTTCCAAAGACTATAGACTGAAGATCTAGGGACCACTGATTCACTGGTGTGGTGTTAATTTGCATCCTTAGTTAACATTTTCAACATTTTATTTACCTCAGTTACTAAAGAGAGGGTTGGGGGGGGCGGATGTGAAAACCCAAACACTAAAATCTGTGCTGTCACAAGGTGGTGCTGTTGGATAAGAAAAAAAAAAAAAATCTAGAGAACTAACACAGGGTGAGAAAGATTTTTACGGTGAGTTAAATAAAATTAAAAGAACGACAGCTTCATTCACCTCTGCCATGTCCAATCTTTCATTTCTTCTTTTGACACAAAGATTTTAAATTAGGCAGAATCACTATTCCTGGTGGTTTGTGTTCTCGATAACTCACACAGTAGATACAGATCTTCAACATAAATTTCATGCCTCTGAAGACTGACAGCTAATGAGGCTATTATTTTCATTTTTAAATTGGCCAAATGTGAGAAATAAAATTGGTTGTTTCACATCTCTTACTGTCACCTTTCAGTGCAAATTTTATTCTTCATCTTTTAAAACCTTTTATAATATAAGGTGAATGCCTAAATCATCAGATGATTCAATATGATATTTTCTATTGCAACAAGTATTTTGCTGAGCCAATAACCTTGTTTACTAGATATAAATGGCATGTTTTGGAAAAAAAAATGAATAACACCTCAAATTGCTTTGGCTGATGTAGCATCTTGACATTGAACGGCACATTCAGAACCTTGCTATCATCTAATTTGCAATCCTTCTTCAGAAACGTCCTTTTTTTCTAAAAGATGTTCAGTGCAGTAGCTGTAAACAAAGTCTTCAATTTGGCAGTCATCTGTGCTTATCATAGTTCAAGCTAAAGGTGTTGAAAATATCAGCAGAGCACCATGGGATCTTTCAGTATCTGTGGAAGAGTGTGGAGATGTCCACTTTAAAAATTACTGAATAGAGTAATTATATCTTGCCTGATTGATAAAGTGGCAGGTAATGACATATTTCAGTTTTGAGGTGTTGTCCTGAAATGATTTTTTAATTATAGAAGTCATCATTATGTTAACACTCTTTATCAGGTTTAGTGGATTTTGAACTTCTGGTGCTCCCACTAGGATTATATCATAGCACTGTATGTGAGGTCAGAAAATATGTCAGAGCTTTAGCAAGGATTTTCAATGACAAAATGAAAGTTTTTGAATTGTACTTTGCTTCAAAGAAAGGGTCTCAGCAGTTGCAGTCTTTGTGGCATTGGTAGTCAGACACATCATTAGCATCTTTGACTTATAAGAATAGGAAGCCTTAGGGTCTAAATTTTACCCCTTTATAGTTAAAAGATGAGGCACTCAGATTGTACCTGTGGCCAACTGCTGTTTTCAATATTGGGGGCAGAGTAAGCTCACAGTGTATTTCCACCTTTCACCTTAGTGCCCCATGTGTGGTTTTTTGGGGGGATTTTGTTGGAGTTTTTCAATATTTATCTTACTTTGGATTCAAATCCTGAGTGAGATCCTGACTATCCTTAACTCCCATTGAGACTAGCAGAATTTGTAAATGTAAATTATGTTGTCAGCACATTTTTAAATGCAGAGTATGTTATCGAGACCACTTGGGATCTGGTTCAAAGCCTTGATGTGTTTGATTTATTTTAGATGTGTTTGATTTGTATTTTATTGAAAGAAGCCCCTTCAAAGGTAATGGATAACATGCTTCAAAGACAAAATGCACTTGTGATCTCACACAACCAGCATGGTCTACTGGGTAAGTATTAACCTGGGAAAACAAGGTTGGGATTTCTGAGTATTTCCATCATCATTCATTGCCCTGCTGAATTGCCTGCAGCAAGTGGTTCCCTTACTGTGGCTTTAGTGGTTTGTTTGTTTGTTTGTTTGTTTCTGTCTGTAAATAGAGATGATTGATGAAATGCTGATGTCAAAGTTTGGCACTGTTACCGCACTCAGAAGAAGGTAGTGCTTCTTTCCATTAGGGTAAAAGAACATTAAGAGAAGCCTGAAATAGGCATGCAAACTCTGCGTGTTCTGTATTTCTTTACCCACATTTGTATCTAAATATAACAGTGTCTTGTCTCTTTCTTCTTTCTGTGTAACTTCTGTGTTCTTCTAGTGTATTTACTAAGTATTTCTAAGCTGTCGTGTATGGAAACCTTTTCCCAAGAAGGCTAAAGAGAGCAGTAAGTCCAGATGCAATACAGAAATATACATTTCTCGCTGTACACATCTTTTTTGTTCCTCATCCATTATTCAATCTGCTGTAGGAGAAGCTTGTACGTGTGACATGAGACTAACAAAAACATTGCAGTCATCAGTATTTTCAGTTCCTAGCATCTTATTGTTTGGCATCTAAATCCGTGTGAGTAGTTTTCTTCCTGCTGTGGTAAACAGTCTCGTTTTCTTACCATTCTCTTAAACACTGTAGTCATGGAGAATAGCTGCCTCTCTAGGGAATGTGTATACTACAGTTTGCACCTCAAGTCTCAGAGTAAACATAAACATTTATGCTGTTATGTCAGTAATGTAACCTCCCCACTCCAGCTGAGTATTCCCCTGATTATGCAGCCACATTTGCCCTCTCAGCCACAGCACCACACTGGGAGCTAGCAAGATCATGTTCAGCTGTTTTTAACTTGAAGGAACAGATTGTTAGAAAGCAACATGTCCTCAGCTTCGTTGATTTAGAGCCTGGGTAAACCTCTGTGAAGTGAGAGTTTGGGGACTTCAGTGAGATCAAATGCAGCCATATTCTTGCCTAAATAGGAAATATTTAATGCAGTATTACAGTTTAGCTTGCCTACTTAACATCATTTTGGGATGCTCACATCTCCTACCACGCTAGGCAGCTGATACTGTCACTGAAGTGAGCAGAAAGGAATTGATAATTAAGCAGATAATGGGTACTCAGAATTCACTAAAGAATACGGGTGATATTTCCATGTCTGTCTTTTTTCTACACTTCATTTTCTTTTTGCTCTGTTGTCTTGATGCAGCCACTGCAATTGAAAACTTGATTGTAGAGCTTTAGTTTTATTAGAAGATGGAGGGCCAGGTTCTTGTGATGCTGTTCCCACACCAAGTGCAAACTAGCCCCAAAGCTGCTGTAAACATGCCTGGCAAGTCCATTACAGTGCAGAGGTGATCCAAAACTAAAAGTGAGCAGGGATTTTTTCTCTCTCTTCTCGTGCCTGAAGCTGGGAAATACTGGCATTATTCTAAGAAAACAGAAATGGCCAGTGTTGTTTTGCCAGGAGTATTTTACTTTGCAAGGGGAGAAAAGAGAGTTCAAAATCACTTCCTTTTTATAGTTTGATGAAATGAAGACTAAAGGTGTTTAGGTTTCTATAGGGGTCCTAGTTTAAAAATAGCAACATCAAAACTGAATTGTTAATCTAAGTTGTTGCTAGTGGGGAATTTTGGTGCTAGTGTAAGCCAAAGGGGCATCATGATGCTCTGATTCAACACAGAGCCTTATGCCACCCTCTCAAACTGGTTGATATCCCAGCTGATATCCCTGTGTCAGCTGATGCCCAGTATCTCACCAGTATTTTTCAGTTTTATGCAGAACTGTAACAGAACAAAAATTCCTAGGTATTTATACTGTAGTATATTTATCTGAACTCTGCCTTTTTTAGCCACACATCTAAAAATAATGTCTCCATATGCTGCTTCAGCAAGGTAATCTCTAAACTCCCTAGCCTGTCAAGGTCCTAATTGTTTCCTACTATTTATCCCTCTCCTTAATTTCTACTATCTGAGGGCTTGGGCACTCACATCATAAATGGTTTCAAGGACTGATCCAGCTAAGGACTAACAATTGTTTCTTTTCCTTTTCCTTTTCCTTTTCCTTTTCCTTTTCCTTTTCCTTTTCCTTTCCTTTCCTTTCCTTTCCTTTCCTTTCCTTTCCTTTCCTTTCCTTTCCTTTCCTTTCCTTTCCTTTCCTTTCCTTTCCTTTCCTTTCCTTTCCTTTCCTTTCCTTTCCTTTCCTTTCCTTTCCTTTCCTTTCCTTTCCTTTCCTTTCCTTTCCTTTCCTTTCCTTTCCTTTCTTCTGTGAATTTTCATCCATTCCGCTCCCATAATGTTTCAATACATGATTACACAAGACATAGTGCCAGTGCAAGGCAGGAGAGTGCTGGGGATGGAAAAGGCAGCTGATATCACAGCAGTCTCAATTTAGATTTGTTGAAATGATTATGGATATGCACCTTTCATTTCCTGAATTTTAGCTGCTGCTGAGAAAAGTTATCCCCGGGGACAAAAATATTTTTAACCAGACCAGTTGATCATGCAGCTATAGGAACTTCATGCACTTGGCATTTAGGAGGTGATAGAAGCTAGAGGCAAGCAACTGAGGGAATGAAGGATATATCTTTAGTGACAGTGACAGTTTATTTCATTCTAAAGTGATACTGAAACTTTGTGTGTTTCAATTGAAATATATTTTATTATTTTTAAAATCTATTTAATTTCTCAACGAGTTTAACAGAGCTACAGTTGTGTTCCTTGAAATCATATGTGTTTAGGAGTTTTCCAGAGGAATTTCAATCTGGCCATTCTTCACAACCTCTCCCCTTCTTCACTGTCTCTTCTTCGCCTTCTCAGCTCCTTTAGATGCACAGAATGTAAGGAATGATGTATGACAACAGAGGTTTCTGTGTTGTTATTATCTACTGATTTTCAAGATTTCAAGGTTGTTGGTCTTCAGAGATAAACAATTCTGATTGTCTCTAATCATATTAGTTGCCTTTGAATACTATTCAGACATGTATGCAACATCTTGCAATAAATTGGAAATGACAAACAGTGAAAACCAAATATGTGTGAAACTTGGTACTCAGGAATATGTCATTATTCTTGATAAGAGTCTATCTGACTTGCAAACCCCAAAGAATACAGTTCCACACTTTATTAATTATCCATGTAAAAAGGTGGCTTGTTGTTTTCCAAGATATTACACACCACTAAAAATACTGCTCTTTCTGAGTTATACCTAGGACATTACTGTAACATGGTTGCAAACTAGATTTATTCTGCATCCTTCGGGCTGAGCTCCTAAAATGAAACATAATTGATCAAATTATGTATTGTGAACAAATCAGAAAAACTTGGGAATTTTTCCTTAAAAAAAAATTTTCAATTTTGTTTTAATTTCTTGGTTTAATAGAATAAAATATGATTAAATATAAGTTCCTCCATCTCACAATTTTATGAAATAGGTAATTATAAAATTCATTTTAACAAAAGTGGAAATAGAAAAGTGGGAAAAAATATTTAACTAAGACTGAAAAAGGAATCAAAGTATTTAATATGAACCCTGATACTAAGTCATAAACCTCTTTCTATTTAAAAGTTTTTGATAAAATGGATGAATGTAAAGTCAGAATAAAAGTGATTTTTTTTTCCCAGAAACTAAAAAAGTTGTTGTACATATAGTACAAACGGAATTCTACCATATGTTTTAAACCCTAACTAGGCACTTTAATACACTTTTTCTCTTAGTTCAATATCAGGTTTTCCATTCATTGATGAAGCTTTTACTTTTGAGTAAATTTCTAATTAGTTTTGTCTATTATTAAAAAGTTTATGGTTTAATTAAATTTAGCATAGAATAGTCTTCTAATATACAGCTTCTCATAACTTACTTAAATCTTTTGTAGTTCACTTGATTTGTTATTTTTATTTAGTTACACAAAAATGCTGGCCTATGGCATCTTCAGTTTTCATTAGCACTCTTAAGTGAAAAAGAAAACAAACATAAACACAGAAGAGTGTCTTTTATTACAATGTCAACACTGGCATTTCAATAGCTAGCAAAGGTCTCCAGCTGATTAATCAGTGAATAGATTGGCATAATTTCTCTCAAACCAGGGAATAAAGTCACCAGTATTTGCAGCTGTCAGGCATACTTGCTTGTTGTGAAAATCAAATACATCTTTTGTGCAAAAGCCCAATATAAAAGCTCTTCACAACATCCAATATCTGTGTCCTGGCTTTAGAGATGAAGAACCTGGAGAGCACGGTCTACACATGAATGCTGGAATGTGAAAAAAAGGATGTGTGTGTGTGAAACAGCCTCTGTTCTTTCAGACTATCAATAATGGGTTTTGCTTCCTCATCCATGTTTCACCTTCAAAGAGCCAAAATAATTAGCTGTTATTTTAAGAATGGTGCATCAGGGATCACTGGGATCCCAGCACTTAAATATTTGTAAGCAGTACAGAATGCTAAAAACCAAAGAATTTTCTACTTTCTACTACTGGGAAAGTTTTAATCTGTCAGTAAAAGCTCAGTTCAGATTGTTAAAAGCACTGCTGAAGAATTTTGGTTGGAGCCAACCACTAGACCTTAGCTGGTCCAACCCCTGTCCAAAGCATTTTTCTGAGCTAGAGCAGTTTGCCCAGGGTTTTCCACAGCTTCTCTGGGCACAGCTGGGACATAAAACCCAGCTGTTTACTCAGGAACAGAGGGTTATATGGAGGCACAAGTGTCTTCTTGGCAGGTGTTTGGAAGTCCCTTAAGGGATCTTTCAGTTAGCAAATGTTTACTATAATCCTACAATCTTTGTCTGCCCAGAGAAACCACTGCTGTCTTGGAGGTGCTCCAAGGCATAACCTTCACTGCTGATGCTGGTGTGTGCTGGAGGCCTTGGACAGGTTCAGTCCACTTCTAGTGCTCTGCTTGGATCTGTTCTTGTGGCTCAGTAGCACATTACATTGTGGCAACACATTACACCTCAACACATACTTCTGTTTTCTTTAGTTTGGTTTCTTTATTTTTACTTTTCTTAATAACTACTTCTCACTCCACACCGACAAGTGTATCCTAAAAAACATTCACATAAATTTTCACATAAAGGTGGTTCCCAACACTCTCTGCAGCCTCAGGAAGCAAAGTCCCAGGAAGTCAATTTTGGCTGAGGAGATTGCTATCCCTGGAGGTACCTGAATCAGCCAGGGAAAGGTACCATTTTTCCTAGAGCAACACCACTGTTGCTGTGCTGACATGACCATCTTCAAACCCTTTTTTCATGCTTTTGCCTGCTACTCCCCATGGTAATGCCTTGTTCCTGTCTTTGTGTCCTTCTTGTGCCACTGATTGCTAGAACTTCCTGCCAGTTCAGTAGGAAACCCATCATAAATCTACTGGCCCTCCAAGACTTTGTGCTGAGTAGGGATTGTTTGTACCCCTGTCAAGGTTCACAGCCCTGGTGAAACTGTATCATATTTCTTTCTCCCTTGCTATGCTCCAGAGGTGTCCTTTTGCATGACTGCAACCTGCCATAGTCACATGGAACTTTTTGGAACTCACTGGTTTTCAAAGTATAGTCTCCTTAAAACTTACTCTTAAAAAATATCATAACAGATACAAATCAGACCTTTCCTACAGAAATTATACATCAGCTATGTAGATGTTTTAATTTTCTTTAAGCAATTTGCTTAGGTTTTTTGTTTGCTTTTTTAAAAAATGCCAGTCTTTTACTTTCTTTTATCCAGCAAGTAACCTAGGCTAGCTATTTTTTACATTACACAGTGATTTTTTTTCTTAATCTGCACCTGCTTTAACAAAAAAAACCCAAACAACTTTGTGGTGGTGCAGGTGGCTCCACCCACTCTTCTGAGGAGAACTCACACAATCAGCTGTGGTGGTCAGCAACCCAAGTTTAGCATGTAACTTTCAGTCATGGTGAGAAACCATGATTCCTTTGTTCTGTCTTTTTCATATTTTCTCCCAATTGGTTAATGTTTTCCCCCTTCCTGTTTTATGTATAAAGTTATGTATATTCATTTCCCTTCTTTAATATGTATCAGTTCTAGAAAGTTCTTCGTTCCTCGGCGCCCCATTGGATCCTTCCCTGAGTCCCTCCTATGTGTTGTTCCCATTGGTTCCCTTCCTGTCGATCCCACTTACTTTTCTCTATCTCATTGGCTGAGATCCCTTTCCTCACCTATTCTGTACCCAGTATAAGATCCCTGGACCCTCCCACCAATTGGTCTCTTTGTCCCTGTCGTTTCACCGCAATAAACCTGCCTGGAACACATACAGAGAGTCCCCTCTCTTTATTTCTTTGCCTTCACCTGTGTGCCTGCTTAACAGTGACAGAAGGACACAGCCCCTTTTGGGTGAGGAGCTCTGCCCCTTTTCATTGTGTGCTGGGCACTGAGTGCCGCCTTCCAGAGGGGTTTCAGCGTTGACCTCTGGGCTTCTTTGTGTCGGCACATGAGGGGTAAAACCCCCTTCTGCCAGCTCCCAGTGGCTGAAAACCCCTCCAACAACTGAATCTACTTTTCCCTGACCTGTATTGAAATGTCTCAGTTACATATACAAATCCCACTGAATTCTGCGTAACAGCAGCTGACCGAATAATTTGAAATAAATACCTGCCTTAATTAATCTTTTCCATTTTCAAAATGTCTATAGGCAAATCATAATTTCTTCATATTAATTCAGTATTCAGATTTGCCCAACAGTTTTTCACTTATTTGATTGAATGAGTAACTGGGAACAGTTCAAAGTACCTGTATGTTGATCAGAATTCAGCTTGGCTGGCAGTTAAAAAGCTGTTTCTGATCTTTAACTGATCTGTAGTTTTTTCTTACCAAACATCTCTTTGTGGCCTCTGTATCACTATATCTGAAGATCTTGCAAACGTAAATGTGCTTATTCTTACAGCTTATGAATTCAGGATTTTTTTTCTTTTTTCCCTTTTTTACAGATGCACATATAAAGCCAGGTTCTTTAAAGGTGCTTAAGACATAGTTCCACTAGAGAAGCAACACCTCATCTGCTGCCAGCTTGCTTCCTGGAAAATTGAGTAGCCAATAAATGTTTTGGCTCCCAATGAGGTATAAAGAGCCAAGTGCCTAAGGAATGGATTTTTCAGAAACCTGCAAGCTAAGCAGAGTCTATGTCAGTTAGATATGAGACAAATCCATACCGAAGGCCATAAATAAAAGCTGTGACTTACAATCCTTCCATTCCAGTCATCCAGAAAGCAATTGATCCAACGAGCTTAGGCTTGAGGAGCTAATGCTGTTGAAAAAATGAGGGCACATCAATCTCTAGTAAGTACTAGAAAAGCATAAAATGCCCACCTTGCCCTTGGGGATCAGTGTCAAGCTACTCGTTGTTTGCAGGTAGAAAATGCTTTCCATTTCATCTAGGGACATCAGGGCCCTGGACATACCCGTGCACCTTAATGTCCCTGACAAACTTCACCCAGGCCTTCCCCTCCCATGGCACCAGGAGCTCATGACAGCCCTGAGTCAGGCATTCAGGCCCTGCCTGAGCTATGTTGCAGGTGTACTTTGTTCCAGCCCTGTCTTTGCCTTCACCTGCTCTTTTTTCCTCACTCTCTTGGTCCTTGTGCATCCTGTGCTGTGTGCTGTGCTGGAAATTGTACCAGAGCCCCTATTGGTCAGGGCATGTTGGGGGCACCCTCAGCTGCCAGCTTGTGCTCTTGGCCCAGCATGAGAAAATAACAACAAAGCTGCAATCTGCAGCTCTGTGATAGAACTGTTGTGTGCAAAGGCTTTGACTGGACAGAAAAGCACACTAGCATATCCTTCTCCCTTTCCTTCCTCTTCCAATTCACTGTGTTCTTTGACTGTCAATGTTGTCATCATATTAAAAAAGTTGCAAAAGCTACCAGTCTTCTGGAACAGGTTTCCCCAGACTAGGAAGAACAAAAATCACACCTAGTTCTTCCTAGGACAAATCCATGAACCAAACTGAGAGTTCTACTTAGATGAACTGGACTGGAAAACTAGATTGTCTACCATTGTCTACCAGCCACATTCTGGTTGTTTTCACCTGAACTATTGAAATATATTAATTAGATATTTAATTTTTATTCATTATTAATTAGATAATTATAAATTATCCATATCATAAAATGGAGTTTGGAGTTCTGAAAATATTCAGGAATGCAGTTAGGACTGTGGTTTTTTTTTTTGTACAAAAGAAGTCTGGAGATATGAGATAACAGAGAGATTGATCTTAGATGGGATTCATCCTGTCGATCTCAAGCACAGGATTCAAGTACAGCTTAAGAAGCTAGTTTTAATGTTGATGTTTACATGTCTCCTTGTAATTTTAAATGTTTACTTAACCTAAATGTCCAAAACTTACTCAAAGTGATGTAAGTCTTCATGTGTTTGGAAGGAGGGTGTTACTTTGTACTTATTTCTTTGTTTTGGGGTTTTTTTTTGTCTTTATGATATAGAAAAAGGCAAAGAGGAGCCAGAATTTCCATACTCCATACAGGTGGCATGTACGATTTTACAAACACTTTTATGTTCGTAGCTTGACAGCAAAAGAAATTCAGAAAAGAAATGTTATCTCTGCTAGCATTTTTTTTGTTTTATTTTTGGCTGTGCAAATAATTGTACATATTTGTTGTTCTCCTTATGTTTAGTGAGACCTGATAACTGCAAGTTGGAAAGACTCCCTTTATGTTCACAACTTTATCTTGACGACCTAAATTGAGCAAATGTATAGATACTATCAAAGAACTGCCTTGTTTATATTCCTATTGATAATTCCATACCTTTTCAAATAAATACTTTTACAGCCACAACAAACAAAGCTGGAAATCTTAAAGTTATTCAATAAAGAAAAATAATTTAATTTCAGTGACAATAGGGATGAATTGATAACTTAGTAGATAAAGTGCAGTGACTCCAAATAAAATATCATCCTATGAATAAAACACAATTTTTTAGAATCCACCAAATCAATAGATGCTGTATTTCTTAGCCAAAGGTTGAGCCTCAAGAATATATAACTTTTTGAAAAAATTGCTTTTGATACAATCTTTGACATAGAACAAGAATAAAAATGGGGTAAACATTTCACCATCAAATATAAACTTGTGTAATTACATAGAAGCATAGGCTCAAATTCTCACGTGAGATTCCAGTAAATTGCCTAATTAAATATTTTACAGGGCATGTGAAAGAAAGAAAAAGAAGCCTTAAATAAATCATGATGTTTTGGAAAAGTGCTGTAAAAACACTAAAGTTCTAGCACTTTATCTGCCTGTGGTGATTTTATCCTGTGGTTCTAAATTTGTACTTCAGAGAGATTATTGTCTTACAACTGATTAACTTTTCTTTTCTGAAAATATTGAGATACTCCTTTGATGAAGTTTTGCAAAGTTCTCTATTGTTCTTGTTCTGTTGCTCAAAAATGAAAAGACTATAGTAAGTCACTCCAATGAATCAACAGAAGATTCCCTGTAGTAATTTATTTTCATGGATGTCCTCAATCTTGTAAAGTTTACACTGTGAATTCTTTCTCAAAGAATCAGCAGATCTGAAGGAAAAAAATTGAATAAGCCTTTGGTACAAGTAGCTGTTGCAAATCAGAGTCCTCATCAGAACTTTTCCCTTGTTTCTTGCATTTCATTTAAAAACTTGGGGTGGCTGTATAAACACCTGATTTTTGAAGATTATTCCCTCAGAAATCCAATTCTTCATATACATCATGAAGGAAACCTGAAATTAATGACTACTATGATTTTATAATTTTATTAGTAGCATTAATTAATCTATATATTAATTTCTTTATTTACACTGATTTTTCCAACACAAGAGTTGTTCTTTTTTTACCTCATGGACATATTGTGAAGTAACTAGATGAAGATAGTGCAGTGCTTGCTACAACAGTGATACCTATATAAAAGTCTGACAGAAAAAAAGATATTGAGTAGCCATAATCTTGAGAACTTTTCAAATTTAAAGTTCTAGCACTGTTTATAGAGATTACAATGTTTTATAGTTTAATACAAATCATGTCTGCTGAAAAAGCAAAGGAAGAAAAAGAAAGAAGCAAGAAAGCTCTTAAAACTACACAGCTGCAAAACCTGTCTGCTAGATATAAATTATCAGCTCTGCCTACAATTAATGTTTTTTTTTTTTCAGAGCTGAGAGTTTTTAAGTACTATTAGAGAATGATTGGTAATTATGAAAAGAAAAAAATTGCTTTAAAATGTATGTTTGTTTGTTTCCTTTTTTGTTTGTTTTCTAAATCCTGTATTTGTTTCTGTCTACTCTAGTAATATGGAGCATATGTGGATGGTTTTTGGAGCAGGCCAGATGGTTACACATTACCTTAAATACCTTATATCAAATTCCCTGAGTCATCTCACAACCAGGAGCTTCACTTTAAAGAGGTAAATATTGTGCTGAATCTATGAGAGACTCACACTGCCCTTGGCTGGCACCTTAAGCCTGGCTGAGATACTTCTCAAGTAGTCATTTAAGTAACTGAGCTGAGCTCCTCCATCCTCTTACAAATCCTGTAAAAATATTTGAATCACCAGGCATAAGAATGTCCTCTATTTTCAGAATCAAAAGGAGCTATTGTTTCCAAAATGTTTAAAATGTTTAAGAAAATCTTGAACTTTGAGAATAACAAATAGACAAAACAAAATTCAATTATTTTCTTGTAACAAAATAGCTGAAGAATGTATGTGGGCCCACACCTGCTTGATCCTATAGCCTTCACCTAAGAAGTTGTAGAATCACGTACTTATTCTAACTGAGGCCCTAAGGATGTCATTATTAGAGAATTCAGTATTATCTTTATCACACAATCCATGGTGCAGCATCATCTAAGTTTGCAGAATGATTTTTTCAGGTGACAGTGGGAATTTTTAAAGCATTCTGTAGGTAGGGGAAGATGCCACCAGAAGGATATTCCAGACCATATGGCATCATACTCAACATTGAAAGGGAGGGAAGAAGGAAGGAGGGAGTGAGGGGTGCTCAGACTGATTGTGTTTGTCTTCCCAGGTCAGCATTACATGTGATGGAGCCCTGCCTTCCTGGTTGAGCACCTGCCTGCCCATGGGAAGTGGTGAATGGATTCCTTGTTTTGCTTTTCTTACATGAGTGGCTTTTGCTTTACTTATTAAATTGTCTTGATTTCGGCCCACAAGTTTTCTCACTTTCACTCTTCTGATTCTCTCCCCTCCCACCAGGGATGATTCAGTATGTGGCTGCATGGTGCTTAGTTGTCAGCTGGGATTAAACCATGACATGCTGAAAGAAGCAGTATGAATGCAGCTCCTACTTCTCAGCCTTCGCTGGAGTCCTCGTCTTGCAACATCCATTTTATTGTTTGAGAGCTGGTAATAGAAATTGGACAAAACATGCTGGGGATGATCCTTTGCTGAATGCGTGCAATGCTCTTTGAAGACAGCAAGTGTCTTGAATACTTTAACAAGATAGGTGAAAGAAGAGCCCTACTCTGTACTTCAGCAGCAAATGCTGCGGAGTGAGACTTTCAAGAGGATCCTGCAACACAGTGGGAAGGTGTATTTTGCAGCATGATTTAAAAGTGTATTCTTCCTCAGACCCCTGACCAGCTCTTTGTTCAGATAAAAAGGGAATTTGTATTCTTACTGATAATTTTGACAGCACTTGGTGGTGCAACATTGTCAGATCTTGTAGTCTTGCTCCATATCTGTTGATGCATGGTATATTTTATAAAGATTCACATGACTATCTGATGCTCTGTTTCCATGAATTGAAAAGCTATTATTTTTCCAGCTGTCAATCTGATTCCATTTGCTAAAACAGCAGCAAACAAACACCACAAAATAAAAAAGCCGACCCAAACATTTTTATCAATTCTGAAATTAGGAAAAAATAGTTACACAAAATTGTAACATTTTTAAAATCTCTGATTTTTAGGCCAGTGTAGTTCTTCAAACTTGCTGGCTGTTTTGGGTTAATATCAGTGGGCAGTTAGGCACCACACAGTCTGTTGCTCACTTTCCCCTCATGCCCCCGGTGGAACAGGGGAAGAGGAAAGAAAGAGTAAAAGCAAGAAACTGGGAAGTCAAGGAAAAAAAAAAAGTTTAAGAAGTGAATGGTAAGTAGAAGAAAAGAGAAATAAACAGAAATAAGTGATGCAAAAATAATCATTCACCACCTCCTACAATTGGACTGATGCCCATCCTGTTCCCTAGCAAAAGATGATTAGCCCTCAAAGCCGCTTTTTTCCCTTTTATTGCTGAGCATAACATTATATGGTATGGAACATCTCTTTGGTTAGTTCAGGTCCCCTGCCAAGTTGTGACTCTTCCAAATAGATTGTGCATCCCCTGGGGGACAGTGAGAAGCAGAAAAGGCCTTGATGCTGTGCACTAGCCAGCAAACACTAGAACATTTTTGTGTTATCAGGACTGTTTTGGTCTCAGATCCAAAACATAGAACCGTATGAGATGCGTGGAGAAAACTAGCCCTCTCCTAGCAAGGCCAGTACACTGGCATAGTTCTTTATGGATTTTCCTCAGTGGATTTGCCAGTATCATGACTGGAAATTTCTAAGTCAGTAAAAGGTATAAGGCTCCAAGTCTTTTACTTTCTGTTTAAACCTGTGTACCTGACTTTCTGAGGCTTTTTATAATTTTCAGCCAACCTGCTACAGCTTAAACACACTGTTATTTAAGTAAAATCTTGAGTCATCTTAACAAACCTTCAAATTACACTTTTGAAAATAGCTGACTTGGAACAGGAGAAACAGAGTGGGAACACATACACTCACACAATCTATTATTTTTCCACAGTAGCCAAAGGTGAATGACTAAGGATTGATCTAGAGGACCTAAAACTGAGAGACATAATTTTCTCTTTGTTCTCAGTGTAGAAGATGGAGACATGTAGATGGACCATCATTTATGAAGAGCACCTCAGTTAGAAACCTAAAGTTATGCACTTAATTTAATCATTGTAATTGAAATCGCAAGTTTAAATACCTCTGAATTTCCTATTATTTTTTTTTTCTCTCTGCATGAATTAGAATTTCAGACTTCTGTCTATTATTTTCTTCTGATATGCTTTCAGAAACAATTATTGTACTGTAGTGGGCTATAATATAGTATGCTTTGACACTACACTTGCCCAGCAAAGGTTTTTTTGGAGGCAACTTATGCTGTCTGCATCTGAAACAATTTAAAGTGCCTATATTGTGCTCTCAGACTGGCATGACAACAACAAAAGTAAAAATTATGGAAGGCAGTGGTGACTCAGACTTGTTTTAAAATGCTGAAGTTAGCTAATGGAGTCACTTTAAATAATAACTCATCTGACTAGTTCATCTTCTATGCAACAATATGAAAAACTTTACAAGAAATGATCCACATTGAAATGAAAGATGATCCATTTCTATATCAAAACCCATGCCCAGGCTTGATCCTGTTGCTGCACTGTAGCATAAATGGAGCAGACACAGCATAAAAGGAAATTGGGCTTTTTCACTTACATCAGTTGAAACACAACGGCAATATTTCCACTGCATGTAAAACTCTTTAATTCAGTATATGTAATTCTGTCTGGATAATTACAGAAGGGACAATTATTTGTCTTAGAAAATGATTCAATAAAATTATTAGACATCTTAGGAATATTGTCAATTATATGGAGTTACCTAAATATATGTGATTCATTTGAATGTTCTGTCTATGCATGTTTTGGAGTCTAGTAATGAACAAAGATTTAGTTTCTAACTCCTCTTTGGTCAGTTTATTGTATGAGAGCATTTACTCTGAATAAGGTGAAGTAGGAGTTCAAAACAAAGACTAGAACCAAAGCTAACCTCTGTAATAGCCCAGTGACTGAATAATCACTGTGGTCTCATTTGGGGGAGGGGAAGAAAGATTTTATTACAAAATTCTCTGGATAATTTAAGGGTTATTGCACTAATATTTTCTTCCTCCTTCAGTTCCACCTACCTGCTAATATAGCTGTATATATCTTCTTGATATCTAGGTTCCCCTGCTTATTTTCACAGAATCACAGAATTCTTGAGGTTGGAAGGGAGAGGTCTGGAGATCATCTAGTCCTCCTATAGCAGTATGCAACAGCTCTGTGAAAGAAATAGAAACAGTTAAATAAAACAATCAATCATATTTTTCTTGAAAGAATTTATCTTCAGGTTCACGATCAATAAAATAAAATTGAAATCTAAGAGATGGGTTGAGAGATTAATGATGCATTATTTTTTAAACCTACTTTTGCCTGCTGTGAGCACATGAAATTGAAAAACTGTCCCTTCTGCTAACCACTTCCCACCTTATGCGCATGTCCTCGGTGCACAGTAGTGAAATATCAAAGTTTGTTTTAGTTTAGCTAACCTGGTTTCTGGAATATACATTATTCCTGGCAGCATGTTTATTGAATCCAGTTTCTAGCTGTAAACCATGCTGCAGTAGTTTTACTGTGCACTGCATCATTCAAAAAGGCATAGCCAGAGAGGTCAGGAGACCAAAGCATGGGGAGAAGTAATCTCTTCCTTCCAGATTACATTAATATCATCTGTTCATTCTTCATAGGGCGTTGGCCTGATTTTTCCTTGGACAAGTTTTGTCAGGCCCTGCTCTGTGTGTTTCTGTAGAGTTGCTTTTGATTTACCCCAGTGCTCTTGAAGAAGGGTAAGGCTACATAGTTCTCATGAGACATCTAGTCAAAAGATGTAATTACAAAGACAAATTGTTACACTATTTTATGGTTGTTACTATGTCACCAGACAAGCGCTTTGAGTCAAATCACCCAGCGCTACCGTGAGAGGAAGAAAATCTCTGTATCTTGATTCAGCTTTACTTGAAAAGGAAATAAAATTGCTGCATAAGTCTCCCATTTCCAAAACCAGAATTGCAGGAATGGAATCTACAAATCTCTTGTCAGAGTTCACTCGCAAATTACTGGGAATGACCATGTTTACTTTCTCCAGGAGATGTCACTCAAGACACTGGTAAATGTACATTTCAGAAGTTTGCAGTAGGAACACAGTCAGAATGAACTATGGCATAAAGATCTGTTCACTCCAAAAATACCTTGGCCTATTTCAATATCATTACTGCTATATATACATGTCAGGAGCAAGGAGCACAGTTTTCAGTTTTCTTCCTTTGTAAAATACACTCGTTTGCATAAGTCTATTAATGAGTCATCATTTATTTACATCCACAAGAGAGTGATGCTCCAGAGCAGCCCAAAGACTGAAGAGAGATTTGGGACCAAAACCAACTCATACAGGAGTTATTGCAGCCTGAAGGAAACAGATACTGCTAGCAGTTTAGAACATACGCATTTTACATACCAGTTTATTTTCCTGTTGCATTAAAATAAGTAGCTTGTAAATACTGAGCAGTGTTTCATGTTACCAGGCATTCAAATCAGACCAGGAAACCACTTTTAGACAGAAAACAGATCTTTTAGCTTGTGAACACAGACCAAGGTAAGGAAAAAGAAAGGGGAAAGGGAAGAAGAAGAAGAAGAAAAAAGGAAAAAAAAGGAGGAGGGGAGAAAAAAGGGAGAATGGGGGAAAAAAAGGAGAGAAGGAAAGAGGGAACAGGAGCTATTAAATACCAAAGCACAAGAAGACAAAGATGGGTGTGGATTTTTTTATTTTCTTCTAGTTTTGTAAATGCTCTCAGAAAACCTTTGAGCAAGCAGTAGAGAGAAACTTGATGATTAGTCATTCAGTCATTATTTAATAGACTAAAAGCACTAGAAAGAAACTTATGAAGGAACAAAGATGGACTTATGTTGGGTTGACACTGGCTGGATGCAGGTACCCATCAAAGCCACTCTATCTATCCCCTCTACAGCTGGACATGGAAGAGAAAATATAACAAAATGTCCATGAACTAAGAGCAGGGAGAGCTCACTCACCAGTTATTGTCATGGATGAAACAGACTCAGCTCGGGGAAATTAACTGGATTTACTAGCAATCAAAATCAGAGCAGGATAATGAGAAGTAAAACAAATATTGAAAAAGCACTACCTGCCCACCACTCCTTTCCCAGGCTCTACGTTCTCCCTCACAGTCATGCAGGGAGACAGGGAATGAGGGTTGTGGTCAGTTCATCACAGGTTATTTCTGCCACTGTTCAGGAAGAGGAGTCCTTCCCCTGCTCCATCATGGGATCCCTCCCATGGGAGATCCATTAAATATTATCGATTAAATTCCTCAGCGTGAGTTCTTTCTGCAGGCTACAGTTCTGCATGTACAACTCCAACATGGGTGCATTTCCACTGGATGCATTCCTTCAGGAACAAGTTGCTGCAGTGTGGGTCCCCCACAGGGTCAAAAGTCCTACCAGGGAACCTGCTCTAGCACAGGCTCCTCTCTCCATGAGACAGCAGGTCCCTCCCAGGACCCTGCTCCAGCACAGGCTTACCACAGTATCACAGCCTTCTTTTGGGCATCGACCTGTTTGGGTGTGGGTCTCCTCCGTGGGCTGCAGGTGGATCTCTGCACCCCACTTGACCTCCATGGGCTGCAGGGGCACAGCCTGGCTCACCATGGCCTGCACCACAGGCTGCAGGGGAATCTCTGCTTCCAAGTCTGGAGCACCTCATCCCCTCCTTCTGCACTGCCCTGGGTGTCTGCATAGTTCTTCTTTTCTCATATTCTCACTTCTCTCTTTTCTGGTTGCAATTACGTCTGTGTAATAACTTGTTCTTCTTAAATACGTTATCACAGAGGTGTTACTAGCATCTCTGATTGCCTTGGCCTTGGACAGCAGCAGATCTCTCTTGTATCCAGCTGGCATCGGCTCTGTCAGACATGGGGGAAGCTTCTGGCAGCCTCTCACAAAACATACCCCTGTAGCCACCCTACTGCTAGCAAAACCTGGCCACACAAACCCAGTACATTAAATAGCGGGAAGCAAGGACAGCAACTGGGGAATGAAAGAAGCAGAGAGAAGGGGAAAACAGAAATAAGAATTTCTGTGGACATTCTCCAGAGAACAAAGAGACTGGACCAAGAAAAGTGCAGTGAAGATTTTTCATGGCTGTAAGTACAGATGCAGAAGAGGACTAAAGTTCTCAGGAGAAAGGAGATTGAGAGCCAGCAAATTAGCATAAATGAACCAATGACGGATGGCTAAGATCACATGGAGGAAAGACTACCCCACACTGGTCTTAGAATCTCTGCTAGCTCAAGTGGAAAGAGTCTGCCTTATTGATTTATAAGCTACAGACTTGGTAGAGACTCTAAGTCTCTACTTTTTATGACCATCATGTATAGCCCAGAACAAATTGTTATCACGCAAAAATAAAGAGCTAAAACTGTACTAGTAAACAGAGGAGTGGCAGGTATCCATTTCCTAGTTCTACAGTTAATTGACATGGTTTGGCTGTATTCACCATGTTAAAATATCTTAAGATTCCATAACAGTGCACTTGAGAGCTTTTTTGAAAATTTTGTGCTGGCTTAAACATCTCTGGGAGACTGATACTTGACCCGATCAAAACTTTGGCAAGGATTCTTTTAACTGCCTAGCCATACTGACAAATTGGCTTGCCAGCAATATTCCCAGTACAGGTATAGTAAATATTTACCATATTTAGTAAAATTATGGAGTATGGACTCAAACAGTGAGAGTAAGTTCAATGGCTCAAATTATAAAACTATAAAATTATAGTTGTATTTAAATCAGAAATAGTGTGGCCAGCAGGACTAGGGCAGTGTAATCCATACTGGAGTGGCTGCACCTTGAATCCTGCATTCAGATTTGGGCCTCTCACTACAAGAGGAATACTGAGGTGATAGAACTAGAGAAGGGCAACAAAGCTGGTGAAGGGTCTGGAGCACAAGTCTTACGAGCAGCATCTGAGGCGGCTGGGCTTGTTAAGTCTGGAGGGAAAGGAGGCTCAAGGGAGACCTTATAATTCTCCACAACTCCCTGAAAGGAGGGTGTAGCCAGGTGGGGGTTGGCCTCCTCTCCCAGGTAACAAGTGGCAGGACAAGAAAATGACTTAAAGTTGGTCCAAGGGAGGTTTAGATTGAATACTGGGAAAAATTTCTTCACCAAATGTTTGCCTCGCTTTGGAATAGGCTGCCCAGGGAAGTTGAGTCCTCACCGCCAAGGTATTTAAATGACATCTAGATGTGGCACTTAGGGACAGCATTCCCTAAGTGGTGGACTTGGCAGTGTTGGACAGTTGTTGATCTTTAAGGTCTTTTACAACCTTAACAATTCTATGATTCTATACAGTTAAATGGTTATTATGTGCCAGTAATTTTAGGTGTCATCACTAACATATAAAAACAAATTCATAAGCCACAAGATTTCCAAAATGTATTCTAATTCAGTGAGAACTTGTTTGCAAAGCCTCTTAGTACACTTTGCATTCATGGTGAAGTAGAATTGTACAAAAATGATGAAAGACAAAATATAAATTTTAAGTTTTAATTAAGATGAATATTGGGCTAGCTCTTTTTTTGTGAAAATGTACACTTACTTTTTGGGCTATAAGTGTTGGGCTGTAGCATATGTAAGATGTCCACACAAAAATATATTCATGCTCGTATCCATTTATGTATGTTAAACAGCCCAGGCATGTGATAAATGGTTTTGTATAAATTAAAATATGAAACTATCAGTGGTGTCTAATTTTCCCAAG
This sequence comes from Aphelocoma coerulescens, assembly GCF_041296385.1. Lineage (NCBI taxonomy): Eukaryota > Metazoa > Chordata > Aves > Passeriformes > Corvidae > Aphelocoma > Aphelocoma coerulescens. Next base: position 56,889,637 of record NC_091013.1, on the reverse strand, counting down.
CTGTTGCTGGATGTCTTTTTAAGCATGTTGCATAGCCTGATAATGCACATTTCAGCTTTCCTGGATTATTTCTGTGAGACATGGTTATAGTAAGAAACAACCAGGCATTCTACAGGAACAAATCCTAGTAAAGCTGAAGTAGTCAGACTCTAGAGAAATAATTAGCAGGGATTATAGACCAATCTGGCAAGTTTTAGGTGGGAAGTGAAATTTAAACTTCTGGAACACTTGCGTTGAGAATGGACTGGCTCCAAAAAGCCTGCAAATGAATATTCTTTATAAAAATTCAGTTTATCTTAAATCTTTAGAAATATTTCAAAAATATTATTAAAATAGAAATTTTAACTAATACTAAGCAGCTTAAATAAATAAACACAATACCCTTTTTACTCTTACACAGAAGGACTTGTGTACCCAGTATTGAGATTATCACTTCTCATACTGAAAAAAAATCACCAAAAATACATCACAGAACTTGTCATTTCCTTGAATGTATGATTTGTTTAAATTTATTGTTTATGAATTCTGCAGTTCTGTGAAGGGTTTTTTCCCTGTTCTTTTTTTAGCCTAAAGGAAAAAAAAAAAACAGTGTTAGATTCCAGGTAATCTTTGCCCATGTTGTAAATCATTAATATCTGAATGTTTATGAGTGTTAGAGGTTACAGCTCATACTATATTGTAAACTAATAGAAATTACTGGAACCCTGAGTTCTGAGAATTTCAGTCTTTCAATGCTAACAGGCAATGATCCTCAAAAGCACACTGCATTTGACCTGAGGCCTTGGGAAAAACTTCCCAAATTGTGTGATAACACTGAGGTTGTTGCTGTGTAATTAAAGTTATATCACTGGGTGGAATAAGTAGAGATGTAGAAAATTAGGTTTATGGGATTTAGTAACAAGATGGAGGATTTTGGGTGTGGATTTGTCCTTCTTCTTTCCTCCTTCTCCACAAATCTGGTGGTTTTGGTATTGGTTCAAAAAACCCGCAGTGCAGATCATAAATGAATAGCTATAAGTAAAAATAAATTAGTTGGTATTCCATAATTGGACAGTTTGGACTTCAAAAGGCCTTGGAAGTTAGAACTCATGGCCATTTTCACCTTGTAAACTTAGAGGCACACTCTGTGCATTATTATAGATAAGATATAATAAGCCTCTAAGTCTGAAGATAAACTCCTGGTCTCCTGTGTTTCAGTCTGAACTCTGAGTAAAAGAACTCACGAAACAGAGGCAAAGAAGAAAAGAAACGAAACAGAGAAAATTAATACTAAATATTTTCTTACAGTGTGAGAAAAATGAAAACTATCAGGAGAATCAGTCTTACATAGAGTGCTAATTGCTCATAAAGTAGCACAAACATCATGAGCAATGCAAATGGTCTTTAAGTGCCACAGGCTAGCTCCATTAGATTAATGAGCCAGCAGCTCCAACTTTGATGCCTTTTCTAATTATGCATGATTCACCATTTCTTTCAAAAGAAAGACATCTAATTAATTAGGTACAAAATGTCATCTATAGGTCATTGACAGCAAGGGAGATCACCACTCACTCGGTTTAGTCTTCAGGCAAAATTATTACTCCTCTGGGATTACCACCAAATGTCATTATTGAATCAAAAAGAGTTCCTGCAGTAGGAAGATTATAGAAAAGATAGGAAAAAACCCCACACATCCTTTCCTTTTCACCCTGACTCATACACAGAATTATCTATTTGACCTTAAGTAGGTAAATACAATACTCCTGAGATGCCACAAATTAAAGACTCCCTTTTAATCACATAAAATAAAAGGATATTACAAAGTCAAAAGTGTTCCATAAAACTCTTAAAGAGTGATGCTAACTGCTGAATTATCCCAGTAAAAATACTTAGTTGAAAGTTCCCAATTTCATTCAAGCTTTCAACTTCCAAACTGCCATCTTGAAGTTAGAGTTTCCACTTATTTTACAAAATGTGAAAGTGCAGCATCCTCTGAAACATTTGTAAATTTTTGGTTTGATTTAGGGCATAATCCAACTCCCACTGATTTCAAGGCCACAGTGTGGAAAACTGCAGGATTGTTTAATGAATCCATCATTATACAAATGCAAGCCTGTCCGCTTACCTTTAGCTTGTGGAAAAGTAACGAAAACAGAGTTATTTGAAATAACTAAAGCTGGTTTATTCCAGCTGTTCTGTCTACAAATGAGAAGAAATGCTATCACTTGTAACTTGCAAGGAGGTAAAAAACTTGTCAGGTGCTCTCCCAGTTTGATTAATTCTCCTTTTTCCAAATGTAAAAGCTTAGAGTCTTGATAGAGTAGTCCTAGTTAGACAATCTATAGGCCTTTAAAACAAATGCCATGGTTGGAATGACCGGAATACAAAATTTGCATTCAGCACTGTTGCATGAGGTATTAAGATGCTATTTCATTTTAAACTGGGATAGAAAGTTAAAATTATTTAATTTATTCTTTTTTTCTGGGAAGGAAATACTCAGTTTATCTTGTTGGGGGATTTTGTTTGGATTAAGTCTTAAATTTTTGGTTTGTTTTCAACACTCAATTATACTATATTTAATACATATTGGAACAATAAAGTTGTAATGGAACTTTGATACTATCCTCTTGGAAATTAAGATAAAGTGTTACAGCAAAATATTTTAATTTCCTGGGATGAGCATTTTCTGACAGAAAACAGATCAATTAGAAAGACATGAAAGAATTCTATTTTTTCTTAACTTATCACAATATGATCTACAGTTACTAGATGTATAAAGGAAAATGCACTGCTTTTGGTTTGGTTTGGTTTGGTGTTTTTTGTTTGGTTTTTTGTTTGTTTGTTTGTTTGGGTTTTTTGTTTGTTTTTTTTGTTTTGTTTTGTTTTGGTTTTTTTTTCTTGTTTTTGGGGATTTTTTTGTTTGGAACAGAATGGGCCAGAGGACAACCTTTTGGATAGTCTTCTAGCTTCTAAATTCAGGTTAACATCAGGTTAACATCAAGGAGACCTGCAGTAAATTTTGCTGCTGAGTTTGTGCCCCTTTGGGTTCCATCGCTGGGTTTCTGTCTACCCCAAACTTCACTTCTGTTCTACTTCATAGAAGGCTGATACAGAGACCCATATAACCACAGATGTCTTGCCAAACCAACCAAAACCTTACCATTCTACCAGACTGCAACCACGTATGCATACAGAAGAAACCTTGATGGGACTATAGACAGCTCCAGGCAGAGCAACAACAACAAAGCAGCCTCAGAGGAAGATGTGGAATTCAGCCCTTCCAATGTTTAGAAATTATAAAGTAATTTGCTGGTTTCTCTTTGGTCTTGAGCAGTAAGAGTTTGTCTTAGTGGTAGAAATAGAAGGAAAAATGGGGGAAATTCAGAATGACTGTCATTTAAATTCAGCCCTGAACTAATGTAACCTAGACATAAGAGACTGATTTCTGTATACTTAGATCAGAAATGTTGCAATTCTCTGGGTAGTCTGGGATGTCCCTGTTAATCTGTGCATGGACGAGTGCGAGACTGAATTCATAGGCACTGTCACAACAAAGTATTTGACTACTGGCTATAAGAGTTCTTCAAGTAAGAATTTTGAACTGGCCTAGAGATTGTCTCAGGTACTCCCTGCTGTGTCCAGAGCAGTTAATAGACAGCATTTGTATTCTTCCATGAGTTGGGTGGAGAATCTGTCCATCTCAGAGATATGTCCAGGATGTTTCTGCTGTATAACAGAGAAAATTTAGACAGAACACTTATAACTACTCAGTAAAAGCTTTGCTGGAGATGCAAATATAGTCATGTAGGACAGTGCTTTGTACACATAATGTTGGGATGTGTTTTGTGTATTGTTTAATGTGCTCAACAGTGGTGGATTCATACATGCTGTGGAGTACACAGGGCAGATGGGTATCAGGAATTGGCAGGATATTGGTTTTGGACTGTCACCCGTTCTGTCTAATGAAACCATTGTGAAGATATTTGCAACAGGGACTCCTGTCATTGTATGGACTAATAAGAGATTTCTTTCCTCACAAAGGTGTTACCCGTGCAAAGATTCCTGTATATGCTCATTAAAATGAGCACTTTGTTAGTGCTTGTACAACAAAACTACTCCCACATGCTATTCTCTTACTTGTCCATAAGACTCTTTTCCTTGTTTCCTATAGCAAGAAATTCTTTGTATGTGGGCCAGATTTGCTCTTTAGTATTCAGAGATAGAAATGCAGTAAGTCCCATCAGAATATGAGGAAAAGCTTCCTTACTTTGAGAGTGTCAGAACACTGGAATTGGCTGTTCAGAGGGGTTGCGGAGGTTCCCTTCCTGGAGATATTCAAAACTTGTCTGAATGCAATCCTGTGGAATGTACTCTGGGTGAACCTGTTCTAGTAGGCAGGTTGGACTAGATGACCTCCAGAGGTCCCTTCCAAAACTAGACATTCTGTGATTTTGAGAATCTTTAAGTGATTCTGTGATCATGGGGCCTGCACCATATACTACCTGTGTGCCCTGGAGTCACTTTCTAGTCCAGAAACAGACCAGATTAATACATATATGTATGTAAATGAGAATATATCTATATAAAAGTGAAATGGTTTTACGAGCAAAAAGCTTTGTTAACTTGAACTGGAACTTCAAAAATCCCTCCTCACTTAGTATTAGCTTGTAGAAAATATCAGTTCTCAGGTTTCTTAAATGTTTGTAATGAAATCTTACAAATTTGCACCTAATTGCTTGTTCAGGTGGGAAAGTACATGTGAAAGTGGATAAGTAAACTGATATAAGCAGGCAGCAACACCATTATTATTATAGTACTATTTTTAATGTATGGAGTTGTAAATAATTTGTCTGTGTTTTCTCATACTGCACAACAACATTTTTTTTATTGCAGATAATCAAGATGTTCACAGCTCTCAGTTTCTCTTTAATAGGTACTTCATGCAGTTAATTTGTTTTCTGCATTCCTTTGTGGTGAATCAAGTGTTTTGCACCTGGGAATATATATTTGAAGTTCTGTTCTTTAACTAGAACTTTCTTATATTCAGAAATTACTTTTATCTTCAGGGAAAAGAGATGGAAGTGAGAGAAAAGGTGTTACATGACAAGCTGGGAACCACAGACTGAAATTCTCTGCTGCATAAGGCAAAGATGATATGATCAACTAGAGGATTTTCATGATCCTAATGAAGAGCCAAAAAATCAGTTTGCCAACCTGTACACTGACTTCAGCAGAATATCAAAGGCTTGCAAATCAGTTTAGCATCTGGACTTTTAAAATTTAATCAGGAAATTACAAGTGTTGGTAAATTAGGGCCTGATCTTTCAGACCTGTAAGTCAATGAGAGTTTTGCTATTGAGTTAATTGGAAGCAGAACTGAGTCCTTTATACTTCAAGGTGTCATAGAAAACCACATGCTGCAAACAAAATCACAACTACTCTTCATCTATTTTAAAAGATTCTTTACCTGATCAATCACCAATCAATGCATTGTGTTGGAGTGGCAACCTTGTCTGAATGCACATAGTAAGATAGCCAAAACCTTCAGCATCCATTTGTCTCTAAAATAACAAAGCAATGAAGAGGAACATGCCTGCGCTGGTGTCGGCTGGCGTAGAGCTAACTTTGCTCAAAGTAGCCGGTATGGGGCTGGTTTGGTTTTGTGATGAAAAGAGGGTTGATAATATAGGGATGTTTTAATTTTTGCTGAGTAGGGTTTGCTCAGCATCCAGGCATCTCACCACACCCCATGAGGGAGGAGACTGGGAATACACAAGAAGCTGGGGGGCAACACAGCCAGGACAGTTGACCTTGAGTGACCAAAAGGATATTCCAGGCCATATGACAACATCATGCTCAGCCTATAAAGCTAAAGGAAAAAGGAGGAAGAGGGAGACATCGAGAATGATAGCATTTTTCTTCCCAAGTCACAGTTACATTTGATGGAGCCCTGCATTCCTGGAGATGGCTGAACACCCACCTCCCCATGGGAAGTAGTGAATGGATTCCTTGTTTTGCTTTTCTTATATGCATGGCTTTTACTTTACCTATTAAGCTGCCTTTATCACAACCCACCAGTTTTCTCACTTTTATTCTTCCCATTCTCTCCCCCATCCCACTGGGGTGACTAAACATGTTGCTGTGTGGTACTTAGTTATCAGCTGGGGTTATACCACACCAATATCTGAAAGAGGTTTAGGTCTCTGCCACAGGTAGAGACCACAGAATAAATAAGTAAATAGAAATTAAAATAAACTACATATGTTGTCCACCTTTTCCTATAATCCTGTTTTCAGCATGTTCACATAACTTCCATCTTGATACAATCTTCATTCTCTGGTGGGCTACACATTATAACAGATTCCAGCAACATTCTTAGCTGTGGTTCCTAGTGCAACCTTGATTCTGCTACTGTGTTTATGTAAGTAGGATTATGGGTGGCAAATGATGCAGTCTGTATCCCTCTTTACAATCTTAGCATCAATGCTGAATGTTGATCCTCAAGAGAAAACCCATCAGTTAAGAAAGCAGGTGGAGCAGGAGTTTCAGGGGACTTGTTTGCCATGGTGCACAGTTATGAAAAACATATATTTGCCTCTTTCTAAATGAAGAAAACCCCACCAAAACCCAAAAAATCCCACAAACCCAAAACAAAGCTTGAATTTCAACTGTGTTGACCATCCTCTTCTGAGATGCTTTCTGTATGTGTGATTGGAGATCACTAAGGAGCAATTGTCTTCACTGTGCTCGAACTTGAGTTGGAGACGTGCTTTCCAATCTGAGTTATCTCATATGTTGTCTGCAACCTGGCTCATCTCAGAATACGTAGAATATCACTTCTTCACAGTAAAGGGAGCAGTTGCACCCATAGATGTAATTTACAGGGCAGTTTGTGCATTCAGAGAATACAGTAGGCACTTAAATTGCAAAGCACCCTTTGTCTCCATTAACTGTGACTACAACGTAGAAAACAGGGACAATAAGAATGAGGGTTGATTAGAGCTTCACGTTACAATAAGCCAGACTCAGGATACAACCACTTCAGCTCTCAAAATTTTGTTGCAGCTTTAAGGAGCGACAGTTTCTCTACTCCCTTGCAAGACAATGGTTGTTTTTCTGTAACCTAAAGTAAAAGTTGTGGTTGTGGACAGGAGCTGAGATCCTGCTGACATTCCCTTCAAATTGAAGCCCAAGTGAATCAGCTGAAAAAAATTGCTTCACATTTTGTAATCTTTCAAACGAATGCACTGACAAATATCTGGGTTTAAAAGAAAGGAGTCAGAAATGATCTTACATTTGTTTAGAATTGTGCACAATGTGTTAGCAAAAGCAATCAATACCTAATTACGAGCCTATCTCTGAGACCACAGTCCTCTCTATTCTAATGTTTTCCACAGAGATAAACCACTTGCTGCATGATCTGACACATTTGTTTTGACAGCTCTGCTTCAAACATGACAGTGAATGTCATAGTCTAAGAATAGCCTCCATCCTCAAAAACCCCCCACAATTCTATACATTTTATTATGTCACCTGCAAAACTTTTCACAATGAACTCTGGTTTGTTTGGTTCCTCTTTTATCCTTGAACAGTGATTCCAAAGACACATTTACACTAAAAGGTTTTTAATACTACTGCCAAGTTGTTCATAAGCAGTCAAAGGTTTCCAAGGCCTTTGCAGAATTGAATCCTACCTGAGAAAAGCTATTTTTTAAAAAGCTAGATTAATTCCATCCAGCTTTTTAAAATAGATCTAGACTCACAAGACAACAGTCTTGTTGATTTTTCTGTTCCAAATGCGTCCAGAGACAGCCATCTCTAAAGTCAGGACTGGATTTTATTTTCCATTTCAGGATAAATTTCAGTATAAATACTACTGTGGTTGAAAATCACAGTAGTAGGAGCTGCAAGTAGCTTAACCATAATTAGCTCAAGCAAGTCAGCAAAATGCATTCAGAGTTTTATCTGTGACGAGGAATCAAGATATAAGCATAAATTAACCTGTGCATACACAGTTGGTGGATAAAGAGCAGTCAGGCTATTACAGTTTTCAGTCCAGCTAGCATGTCTGTTTTCCAAGAAACAACCTGAACACAAGAAATAATTGTAATGAAATACCTAGGCTGATAATAAAACCCTCCCAAAGTTCATACATGCTCTACTACTTTTCTCACTTTTCACATAAAATCAAAGCAAAATGAAGCATCAGTGCTGAACTTCCCAAGATCAATAATTTTTTACCAGATTCAGAAGATCGAACATGAAAGGCTGCATGTAACAGAAGTTACCCAGCAAAATGTGCCATAACAATTCTTCCACACTGTCTGGTTGCCAGAGGGAACTAAAAATTGTCCTTAGCTGAATCCACAAATAGCAGAGTTTCACCTGTGCAAACTAAGCATGTAATTATCTGATAAATTGTGTGGGGAAATAGCAAGTTTGCAACCTCCTAGTTAATATTAATATTTAAATATGAATCTTTCAACTCTTCTACTTTCCTGACTTAAATCATCATAGTCTGTGAACTCTCTACCTTGAAGACAAAAATTACATTAAGATTTTGGAGTCATAGTACTTACAAAAGAAGAAAACTGATGTCTAAATGTATAAGTAACTAAATTCACATCCAGTTTTAAACACTATCAGTATTTTATAAAAAAATAAGATTACTTATTAAGTAAGTAACAATCATTGCAATTGGCTCTATGTGTTCTAAGCCAGTATCTTAGACTAAGTTGCTAAACATTCAGCTCTAAAAGCCCTTAATGACTAGATGTCATGTGAAAAACTGTAAAAGTATGTTTGGTAAAGGACTTGACAATACCTAGAAAACATGGAGATATGTATTTGCCAGTATATTGGGTAAAAAACAAAAACAGAAGAGAGGAAAATAAGTAAGCACCCAGATACATGAGGCATAAATGGCAGGTACAAAGATAATGTCATGAAGCAAAAAACCCTGGGGAAAAAAAAAAAAAGACAATAACAGGAAATGAGAAACAGGGTGTTGACATGGATCATGGATGTAGTGAAGATCTGATCTAGTGTTCAAGATACCTGAGGATATGAATGTGACTGTGGATCAAGATAGGAAGGGTACATATTAGCCTGCTAGTGAACTTCAGCCTATATCCACTGGAGAGGACAAATGTGCTGGGCTACCCAAGTTTTTGTGACTGCTGCTGTTGTCTGTGTGGGTTCCAGTAAAGATAACGTTCACTACTACTCTTGATTTTTTCTGTATATTGGCAGGGGTGGGTGGGTGTGTACATGTGTTTGTACCTTCTGCTGTAGAATGTGTGCTCAACCTTGCTACTGTCTGGACCTACAAAAAAGGAACATCAGCAAACACTGGAGAGTAGAAACCTCCTGGGTATTGAAGTCTGCTGGATTTAGGTTCCCTCAACAGATACATATAAAAAGTGTGTGAGGACAGGGAGAAGGTGATCTTACCCATAACAGACTTATTGCTCCCCAAATGTTGAAATGGACACTGGTTCTTGCTGATTTGCTGTCCTTCAACAGCCTCCTGCCGGAGCCTGTGGACAAGGAGGAAGTCTCTAGTCTCCTTGGAGTCACTACTTTTTCAGGGCAATGATTTTCTTTTAATTTTTACAAGTTTTCCATACATGTATTTACTACAAGAATAATGTAAGGTACCTTATTCTGGGTGTTCTTACCAAAAAGGCTGAATTCACCTATTCAGCCATAACACTGGGTAATAGCCATTAATATATACATTCAATGTTCTTTACTTCCTTCTCTTGCACACACCCCCACTAAAAAAAAGATGAGGCACATGCCTTTTTCATATTTTAGTCAAAGACAGACTGTTCTTGAAGTAACTTTTCTCCTTCACAGAATAACTCAAAAGATTGTAAACAAGTGACTTATTTTACTGATAATTACAGCTCATGTTTACATGGATCGTGGGACAGATCCAATTGTTAAAGCCCTTCAGCATCATTCCAGACTTTGATCTTTTCTCCCTTATTTACATGCACTCATTAGCAATTATTGTGCAATTTGTTATGTACAAAAACCCCCACTGTCTTGCTGTCTCCTTTACTTTTTTCTAGCCCTCCTGGAAGGGTGTACCACTTAAAGTGAAGCTCCCTGACACTTCCACTGGAATGTCTTAGAGACATTAAGTGTCTTGCAAGATACATCTATAAATGAGCAATCTTATCTACACAGAAAAAAAAATGAGATTTAAGTGTTCTGTTTATCGTGTCTAATATACTATTTTTTTTTCAATTTCACTTTACCCTGATACACAATTTATTTGGTACTATATTTACTTCATTTAATCATTTCTAACAGCAAGTATGAAAACTCTCTTCTCCTTGCATCTTATCATCTGATCTTTCACTTGCATATTTTCTTTCAGTGTTGGCAGATCAAATGAGAAGTTTTTCTTCTTAGAGATACCTAGAGTATTTACCTCTTCATTTTAACACAATATTCTATCAACACTCTTATGAAATCCTTTTATCTTTTGTTTGCTGGAAACAAAATGCTTCAGAATAGCTTGCTATGTAATTGAATAGAAATCTCCTGTCATCTGCCTCTTAAATGTGAAGTTTCTGCTATTGTTCATTTTCCATTGAATCTCTTTTATTTGTCACTAAGTCTTTACATTATCAGTTTTAGAATGATTTCTCCTGCAAAAGTCAGATGAACAAAACAAGGCAGTTTGTTTATGCTTGAATTAATTTTTCTGCTAACTCTAACTCATAAGACTGAGTTGCATATAATTCTAAATGATTAGTGATGATTTTTAACAGCCAAAGCTATTGCTGTGCATTTTCACAGTAGTTATGAGTTGACCCTGGCCAAAAGCCAATGTGAAATATTCCTTTACCCAGTTTGGGTCAAATGTCCAAGTATTCTCCCTCCCAACTTCCTCGCCCCTAGCCTACTCACTGTGGGGGCAAGGGCAGGAAGAAAGAGAAAGCCTTGATGCTGTGCAAGCATTGTTGAACTGTATTCAAAACACTGGTGTGCTACCAACTCAATTTGTTAAGGCCACAAATGTAAAACACAGGACCATACAGGCTGCAGTGAAAAAGTTAACCCCATGTCAGCCAGACCCAGTACTGTGATCTGCCCACAAGTACATGGTGGTAAGGCTCTCAGAATCTGAGTGAGCTGTGTGGCAAATAATTATTCTTGTGAGCTGCAAACTGGTGGACACCCTATGAGCTGCAAACTGGTGGACACCCTATGTCTTCTGCCCTTCAGAAGACCTCTGAATAACCTCTGCAGTACATGAGAAAGAAATGTACTTGAAAAATCTTTTAACTGCTAAAATAACTCATGCTTTTGAAAAGGTTCCCAATGGCAGCCCTTAGTACTTCTTTTCTGTTTATATTCTACCCTCACAGCTGAGGGAGGGAATGAGACATCTTTGTTATTCTCCATCATTGGGAAAGACCCCAAACCTGAAATGTATTGACAGGGGCTGATAAACTCTCCTGGATATGGGATGGAAATGCCAAATCCCCCACCTTTGGTGGACTGGATGAGTGCACTGTGCACTTACATGTGCAACTAAAACTTTATTCGTACTTTTAATCTAGAAATGAAGTTTATGCTTGACTGAGCAAAGCAAACAAAATTAAAATGAACAGTTAAGTTCCTTCTGTTACCCCCTTGCCTCTCATGCAGAGTAAAAAGACAAGCTATTACCTGCAGGATTAACATTGCTGAAACTACTACCAGTTAAACACAAATTGCTGTGACTTGTTTGACAAATGGCGTATGGTTTTTCTTTAGACAGTATTACATACCTCAAAACAATTGTATTTTAGGTAACCCACCCTGAGAAGTAGGATCAGCTGTGGTAGAAGCACAGATTACCAGTCTCACTTGCAGTACCTTGATGGGATAATAATGTCTGTGGCCTAAAGTTTGCAATGAACATATGAAAGGCCCCACACTGGTCAGCAATTTAAAATGGACTTACTGTATCTTTTAAGCAAGCAACTCAAAAAAAAAAAAAAAAAACAAACAACAAAACCAAGAAAACCAAATCAACCCAAAAAGCCAATTTTATAATTTCATAACTGTTGGGTTTTTAGACAAGTTTGGAATCAAGAGATAAAAAGGGTGACCACCCTGTTCCAGCACATAGGTTTCGTCCTCACAATTAGCTTTCACACTGATATTATTTCAAGGACTTTTTGGTGCATCAGTCTCTAGAGATAAGTCCTTCTGTGACTAGAAGAAAAGTAACTCCTTTTATTATTCTGTCTGTGATGTGTAGCTCTGTGTGTCTATGCTGTGCTGGTCTCGGTAGCCCTCTGTTTTCTACTACACCATGTTGTTTGTAGGCCTCTCACTCCTTCGGAACATTTTTCCTTCTCATCCTGAATTATGCCACTTGGTCATTTCTGTACAGTCTAAGTTGCTCCCTGAGCAGGAGTAATTTTCCTCTCTTAGAAAAGGTTTCATACTTTGCTTTGATAAATATGGTACAGTATAAATTGTAGGCATGAGCCTGAGTAAATCAGTACTAGCCCTCTACTGAACCTTCATAATCCTGCACCACAGCCAGAAGAATATATGTTACTGCTGCTCCTTGTCAAGTTTGTATTGAAGCACACAAGGTGTGCTCACTTAATTTGATCTAATGGGAGGGCTCTAACCTCCAGTAGAGAGGTGGCAGTGAGTATCTGAAAAAGGTAATCTCTTTAAACTCATCAGTTAGTTTCAGAAGAGGGAGACTAAGCTGTCTTGGGTAATGATAGCGTTTAACATCTTTCACAAAAGACCCAGAGACTTCTCAACATCTTTGAAATAAATGACTTAATAAATAGCTGACCATTGACTTCATGAATAGACTCTGGTTTAAGCAGGGAGTGAAGTGTTAAGCCCCCACGTTCCCTGATTTTTTCAATATTGTCTTGAATGCATCCTTTTGCCCTTTTTTTCTGTGGTAGAAAATCTTTTTTAACAAGGTCAACAAAGTTGCATTTATAACTGTGGGTGGAGTGCAGGTCTAGAGATGAGCTCAGGAGGGCATTGCAGGAGCGGTAGCGCCTCTGCCCTAAGATGAAGCCTGCCATTGCTGTAACTTTGTGCTAGCTGATTCATGGAACAGAAATAAAGGTTATGGCAGTCAGTAAATAACCTGTCAAATCCCTACTGCTTCCCTTACCCAATTCAAAGGATTCATCAATCTCTGTACACACTTGTGTTGCACATCTGGGTTGCTTATTGATGATCTGGATCATGTTCATCAGTTCCTTGCTTATTTAATGCTTCTATAATCACCTCAAGCCTGTGTAAACCCTTTCAGAACCACTGAGGTGTAAAATATCTTCCCTTTTTGTTTTCAAGGGGCCACTCTCTGCATTCTGGCTATGCATTTAACAGCACTACAGACTAGTATAAACTCACCTTCATTTCTCTCTAGAAACACTAAAGAGCAGTAAGTATCCCTACCTTGAAAGACACACAGACACAGATACAGACACACACACAAAGTAAAAGTACCCTTTCCCCACACACACACTTCTAAATTAGACTTTTTTAATGCTATTTTTTATGGAAAATAGATTTTTTTTTTTAAGACAATAGGTGTTTTAAACATTGCTTTTCGGAATAGGGATAAAATGATTACTCTTTGCTTGTTCAATTTTTGTATGAATTGCTAACAAAGAGACAGCAGCAGTGTTGATTGATTTTTTAGGCCTGGTCACAGAATATTTCCTTCAAAAGCCCAACATCCAGGAGAATTTAAACTTTTTTTCTGTGACAATTTAATGTAATGTCATATGGGTTATAAAAACAAAACCACAATATTTTCTCCTTTTTTTTTTTTTTTTGATGAAAGGAAAAGTCATACCACACTGCAAGATGCCATAAACAGACAAGAGAAAAATATGTGAGTGTATTTCCTGGAGAGCACCCTCACAAGAACAGCATTCATGCCATCAGCTGTTTCCCTCTGGCTTCTCCAGGATATAGTCAACCTCCAGCAGATACTCCTATAAATCTGGAGAGGAAGAAGAACCAGGCATTCCATGAAGTCCATTAAGAACTTCGATGTGATCAATCTGTTTTGTGTGGAATGTAGCTGGTACAAACCCCCTAAGATCTATATCTAAGGAAACTGATAGTGTTTACTTAATGTGTTTTTCTCCTCTATGTTCTTTGCAAGAGAATTACCTTCCTGTGAGGAAACTGCTGTTGGTAAAGAAGATTTGGTAATATTCCTTTGAGTGTTGCTTTCTAGTTAACAAGAAAAATGTAATTGCAACTGCTTCCACATTAGATGCTTATTGTTTTTTTCATTCTGCTTTAAAAGGAAATCCCAGAGCTTTGTGATCTAGACATAGATATTTATTATAAATTAATTTTTAAAATAAGGATATGGCTGCTCAATATCCTGCTGAAACTCAGTGAGATATTGAATGCAATAGCTATTTCTTTATTATTAAATCTGAACTTGGAATTAAAATCTATATAAATGCAGCCTTCAGCTTTTGTGGAGATTTTTGGGCTTTTGGGTTTTTAAAATTCAAAATCTTACTGAAATATGAAGACTCTTCATGAAGCCATGAATGATACATATTTATCCACTGGAATTACATCAGAACTACATTTTTGGCTTGTGTTTAATTTGAAGAATACATTTTCAGAACTGAATCTTGATATTAGCATACAGATGGAATTGAACAGTATGTCAATGCTGACTGACAAAGCAGATAGATTGCTGGTTGCTTTATTTTAGATTAGTTCTAAATTTTCTCATGGAGAATATAAAAATGTAAAAGAGTATTTCAATTCTCTATTTCATTTAGACTGAGAAGAAAGCAATAATTCAAGGAAAACTAATAAAAGACTGATGTTAGAATATGATTGACACATGGCTAAAATATGTTTCAGTTGTAAAGACAGTCCAGTGCTAATAAAACAACATTGACTGACTTGTAACCTTCAGGCCTCCCTTGCTCTCATGTAATTGATTTTAAAACAGCGTCCAAAAAAGAAAAGATGCTGTTCTGTCTGCATGGATTTTTCCTGTGTTCTGCTGTCTTTGCTAGGAAGTATTTGAAATTAAATTACAATGTATCCTAGGGTGAATATAACTAATTATTTATTTCTTTGTTACCTTACGAAGAAAAAAAAAGAAGAAAGAAAAATTTCATGCTCCACTGTGAAGGTAAAATGCTTTATTAGTGTATGCTTCCTAATAGGCAAAAATGCATGAGAGGAAGTGAGAGACTCTGATGATCTGGGTGAAACAACTTCTAAAACTTTTACAGTGCTGGAGACAGAAGGAGAGTTCAGATGTCCCTTGTTATTTGGGTAAGGTATACTAATTATTTAATTTGTTTGTATGCATAAACAGCTCTTATTTTTTGAGTCAGAACACATGGAAACAAATGCCAGAAAATTGCATATTTACATTTGTAATTTTGTTTTAGTGGCTAGGATTTGTCTTGTAACAACTTCAGCCTCCTTATATCATCAATAAAGAGAAGCATTCTTCTTATTCTAAGCTAAGCACCACACAGCAGCTCACTCACTCTCCTCTGGTGGGAGAAGGTAGAGAATCAGAAGAGTGAAAGGTAGAAAAGTCATAGGTTGCGATAAAGGCAGTTGAGTAGGGAAAGCAAAAGCCATGCACACAAGCAAAGCAAAACAAGGCATTCATTCACCACTTCCCATGTGCAGGCAGGTGTTCAGCCATCTCCAGGACAGCAGGGCTCCATTGCATGTAATGATGACTTGGGAAGAAAACACCATCACTTTGAATGTCCCTCCCTTTCTCTTTCTTCCACAGCTTTGACACTCAGAGCATGATGTTGTACAGTCTGGGATATCCCTTTGGTCAGGTGGGGTCAGCTGTCCTGGCTGTGTCCCCTCCCAGCTTCTTGTGCGCTCCCAGCTTCCTTGCTGGTGGCATGGGCTGGAAGGCTTAAAAAAAGTCTTTAACACTGTGAAAGCACTGTTCAGGAATAATGAAAATTCCCTGTGTGTAGTGGTGTGGTCCAAAATACTCATTACTGTTTACCTTCTGTGAGAAAAGAATTAGGAGAAAAACAAAGCAGGCACCAAACTTGAAAGAATATAAAGAAGTTTATTAATAGACCTAAAAGAAGGGAAAAAGAAAAAAATAAAATCATACCACACCTTTAGAACTCTTCTCCTCCCCCCACCTTTCTCCCTTCTCCCACTGACAATGTAAAAAGACAACACTTGGGATGTTCAGTCTGTTTATCACTTCCATAATAGCCTTGTTCAGTTCATTTAGGAAGAGGAGTCTCTCTTGCTCATGCTATGGAGAAATTATCACGAGACAGCTGCCCAGGTTGGTTCTCTGCTCGCATCATATGAGAGTCCCTTCCCATGACTTGCAGCTTTTCCCACAACTGCTTTTGAGGGTCCACTCTTGAGCTACTGGGGTGCAATTTTAAGGTTGAGCCATTCAGAAACAAAAGTTCTCTTCACACATCTCTGGGAGCATTTAATCTCTAAGAATAGAGGCCCTCCCCTTCCCTGGGAGCAAAGGGTCCTCCTCATTTTCATCTCTAGGACTATCTCTGGGAGCATCTCTAGGAGCTGAGGTCTTCTCCTTTCCATTTGGAGCAAAAGTCCTCATCGCTTCAATCTCTCCCTGTTCAAACTTCTCATCAAATTACAGCTGCTTCAGCATCTGCCTATCTCAGTGCAGGTGCTTTTGCTCACAAGTGGAACGCTCCACCCCCCCATGCCTTCATGAAATTACAATGGGTACTCTGATATATCATAGCTTTACAACAGAATTTCAGCTTTAAGCATCTCCTCTTTCTCCTCCCTCAGGTTTTCAGCTCTTCACAGCACTAAAAGGGTTAATCTCACCCAGGCCTTGCAGCTGGAATTTTGCTTATCGCTGTTGGTCACATGTTCTTTTCCAGGCAGTGGTGGGCAGCTTTCGGCTGAATCTTGGCCGCACTGGAGAGGGGGAGCTGGGCTGCTCCGTCTGCACAGAGCAGGGCTGTGGGGGGGTTCCACAGGCGGAACAGCATCCATTGGCTCCAGGCTGGCCGTGGCCTGGCCTGGCCTGGCCTGAGCAGGGCCTGGGCTGGGCCCGCTGGCCCCCGCACGGGGCCCGCAGCCACCTGTGCCAGCGCCGGAAACGAGAGAGAGCTCTGCCAGGGGTTTGTCTGTTCCTAAAATGTGGATCACAGAGGTGGCCACAACTTTAAGTGGCTTAAAGAATTGTCCATATTCAAACTGGCCATCTGATAGGTTCTATCAGGTCATAGAGGAAGCTGTAAGCACCCCTTTGCAAGAACATCACTTCCAGGACTATGCTTTGCTAACCCATGACACTGTGTTATCAACATTGTTTCCAGCATAAATGCAAAACATGGCCGCATACTAGCTATTATGAAGAAAATTAAGCCTATCCCAGCCAAACCAGTACAAAGGACCAAAGGAATGGCTCTACAGAATTGTGTTTTCTCTCTGTTCAATGCAAACAAGATCATTAGTTCAGAAGCAAATGACTGCACCACAGATGTCTGAAGAAGCTATCATAAATCACAGCAAATCTGTCACTATAAACCAACATCTTAGCCTGTATATACTACTGCAGTCTCTCACAAAGGAAAGGTTTAAATATGGCTTCTATTGCTCATTGGCATTTACAAAACCTAACATGACTGAAATGAACAGTAAAACTCTAATTTCTTCTTTTGTACTTCAATTTAACCCTCAATGTGTGACATAACTAGTGTAATTACAGAAATGGCAAACAATAGATGCATAGGCTTTGTTTCTATTCTCCCAGTTTCCCACCATTATGGATGTATCTGCACTACAGAACAACTTAGCTCTTAAGAAGACTCATACCCCCAGTCTGATGCTTACATTTTAACTCAGCCTTGAGCTCCAAACTTAAACTAATGTTTCCTCAAAACAAAATCTGATACAGGGTCTGCATCTGGTTAATGACATTTTCTCAGTTCTGCATCAAAAGACATTATGAATGGGCTTTCTCTATCTCCATTTTGTACATTCCTCCAACACCCTCCCTGCAGCACATCCATATATTCAAGATATGCAAGATATGTATCCTATGCTGCAACATTATTGTTTTAGTGGTCTACAACACAGCTCTCACTGTATTTCAGATACTTCCAATTTTACATTCAGTCTTCAGAGACCACCCACAATGAGTCTCTGAGCCAACTGCACTGTGGTCTGATTGAATTGTTTTTGAGTATTTAGAAATGTGAGCTATTATATAATCTGGCATAGGAAGGGGCGTCATGGAAACTTCTTGTGTGGATGCATTCAGCAATAGACATATTGCCTGTTAAAAAATGTTATGCTTAACAGAGTTATCAGAAAGATAATACAGATGTGATTTACTCTGAATCAGGAAAGAATTAATTTCAGCCAGCTTTAAGCATCTACTTTGAAACTACTTGCCTAGACTCCCTTAATAGTCAGTGGAGGTGAACAGACATGGGATACAAATCATCTGACCTTTTTAGGCACTTCCCTTTAGAAGAAATTAGATGAACTGTAGTGCATTACAGAACTGGTTTTCTCTAGTGACTGTTCAGTAACCTAGGCAAACGGTCCAGATGTGGAAATCTATAAGGAATTTCTCTGAAGAGAGGAAAGAGGCCGTTTTAAAATGTCTGTTCTGCCTACTTAAAAATTCACAGGCCTGTGGATACTTCTGCTTTCTACAAGCCATACTGGATGTGCATGTGCCAGTTATGGCTCAAATTCTAAGTCACTTTAATCATGAGATTCAGCTTCCTTAAAATTGTGTTTTAAAAACAACATAGTATCCACAGGAGTGCTTTATTATGTGCTCCTCGGGAGCATTCATTAGGAATCTAATTTCTCTTGATTTATGTTTTCTTTGTAAGTTTTCTTTCAAATAACTCATGGTAGCAGCTGCCATGAAAAAATATTAGATGGATTATTTTAACTAATTGTTATCAACCAATTGCGTGTGGGAACTATAGCCTTTGTTTAATCAGTTTGCGGATGTTAATTAAGAAGACTGTGCCTGTTGTCATTTGACTTGAATTCTTTACAGAGGTCTCCTTCACTCCCCTAAAACAATTTTTGGCACCTAAGAGTCTGGGAAAATCCTAAACACATTTTTAGGAAGCAGCTCTGAGACAAGATGAGCTTAATTGCTGCTTAGAATGAACCGAAACAACACATTTGCACCATGATTAATACCTTTTTGTTGTAAGCTCAAGATTTCCAGTCTTGTCCTTGTCAAATTGGCACCGTGGTTCAGAAGAGATTGCTGTTGCTATTGACCTCAAGTAACCATTATTAGCAATAACAGAGCTTCAGTCATATGTTTGGCAGCTGTTGGGAAATGATCTCTATATGCATTAGTGATGTGCTGCCTTTTGAAGAGCCCCCTCTTGCAAGCTTCACAAATGTGCATATCCATAATGTAATTGTGAATTTCTGTTCAAATTAACTTCGTACTTGTACACTATTGTTCTCAATTTGCTGCAAACAAGTCTTGTGCTAACCTGGTAACTAGTCGCATTGCAGCTACCATCGGAAGGCACTGAGTTTCCTTACCTGCCTGGAGTTAGTCAGCTGGGATAAAGAGAGCCTGAGAGGAACTAAGAATTTCCTTCACAGTGTACTCCTGTGAGCAGGTAATATGATAGGAAGACCTAGGAACACTTACAGCAGATATTTATAGAGTCAGTCTGTAGCTGAATAAATTCTTAATTATTTAAACATATATAATAAATTAATTAAGAAATTTGGAGGATAAGCAAGTGAAGGCACAGATATACCCCATTTTGTTTAATATCATTCTCTTTGTAACATTATTATATTTGAATGCATCCTCAGATCTCTAAATCATTCCTGGTTTAATCTCTCTTCCCCAGCTTTGATGGAGGATTAAGGGAAAATGAATTGTTTGGAGAGGGGCAAATGTGGTAGATGGAACAAAATGATTAGTGGTCACTTGCTAGTTACTATGCAGTTAAGGTAATACTTATCAGGAACTCATTGTCAGGGGAGAAACAAATATTTGAAATGTTAGAATATTGAGAAAGTGACTTTATTTATTTATTTATTCTAAGAGAATTGCAGTATCCCAAATTCTAAAATCACAGGTTTCCCAATGATAGTTTGTGCTCGGAATAGATCAGTCAACCTATAGTCTAACCTCAGAAAAGATTAGAAAGTGTCAAAGACAGAATCAGGACAATCATAATTCTGCCCTTTTATAAACAATTCACCAGGAGCTCAGCAGCACATATTCCCTTCCCCTTAATCATGAAAAGATATGATAGTATCTCAGCCTTTCATAATATTGCATACACTATTGTGCTGTTTCAAGATTAGAACCATGCTGTATCCAGCCCTTTGCAAATACAGAAAGTCAGGGCTGGCTCATTGCATCCAGCTTGCATTGTGTGTTTAGAGAAAATCTTGCCTGTAGGCTTTTCCCTTCCCTTCCCTTCCCTTCCCTTCCCTTCCCTTCCCTTCCCTTCCCTTCCCTTCCCTTCCCTTCCCTTCCCTTCCCTTCCCTTCCCTTCCCTTCCCTTCCCTTCCCTTCCCTTCCCTTCCCTTCCCTTCCCTTCCCTTCCCTTCCCTTCCCTTCCCTTCCCTTCCCTTCCCTTCCCTTCCCTTCCCTTCCCTTCCCTTCCCTTCCCTTCCCTTCCCTTCCCTTCCCTTCCCTTCCCTTCCCTTCCCTTCCCTTCCCTTCCCTCCCCTCCCCTCCCCTCCCCTCCCCTCCCCTCCCCTCCCCTCCCCTCCCCTCCCCTCCCCTCCCCTCCCCTCCCCTCCCCTCCCCTCCCCTCCCCTCTCTCCATCATTCCTTCTTTCTTTTCCTCATTTTCTTTTCTTTCTTTTTTTTTTT
The DNA here is from genome assembly GCF_041296385.1 of Aphelocoma coerulescens. NCBI lineage: Eukaryota > Metazoa > Chordata > Aves > Passeriformes > Corvidae > Aphelocoma > Aphelocoma coerulescens. The sequence goes on along the minus strand of NC_091013.1, from coordinate 56,868,792 downwards.
TTTTAACCTCCCTGCAGTTGCTTCCTCACCGTTTAGGGGCACAAAAGCCTCTTTCTCCCTTTCCACTTCCTGCCACCAGAGGGGCTGCTACATGTTGTTAAGTCACAGAAATACCAAGCACTCCAGAGACATGATTAATGGCAATAGCTACTTTGCTTGATGGATTTTGATCCCCCAGCAGAAATCTGGCATCAATCATGTGGCTGAATTCCTCTCTGCTGCTAGATGATTTAGTATCCCATGTCCTGTGTTCTACAACTTCCATTTGGAGCAGAACAATTTCGCTGTCACTTTGGAAGTGTAGCAATAATTTCCACTCTGCTTTAGATTCCAAGGTGTTGGCAAGTCACTGCTTTTAGGACACACTACAAAGGGGTTCATTAGAACAATAAGAATAGGGAAGACACTCCATTAATTATCCTTTGACCAGTAATACATATTCTCCCCCCAACCCCATTATAGACAAAACAGAATTTCTCTATAATTTCAGATATATCTGTGTTCTGTTTAGCATTTGCTTGCAATTTGTGAATAAAATCCTGTGTCATGGTATAAAATTTTTGAACTTCATAACTACTAATGAACTTCTACAGACAATATTTTCACATTAAAATCAAGATGTAAAAACTGCAGATGTGCTAAATCATTTAAATACTTGAAATCTCAAGCGTAGACAGATCAAACATTTTACCATTATATTAATATGAATTCTGAGGATGCTAAGTAGACTTCCATCTAATATTAGTATTATACTAGTAAGATAATTAACGAGTTAATAAAATGTTGTAATAAACTGTAAGCAAGTTAAGTAAAACTCAAACCAAGGGAAAAAGTTGTGACAGAAAACAGAAGCAAAGAAAAAGATTTGCCACCCGACTCCAAATAAGTATCATGCAAACTTGAGTATTAGCAAAAATGTTCAAATACCTCTGTGGAACAATGATGCAAATAGAGAGAATTAAACATGAAGTGGCTTTGATCAGGCTCAAAAAACACATCTATGGGAAGTCATGTCAGGAACTATGGGACTGAGTTCAAGAATTTACAGAACTACTTTACTGTCTGTAATTCTCAGAATTCACAAATAATAAGCTGTCCTGAAAATGTAACAGTTCGTCCAAATAAATTTTAGAATTGTGACTACTGCAAAAAATACATTAGTATCCCTTTCTGTCAGGAGAAATATCTTAAACTTCAGACCCTGAACCAAGCTAAGATTACTGAGGTAGCTAGTGTACTCTAGTTCTGGTTAAAATATTAATTAGAACCAGTCTAAATCAAGATCCCAGGCATAACCATTAATATAACACAAATTGTTTGATGTTAAAAAAATCCCCAACAAATTAAGGAAATTCTCTAATTACATGTTTTACTTATGTCCCCCCTCTCTCTGCCCAATATGCACACATAATATATGGTTTCCCAAGCATGAGCATGCTTATCTACATCTCCTAGCATGTGTAACTAAGCAGCCCTCTGACTCACCAACACCTGGGAACCCACAGATCGATGTACTGTAGTTTGCTATCATGATGGAAAGACTCATTCTCTCTACTCTGAGGAAGCCTGGTGGAAGCCTTTGGGCCAGTGCAAAGTTCCCCTTGGGAGCTACAGCACTGATTAATCAAATCCTATGCTGTGAAGGTGGCTAGGAGTTCTCTGCATCATCCAGTTTCATGCCAGTCCTTTGTCTCAAACCTATCCACTGTCTCATTGTCTCCGTAAGCAGTGTGACTGTAGGAGAAACCTTTCTCACACTGATTGCTCATAAATTAAATTTGGTAGCAGTTGCCACAGGACTAACTTTCTTGCAGTGTGTAAACTATCTTTGGGCCAGAGGTAGTAGTCTTTTACTGTTGTACCTGAAGGGAGTAATTTTGGGGGACACACCAAAAATAATAATTAAAACAAAAAAATTAAACCTTTTTCCCAACGTAACCACCAAACATTTCCTCTTTGGTAGGCATGTTATTAGTCTATTTCTTTTACTCTATCAATATGAAATGTCTTTTGGTGTGAGACTGTGTTATTCTTTGAACAGCTGTACCTATGACATCATCCCCACTGGATACTGAGACACCTTTAGCAGTAGGGAAATCAGACTGCCAAAGCAAGGCCCTTAGGTCTCCCATGTAGTCTCCAAGAAAGTGCTGGGTGCTTCTGAGAAAGAGTCCAGAAAGCTTTTTGAATGTAAACAATCTTCTGCCTTACAGCAGATAGGCTTGAACTATGGGAAAACTTATCAAAGCTCATGGATTTAAGGTTGTTCTACACTCACTGGATCTAGTGTTTGCGGTTCCTCAGGTGGATTTTCTCCAGACAGAAAATCACTCCTGTAAAGAAGTTCTTGAGTGACAGCACACAATAATTCAGTTCAGGGATTATAATTTGTGTTCAAGAAACTGCTGCAGGCATGTAATGATTCCTAAATAGTCCAAAAAAAAGTTATTAAGAAAAGCAATATTATTGTCAGAGGCTAAAATTCATAGTGCAAAAGTCTGCACTTGCATTGCAATACTTTCAGAATCTGTAAACCTCAAAAGTTAAAAAAAATATTGGTTCATCAATGGGGACATTAACTCAGGAAATGGAAGACTTGGGTTCTGCACTAACTTCAGAACATTGCAGCTATAATTCTTATATCCTGGACATCAGCTGTGGTTGGTAATTACTTATGGAATAAGCAGGAAAGCTGATTATCTTCTCTGTCTGTTTAGAATGGGCCATTCTGTAGCTGGGAATGAAAATGTCAAGAAACCAGAAGAAGAACTAGCACAAATGACATGATTCTGTCATACAGATTTTGGGATGAAAAAATCTCAAAACTGTTGAGTGGTTTTACATCACTAAGACTCTGAATAAAAGATGGGAACTGTTGATATATCACAAAATAAATTGCATTAGGCCCGCTAAACAGCATTATGCATTTCAAAATAGTACAGAATTTGTAAAGCATTCCAAGTCATGCAAAGGAAAGGAATCAAAGCACTACATGCTACATATTAAGGTATTTTGGAATAATAAATATGGTATAATACAGCAATATCCTGTAATCTTTCCAAACTTGCAAGGATCAGTTAGAAAACTGGAACTCCTGTTATCACCATTTTATATATCTTTGCAAGGAATCTTGAAATGGGACACACAAGACAAATGAATAAAAAATTGTATTTATGGGCTTGTGGAATGATGTTCCACAACTGGAAGATTGTTTTTTTTACTGTAGAAAGAATCTCTATGTCTCTATCTCAGTGATTTATCTAGTGATTGTGTGTTTGCTGGCTCACTAAAATACCACCTATAATGTAATACTGTCTACTAAAGCAACATATTTCCCAGAACATATTTTTGTAACATAGTCTTTGCAAAGATATCATTTTAGACAAAAATATTTTTTCCCCTATTGGTAATTCTTTCAATTAATTGACATACTGTAATGTCTTTTTAGAATTAATAGATATGAATGAAAAGGAATAAATCTGATGACACTTCACTGAATTTTTACTATTTGGCTAGTATATCCTCCCAGAAAAATGCTTTTTGTTCCAAGAGGTAACTTTGAACACTTGATTACCAGAATTTTAGTTACTGACACTTCAGGCAAGAGCACTCTCCCTCCAAAATCACTGCATGAAAATTTGTTAAAGAAGGATCTGTTTTCCATTAATGAAATCAGTGCCTAAACTATTTATTTTCTTCCTGGAAACAAAGGGAAAATACAGATGAAATGAATTAATGTAGGATATGGGTAAGGAGCAAATCTAATAGCGTATATTGTACAAAACACAGACTCACAAGCAACAAATCAGAACAGTCATCATTAGAGCAAAGTCCTCTGTCTGCATGGAGCGCCAGCAGCCTATGCAATCTGCTTCACAATGTTCTACCAGCAGGGCTCAATCTTGGCTCAGAAGAACCATCATCAACTCAGATGGAATAAAGCTATTTCTGTGCAGTCCCTGGTCTGTCCAATGAGATTAGTAAGGAGGGTGTCAGTAAGTACTTGTTGAAATGGCAGCAACAGGGACACCTGCTTGGAGCTGAATTGATGCCTAGTGCACATCTTCATCTTGACTGTGTTCTGGAACTCAACCAATGACCTAAAACTGAAATTCTCTGATAAAGAAGCATCTGGATCAGAGTGTAAAAACCATTGGCAGCCAAGGAAAGTAAGACAACATGATGGAAAGAGAAAAACAAAACAAAGTGCATTCTATTATAAAAAGGTTTCTTAGCATGTGATGTAGCCATCCATAGCTCACATGCACAATAGGTATGGGTCCATTATGATTATTAATAATAATTAATATTTTCCAAATTTATAGTATAAAACAGGTCAATACATGAAGACAAAAAATATTACATACTTATATTATTTACTATTATAACCCATTTTACTCCTTTGCTCTTTGTTTCAGATCTTGGGTAGTATTTTAGGCATATCTACTTGAGCAAGGGCAGGAAAATCAGATTTACGTTTTGCTGTACATATACAAATAAAGCAGTGTGTTCTACATCTGGGCTTATAAACTCTGAAAAGTGGGAAGCTATTAAGTTCCAACACAACATGTCACTGATGTGGTTGTGATTTTGAGACTAGAATTGTCTTATTTTAACACCCTCAGAATGAAATCCAGAAGAACTCAGACCTATATGGAGCTTATTGGCAAACTTTATAATGATTTTTCATTATTATCAAGACATTGTTCAGTTTCAATACAATTAGTAATTTTTGATTCCCCTAGTCCTAAAAAAAAAAAAAAATCACCTTTCTTATACACAACCGAGGATATCATCCATGCAAAATCTGCATATTATCTGAGGTCCAGTTTTAATCACCTGCTGTGTTTTCTGTCATTCAACATATTTTAAAAAATATCTTAAACTTTTTTTTTATTATAGTTGTACTCCTCAGCCTCCTTCTTAAGTATTGTCTAGCCATTTATGCTTTACACTCTACTTTGTCCAGCTTTGTTTTCAGAAATCAAATTAAAAAATAGGATGGAATATTGAACTTGAAGGGGACTTCTAGGTCATGGATCCCTTCTTCCTCTCTTCACACTTAATCACTCAGCATAATTCACTTCATATATTAACCCATTTCTTTCCTAACAGTACCTAGGCTTTTTTCTCTTGTTGGGGGGGATTTCTTTTCTTTTGTTTAGGAGCCTGTGTTTCCTTCTTGGTTTTGTTTTGTTTCTATTACTCCTGTTAAACACCTTCTCCAGGATTCATTCCTCAACTCACACACATACATTCTCTGTCAAGGCTACATTGATTACGTGTGGCTATTCTATACCTATCCATTCTTGTGCCAACATTGTCTGTTAGCTAAATAACTCCTTAATTTCCATGGGTTTACCATGGATTCCTTTATAGGAAACAATTATATTCCCTTTCATCCTTAGTTTTTCCAGACAAAACAAGTTATGTTCATTTTGTGTCCTTTATTCTTCAAAAGGTCCCAGTAGTCCTCCTCCTTCATAAAATAATTGGATAAGTTGAAGATACAGTGATTGTCCCATATTTACCAGATAGCTTGAAGGATGCATAAGCATGTTGGTAGAAAATTTTTGTTAATGGGAAATAAAGATTTGGGACTTTGAATGACTGGGTTATCCAATTATAGTTATTTGCTGATGGACCAAATAATATGATATAAATAGTTGTGGAATGTAGGAGGTGGTCAGTTTGTATCATAACATAGTAAATCATGACAATACTGTGCTCCTTTCATGGTTTTAATTTTCTGCAAGGGGCATTCACTATATATGAAACTTTTAATAGTTACCAGGCACATAAGTATTTTGTGAATTTAACCACTGCGTATGTTTATTTCATGCAATGTAATTAAATATAATCCTTCTAGAAAGTTGTAGTAGCTGTGTAGTAGCTCTGACAACTGAAAAACTACTATGTAATTTGAATTATTTCTCAGACCATACTTCTATGCTGACAGGTAACTATTATGAGGAAGAAAATGATATATTGCATAAAGTTTTCCTGAGAGTCTTTGTATATATTTCTTTTATCAGAGACAGTTGCAATTTAATAGTGCATTAAAAGACCATGTGGTGTGCCATTTGTCATGTAGGATTTTTATATAATCAACACTATAATTTCCTGTTTGGGCCCTAATTAATCTAATAACTACCTCATTAACTTTTAGGAAAGCCTCACTCTAACTTAAGGTTAATTATTTAGCACTTTTGGCATCTTTGCTACACTACCTACATATGCGCTTATTTTTTGCTATTTATAAGATACACTTCTAAGTGAAAATTAATTAATGCATAACAAAAGTTTTGTATATCAGAAGGTGATATTAAATATATGATTTTTTTTTGGTAATAATCAGAAGAGAAAGAAGAGACAGAACTATGGCACAGAGGATTTTTCCCCACATACATAGCCTCAATATAACCTTCCCTAGTCCCCTCAGCCTCCTTTCTCTGGGAAAGGACAGAACAGACACTGTTAAGGGGCAGTCACCCTCCAATGCATTCATCTGACACATTGAATGACTCATGCACTCTCTGGAGCTTGTAAAATGATAGTTTGTAAAATCAGATGTATACATCTACAGTCTAAAGTATGAGAAGATCTCTCCCACCTAAGCTGTGTTAATCCTCACTATATCACATAAATCATATGTATATTCATACACACAACTATATAATTATATTTGATATGCTTAATTACACCTGCAGCTAGTCAAATTTTACACACACAAAAAAAAAATTATCAGTAAACACTACCACTTTAAAACAGAAACTTAGTTTTTAATTGAGTAATTAAATTGATAATTTATTTGGAATCCTTCCTTCCTTCCTTCCTTCCTTCCTTCCTTCCTTCCTTCCTTCCTTCCTTCCTTCCTTCCTTCCTTCCTTCCTTCCTTCCTTCCTTCCTTCCTTCCTTCCTTCCTTTTTGACTGTCTGCCCTCCTTCCATCCCTTCAGTTGCTCAGTTTTAAAAAATGTTTAACTGTATTGACTAACTTTTTATTTTTCCTAGTTTGACTTTTCATATGTATAGAAATATCTTTTCATAGATTTTTTAATGTAATACAGAAACCCCTTCCATAGCATAAGAAACATTAAAAAAGGTCAGCATAAATGAAACAACCAAACCCAAGCATTTTTTATATACTAAGATGCAGGGTTTCTCTTGCTGTATTTTTTTTTTCTGATTCGTAAGAGGAAAGCAACTAATTTTTAGCTCATAAAATGATCAGTGAAATAATGTTTGCTAGCCTTAGTATTTTTCCTACTATGTGATCTGTTCTACGTCACTCAATTGTTTCATCTAAAGACAAAACTAAATCTACTGTGTACAGGGCTTATTTGTATGTCAAATTTAAAGTTTTTGTCTCTGAGCCATAATGATTCCTGTGACTACTCAGGCTGTTGGGACTTATAAAGCATTCCTTTTTATGGACATTTTAACAATTCTGCCTGGTTCTTAAAAATTAATAAAATCATGTGAATGTTCACTACATATATATTGTGACTAAGTCAGCAAAAGCAGGGCAGGCAGTGTAGCTATGCCTCTCTTTCAAATCTGAACCATCTATCAAGTTGGCTTATGATTGATTTTCTCTAAAACTTTCTGCATTGCAGTGCTGTGGCAGCACTCTGTTTTACAGCATCTTTTTTTTTTTTGTGCCCCAGCTGGACTCAGAGGGCAATTCAGCAGCTGGTGCAAATTGTCATTCCTCCCCTTGATGGACAGGATGATGAGAACAGACATTGAGGATTTGTCCTTCAAACTTTGCCTCAGTATCTGAAGCTCAAATTTGCCATTGTAAAATAGCAAAACACAATAATTCATGTTCCTCCATTTCTCCACTCATATACTGACAGTTAACTGAGAGTACTTTTAGATATCTAACTCCTCTTTTCTTTTTTGACTATGAAGCATTGTATTTCCAGGATGCAGAAAGCTCATTGTAAGATTTTCTATATGATTTGAAATACTCAGATTGTTTTGTTTCATACTGGATTTAACTGTTTTTACATTAATTAAGCAAAAGGGTTCTTGCTGTTTTGTGATTTGTTCGCTTTTTTCTTCTACATATAACACAAATTCTATCAATATTGCTAGAAAATCCACAGTATTGTATGGTTACTATCACAAAGAAAACTGCGTATATATTCACATCTGGAGTACACCTGAAGCATTCAGAGTAAATCACTTGATGTTTGTGGGGTTTTGTGCTGTAAATTGCAATATATATAACTGCTTAATTTGCATATACAATATTTTAATCTCTAATTCCATTCGATGTCACAAGTAGTAAAATCCTCCCTTAGATGCTGTTAAGGTACCGAGGCCATCTGCATGTGACTGTCAGATCTGATACAGGACCTAGGGAACCCTCTGAAACACCAGCCAGAACTTGGGCAGAAGGTTCTGGAAGAAAATCTAAACCTCAGATACTTGTCTCTGTCTCATGTCTCATGTCTTGTACATGTCTGCAAGACTGCTGGCCAGAGAATTTTCAGGATACAGGGAAAGAGTTTAATGAGCTTAAATATGCCACTATAATATGTAGCGAAAGCCCCGTGTAGAAAATTTAGGTGGATTGAATTTTATGTGCAGTTATTTGGTGTAATTTTGTTATTTAGGAAATTGCAATTAAACCTGGTTAAGTAATATGTACGTAACTGTGCAAACTGCAGGTCAATATAGGTCATAATACCTTTAATCAAACAATGTTTCATTTTGGGAATATATGTGGGGGAAAATCCTACTTCTGCTGAATGCAATATAAACTTGTTTTTGACCTAAGGAAGATTGAGGGAAATATCTTCAGGAGCATACTCTTTCTGCTTTTCTTTCACAGAAAGATACATGCATCCCTAGAGATATGCACACAATAAAAATGACACTAAATCATGTTTTACATCTAGGCATACACACATACACAAACATTAAAGATCGATAAGAAAGTAAGAATTCATATTCATAGCTACCTTGAACCTTGTAGTTTGTTTCGTTCTCCAATTAGAATGCTTGCTATCACTTCATGCGCAGAAGCAACCATTTCCATTCCTTCCATCCAATTTTTCCTACTGTCACTTTGAAATATTTCCAACTTTCCTAGATGTACTCAGGGCATCTATTTGGTTGTCTATATAATCAACAATTTAAAATAGTCTACAGATGCACATCACAAGGGAAGAAAGATGGCAGAAGCCAAGAACTTCAAGTTCTGCAATTGAAAGTGTAGCTTTTAACAACAAAAACTTGAATGTTTTGGCAGTCTGGAGATAATTAATTTCTTAAGTATTAGTGACAAAAAACTGAAATACTGGCAGCACATGAATTACTTCCTAGTATTGTCTTGTGATATCCTTTGATTCTAAACAATTTCAATTTGTGGAGGTTATGCAAAGAGAATATCAAATGAGTAATATGTAGTGGTTTTAAGAGCCACAGGACTTTCAATAAAAAGCAAGTTCTCCTATATGTTACTTGACAGTGCAGACAAAATGCCAGCTTCCATTCAGAACAAAATGATGACACATGCTTTGTAATTAGTCAAGTTTTAGTGCAAATATATGCAGCTTCGTCCAGTTTCTGAGTCTGCAGGAGGCTCTGATTAGAAACTCATCTGGTTAACTAGCAGAAAATAAATAAAAATATGAGAAATGGATATGAATCCAAAATCAATTAATGCCTGAGGTTCATGAAAAAATACAGGCAATGACCTAAATCAAAATATTATGGTCCAGGACTGATTAAAAACCCAAAGCACCAGCGCTGTTTCCAGGCTGCCAGAGGTCTCCTTGCCCATGTAGGATGGAGCAGATCCCTCCCAGGAGCTGTGAGCTGCCACACTCCAGAGAGTGGTGTGACACTGAAGGTTGCAGCATGGGGGTAACTGCACCTCAGCGGGGGCTATACATCCTCAGGGATGATTGCTTGACAGCATATGTATTAGTCAATATCATGTTGCTATAAATTAGTAAGTCACTTTGACTGTTATTTTATTTTAAATTCTAGTTTTTCTCCTGGAGCACTGTCACACCTTATTGCTTTACAGTGATAGATAGGAATAGATGATGACACTGATTCTATGTTACTGCTCTGGTAAATGCCATGTTCTATAAACTGCCAAAAAAGTCTCTTAAACTGATCAAATGATAGGGTTTTCTGAAATCTCTGTGAATGGATTTGCAATAGAAATCTGTATCACATTGATGCTGAAACTCACCTCAGTGTAGTGTTTGCAAGGTTTCTGTCACTGGCCTACAGTCCAGCAATTGCTGCTGGTAGGTGATTTCACTGCCTAGAGTACAGACAGAAAAACTGGGACTAAGGCCCTTGGGACAGAGAATGCAAACTACTGGATTCCTCTCCAGACATGTGAAAGACAAGAAGACAGTCAGGAGCAACCAATTCATATTGCTGAGGTGACATCATGCCTAATTTCCTTTTACAAAGATCTATCAAGGCCACATAGATGATGGTAGAACAGAGGATGTGATAGATCTTAAATCCTGAAATATTTTCACAATCTTTGCCACAGCATTCTATCTTGAAACCCAAGGATTTGTAAATTGTATCACTGTACTGTCAAATGGGATGAAAATTGTCTGGACTGGCAGGTCCAAGGGGTAAAACTCCATGATTTGGTATATCATTGGTGACTGATAACAAGCAGAGTAGCCCAAACTCAAGGCCCGGGCTGATATTGTTCAATATATGGCAGTTGAGATGCCAACATGCACAGCAAACCTAGGGAGGATAACAGATACGAATTTTATCATGTGGAGGAGAATCTGCAGACCACCAGACCATTTTCCTCATAAGATAAATCTGATGACAAGTATTGGAAATCCTGGAGTTACGAGGAAGGGTATGTGGAAACTTTAAGAACACAACACCCACTAGAATGATTCTGGGATAATCCTAATGACTGACAATGTTGATGGGCTCTCTTGTCCTGCCCTTTGAGAATACTTGCTGGACTAAAGTTTCCCCAGAAGTCATCCTACAGGTTTGTTTGTTTTGTTAATGAGCTAATACTTATTCGGAGTGGAAGGCCAGGGGACCAAAACCCAGGAATTAATTAAGACAGTAAATTTTAAGCAATAGTGTCTCAATTTCCCCTCTATCTCCTGGAATTGCAGTAGAATAAATCCTGATTCAAATACAGAAGTGTGGTAGCCTGTTAACCCCCTGATTCTGTGTTGCCATGTTCCCCCTGTTCCCTGCCCCAGCCTTGGCCACTCCCTTGGTTTCTCCCTTTTGGCTCCTGTACTCCAACCCCGCCCAGGGACCGCCCTTGGGCCCCTGACAAAACCAGCCCGCACCCAGACCATGAGGTCTCTCTCTCTGCTGCTGAGGGTGCTGGGACAAGATGTGATTAAAGCCATCTTACCACCCTCATGGGAGACCCTTCTCTACCTCTTTCATCACCAGTGCGTTGTAACGCTGCTGGCTGCCCGAGCCAGATCGCGGGGCTGTCCCAAATGGACTCCGGGATGCGACCAGTCACAGGGCTCTAGGAAATCCCTGCTGTGCTCACAGGGAGCTGCAGCCTGCTAGGCAGAGTCAAGTGCTTACAACACAAAAGAGTGAAGAGCACAACTGGGGATGGCAGTGGACATAAATATTTCCCCTTTCTCCTTAGCTTTCTCCCTTCTGTTTTCCCTTGACCTAGATTATATGACAACAGTCACAATAGAACCCTACAGGGCTGAAAAAGGTTTCCCTCTCCTTTTACAGCTACATAGAGGAAGATTGCCCAGGATGAGCCCTGTTCTCACACAGCTCTGGCTATAACTTTGTAAAGGGTACAGGCGACTCCCCTCTATCAAGAGCAAACATACATAACGGCGTAACAGTTTGTGTTTTCCACATGCAATATAAAAAATGTGCCCATTTTGTGTCCTTTGTAGCATCTTATTATAATATGCAAATGTAATTTTTTCATCTCTGGCTTCTCAGTGAAATGTATGGAAGTACACAGTAAGCAGCACAGCCATAGTAAAACAAAACACCAATTTAACCAACTGCCTCACCAAGCAGTGCAAAATTATTCTAATCCATTCTGTGAAGTTATTTTCCCTTAGGAACAAGTACTCTTCAGAAGTTACACTATATTTTCTGACAGTGAATTCCAGAAACTCAGTGCCAATTACTGCAAATACTTTTGTTGACCTACTTGGCAAGCCACTAGAGATCAAACTACACTTACAGCAAACAAGCCATAAAAAAAAAGGTTATTCTTCTCTTATCCTTTCTCTCAAGCTCCAATTCCTCTGCTAGCTAAATTGATGTTTACTTGGGTTGCATTAGGTTTACCTGCAGCAAATCCCTTTGTTCCACTGTTTGTCAGTCCTCAATTGTACTAGGCTGCTCTGTCTTTTGCTCTTCCAAAGTGACTAGAAACACAAACACTTTGCAAGGACATCATCCTTCAGAGCAGAATAAAGCAAGGCACTCACAAGTGACATAAACTTTACAGTTCCATTTTGCTGTCTTGTGTTGTTGTTTAGACAGTATTTTGTGTCATTTTAGCAGGAGTCTTAAAGTGACAGGATGGAAACAAATTTCTAACCCTTCAATCAGTATTATGTATTTACCCATCTGGAATACAATCTATTTGTATAAGCATATAGTCTTTATATTTTACTAGAATTTGGGTTTTTATTGTGTTTTGTTGGATTTTTTTTTTCTAGAGTGTTACTGATTTGAAACAATTTTTCCTGGAAAAAAAATTCATAAAATGCTAAGTATTTTTGAGCACATATTTAACAGCCATAAATTACAAAATAATAAATAGAGTAAAAACCTTACTTATGTCCCAAAGGCATTCCCTAAATACTATTTCAGATGAAGTTTTTTATTTTGAAACCACCTTTTTCTGAAACAAGTGAAAGATATAGACAAGAGATATAGTATTATAGTTGTTCAAGCTCTGCTGCAAATTTGATCCTAATTACTCATACAGTAGGGATTTTTTTTTCAATTGGAAGGTTGATCTAGAATAAAGAAAAATGCAAAAACCCCAAATGTTAGACATAAAACAAGAAAATATATTAAAAAGCTGATAAAATTGCAATATATCCATGTGCTTGGAAAGCTAAAAGCAAATGAGAAGGCAAAAACAATAACTACAATTAAAAAAACCCCTCCAACTCTAGTGTAATTACAAGAATCAAAATGTTTTTATTAGGTGCTGCTATGATTTTGACATTCCAGTGATAAATTTTACATTTGAAAATTCAGGGCTAGCAATTCAGATATGGTAAATATGTTAGAAGTTGGAGATATTAAGGTAGAAGAAGGAAAGATCTATTGTGATATTGCTGAGAAAATGTTTGATAAGACAAATGTTTTAGTGTTAATATCTTCTGTTTGCTATCTTCACAGTAAAACAATACACCATGGCAAATCTGAAAATCTGGGACAACCATCTCAGTCCCATTTGTAAAAAAATGATTCCAGAATTTAATGCTGCTTATTTTTTGTAGGATTCAGATTTACCTCACATAACTTTCTGTACCTAAAATATAAAAACTGGGGTGTAATTTTAATTATATCTTTACTTACAATTTTACAAATACGAGGCATCTAATCTTAACTGGATGATTGTGATTCCTTAGACAATTGCTAAATATCACCTCTATAAAGCAATCCATGTGCTCTGAGGAGATTCCACATCAAAGGCTAGAATCAGAGTACGTTAGACCAGACAGGAGTTATTTGCTTGCCTGTACTTGTGTCCTTGCCGCCTTTTCGTGTCTGGACTTGAAGGAGTAAAGGAAAAACTTCACCCTTACTAAACAATCTAAAGGCTTGTTAGAAATTCTGTAGTACCTAAAATGACTGTAAAGGCACGTCACTGAAATGAACTCTATTCAATTGAAATGTGCCATCATGCAGGATAGCTAAATGTTAATGTCTAATCACGTGGACTCTTTCTACAAAAGGAGAAGAACCACTTCCAAATGGGAATTCATTCTGTCCTAAGATAACTGAAATGGTATAATCCAGTACTTTGTGATGGGATAAATAATCTTCTGGAGGACTAATTTAAATTAGGCATGTAATTTTGCCCCATTTTGTAGACTGCGATACTAAACTACAATAAAATTGTTTTTGATATTCTAATACAAGTCTATAGTGTGATACAGGATTTAGAGTGGCTAGTTGCCTGCAGGGAATAAGCTGCATGCTATGTTATATATAGTTTATTTTTGCTGTGCTCTTACCCTCAGGTGATGAGGATGGGGGGGTCACTTTTCACTTTTTCTAAGGGTGATCTCAAAGTAGGAACTAATAAAAAAATACATTTTGTATTTACATAAAATATATGTAAGATTTTTAAAATATTTAACAGGAAAAGGTTTATCTGAGAGGCAGTGGAGATTGAGTTTGCTGGGGCAGTAATCTGAGCTGAAATGCTGTACTTGAAAGAAAGGAGAATTAGTATTCAATATCTTTATTACCCTCTTTCTTTCAGCAATATGTGTTCTTTTTTTCAGTGGGAATGGATGGTGAATATCTTTACAGCAATGTTTATAAACATAATTTGATAATTAAAGAGGTAAAATCTACTTTATTGCATTCACTGAAAATAATTTGTGGAATAAAAATGTACAAACACTGATATTAAAAACATTTGCTTCTCTATTAACTGCAATCACAGCAATTTCAGAAATCCCTTGGCATATAGGAAGTCAGTTTTCTCCATTTTGCTGCAAGAGAGACACATTCACTATTAACTTGAAACTATTTAGAACGTACCTTAAAAGAAAGAAATTACTAAAACGGAGATATTGGTGGCTTTTCATAGTATTTCCAAAATAGCTATAAAGAACATAAATTCCTGCCATTGAAATTATAAAGCTATTTCTTCATTCTCAAAAGGACAATCTTGTAGGCAGTTGAAAACTTCCTTTTTCAAAGGAGAATATATTGATTTGAAACCTTCAAAGAAGAATATATTGATTTGAAAAATGAGGTAAATATTTTTCTTGTCATAAATAAAAGGAGAAATATTTAAATATATGCACATGATCAGTTGCTCACTGAAGCCTTTGCACTTGTATAATTTACCAAAATGTCTGCATATCTCTTTTTGAGAGGATTTAGAAACATATTTTCTCTTGCAAAAATCCTTTTACTTCCTCTCATTCCTGGGACATATTGAATCATAATACATTTCTTTCATGAAAATAATTGTGGCTGAATTTGGGATACAAGAAAAACTGGAAACCTCAGTTGCTCTGTGTGTAACTTTCTGGTAGTTTGTCTTCTGCAAGTATTAGCTGCTCTGAGGAGAAAACATGCATACAGGTATGCATTTAATAAGCAGATGTCATATTGTATTTTTCACATCCTTTTCACACTTGTGTCATATATATTATATATCATTGTGTCCAAAATTGAGAAATCTAATATGCTGAAACTGGTACACACATTGTTATAACATGAAATAAAATGGGAAAATTATTATATGCTTACTGATAGCATAACAAAGGGGAGACACTCTTTTTCCCAGGGGATACAGAGTTTCTCATACTCTGAAATAATAAAGCCATGTAGTGGAAATAACAAGATTCACACATGCTAGGTAGGGTTTGTATAGCCTGGAGGCCTCCTGTGGCTGAAGATTTGGCAGCATTGTCTGAGTATTACAGTGATTTCTGAAATGACCAACTTAATTGTCTCTGCTCAAGCATCTGTTTATTAAGGCAGAGCTCGGCTTCTACAGGAAGCAAGGTTAGCAATTATTTTTTTCTTTTTTTCACCTTACGTTTAATGATTTTATAGATATGGCATGCAAGAGAGAGTAATTTCCTTTTCCTGTACATCACCCTTTTCTGCCTGCTTCATATTGTTATTACTGCCAAATACAATAGTAAATTCATGCAACACTATTGTTTTGATCAGTATTGATTACTACAAAAAAGAAGCACTGAATCTTTTGGAAGAAATACTTGATTGTTAATTATATGTTCAAATTTACACAATTTCTAACCACGGAAAGTCCAATGAAAACAAAGGGCAAAACATAAATGGCTAAGTGTGGTTCTCTCTTAAATTGGAAAAGAGGAGAAATGGATGAAAGCAGGAACGTGGATGCCATTTTTTCTTTTAAGTACTGCAATTTTAAATTGAAAACCCTTAAATTGTTGAAGTGAAATTTTAGCAAAACTGCTGACCATGCTGTATGTCTGAATCAACTAACTGCAGTATATGTAAAGCATAGCCTTATCAAGGAGCCTTGGATTTTTTCCTCAACTTCATTTTCCAATAATAAAAAATGAAAATAGGGACCAAACTCGGACAATCCAATTTGCCAAGATAAACGTAATAGAACTGCTAAGAACATTTTCTCTATTATGTTCTCTATTATATTTTGACTATGCAAATATTGTACATAAGTATATAAGCTTGCATTTTTTTCTTAAATATTTATGTGTTTGTTAAAACTTTTATTGGAAGATATGTGAATTGATACTCTATTCTGAAAAATTCTGAAACATTTTACATAATTACTTGTGCTCTGCTGATTATAAAGATGAACTACATGCCCTTGAATTTCCCGACTTTCTCTATGGAAAACATTGCTATATTGATGTGTTAACTTGTGCTGTTGTGGCAAAGTTGTCAAATATGTCTAGTCAGACAAGTTTTAAAGATATCCTTTCTCTAAAAAAATATTATTTTATGTCTTTGTTTCATCTTTGAGAACATTCTTTATAGCAAACTGCAGAGTAAAGAGAGAGGAAACTTTTTATGCATTCCTTTTACAAAAAAAATCATGGCTGTTTTAGTTTCCAAACTTTGAAGTAAATATTTAGATCTAATTTTTCACAGGTAGCTAATTAATTACCACAGATTAAATGCGTTAGTGGGGAATGAATGGAAAATTATAGCTGTGTAACATTTGGTATGCAAAATTCTGTAGGGACTACTTTTGAATATTACATAAATGTTTTCAAATCAGGCACATCCAAATGACTTCAATTTATGATATTCTCTTAGACCTAACAGCTGCATCGTTTCTGGAATGAGTCTCTCCAGACTCATCAGTCTGAATAAAAAATTCAGATGACCATTAATTATCTTGAATAGAAACCTGGCAGTTCCCTTTTTTACTGGACAAGTCTTGTTGTGAGACAGAACAGCTATACGTGATTAATGACAAACTACAAGACACACATAATATGTCATCACAACAAAGATATGCTTCTTAACTATCTAATTAAGTAAATTTAAAAAAACTACTAGTGCTTATACTGGATCCCTTTTCATATGGTCAATCTGGAAGACTTTAAGCATTTCCTCATGAAGTTTGGAGAATATCTTTGGCTTTCTAATAGGGCTGTGCTTGAAACTTACATGCAGGGTGCAGAAAACTGTGTTGTAGTCATCATAATGCTGAGCATTTCCTACCTGAATAGAAGCTTCTGTATTTGTAGCCCACTGAGAAGACGCAAAATTCAAGTCTTATTTCACTGTCATGGTAATTTAGGGAAAAAAAAGAAGGAAAAGCAATGTCTAGCTTTTTTCTGGTTTTCACCAGCATTTTTGTACCTTCAACCATATGCCATTCTTCAAGTATACTATGAGTTTGCATTTCAATTCAAAAAAATTCTTAAAAGCTATACTTCTGCTTCCCAGCATTGAAAATACTTCAGTAGTGTTTTCACACTCTAAGTAAGTAATGTTCTAGAGGTTAAGGGACTTTAAGGCATAGAGGACAAATAGGGAAACTGTGCTTGAATTTTTTAACATCAAGAACTCAACTCACTTGTCATTATAGTCTCCTTAACTGCCACTTTATCTTATACTGTCCCTCTTTTGTACAATGTCATGCAAGTACATTTCACCCAAAGAAGTTTACAAAAACCAAAAAAAAATATTGTTGAGGTTTGAATAAATAAAAACTGCTAAAAGCTACCGCTATTACAATAGCTTAGTAAAAGCTATCACTATTATCCATTATTATAGACATCTCTGTCCAGCACAAAGCTTTTATAGAGGAAAAGAATCCAAACCAATACAAACAAAAGGCAGTCACTGCTTTATGGCCTTGGGGACAAGGTCCCACTTTAGTTTGGTAGTATAAGCATAATATATACTGTCATGTGTGTGTAAATTAGAAATTATTGATATTGAAGGTGACTTAAACTATGCTTTTGCTGTTGGGATGCCTAAATCTCACCTCAAGTCAAAATAAGCCCAATGTTGTGCAGCTTTTGTTAACAGAGGGATCTTATGCCTTGTCAAGGAAGGCAAATTTTGTTTCATCATAGAAAATGTTCCTGTCTGAGGTCAGCCTGAAGTGTATCCTCCTCTACTTGCTTATTAATAACTGTCTCCCTGCTGTCTATACTTCCTGTGTATTTGGCATATAGAAAGTGAATTGCTTAGAATCAAAAGTATTCATTATTTTTCAAAAAGCTGGGTTTTTAAAAGCTGATTCTCAAAATCACTAGTACTCAAAAACTAGTACACTAGGTTTGGAGTTTTTATATAGTATTCTCCTCTCCTCTCCTCTCCTCTCCTCTCCTCTCCTCTCCTCTCCTCTCCTCTCCTCTCCTCTCCTCTCCTCTCCTCTCCTCTCCTCTCCTCTCCTCTCCTCTCCTCTCCTCTCCTCTCCTCTCCTCTCCTCTCCTCTCCTCTCCTCTCCTCTCCTCTCCTCTCCTCTCCTCTCCTCTCCTCTCCTCTCCTCTCCTCTCCTCTCCTCTCCTCTCCTCTCCTCTCCTCTCCTCTCCTCTCCTCTCCTCTCCTCTCCTCTCCTCTCCTCTCCTCTCCTCTCCTCTCCTCTCCTCTCCTCTCCTCTCCTCTCCTCTCCTCTCCTCTCCTCTCCTCTCCTCTCCTCTCCTCTCCTCTCCTCTCCTCTCCTCTCCCCTCCCCTCCCCTCCCCTCCCCTCCCCTCCCCTCCCCTCCCCTCCCCTCCCCTCCCCTCCCCTCCCCTCCCCTCCCCTCCCCTCCCCTCCCCTCCCCTCCTGAAAAAAATCAGCCCATCTTGTTGTTTGTAGATATATTCTACTAAGACAAAATAGGAAAATTACCATAATTTTACGCTAAGGAAACATTGAAATCTACACTACACTGTTCATTGAGAGCTATCCTTACCACTGGAAGTTTATAACTACAGAATGTTAAGTTTCCTCCTTTTTTTGGCAGAAGAAACACTCGGCGAAACACTTGGCAAAACACTGTAAAATGACATTAAATATCAAAAGTAAATTTCTTGTTTATCTACATATAATCCTCTCTGCTTTGTTTTCTCTTTCAGATATGATGCAACAGCACTCATCTTTGTTCTCAATTGACATAGATTTTACCAAGTATCAAAATTCTGCATTCACAGCTTGTAGCAGAACTCCTCAAACACAAGAATATATGGTTCCTTTGTGTTGAAATGAGAGGCAAGAGCATGTCTAAAATGTGAAATATTAATTTTATTTATTCATTTAAGCAAATGGCATGACCATCACAGAAAAATAAATTCTTGACCATCATTTTTAGAAGAGAGTTTTGTATGTCAGCTTTGAGTCTTTTGGTAGAATAATTCATCAGGGATTCAGCTTTTAATGAGTTTTCTATTGTCATCCTTTTTATCTTACTAAGTTTCTTGTTATTTTTAAATATTCTTAAAACTCGTGCATTTCAGTAGCATAGAAGAAGCAGTTGTGTGGCTCTGATTTCCAAGGAGCCTCTTTTAAGAACTGTCAGTTGCATTCTTCTTTTTTTTCTTATAGTCAAGCAGAGATTAATTTTTATTTTTAAGTGTGTGACCTCTGTGGTGAAATGTCTTCTTTTCAGAACCATTCATGAAATAGTTGTCTCTCAGGCAATATTTGCATTTCAACAGCAAATTATCATCTTTGTGTGTGAGTTGCCATATTTAAAAAAAAAAACAAAACAACAACTTGACAAGGAAAGCTCTTATATTTTCTCGGATGGCTTTAAGAAGTGTTAACAATATGCAGCTCTGTTGAAGTGTGAAATCCTAATTCAAGGCCCCAAAGGCTTTACAAAAGTAATTGTAACATATAGCATCCAAAGGTCAGGGTATATTTCATGAAAGTCCATTGATGACAGCTGTCATTACAACTTCACTGCCAAGAAAACTGTAGTTATGAGAGCACTCATGGGGAAGAGAAGGCATTTAACTACCAAAGGTTTATTGCTTATGCTATTTTTACATGTAAGTTCTGCTTACAAAAAAGGCCAGTGAGCAAGATAATTTATGAGAATGTCTGTTAATGACTGACAGCTCCTGTTCTTATTTCAGCTTAAAATTAGTCAATTTAATTATTCAAGCACTAGAGGTGATTCATTACAAGGCAGGCAATAATAGAAGCTATAAGACATTTTTTTGGCAGAAAGCTGCTAAGGTGATCAGTTACATCAACAACTTCAAAAATATTGTTATATGTTAGCACAGATTTTGAAAGAAATACTGTGCAGGTCGATGCAGCTCCTGTTGGTGTTTCAGTAATCCTATGCCTGACTGGTCAGCATCCAACACTTACTAAAATTCTGTTCCTCGCTTGCTTATAATAACAATAACAACCACAATTCTTGTGATTAATATTGCTATTAAAATTACAATTATTGCACTTTCATTCTGATGGTTCCTAAATGCTTAGAAAGAGGCAAAAGGGATGCAATCACCAAGGCAAACCTACCTTAGATGGAAGTTTTAATAATGCTGGAATTTTTCCGCCTCAGTGTTTTGAGCATGCTTACCAATGTTTCTTTCTAAATCCTCTATTGCCTTAATTGCATGGATTGTAATACATAAAATGCTCTTTCTGTTATTCAATAGTAAGACTCTTTTCACTGCAATAATCAGCTATTCTTGTTATATTTCTACTGTTGTTGTTATTATAATTTCAAATGTTAGCATGTTACAGTTTTGGTTATAAATAAACATTCATACTGAATTTCCTTTTATGTCAATTTTCCTCATCTCACAATCTCAGGAAGAGTCTGCAGTGAAAGACCCATCTTCCCTGTCTCCTGAAGGTATCACACATAGTCTTCCTTGTTCATGCTTCATATTATAGTTTTAAAAATCCTGCAGTATCTTTGTATTCTTTCAGTGACTTTGCCTGTGATGGTGATCTTTTCTCTGAGTTGTAGTCTATATTTTTTGTATAGCAAGTACTAAATAATTCTAACAACTTTGTCATTATATAATATTTAAAGTAATGAGCATAAACTAATCTTGGGCCAATTTAGTACATCCCCATAATTAAACTTATCTGGGACCTGGGTAGATATCCTTCCTTCAAGTCTTATATCTTTTCTATCACTTATATTTTCCTTAATATATCTAGTACAATATAGCTTTCAGCAATAAAATGGTCAGCTTCTTTTCCTTTTTTAATCCATTTGAAAGGCATTTCTTACTTTCCTAATTGATTGTTTTTCTAAAAAAATCCAGATAAACCTTTTCTTCTTTAAATCCCTATACAATACTTTGTCCTCTTCGTATGATGGTTAATGTTGAATAAAACTATATTTTTCATTTAATTTTGCCCCAACATCTTATCTGTCTGGATAGGAGCCTCTCTGTTAAATTTCTGAAATCTCTACAGATGAAGTAGTCATCCAGTTTCCCCTGCTCACAGACAAAGGGAGAAAAAATTATTTAGGGAATTAATCAGAAAACATGTATCTCTTTACTGTGCAATGAGTCACTCCCTCCAAAATGCATATTCTCTTTTGACTAAGGGAGCTAAGACTGATCTACAAGCTGGGTAGTTCTATTTGGTCCTATGGAGTGCACCCTTATCTTTCACAGAGGCTAACATCAAAAACTCTTAATTTTTTTTTTTAAATTCTCCTACTGTCTTTATATCCACCTTATCTGGAAAGAAAAACTTTTCCACGAGATTTTACTGTGTATTATAATACCCCTCTCCTATGTTACTTTTGATTTCTTAAAAAAAAAAGACAAAGCCCCTTCCCCCCCCCCAACCCGGATAAAAAATGCACTCAACCACAAAAAAAATGTGACTAACTTTTATCTGATGTCATTCTCATGTCTTTCTGAAAATCCACACTTTTGAACAATTAATAATTTCAGATCATAGATATGAAACATATTTGTAAAAGCATTTAAATGGCTATTATTTTAGATTATATACCTTTCTCTTTGAACAGCTTAGCATTGCAGACAATGATAAAACAAAGAACAAAGATGACATAAAATCTTTCCAAAAAATCCCATCATGTCTGATTCTTTTTGGTACAGTTTTACCTGGTAATTAAAGCATCGCATGCACTTTCCTCATGTACTCCACAGAATTACTGCTAATAGTGGATGGATTTTATCAATTCAAGTGCACTTGTAACCCAGGAATTGGGTTGCCTGGGTTTTGTGTTGTTGTTTTTGATATCCTAGTCAGTTTACATACTGAAAATTTTAGTGCAGGTATCAGCCATCAGATAGACCTTGCCGAATTGAGAAATTCTCTCTTCTCATAACAAACCCAAAATTAGTTTAAATACATTCAACTGACATATTTTTCGGACAGTATACACCAGACTACAGGTAAATCCATGTGTCTACATTTAGGAAGTCACACTTCCTTTTCCTGAAGAAGGCAGATTTGCCTTTCAGCTTTTACAGAACTATTAAGGTTGGAAACGACCTTGAAGACCAAGTACAACCTTCAATCGAATATCCCCATTCCCACTAACCACATCACAAAATGTCACATCTACTTCTGTAAGATATGTGGTGATATGGGGCTGTGTTTTGGATTTGTGCTGAACACAGGGTTGATAATACAGAGATGTTTTGTTGCTGCTGACAGAACTTGCACAGACCCAAGGCCTTTTCTGCTTTTCATACTGCCACGCTGGCAAGGAAGTTGGGGGTGCATGGGAGGTTGGGAGGAGACAGAGCTGGGACAGGTTACCCAAACTGACCAAAGGGACATTCCAGATCTTATGCCCTCATGCTCAGTATATAAAGTGGGGGGAAAAAGGAGGAAGGGGAGTTTGTTTGGAGTGACAGTGTTTGTTTTCCCAAGTCACTGTTAGATGTGATGGGGGCCCTGCTCTCCTGGAGATGGCTGAACACCTGCCCACCCATGGGAAGCAGTGAACTAATTCTTTGTTTTACTTTGCTTGGGGGCATAGTTTTTGCTTTCCCTATGAAACTGCCTTTATCTCACCCCATAACTTTTCTACCTTTTACCCTTCCGATTCTCTCCCAGATCCCACTGGTGGGGGAAGAGTCAGTGTGCAGCTGCAGGATACCTGTTTGCTGGTTTTTTTCTGAGCACTTCCTCCAGGAAGCTCCACCACTTCCCTGGAGAGCCCATTACAATGCTTAACTAATTGTGCATATATAATAATTTATACCTTTTTTCAGGGTAAATATATTTAAAACTGAAAATATAAATTATCCCCACTCTCCAAGCAATGATTATGAATTCTATTCCTTTCTAGAGTTTACCAATTAGCTAACTTTCTCAGTCTACTTTGTAAATTGTCATCACTTTGATTAATAACCTCTTCCTACTCACTAGCTTGTTTTCAACGTACCTTGGCAAAGGATTACATGATGCCTTCTTTTCCCATAGATCTTTTTAAAAAATCAATCACAGTTTGTTTATTTCTTACTATATTATTTTTATCCCTGTGGACTGATTTCCTGAAGAAATCCCTCTGTTTCTCTGGGCATGTCTCAAGTTCTCTAGACTGTATCAACAGCTTGTGTTTCAACTTTTCATTAAAATCTTAATGTGATTCATATTTTCTCTACAGCTCTATTAGTATTAATACATTTTTCAGTTTCCTCTTCTTTATTTCATCCAGATGGTGTAGCATTCAGTTAACAATTGGACCTCCAGACTAATTTAAATCTACTCTGAAATTCTTGTTTTATAGCATAGTTCATTTTCCCACAGATCCAATGTCTTTCAGAGCTTTCAAATTAGACAATGATAAAGTTTTCACAAAGTAACTAGGTCCCTAATATTCACCATTTTAAGGTACCTGTAGGCTTTCTGGATATATTTCTAGACATTTTATTTCTATTCCTAAGAGCACATAGCACATTTTCAGTGACATGGTCAGTATTTACAATAGGGTTTCTTTTTGTTTGATTGGGATTTTTCTCATGCAGTCCTCAATGTTCTTTTCTTTGCTACTTACAGTCTTTATGATGATCACGAGAGAGAAGTACTAGCATAAAAAACCTGACATTATATATTGCTTCTCTGAGTTTTAGCATATCTTTCTGATTGTATCTTTTTTCTTTAATTTTTATGCTATTTGACAGAGAAATTTTGCACTAGATAGAAACTAGGGAGGCAGTTATCAATCACCATTTGGAAACTTTCAGAATTTACATTTTTTATCAAACATACACAGATTTTATTTACAGTAAAAACCAGTACTTTATTAAGTAGATATTACTCTTACTGTGGTAAAAAAAAAATCACTAATGATTAAAATAATCTAGTTTTCTTGCACACTTATTTGGAATTAGCTAACATTCAGAATTTCCAATTACAAAGAGTGCAATTCTGAAAATGAAAGAACATTTTCATGGGCCTTGGTAGTTTTCTCCTATATGAGGAAATATATAATGACACATGAAAAGAACTAAGTGTTCATCTTTGTTAAACAAAATAATATAAAATTACATATTAATATAGAATTAATATTAGATTAAATAGGTGTCTTAGGTGTTGGGGTCCCTCCCCCTGCCATGGAGCCCTGGGCGAGGGGCCCTGGGGGGAGTCACGGGGTTTCCCTGCCCCTGGTCAGCCTCGTTCCCCATTAGTTGTTTTGTGTTCCCCTGCGCGGGCAGGGACCCTCGGGTCCCGTGATTGAGCAGTTCCTCGGCAGAGCCCCGGCCATGCGGCTGGAGAAATAAACATCTCTGAAACATCTATCAAGAATCCATCCATAGGTATTTCTATTTCACGGGCCTCGTTATCTGATACACGTGTTGCAGTAGCCCCACTGTAACACTTAGGTTACAATGTAAGGCGTAACCAAAAGTATGTACTCTACTACCATCTTCATAAGCTATTAAAAACAGGTGGGGCAGTGTTCCTTATTTCCTCCATGACTCATCCCTGGTAACTCCCTCCAGGGACTATCTCTGCTAATGGGCCATCAAGCCTCACTGCATGACTCATAAAATTACATCATCCCATTGTGAGATGCTCCACCCAGGGGGAGGAACCAAGCATTCCTACCTGGATATAGTCTGAGGTTTGGAACACCACAGTCAGCCCTTACCTACTGGGCTCCCAGAGGACAAGAGCTATATGACCACTACTGGACTTTCAGAGGAAGAACAGAGCCTTCTACAGAATCACTGCTTCAACAGGACCACATCTATCACTTCTACAGGACTGCAGCCACCATTTAATCAGACTGCTACCACCACCCTGCCCAACAGGGTGTCAGGCTGTATCCTGACTTTCAGTTCACGCCAGTGTTTTCTGCTTTTATTTGAATTTTCCTAATAAATTGTAGTTCTGACTTCGAATCTCCCTCTGATTTCCTTTCAAACTAGTACAGTAGGTTATAGATTAAAGGTTGATTATGTTTCTTTAAGGAAAAAAATACCTTGATTCCCAAGGTAAATGTCAGTTGACAAAAATTTTACCCAATATAACATTAATGCATTACTCATATCACTTAAAAGCACAATGGTTTTTTACATACCATCTTAGTCTATGGTAGCCAAAATTGTTTTTAATTTAGTGTAATTTGCATTCAGTAAAAGCTCTAACATCAGAAAAGCTATCTGCAGAAAACCCTACTTTCTGCTGGAACATTTCTCCAAGGAACTAAACTGATTTAAACCACACAAATTTTCCTTTCACCATTTTTAATATTCCTACTTTGTAACTGAAGAGATCTGGCTACTTTCCAGTAGTATGCTTTTGCAAAGTATTGAATTCTTTTGAATGCTGCTTAGTTCTTTTTTTACCTGAGAACAACAAACATTCTAAAAACATTCTAGAAAGGAACAAGCAAAAGAAAAGCAGGTTTTTTTCACATCTATGAAAAGAGACGTACTATAGGAAATTGGAAATGTGAGTATAGGTTGACTACATAATGTAACCATATGAATTAATTATATTTAATTTGCAAAAGAAATAGACAAACAATATGTGTAAATTAATAGAATTTATCAAGTTCTAGAAATCCACTAATAATAATATTTACTAGATATGGGACTTCCAAGAGGCCCTAAAACATTTTTGTTTGTCAATTAAGAAAAGTAATATTGGTTTAAGGACCAATAATAAAGTTCTTTTTACTGTGAGAGTAGCTGAGTCATCTGGGTCAGTAGAACTCGGGCATCACTCCTTTTTAAGATTTGCTCACTGTGACCAGAACAGAAGCAAAAGATGAGCTATTTTCCTCAGCAGAGAAATTATAAAAGAGTATGCCTATCTAATTTAGGCACTCTTGGTTATTAATGCACAGGTGCAATCTGACAATAAGAGACTGTGAAGTATCTACTTGCAACTCAGGTTACTTTTCAGCAGGATTGGGTGTCTCAAAAATGACTTTGAGTCGTTTCAATTTTTTGTTGTCCTCATAGGGTTGCCAGGCAGGTTCAGAGAAACTGCTTCTGAAATGGAGCTCACTGGAATTATGCTTCAGACCTCCTTTATATATACAGATATGTACATATATATGGGTGTACACATATACTTCCCTTACACAACACATTTCCTCCCGTTAAAAGGAATTTTAGAAAAAAAACTCAATCCACTTTTCTTATCTATGAAGTTCTTACTACCCTTGCTCTGATTGTCCAACCAACATTCATTTATAATAAATCTCAAAGTCATAAAAAATTATTTTTTCTCGACCTACAGAAAAGAACAAATGGGAAAGTACAAAAGTAAGCCATTATTTTTCATGGATATAGGCTCACAGAATCATAGAAATATTTAGGTGGAAAGGGACTTTTAAGATTATCCAAAAAATATTTTAAAAGAATTGTTAAAATTTTTTTTTTTTTAAAAATGAGAAAATATAGTCCGTTTACTGGAAAAAAAAAATTCTTAAAATCTTACTGAGTTTGGTTAAAAAAGCTATTCTAATAATTCCCTGATAATGTACTTTGAGTCAATAACAGTTTTGCTTTTACATTTCAAAAGTGCACATCAAATAGCTATTTCAGGGTTATAGTAGACATAAAACTTTCAATTAATCACACAATAGGGTATCATAAGGGCACAACCTGTTCCACTTTAAAGAGCTACACAAGCATTTAAGACATAACCATATTCTGCATTCTGTGGGGTGGGGGGAATAATTTAGTAAATTAGTAAAGACTCCAACATTTTTTTGCAGGATAGTCTCTCATCAAAAGTATTTTTGTCTAAAAGTACCTCTAGAAGAAAATCTTTTCAATGAAAAATTCCTTTAAGTAGGGTCAAACAGATACTTGCACTGAGACATAGTTTATGGGTCTGACAGTTCATTCTACCATCCCTCATCTATTTAGACAGGACATGCTTATATCCATTTAATGTCACCACTCTTTCCAGATGTTCCAATCTTAAAGAGATTTGTTGAAAAAAGGATTCTGAACTATAGATCATGTCTATATCATAATAGTATATTATTTAAAATGTCTTGCCCTTTGAAGAGACCGTCTCAGTGACTGTTTGGTTATGACTAAGATCTTCTTTTCATTATAATCTCTTACTTTTAGCAAATTTAGAACTTGTAGTTCAAAATGCCTACTAAATATTTCAAACAAGGCATAGCTCCCAGTTAAAGTAAGTTCTCCAAAGTGTCATAAAGAACTAAAGCAGATTTAAGGATATATAAAATGTATTTAATATGTATAAAGGAGTCTTTATGAATAAAAGTGGTTGCTTATGATCAGGTTTGTTATTTCCTTTGATATCTATCACTGGACACTACCCATCATAATTAAAAATTCATGGTACCCCAGTGAACTTCCCACTGACCGGAAAAGGCGGAATACTACCCTCATTTTTAAAACAGGAAAAAGGAGGAACAAGGATACTACAGGCTGATCAGTCTCATATAGGTGCCTAACAAGGTCATGAGGAAAATCCTCCTGGAAGCAATGCTAAAGCACATGGAAAACAGAGGGGTGAGGGGGGACAAGCCAACATGGCTGCACTAAGTGCAAATTGTGCCTGACACACTTGGTGTCCTTTCACGATGGAGTTTTAGTGCCAGGGAATAATGGAAGAGCAACTGACATCATCTACCTGGGCTTTTTCAAAACATTTGACATTGTTCCAAAAAACATCCTTGTGTCTAAACTGGAGAGACTTGGATTTGAAATGGACTGGGTGGTTGCACTCAAACAGTTGTGGTCAATGGCTTGGTGTCCAAGCAGAGAGCAGTGATGAGTAGTGTTCCTCAAGGAACTGGTATTGGGACTGACACTGTTTAACACACTTATTGGGAATGTGGACAGTGGGACTGAGTGCAGCCACAGCAAGTTTGCAGATGACATCAAGCTGTGTGGTGTAGCTGACATTCTAGATAAAAGGAATGTCCTATGGAGGCACTTTGACTGCTAAAGAATTGGCCCATGAGAACATCGTGAAGTTCAGCAAGGCCAAATGCAAGGTCCTGTACCTGGGCTGGGATAATCCCAAACATGAATGCAGGCACGGTGATGAGGTGATTGAGAGACGTCCTATGGAGAAGGACTTGGTTGACGACAAGCTCAACCCAGCCATCTCTGTTCACGGCCCAGAAAGCCAGCAGTATACTGGGCTGCATCAAAAGAAGCATGACCAGCAGGTCAAGGGACGTGATTTTCCCTCTTTATTCTGTTCCTGTGAGACCCCACCTGGAGTGCTGCATTCAGCTCTGAGGCCCCCAACATAAAAAGGCCATGCACCTTTCGGAGCCAGTCCAGAGAAGGGCCACAAAAATGATCAGAAGGTTGGAATACCTCTGCTATGAGATCAGGCTGAGAGAGTTAGGCTTGTTTAACTTGGAGAAAGGACTTCAGCGAGAACTTATAGCATCCTTCCATTATCTAAAGTGTGCCCACTGGAAAGATGGTCTCTTTATCGTGGAGTGTAGAGATAGGATGAGGGGTAATGATTTTAACCTGAAAGAGGATAGATTTAGATTAGATATTAGAAATAAATTCTTGCTGGGTGGGTGGTGAATTATTCAAATAGGTTCCCCAGAGAAGCTATGGATGCCTTCTCCCTGGAAATGTTCAAAGCCAGGTTCAATGGGGCTTTGAGAAACATGCTCTAGTGGAAGGTGTCCGTGCCCATAGGAGGGGTGTTGGACTAAATGATCTATAAGGTCTCCTCTAACTCAAACCATTCTATGATTCTGACATTCTATGATTAGATAGCAAAAAAATTATTCTAATTATAGCATTTATTAACAAAACATAAGCTGATAAAATTATTTATTTCAAGAACTGTACATCAGACAAACAAATTAAATCATTGTTTGACGTTTGATAAGAATGTAGACATCTGTAGAGGCCTGGTCCAGTATGTTAAATCCATCAAAAAGACCCCAACAAACTAAAACTAAAAGTCCAATCAGGTTGTTTTTTACATAGTACAAATGTGTTTTACAATGTAAATTACCTATTTTCATGGCCTTATAAATGCCTGATAAAAATTAATCATTTTTATTTTAGCTTTGTGTGTGCATCTGTTTTGTATTTTAAGCATGACGTAAATTTTAATTCTGAGTTTAACTTCAGGTACGGAACAACTGGAAATCTCAACTTCCATTTCATATAAAAGGCAGAGAAAGACATGTATGGAAACACACATAGACACAAATAAACTTAGAAATTAGAGTCTTTGAATGTTCTGTGGAATAAAATGACAACCAGATTGTATAGCATAGCCTGGATATCATAATGCTCACTAAAGATGTTAAAAAGCTGGTGCTTTGTTTTCTTTGCTGCTTTTTTTGTTTTGTTGTTTGTTTTTTTTTTTCCCAAAACTGATAAAGTTGCATTTGCTTCAAGATTTCATACAAAAATTCTTAATTTCCCCTGCTTTGAAATATTGCAAGTGTAAAAAATGTCATCATATGTGCCTTCTTGTATATTTTTTTTACAAGTTGCTGCAGATGTGCCTTCATTGTATTTTATAGAACCTAACACAATGCAGTCTTGGGTAAAAGATAATGACTTTTTGTGTCACCTAAAGAAATTTAAAACTATGATCCCACTTTTCCCTGAGGCATTTTAAGACTTTTTAATAAAAGTGGATTGCAGTTTTTCATTTTGTTATTAAAGCAGCTGCAGATGAAACATCTAACTTTCTTGTGTTGCCTTTGGGAATTGTGTCTGTAACATATTTCCAAAAGTTAGGTTTAATGTATTGAGCTATCGAAATTGTTTTGTAAATATCACACCAGATACTGTGACAAGGAGACAGAAAAAAACACATATATACATACTTTTCACTGAAAAATACTTTAGTGTCTTGACATTTATTTCTTCTATGGGAGCAATACTGAACAAATCCTTAGTCAATATTTACTCTATTCCTCATTATGGGAGTTATTTATGTTTGTGGGTCAATGGCTGGATGTCAGTCAACTTAGCTCTTACACATCTTCACTGTATTAAAAATTGACAGTTCTTTAAATGAAAGTGATGAGGCAAACAAATCATAGACTTTTTAATTAAAATAAGATAGAAAAAAATTTGATTGTTGTAGTAGCTATTTTAAATATTGAGAGACTGATAATCCCTTTTTAGGAGCATCTAGGTGAACACTGAGAGGCTGGAACTCTCACACCAGACAGTAGCTTTTGATTTGATAATTTTTCACTTGTATAAAAAGTTCCTTGAGAGGCAGTGACCAGGCCAAAACCCTCTGAATTGAGGGGCATTTTTCACCTTAACATGGGAAGTAGCTCTACTTCTTCAAGGAGAAAAATTTTATAAGACATAAACAAAATACGGGAAGAAGTGAGTCACAGCGCTGAGCCAGGGAGCAGACTGGTTATGTAGAGGCCAAACACCTTCAATGAGTAACAAGAAGCAGAAAGTCAGATTTCAGAGGTGGCATAAACAGAATCTTTCTACAAAACAGGGAGGTCTTGCAGAGTGTGACTATGCAGACCTCATCTGAGCTGGTGGATGTCAGAATGGAAAAGAGAAATTATATTGCAAAGACATAGGGGGCATGGCTAGACTCTTCGGGTTTTCATTATGTGAAAAGTTGAATATCCTAGTCTACAATCTAATGAAACTTGACTTCTTGAGTTTTAGGCATATTGATCTTCACTGAGGAAAATACTTTAAGGCAGAACCACCTCAAAGCTTTGCCTGTAGGTTTCCTCCAAGAGATCCTCCTCTTGATGCTCTGAGACCAGAGCTTGTGACCAGCCAAGATATCTTCAGTGTATAATAGTAATTTCTTCCAATTCTTCCACAATATCTTCTGCAGACAACTTTGGAAAACAGTTAGGGGAGAAAAAGTGCTGGTTTACAGTTCAACTTTTCAGGAGGTATAAACATAGGCCATTAATGATTGACAGCAACTCTTGGTGTTCAACAATATGTGGAGCTTTGAATCTATGTACACCCAGTAAATCAAAATTAGGTTTTCAACCGCGTTTTGGACAAATCATCTGTAACTAATCAATAAGAAATAAGAAACATATTGCAACAGTAAAGACTGTCACAATATTTACAGAAAATTCTATGATAAGACTTTCACTGAGAGCTAAAATCAAGGAAGAACTACTATACATTTTGTTCTTTTGAAAATAATTTTTGTTATCCTAGCAAGCCTAAAATACTGACAAAAATATAAGTAAAATCAACACCATAATGCTGATGTTTGGGTTGAGTAACAGAAGTAGAAAAAAAAGTTATTTTCACGAGCAACTTGTATGTAAAGTTTAAATATATGAGCAATTGATTTGATGATTTTTTTTTTCCCTACTAAAATACATATTTTCACGTTGATTTTTCATGGGAAGACCTTGCAAGCCTAATAGCTTCTTTTTTTCTCGTATGCTTTATTATTAATATATCATAATTTTAAATAAATAAAACTTATTTTTTCAACCAAATACTATTTTCTAATGATTGGGAATTACACAAATAAGCTTCTAATTGCATAATCATCGTCTTGCAAGATATTTCAATAAAAAGATTTTGGGGTCAGACAGTGTCTCAATTTTAACCTCAAATCCATGTGCAAACACTGATGAACCCTGCTGTCCTACTTCCAAGGCCCTATCCTAGGCCTAGTTAGGCTAACCCCCACCTCCACCTTAGCATTGACCAATACATCTTTTCTCAAAACTCATTCATCCACAGTGTAAACACTTAAAATCTTTCAGTTTACTGATATTTGCAACTCTAGCGAATATTTTCTGCATATGCACACGGTTTTGAACATGGTATTATTAGTTTATTGAAATGAAGCTAGTTTTGATGGGAAAAGCTTTGAAAGCTAAGATGATTTCATTTTCTTGCTCAATATACACATATATATCTGGAGCACTTTCACATATCACAATAAATGGACCAATAAAGCAAGATTGGGAAAAATGTTAATCTTACTACTCTTCGTCTTGTCTCCTGATGCTGGCACCAAAACACAAAAGACTTTTTAGTTTTTGGCTATATTACAGGTCTTCTAGACAACTTTGGTCAAGTCAGTTTTCTTCTTTGGCTCCTGTTCCCTCAGCCAATGCAGATAATGATCCTGACCTCTTTTCTAAAATGCTTTGACATCCTTGGGTGAAAAGTTCTTCCTAAAAGCAGGGTAGTTTTATTATTATATCCATTATATAGTTACACTATTCAAGGTCAATAGACCTATATAGCTGAACAAAAATGAGATCATATGACCATCAGTACAATGGGGTAATTGCACTCAAAAGTACCCAATTGAATGTTTAGTCCAAATGAAGCCATATTTAGTATGGCTTCATATAATGTTATTGAAAGTTGGATACATTGAATCTTGAACTTTCTTTGATTACAATTCTGCAGTGAGACTTCCTCAAACTTTTTAATTCATTGGCTGCTGCCCCCAAGGGATTAATACGGATTGGGTAAGAAAAGAATGACATCAACTGCATATAATGAAATTCTATCCAGGATGTCCAATATCTTTATATCTTCAACTCTATTATTATGTTGGATTCTTTGACTGATTTGTCCCAGAATTATGGTAAAAAGGGAGGGCAAAAAGGGGCACCATTGCCTTTTTCTGCTAGAGAAAGTAAAGACTTCTGAGTGGTATCCATTATTCCTTACTATAGGCTCCACTACAATGTCTTTAGTTAAGAAAGTTTTTGACCATTATGTGAAACTCCCAAAACTTTTGTCAAATAGCTTCTTTTCAGCCAATCAAATTGTCCTTCAGCACATAATGCTAATAAATATAAATCCCCTCTTACTATTTCTATTTTGTAATGATCTGTAAGCTGAAATTTGTGTGTTTCTCCAACCACTTGCATGGCACCTCACAGTTGTATCCTCATTGCTCCTTCAGTCTTCCGCTTGCTGCCATTTCTCTACTATTTCAAATACATCATCTATTGTCTTACTTTACACATTTTCTTTGGTATTAGATAAGATCTGGGAAAGCTCTTCAGTAAACACCTCAAGATAGATCAGCAGCTGTCTAGTTCCAAGTTGATGTCCTAAACCATGGTTTAAGGACAATTTTTAGTCCTTGGGACTGAGTTTCTAAGCAGCTTCTTCTATTCAACTCGAACATGTGGTTCAGTCATGGCACTGTAGGAAAGAGGTAAGGTAACTGAGCTAATGTTCTTGGTCAAAGTTCTCAATGAATCTTCTTCAAATCCTTGTCTATAATTTTCCACTACATATGAAATGCCTGCCTCTTAAATATTTCTCTTAGAAAAAGAAAATATTTTACTAAGCTCTGTTTTTAAATTGCAGAGTTGTTTTTTTTTTTCTATTTGGATATGGGGTTTATTATTTTGCATTTCTGTCCTCTGGACCATAAGCATGAGATAAAAGTGAGATTCTGTTCAAACTTTTAAACAGTTAGAAATAAGGTGAATCAATAATGGACGCTATTATTACACTTTACAAATTGCACAATTGCAAGGGTGTGTTTTGGTCCATTACTTCAGTGCCAGGCTGTCTGAAAATTCCTGCTGATTCTGGCTAGGATAGAGTTAATTTTCTTCACAAATGCTAGTATGGGGCTGTGTTTTGGATTTGTGCTGAACACAGGCTGATAATTTAGAGATTTTTGGTATTGCTGAGCAGGGCTTATACAGGGCCAAGGCCTTTTCTGCTTCTCATACTGCCCCAACAACAGAGGGGCTGAAGATGCATGGGAAGGTGGGAGGAGACACAGCCAAGACAAGAGACTCACACTGATTGAAGGGATATTCTATACTACTTGGCATCAGGCTCAGTATGTAAAGTGGGGGGACGAAGGAGGAAGGATGGGATGTTTGGAGTGATGATATTTGTCTTCCCAAGTCACTGTTACGTGTGATGGAGCCCTACTCTCCTGGAGATGGCTGAACACCTGCGGGCCCATGGGAAGCAGTGACTTAATTCCTTGTTTTGCTTTGCTTGTGCGCATGGCTTTTGCTTACCCTATTAAACTGTCTTTATCTCAATCCATGGGTTTTCCAGCTTTTACGCTTTCAATTCTCTCTCCAATCCTGTTAGTGGGGGAGTGAGTGAAGGGCTACATGGCACTTGGCTGCTGGCTGGGGTTAAACCATGACAAAGGCGAAGTTGGGTTACAGTGAATAAATATGTTTTACAATGGATTTTGTGTGCTTTATTATAATGAAAATGAACATGCTTTTCCATGATGTTAGTGCTAATAGGTAAGAGCAAAATTAAATAGCTACATAATCGTTGGCTTTGCAAATGAATCACCTTAACAGTCTGTAATACTTTCAGTTTATTCTGCTGCTAGAGATTACATGGCGTATTTTAAATACAAGTGCTTTTTTGAGTAAAATAGGCTTTGGTCATTTTATATGCATAAAGGCATAGTAATGCCTGATATATTAAGAGCCCAAACCATCAACTCCTACTCCAAAGAGCTGTTCTGAGACAGTCTTTGGATTCAGATAAATTACTTATTTCAGCAGTCTGTACCAGAATTCAGGCCTCATAAAATACTAGGGGGAAAAAGGAAAAAAAAAGGAACCAAAACCAAACCCCACCTTAATTCCATTTTAATATTTATTGTATGATTCTTAAACCAAACCCCACCTTAATTCCATTTTAATATCTATTGTATGATTCTTTAGTTCTTTTTTTCTCTTTCAGGTTTCGTTCTCAAGATACATTTCCAACAAGTGGAGGTGAAGAGTTTTGCATTACTATGAACTACAGAACTTGACTGTAGGTGGGTAGTGCAAAGAGTAGAAGCAAAATGCTCCTGGTGAATACTCAGGTAACTGCCTTAACTGCCAGCTGAGTTATCCATCAGTCATTATTTTGCTCACAGTTTCACTGCAACAGCAAATTACAAACAGCCCAATCCCACGTTGCAAAATGTAGACTACTTGGAAGAAAAGATTATAAAGAAACAAACAAAAATCTATACTTTTCCAGTTCAAACAGTAGAGAAACATATTGATAGGGAAGGGAGGATACACTTTGACTTTTCTGACTTTTTCTGAACTATACTCATGTGTGATTTGGTGAATAACTAGCTGTGCAATCTTTTACTGTTCTTCAAGAGTATAATTTTTTGATTATCAAACAAATTATATTGAATTGTGTGCCTCTGTTTTAAGGATTTCAGATGCTGGGTTAAACTGCTATACACTGATAATCAAAGATGATTCTTTCATTTTCCTCCATTATCTTAATTACAACTCTTACATCAGGATTTTTCACTTTTCAAAGGCTTGGTCAAGTGTCTAACCATTTGATTTCAATCTACAATATTGCACAGATACTGTGAATTAAATGAAAGCAGAACAGTCAGTATTGTTATCATAACAGCTGGAGAAAAATACATTACAATCACAAAGTCTGTTTCCTACCAATTTTAGCAATCTATCCATCTCTCTATCAGTTAGTGGTTTTCAGTTATACGTTGCTTTGAGAAATAAGTGTTTAGTCCTTACCAAGAACTGACTTGTATGTGAAGAATTGCTAAAGCCTTAATCATCAAGAAAATCACAAGTTATTTCGCCAGATATCATCCCTGAGTTCAGCCATGATATTAAGTTGGAAGAGGCATTGGAATCACATACAGACATCCAGTCAGTGCTGGAAACTCTGCTTTGCAGATTCTCTTTAGGACGTGTAATTGTGGCCTCAAGGAATTGCCCAAGTTACTGAAAAAAGTAACAATCGTTGTAGTATGACTGGTGAAGTAGCAGCTCTTTTTGTGTCTCCTGGGAGAGCTCCCACTGAAAAGGACTTTTCACTACTCTTTCAAAAAATATACTCTCTGATTCCTTTACCTTTGAATTTCAGTTTCATTGGCAGGGAAGTAAGTAGGGCAGTGCCATTTCCTGGAAGGCATATTCATTACCCAGACCTTTGCTGGCACCAAACTGGAAGAGTGTTTCTGAACTCATTTGCTCGACTTCTGTCTGCAGCTTTGCATAAGTGATTCTCCTCTCCTCATGATATTTGTCCTCTTCTTTTGGTAAACCATGCACATGAGAGCCTTCAGGGTGCTACTGCAAGAAAAATCAGGAATTTTCCAAATGGTGAGAGGTCTCAAATATTCCTGGCTGTCCAACACGGGACGCTTCAAAGGTGCCTGACATTCAGACGAGTTAGGAACATCCTCTTTGAAGACTTAGCGACTCTAAGAATTTTTGATTAAAAGTGTAAATTCAGAAGCTACATCTCATAAATGAAGCACAAGTGCTTGTTTCTCACTAAGCATTGTAGAAGACCAACAGAATGCATCAACCTGTTCAATCTTTTTGGGAAGAAGACCACATGAACTGTATGTAACAGAGGTATTTCTATTACTTCTGCTCCATACGGTTCATTCCCCCTGTACTTGGCACCTCAAATCCTGTCTTCAGTTCTGGGACACTCACTACAAGAAGGACCTCAAAACACTGGGATAATGTAGAGAAGGGCAACAAAGGTGGTGAAGGGTCTGGAACACAAGTCTAACGAGGAGTGGCTGAGGGAGCTGGGGTTGTTTAGCCTGGAGAAAAGAAGGCTTAGGAGGGACCACATTGCTCTCCATGACTACCTGAAAGGAGCTGGTAGCAAGGTGGGGGATCAGTCTCCTCTCTCAGGTAACGTGGCAGAATATTATCTCAGGGTGCACTAGGGGAGGTTTAGATCAGATGTTAAAAAAAAAAAAAAAATTCACAGAAAGGTTTTTCAAGCGTTGGAACAGGCTAGCCAGGGAAGTGATTGAGTCACCATTCCTGTAAGTGTTCAGAAAAAGTGTGGATAAGGCATTTGGCAACATGGTTTAGTGGTGAACAGAGTGCTGGTGCTTCGTTGATGGCTAGACTTGATGATCTTAGAGGTCTTTTTAAACATTAATAATTGTATGATTCTAAGATTCTTATTGTAAGGAGAGATTTTTTTTTTAATTGTAAGCTCTCCAACCAAGTGGGTAAGGCATTAAAATGAGGAAAATGAAAAGACAATTAAATTGTTGAGGAATAGCTGCTGTAATCTCACATACTTTTTCCAATGCTTTTCTGTTTTATATCATGATCTTTTGCTCTTAGACAAAGAATCTTTTATTTAATTAATTTAGTTGTTTCATTTTCTCTCTGTTCCCTTTCCATTTAAGCTGTCTTTTGACTATACATTCTGTTATTCTACTTTAAAAATCAATGACCTTATGGAAAACCCTGATATACTAGTGGCTCAGCTTCATAGTACTGCATGATAAACAACAGATCTTCAGCAAAATTGTAGTTTCAGTTCCGTGAAATTGCACAGGAGGATAGTTGCTGTGAGAACTACTTTTTTGTATGGTAATATAATGCTTGGTTATAATAGTAATAACAGGATACAAAATCTCCTTTAATCATTTCTTTACCACACACACAGTTAGGATAATGCTTCTGAATGAAACACCCATTAGTTTCTGAGAGTGAGATTCACTTCACCTGCATAATGACTGCAAATTGCAATGGCAGCCTCTCAAAAATCACTTTCAGTGCTCTTAGGAGTGCAACTATATTTGACTGAAAGCTGCTCTGTACTTGACCTGTCTTTCAAGCAAGCTAAATGCTGTGTGTTAAACCCAACTGGAGCACGGATTCTGCCTTAACAGGCCCTCTCCTTTGATAGAAATGCTGAGGAGGTAGACTTGTGTGAATACTTAGGGTGAATTGACCTTGACTGGCTGCCAGGCATCCACCAAGGTGTTCTCTCATTCCCTCTCCTCATCAAGACAGGGGAAGAAAATAGCAATGAAAAGCTCATGGGTCAAGATAGGAAGAGCACTCATCAGTTATCATCACAAGAAAAACAGAGCCAATGTGGAAAAAATTGATTTAATTTGCTGCTAATTAATCACAGAGTAGAAAAGTGAGAAATAAAAAAAAACCAAAGACACCTTCCTTTCACCCTCCCTCTTTTGAGACTAAACTTTTCCCCTGAATCCCTCACCTTCTCCCCATGAGTGGTGTAGGCAGATGGGGGATGGGGGTTGTGTTCAGCTGATAATGCTTTACCTCTGCCACTGATTCCTTTTCATGCTCTTTCCCTGTTCCAGTGGAGGTTCCCACCCACATGAGACACTTCTAACTGACTGCTCCAGCATGTGTTGTTCCCATGGAGTGCAGTCCTTCAGGAGCAGACCACTCCAGCATGGGCTCCCTGCAGGTCAACAGGTCCAGTCAAAATTCTTGCTCCTTCATGGGCTCCTCTTCATGGGCCACATCTCCCACCAGGAGCCTTCTGCTTCAGGGGCTCTCTATAGATTGCAGCACTGTGGGGTACTCCATGCGCTGCAGGAGAACAGCTTGCCTCACCATAATCTTCATCACAGGCTGCAAGGGAATGTCCAGGCCAGTTCCTACAGCACCTCCTCTCTCTCCTTCTTTATTTACCATGGTGTCTGCACAGCTGTTTCTTTCCCATATTCTCATTCCTTTCTCAAATGCTGCTGTGCAGATTTTTTTTTTTTTAACCTTAAATAGATTTTTGCCCTCATAGATGTTCTACCAATGTCACTGATGGGCTCAGCTTTGGCTAACTGGAGATCTGTATTGGAGCTGGCTGAAGGTGTCTCTGTCAGAAAGAGGGGAGGCTTCTGGCAGCTTCTCACAAAAGTCATCCCTGCAGCCCCTCCACTACCAAAGCCTTGTCATGTAACTAAATGCAACACAGCATGATAAGGCAAAAGACACATTGCAATTAATTTGAATGTAGAGCCTTTATTGTCCTATTGCAGACCAGCCCTTTAAAAAGACACACTTTTACTTTACGTGCACATGTTCACAAAAGGGATAACTAATTGAGTCACAAATGTTTTTTTCCAAAACATGCTGGTTTTGATGAGTTTTCTTGACTTTAAGGAATAAATCTCCTATCTTCTCTGGACTCTCATTGGGCTGTCTAAAGACTCAGTACCTCTGGCATCTTCACATAAAAATAAATTCATACTACAGCTTTTGTCAGAGTTAGCATTTAACATTCCAGGGTCTTTGTTTGTATTGTTTGTACAATAAGTCAGGGTAGGGAAGAGCCACTTGCTGCAGCTGGAGCTATGACAGCAGTGTCTGGACACATTAGCTCTAGCTGCAGCAGAAGACTCTGGGATCTTCAGCAGCAGAGTGAAATCAGTGCACATCTTAGTACACATCTCAGAATATAAATCTGTTCAGAACCACCATTTGTAGGGATTTCCTCAGAATTTCATTGCACTGAAATTATCAATAAATTGTTGGATTTTATCTCACTCAAGACTAAACCTTGATTTTTCACATATTGGAAACCCTTTGCTTTGGACAGCAATCTACTGAAATGAGTGTTATAGAAAAGATTAGAGAAATTCAATTTTTCCCCAACTCCTTTTATTGTAAGGCATTTGACTTTTGCTCTGGTGTATAAATGCTCTTTATTAATTTTGGACTCTGTTTTGTAATCTCTAATATTGGCTGTTATAGTCTATTGATATGATTATTATCTGGGATGTCAGCAAAAGTAAGCAATATCAAGAAACAAGCACTGAACACAGCACTCAACGACCTTTGGTGTAATTAATGCCATGTTGTCAAAATTAGCAACAGATTGGCCTTGAGATAATGATGACTAAATACATTGAGAACCTCATCCTTTAACTAGCAAATCTCAGCACCTTTCATGGGGAATATTAAAGCAATTAACAGCAATTTTACCTGACCACTGGGTGTCACTATTAATTCACGTTTAGCTTTGAAGATGACTAGGTTTTGTTTGCCTGTTTCTTTGTTTTAATAATAATAGAGAGGTTGTTTCATTAAGAAAGCTGTTAAGGCCAAGTAAGTAATGTTAGAAAGAGACTACATTTGCAGCGAAAATCTTCATCAGCATATTTGAACATCATGTCTGTATGAGGGTTCACAGTGTAGTCAGCAATGCCATAACACACCAGTCAGTTCTACATATAGCATTTACCATTTGACATCTAAAGTCAGTGCCCCACACGGTTGAAGAATGCAGTCAATGTTTACTATTACGTTTATTGTCAATTATTCTCATGAGAAAAGGCTTTTTTTTGCTGTTTTTGTTTCGTAGACTTTAGTATGCAAGCAAACATAAAGCAATATTGAGACTGACCATTAAGGAACAATGCAGAAAAATAGAAAGAAAATTTGTATATCATAAACAGGACATTATTCTTCTTTAAAATTCAGGAATGTGAGCTATGACAATACTCTCAATTCAAAGAACCAGAATGAAAAAAAGAAGGGTACAAAGTCATGCCTCACTCCTTTGACTTTGTTCTCACCACAATTAAAAAGAGATTAATAGTGTTATTAATAATGTTCAAAAGGAAGCAATACCAGACATAATCATCTTCCTTTGTCCTTTTCTGAAGGAAGAGATTTAGCTCAAATATCTGGAGATGAGGAACTAAGGCCAACCTAGCTCTATAAGCATTTTCTCTGCATAAATAATTCCTTGTATATCAAATGATTCTGAGAAAAAGCATAAGTTGCTTCCCTTTTTGGATTGTTGCAAGAACAGTGTCCTGAAAATGCATTTTGCATGATATTAAGATTCTGCATGATTTTTTGTGATGGATTGGAAATAATAATAGCTGTTCTATTTAGGAAAGTAATTAAGATAAAGAAGAAATACCTTGATCAAGATATATGAATGTAAAAATTCCTTTTTCCATTTCTGTGAAATGCAACTATCATCTTAATGGTGAAAAAATTATTGTATTCTGGGAACTGTCACTAATATGTTGGCTTTTTCTTCTCAAATCCATCAAAGCAAGCTCCTACGGTGCGTGTTCCTCTTTCACAATGGAAGTTGAGCACAGAGAGGTTATTTTCTGGGGCTATCTTATTATTATTATTATTACCAAGAGGAACTAGCTTTTTACAAGAGAGTGTTCAAGAAAAAAACATGGATACTACACTATGATGCTATTATTCCTTTTCATTTTTTTTTTATTTCACAATGTCAGGTTTATGATAAATAAGAAACTATTTTTAATTTAATGATCAGACAATAAGTTTCAAATTCAGCAAATGATCCAGCTAAAGGAGAAGTTTATGGCTCAAAAATTCTGTCCAGTTTCTACTGAATTATAGACATTTTTAACAAACAGCATT
Organism: Aphelocoma coerulescens; assembly: GCF_041296385.1. Taxonomy (NCBI): domain Eukaryota; kingdom Metazoa; phylum Chordata; class Aves; order Passeriformes; family Corvidae; genus Aphelocoma; species Aphelocoma coerulescens. Next base: position 56,827,072 of record NC_091013.1, on the reverse strand, counting down.
ATTTTAGGATTTTCTGCACTAAAAGCTCTCAGTCCACTTATCACAGCAGATATTCTACCACAGAAGTATTTTCAAGCATGTGATGCTTTTATATTTTTTGGAAGAAAACGTCTTCAAAAGCATGCTGTGCTAACCCAAAAATAGTTCTAAAATATTTCTTATATAATATCTTCAAGGGAGAACAAACCAGGACTAAATTCTTCAGCCTTTCTGCATACTTACTTGTACCAGTTGGCTAAGTGTTACCTTGTATGCAATCTTGCCCTGTCACACCTGTACCTCTCAAAGCAATATATTTACAAAATTAAATATTAAACAAAATGTTTTTTGCAACAAGAAGTGTTTTCACATTTGCAGCTAATATCCACTATCTTATGGAAGCAAAGAAAACATTGATAATATTCACTCACGAGAGCAATTCCTGTGCATATGTGCTTAATAGTTCAATAAATATAGGGAAAAAACTTATTACAAATACTAGCAGCATGATGTTAAAACAGGCTTAAGGCTTCTTGCCTTATCAGCTGAAATTCTAAGAAATTCAGGTGATTGGAATCCACCTCAGATGTACAGCTTAAAAACTGTCAATGTGAAGCAGTGTTTCTAATACCAATACAGTTACTGAAACAACTGATCCTGTAAACTATATATTAACTTAATTCTGAAAGAGTTTGTGTGATTTCAGTGTTTTTTCATTGGCATAAAGTTTATTGTATTGAGCAAAGTGATCAAGTTTTCTCAGACTTTCACTTTGAAAAATATTGGCACAACTTTGAATTCATATTTTAATAGTGAAGATCACATATACTTTTAGAATAACTTATATTTGTTTTGTTACGACTGTTAAATTTATAAACTCTTCAAGCCTGAGAATATTTCTTATGTGCCTATAAGGTATTTATATATTATTATCTGAACAGCTGACCTACACAGGGAGCCATTTGACTTTAACAACAGAAACTGATACATACGGAATATAAGGAATATATAATAAGGACATAAAGAATATAACATAAGGAATATATAATGACTGTGTACATGTAGTATTAAGCTACTACATGCCTTTATCTTTTGGCACAGACATGCATAAACATACACACATGCAAAGTATCTTTCTTCTCTTCCTTTGTGTTTAGTTTACTTTAGCAATCTTCATATTTCCTTTGCTTAAGAACGTAACAGAAACATAAAAAATACAAACCATGCCAGAACACCTATTTCTATGTATTGAAGTGTGTAAAGTCACAATTAAATGGACTCCTCATACCTTACTAAGAAAAAGCTCTTCCTAATGCCCCAGGAGCCCTTCAGGCCACTGAGATGTCGATGCACACTATATTAACAGATTTATGTCATTCTTATTAGGTTGTCCACTTGAGCCTTTGAGCTAAAGCTAAGACATTAGGTTGAAGAAAGCAGCAATTTAAAGTTCCTAGTGTAAGGATAATTAGCGACTGGCAGGTATCCAGTGTCATTACCAGGACTGCTGTAGGGCAAATGCAACAACTGCCTGTTTCTGCAGAGCCACAAACATCTATCTGTCTTGGCTCTAACTGGTTTTATTTTTAGCTTACATCTGCTTCCTAATATCTTGAGTTTTTCAGAGATGATCTTTAACTTGGAGCTTTTCAGCTTTCAGTTGTTTAGTCCAAATTCCAATTGAACTGTTTTCAGAGCTCATAAAATACACTTTGTGCAGTGACAGGAGCTGTTTTTGTTTTGGATTGAGTTTTGGTTTTGTTTCTCCATATATTTAGCCTCTAAAAGTCCTGTTTTCTTCTGCATTCTTAGCACTACACTATCAGCTTACAAGTGACTAATAAGGAGACTGGTCTTGATTTACCATGTTCCTAAAGCAACATCCAAATGCCCATGCTTGTAACTGGATCTCAAATCGAGAGCATCACAATCCTTATGCGGTATTGACTTTCATTTTGTAGATGGCGAAGGAAAGTAAAGGAGTATGCTCAGAACTAGCTCTTATAATGGGAGTAAGCTACATGTGAGGTAAACAGTGAGACCTGTCAGTAAGGAATCTCTCACATCTTCATCACCCAAGAGAAACAATACTACATCTAGAAACTGCAGGCAGGCTGTCAACTTCTAAATGATATCAAAACACATAGGAAACAGAGGCTGAAACCTCGAGGATAGTTTGCAATCTCAAAAGAGCTTAAAGTGATGGAAAGGCCACAATCTTAGAATGGCTCCTGATGAAACAAAGCAAACTTCAGTAATTTTTGTCAAATAATGTAACTAGCTGATTTTATGTATATTTATTTTTTAAAGTTTCTTGATAAAATATTAAAAAATACTATTAAATTTAACAGTGCCAGAGAATGCTCCTAGGTATAGAATATAAGTATGCCCCACTACTTAACTGTAACAATAGTCCTTTGATATGTTTGTTGCCCATGTCAAAATTCAGTCTTTCAGGCATTTCTTGAGCAAGGTTTGGGAGATAACAAAGGCCATGGAGTACTTGCAAAAGGTAGTTTGTAATTGTCCATCCTGTTTTGGAAAATAAGGGACCAAAGATACTGACAGGGGTTATTCTGTACCAGTTGGCCTCACTTCCAGAGAAATACACTGGAATTTTTTGGTGTCAGCATAGCCACTGAACCTGGAAAAACCATGCTGGTAGCTGTCAGGTCACAAAGTATTCATAAGGAAAAAAATAAGCAAATTAAAAGTTATCTTTGTGGTACTGTGGCGATAAGTGGTTAATGAAGCTAAAAGTTTGTGTGTGTTTGAGAGAGAAAGCCCATATGACAGGATGTCATATCCCTAATTTGACCAGGAGTATGCTATTAAGTTTTTGAGCTGCATCTTCAGTGCATCAAAGAGGCCTGGGATCCTCCCTAGGGTCACCATGGTTTTCCTGCTATGAGTACCCTCCTCTTAGACAGGAATTTGTTTATGACTAAGTCATAAAAAACCTATTTCTGAATAAGAAGATAACCCACTGTTGTAATAATAAAAGTGACTGAAATATGGTATAGATTTCCAGTCAAATAGATTAAGGTAACAGAAAAACACTTCCAAAACTGAATGGAGATCATACCATACTAGTTTACTCTTGACAATGCTTGACTGTGTTTACTGCATCAATACCTGTTTTCTACAAGCTACACTGTACTTCTTTTTCTGTGCTTGCCTGATGCAGGGTATTTAAGAGACAAAGGAAACAGGTAATGGCAGACAAGCACAAGTATGACATTTCCTCTAGTTCTGTTGGTGAAGAGTGATAAATGCTGGAAGAGAATGAGAGAAAACTTTAATTTGCTGTCCAAACTCTAAATCCAGGAGTTCAGAGGCTGTGCCAGATCTCAGCATTCATGGCATATGGTCTACAAAGCTATTCCGTGGTAAGGCTGTGTGCTTCTTTCTGTGTGCAAATGCATGTGCGTATATTTGTATGTATATGTGTATATACTTACACACATACAAATGCATACATATATGTACACGTGTATACATATGTTGTAGACAAACTGGTAAATATACACTGACCACATAGAGAGTCAATAACTTTCTCAGAAAATCCTTATGGCTTGCTAAACAGCTTCCGTTCTGTGGAGTACTGCAGAATTCAGTGAGTCGAAGGCTTCCCTTTTGACAGAGAAATTAATCTTAGTTGGTAACAATATGGAAGGGACATTATGACCTAGATATTTGAATAAAGTGTTTAGTTTTCATTCTGTAGATTTTTTTCTGTCTACAACTTTGGACTAACCATATTTGAAAGAAAAGCTCCTAAGACTGATGTAAGTAACTCAAGTGTAACTTAAACAAGCTTTACAACCAACTGCAGGGAAAAAAAAAGTTAAAGAAGAGCAACATTTTTCAAAAAGTTATATTTTTTTTATTATCTATTAAATTATGTGGCTTTTTAAATGATTATATATTATATCCAGGAAAAGTCCCTAATTTTTATTTATTTTTTTTTTTAATTCCATTAAAACATTTATAAAACTCTCTTTTCATCTCTTCCACATTCTCCTCTGGAGTAACAGTCAGGAACTTGTGGCTCAGAATCAAGAGCAAAGTGCAGACAAATGAGTGATATGAGGGCTTAAACCAAAGTCTCCATGAACAGATTGTCTAACAGACTGTAGTAATAATCTTCAGAGTCACCATGCTGGCTTGCAGATTGCTGTTTTAAGTGGCTTTGATTATTATGGTGATTTGGAAGCAGTTCTTAAATTGGAATTTGGGCTTCGGAACCCAGACATACTACCTGAAAATTTAATTCTCCTGGATGGAGAGTATACAAGCAACAGAAGAAGTTCCTTTGGTTAAAGTTGAAGTTAAGACAACAACATGACTAGTTTAGTGTCAGAATTTGTTTCACAGAAAAAAAAATTACACACCTGATCAACTACCCAACAGCATATCACAAATTTGCTGGTTAATTTACATGTAATAGTGTGTATTTTAAAACTACATTGTTTGCTATTTATGAATCAAAGGGTGTTAATTTCTACAAAACCTCAGTATTAGAGTATTGAGAAGTAGGAATCTGATTAGTGGAGAAATTAGTATCAGTGAGGCATGCAAGCACTAAGTGGTAAACCTGAGTGGTAAACCTGTCTTTACAGAGAAACAGACCGGAGGACATACGGCATCATAAAAAAAAGGAAAAAAAAAGACATTATTAAATGTCTCTGGAGCTTCAGGTTCTCACCTTTGCAAGAATGACATACTGAATATCAGAGTTTTTCCAGTACATGAAATTAGTCCAGTGAGATGAATAATGTTTATGTCGTTACTGTCTTTTAAAAATGCGTATGGACATTTAGGGGCCATGTGGGCATCATGAAGGTCAGGAGGACTTGAAAACATCAATTTGAGTGCAAAGTGATTTTGCACTGAAACAAAACAAAAGCATGTTGATCTGATTGGTTCCCTCTTCATTTTTCACAGAAGTGTTGGCAGTACCTGTGGCACAATCAATCAAAGCAGACCAAACCTGATTTGCAGATACGTGGAAATAGTTTACCATGTAATTGCTAAAAGGAAAGGTACTGAAGGTATAGTTCACTGGCGCTATAACAATGGCTAAAAAGAAAAGCAGAAAATGGTAGACAATAATAAAGGCATACATTGATGGTTTGTGACTTTCAAACATAATCTGCTCTTGTAGTTGGAGATTTGAAGGGCAACAGATAATTTTCTTCCTCCTGTAACCCTGAAGTGAAGGGAAAAGATTTGTTAATGCAAGCAGGCGGCCTACACATCCTAGTTATTATGCATAATACAGAGAGCAATAGTCATTCTGTAAATTGAATATCACAAAAATAGAAAAGTTACAGTTACAATCAGACAAAAATATCCTCTATTACCAAGTACCTTTGGTGGGAAGTAGCTACTTAACTGCACACTAGTGACATGAATATCAAACCAAAACCATGATGACACATCAGATTGGTTGGCAATTAAGCACAAAGACCTTGCCATTGTGTGTAAATGCTATTAATTTGAGCTGCATGGAAGAGCTTATTGGCTAAATGTGATGCATGGTCAGCTTGGATTGAAGTGGCTTTGCTTAACAATTCACTAGTTCTGAACCAGATGAGAGTGTGGCTTTATTATGGATATGAGCATAAGTGTATGTATTTGTTCTTAATCAAAATATTAGTGTGATAACGAAGAAAAATGCAAATTCATAGTACTGAAATTACTAAGCGAGTTCTTCATCAGGATGCTATCTTTAAATACGTACCCTGTATCTCAGTATAAAGGAACCATGAATCTAGCTAGATGGCAATGTTATTACAAATTACAAGAAGAATCAGAAGAATTGCATGTACTGACAGTGATGAATAGACATAACCCTCCATCTCAGAAAATGAAGAAATGTGCAGTCATCTGCTCTGAAAAAAAACACAACTTCTCTTAAAACAAGAAATTTGCATTTTTTCCTGACACTTTTCCAAAATAAATGCTTGAAAAGTGGATGTGAACAAGAAAAGTAACACATTTTGGGATCTGTATTAACTGATATGAATGGGAGACAATGTTACAGGATTAACCTAAGGTATGTAAAACTTCCAAATAAATTGTGAAGTTGGATTTCAAATACATGGCAAAATGCAAGCATCTTTAGGTAAAAGAAAAAGAGTAAATATAAGTGCTGAATATCCTTTCTTATACACAGTACAAAATGAATGGTAATTTCATTGCAGATAGTGGAACTGTATCAAGAAAAAAACAGTACAAATAGGATCAGAATCATGCCTATAGCACCTAAAAGCATAAACCAGCCGATAAGCTTGTTTAACATATGACAGAGCTAGAGGCAATTTGGAGTCTGCCAGCACTGCTCCCTCTGGAATATGCAAAATAGCTAGATGCTACTGCTCAAAAAAACATTTTCCACAGCTTAGCATATGGTTTAAACTTTCCAAAGAGAATATGCAGCATAACATATTGTTTTTTTTGTTTTAAGTTTCATTATTTAGCATGTGTTCATTGACACGAACATGTCTCTAACTAACATAACCATCTAAATCCTAACTTCTTTGTGGTCAGTGGGTTACCTTCTGTTTATGTCAGTGGCAACAGGATTGGACCATGCAGTGTGTCATACAAGCAACATTACCAGAACTAGCACAGGCATTATCAAGGCTAAGAACATGTTTGATTCTGGATGCTTATTTTTCCTGAAGAATACATAGCTAATCCTTTGCAGGGAAAATACGTTGAGTTTATTTTTGTCAAAGTTGTGAATGTAAAACCCTGTCCTTTCTTCTTTGGACTAATCTAAATAACAGCCTGATTATTTTATGAGAAGTTACTTGAACATTTTTAGATTGAAATTTTATTTCAGTTGAGTATATTTTATCTGTATCTCTTATACCCTTTCCTCTCAATTAGACTATTAAAAGTTTTGTGTATAGACATCCATTCTAAATGTGTTTAAATTACTGATTTTTCAAATATATTTAAAAAGGAAAAAAAGAAACCTCTCATAATGTTACAATGTGGAATAAATAATTTTTAAACAAACTGATTTTCTTTAAAATCTATTTATTGTCCATACAGGGTCACAGGCATATTTGAAGGAGCAGAATAATACTCTCAAACTGAATCCTTAGTCATGACAATCTTCATTACTATTTTCACAGATAAGGTGAAAGGTATTTTCTGAATTGAAAGCATCCTTCATGCTAGCTCACATAGTTAAAGCTGTCTATATTTTGAACTGTGAATATTAGAGAAGGAAGCAGAATGTAAAGGTGAGGAGTCTCCTGTCATGTTGCTGAAAGTGCTGCTTATTGAAAAAAGCTAAAAGACCTACACAAAGAATTTCTGTAAATTAGAGTGTCTAATATATTTATTTCTGTGTATTTTCATTTTCCTCCAAATTATTCCAAAACAGCATTTCCTGGGATGGCATCTCCATTGTTAAAAAATCTTATGTACATCCTTTTAATTACACTTTGCAAAGACTGTGCTAATAGCTCACCATGAACTCCTTACACAGTTGACGACTGAGAGTATTCTGAGTGACAGATGGTATTCAACATGCCTTTTTTGCTTCCTTCTTATTTTTTTTAATGGATGAGAACTATAGAAAAGAAATTCTAGCGGGAAATGTCTAGAAAAAGAAAATCCTGCCTGTTTTGCATCTGCACTGAAATCAGCTTAAGGGCCTGTCCTGGGGTGACTGTAAGATACCGTATTCCATATCGTCCCCTATGCCAGACATGAATCCTGTGCCTTCCTGTGTCTTTAAGCTGTTTCTCAGGAGAGGGGGGAGAGAAGCCAGGCAAATTTTTTCAGAGCTGTTTGTGTTCAAGGACGCACACATTTCCCTGCGTTCCTGTGGCTACAGAGCCAAGGAAAGCACCTTCCTGCTTTTAGCCAGTTTTCGGTTCTGTTTCTCAGGAGAGAGATGGAGGGTTAAACTTTGCTTTTTAGCTAGCCTCCTAGCTGAGACAACAAAGTTTTCTTTTTCTGGGACTTTGGCTTCTTCTTCTTCTCTTCTGGACTGTTCAGCAGCACCAGAACATCACAGGAGGTCCTGCACCGTGGCCCAGAGGGGCCCACACCGAACCCCAGCTCCTGACAGCAGAGCCACACCTACAAAGAACTCTGAAATCTACCCAGGTTTATTCTCCACAGAGAGAGGTTTTATTATTTAACATTATTCATTCTCTTCCCCATGCCTGCGTGCACTTTTCTTGTTAAATAAATAGGTTTTTTTTCACTTTTCTCTGAGGAATTTTTTTCCCAAACCTGGTGGGGGAGGGGCTGCTGAAATCTGCCTTCTAACAGAGGGACGTTCATTTCGGATGTTTTTCCTCCAAATTTGTCTCAAGCCAAGACAGGGCCAATACTGTATTCATATTAAATCAACTGGAGACATGAGCAAGCAGAACTTGGACCTAAAAATACTTCTGTTAATAATAGCACTGAATATTATTCTAAAATTACTTTCTTTTAAGTCATTAGAATTTCCATTTCTGAACGTCTTATTCACTGACTAATTCCCTCAGTTATTACAGACTGCATTGGGAGGGAAAAAATATGTTTCTCAACTATCCTTGGAGCTACTCTAGGCATCACCTAACATTTTTTTGCTATCTTCCTCGGATAGGCATATTTCATCAGGCTAATGAAACTCTTCCCTTAAAAATCTTTCTACAGGACAGAATTTTGAACCAGTATCTTCTACACAATTTTGAAACCTATTTTTTCAAGGCAATCCAAATGACTACAAAGGCCTGAGACTACACAGCTTCCCTTAAATAATGACTCCGTGCTCTAAAGCTAGGAAACAGGAAACTCTATTCCAAAAGATATATAAAAAAATAGAAGATCTATATTAGCTGTGCTCTAGCAAAAGAATAAAAAATGGAACAAATCTTGTCACTATGCCCAGCTTTGTTCTTTCTAAGCTGTGGGAAATTAGTGTTTCGCAATGACACAACCTATACTGCATGACAATCTGTTGTCCCTCTGTGGTGTAAATGTTAGACTGCCGAAAAGATGCCTGCAGAAAACAAACAATCAAAAGTACTTTACAGCAAAAAAATAATGTAGAAGACCTCAAAAGGAGCTTTCCCCAAAACCACTTGCATATTTGCATCAGTAATTCTTAATTTCAGAATTGAGAGTGGACATCTCTGTCTCAGAGTACTGCTCCTGTTTGCTAACATAATTTCTAGACCTGTATAGTATTCTTCCCTGGTTTTGGGGTTTATTTTGTTTTGTTTTGCAAGAAAAGAGCATACTTTATGCAAAATAAATTATTTAAATGAAGCAATAGTCATGAACTAAAGAGAAAACCCGAAACTTCACTTTCCATTCTAGCATGAGCACCATCACTGTTGTATCTCAATTACTGTCTAGAGATAGCAGTCAAAACTGCCTGCAGGTCTTCAGGCTCAGTTATGAGTGTAACTCAATCTATGGTGTTTCCAGATTGGTGAATTGCACCTTGAGATGTTGCTTGATATTATGCACTCTGGGATTTTCTACTCATACAGATGGTTGTGGTTACGATAATGAAAGCCACTGAGACATGTCTTTTGAATGTTTTTATCACTCCTGCCAGGGAAGAAATTAGAGCAGTGGTATAGGATGATAAACCTGGAAGATGAAGAAAGACCTGTCTTTTCTCATAAAAATATATTTTTAAAAAGCATGTAAAACTAGGATGCAACAACAAAAAATGTTTCTAAGTTCAGTGGAGAAGAGTGAGACAAATATTCACTGCAATTAAGTTAGAGTGATGTTTGACACAGTCACTCATTCAAATATGTTACAATATTATTTTAAACTAAGACAGCAGTGCTTTGTATCCAAAAAGTCCATAAGATTTTAGGGAATCATTCTAAAAATCTTAATCTGAATTTTGATGACTTTTCTAAGTACTACAGTAGGCCTCTTGAGTGCAAATATGTGCATAATATTCCAGTAACAAAATACTGTATTCCAAAATATAATTAAGGAAAGTTTTAGGTACTAAAAGCTGCTTGCAGTTTACTGACATATAATAATGACAGATATCCCAATAAGAATAGGGCAATAGAAATAAAACATTAATAGTTTAGAAGTTTATGTAAAAAAAAGCAAACTTTTTTTTTACTTTACAGGTCTTTCTGTCAAATGATTTTCCATCTACATAAGCTATTCTTAGTACCTTTGTGGACAGAATGTTGTAAAACTTGCTTAATCTTCTAAAACAAAACTGTACTTCGCTATTATTTTTGGATAATATCTTTTATGCCTACAATAGGTTCTTTACTCTTTGCATACACCTTAGCTTTTAATTTAGAAAGTTCTTATTGCAAATACATGGCTAATAAAAGAATGGAATTAAAAGGAGAAATCCTGGACTGAGGAGAAATATAGATAGAAAAAAAATTGTAAGATTTTTGAAATTTCACATTTTCAATTCTATTTTGGAAAAGAAAATGCAGGGATAACAATTATGTTTTTCTGTCTTTTCATAACTTCATGAAGAACACATAAATCTGATGCAAAAGGAAGAGCAATAAAACCAAATGAAAGTTATCAAGTGTTACCATACTGCATTGCACTGAAATGTCATAAACCCTTTTATAAAGACAAATTTCCCCTCAAGTGCAGTAATACAGTCAGAGTGGAAAACAAAACGATCTTTGGTTTATATACTTCTTACCCTCAGAGGAAAAATACCAAAAGGAGTTCTGATGTTGTTCATAAAAGATAAAAACCTTCCAGAGGGGAAATTTCCTCTTTAGTGCTGGGGCAAGGTAGAATTGGAAAGCAATACGAGGAGTAATGGACAGAACAAAATGAAATCAGATTTTAGAAAAGAATCCTTTGATGTGAGGCTTTTTTTTTTTCCAGTTACAATGTTATCATTTTATTTCCCAAGCCCCGACTTTTGCAGGATCCTCCTCTCTCTAGGGCAAGTGAAGTTTTTTTGTGTTTTTGTTCCTGTGCTGATTCTGCAAGCTGGTATTGATTAGCTTACTAATGAAAAAGGCCTCAGGTGTAATCTGCAGAGGTTTATTTTGTTCTCTGTATCTCTTGTATAATGGTTATGACCCTGGAGTCATTCCAAATTCTGATACTTCTTTTGAAGATCATATCAGTCACGTAATTACAGTGTGTTGCAACCACCTTAGTAAGTCTGCTAGACTGAAAGCCGTGATCTTTGAGCACTTGCTGAAAATCAGTGCCATACTGTTTCCATCCTGATTTGACTTGTGAATATTTTTTCTAGCTGTTTTTTTCTTGAGATATTTCAGTTATTGCTTATAGCAATCAGCAGCTATTACAAACTGACTAGATTCCATATTGTATTGCATTACGGTTTTCATACTCAGAAAGTTACCATAATTTCCATGATGCACGTTAAAAGACAAATTTGTTTCAAGATGACCTTAAAAATGCCATACTATTAAGAAATATCCCAACAAGTAAGTGAAGCTCATGACAAGTAACAAAGAGAAATACCTACTGAGAACAGTGATGTTTTATTAACCTTTTAAGAACAGATTCAGACAAGTAAGCTGTTTCATCGTCTTACCTGACCAACAGTGACATTATAGGCCGAGACATTCAAACAGCACTGTGACAAAGGACCAATTGGAGAAGCATGTCATTCCAAAGAGGCAAAAAAAAGATTAGAGGGACACTCTAAGGAGCCTCAACTAACACTAGATGCCCTCCCTCAGAAAACTACATCAAATTGTTTTCCATTGACATAGTTTTCGATCATAATAGCTGTTTTAGTAGTGACATTTCTAAAGTAAAAAGTGTTATGGTACTTACTGCTCTTATGCTGACCCAAGCATCTAAATGCCAAGCATTACAGCCCTCCTGGCAGACATTTTACTGAGAAAAAAAATTAAAGGCATGCTTTTTTTAGTGTTAGTTTTGCCCTCTAGGCAACGTAACAGCCATTTTTGATCTGCAAACAATTTCTATAAAGTTTATTCAAAACACTAAGTTGCCAAAATCACTGTGAATACAAAACAATTAGAATTTCATGATGGTATTAATGAGGGAAAGAAAATGGAAAGGGAAAGATCATTTGAGTAAGCAGTATTTTTCCTTCTCTCATTTATTCTCTTTTCTCATATCTCTTGTCTCATGTTTTTCCATATGAGCTGATGACTGGAGAACTACTTCTCATATAGAAAACCTAAAAAAAATCCAAAACACAGATGTGATCTTGTTTAGGTCATGAAACATGTATTCTGTTTGAGCAATACATGACACAACTTATCAGCATATTGGTGCTTGGAGTGTTTGAATCAATACCTAGATATACAGCAAAAGATGCTTTGGGATAACAAAAATATCCACTAGTAGATATGACAAAGGACATGCTTTCTGGGATGAAGATGAAGATGAGTTGAAATATTCTTTGTCATCTCAAAACCCACATGGCACCAATGTGTGGGCAATTGAATTGCACTACTAATCCCCTGGGTAAAATTTTAGATTTTCTTAAAGTTGGATGTTCAACATAATTTTAAGCACTGTTAATTATCTTGCCAGTCCTCCATCTATCTTCAGGCCTAAATCTGAGTGCTTCTGTGGGAGCTAGGTATTTGAATACCTACTCTAGTTACTGGAGTAGTTGGCCAAGACAGCTAATAAAAGTGAAAAAGTGTGTCAGCTCAGCACCTCAGAAAAGGACTTGGCCTGAACACAGGTATTTACTACCATTTGAAATGTCTTAGAATATCCGAGAACTCAACTATTGATGGACAAATATGACAGAATCTAAAGAAAGGAAACTTTATAACATTGATTTATGATCCCAGAGATGTACTAGCTGTCTTACTGCTTGTATTAAGTGCCATTGAATATTTTTGGGATTGTTCTTTCCCTTCATCTATAAACTATTCTCACCATCCCTTTGCACTGTAACAATTTTGTAGGTAATAGAGAAGTTAGTCTGATGAATGATTTAATCTATATTTTAAGATGTAAGACATATGCAATTTATTATGTTACTATGGTTTAAATACATATTATAAATATAAAACTAAAATAATTTATACTTTTAAAGAATCTTGAATCAAAACTTTCATTTAAGCAATTTAACTGCCAATGCAATATGCCATCAGGCACGGCTCTGAGATAAAGATAGGACTGGAATGTTGAAGTAAATATAACATTCTTCTGACTCAGTCTGCAACTATCTAACAGCTAAAAGAAAATGCTTAAACTATTACATTCAAAAGACCATGAATATTATTTTGCATTTCTTAACTCTTACTCAGAATCTCAGAGGACAACACTCAGAATCTAAATCTATGACAAAAAAGTTGAAAGAATATTCCACATTCTTTTTATCCAAGCACTGGACAGAGTACATTATATATGCAGTCCAAACTCAAAAAGTGACTTTTTTTTCCTGATTTCTTGGGAACCTTTTCAAAGTTTAATTTGGTCTATCTTATCTTAGTTACCTTGGAAATACATATCACAAAAAAAGACAAACTGGAGAAAACCAGAAGGGGTAGAACATATACATACTTAGATTTATGTTCTAAACACAACCCAAAAGCTTGTTTTTTAGAAGAATGTTATGAAAGATAAAAAGGTAAAGACGGAATAATGGAGGCATGATTCTAATATGGGACCTTTGATTTAAAATCTTTTAGAATACTTTCTGGATAATTTGTTAGACAACCCTCAAGAGAAGCTTCCTTTATTTGCCATCATATACAAGTTTTTCGGAACAAGTGTGAATATAATTTCTTTAGTCACTTTGTGATTATAGTAGTGACATTGATAAACTATGTCCTTGGCAGACAACAGTGATGATCGAGCTGCCTTTTTTCTTGACAATTTATCATATTACAACCCTCTCTGGAAGTGACACGTTATTGTTTTTTGGTTCCCTAAACTTAATAGTGTTTGTTGCAAACATTAACTTTCTTTAATAAACAGTTGCTTTATAGTATTGATTGCTATTTTTCAACAAACATTTATTATAGCTGTACCACTGGTTTTCCACTAAACAGTTGCATGCTGCCCATTCATTTTACTTTAGTATGTAGAAACAGCATATAGTATATGGTATATAGAATTCACTAAGCTCATAGACTGCACCCAAGAAAAGGACCCCACTCTTTACACAATTTTCTTCCACAGACAAATGAGACCACAAACTATCATATTAAATGAAAAAAAATTAGACAATGCTTAAAATAATTATGAGTCAAAACAATTCTCAGAATCAAGGCAGCCTTTGCCTTCATGTAGACAATTCAAGGACCTCTGCTTCTTGTGTACCCAGAAGATTTTAATGTATATTGTGATTAAACAGATAATAATTTTGGATGAAATGTGAAGCAAGATAGAATAGCTATTAATGAATGCATAATAGATTTAGCATCTTTGACAGTAAGTACAATATTCAGGGGACTTACATAAAAGTTCATATTTTTTTACTTGGCTAAAGCATGACATTAATATTTTTAAGCATAGCTCTCCATATTAAATTTAGTGAACTATTTTATTTTTTATGCTTTTTCAGAGAAAATATTCAGTTCATTATTATATAAGATGGGGTATATTTGACATTAAATCTTTATAATGGCAGATAAAATTAATTTAAATAATGTATAGCAAAATACATCCTCTTTCAACTGAAGTGATTTCTCCATAACTATGAAGAAAATGTGGCTTTACACACTTTTTACCTTGACAAATGGCCTCAACCACTTACCTGTTCAGTCAACCATCATTCAACTTAGACCTTTCACTTATTGGAGTACAAATAGTGTTTGAGAATCGCTGCATTCACATTTGTTGTCTCATGGTCATGAGTGTTTCATAAACAGCTTGTTCCAAACCTAAGGAACTTTCTTAATAATTTATATTTCTCTTTTCCCTGAAAAAATTTCTATAATAAGAAATGTGTTGTCTCCTTTAGTCTTTTCAGATCATTTCCATTTGCTGGGGGGTAATTTATCGGCAAGTGCTCCGTGACAGCTCTTAAGCTACTAGGAAAGAAAATATTCTTTATCTTTTTATTCCTGCTTCCAACCTCTGTCTCTCCAACTGAATTTAAAAAAAAAAAAAAATGAAAGCATGTAAGCAAACAAACAAGCAAAGGAACCCAAAAGATGTAATAATATTTCTTGGGTGATTTGCAACAATCTTTTACTTAGAGAAATTTATGGCCCCTGCAATGGTTTAGCACAGTTTCTTGAGTCCAAAAAATGCAGGGGATTTTTTTATTTCCAGACTTTCAATATCCTTTTTTTGCAGTAGAGATAAAGTTATATGAAATCATAATGTAGATTCTTCAATGGCCAGGGCAAAAAGCTCTTGAAAAGTCCTTACTTTCATGCATTGTCTCATTAAAATAAGTTTTATATATTTTGGTCTAAAATTCTCCTCTAGCTAAGGTCCCTAAAAAGCATCTTTTCTACAATTCATTTTCTCCTTAAGATCATCATGTAAATGCAGCAACATCAAATACAGATGCAAGTACCTGAAGAGGGATCAGTTTCACTCTACATGAGTAATGATTTCTTGTGCATAGGAAAGTTTATAGGACTTGGCCCTTATTAGATTATACACTGTGCTGGAATAGAAACTGTAATTAGCTTTAACTGTTTAGCCTTAATGCCTTTAATAATTTATCAATTTATTGCTTATTTCTCGGTGGCACCTAGCTTTCATGAGTAATTGGTATTCTAATTACTCTTGTAATCTTTACTGGGCTTACCAAAGTCTACTGGCCTGATGGTAATTTGATGTGATGCATTTTAGGGCTGAGATGTATTTGCTGATTGAAAAATGCAGTTGTCTGAAAACATCACATCTAAATACTTAGAAGTTTATTAGATTTTTTCAATTTTTTTTTTTTTTTAAGAATGTTGACCTTTGTTTTATCTGTCAATGGATTCAATAAATGGTTGGTTAAGATAATAGGCCATGATAATCTTCATAGATAAAATTATGCACCAGGTTACTTTTGTAGCAGCACAAAGATAAGGAGAGAACCAGCTCAAAAATCACCTCACATGTGTGATTGTGCATAGTAGTCACAATAATTTTGCTTGCTCCTAAATTTAGCACTTTCTTTGTATGTCGCATTTTTTAAAACGTAGCATTCAAAAACTTCAACTTTACCAACATGTATTTTTTCACCCTGAGATGAATAGGAAGGATGAGGCAGTGAGGAATTGAAGACTAAGAACCAGCACCTTATTGGCAGTATGTTGTACAATCATAAGACAATTGGGGTCTGACTTTGAAGGAAAAGCCATGTCATGGCAGGAAAAATCTGAAGGCCTTTAAAGAAAGAGTTGTAATTATTTCATGGAATGATGAAAATACTTTTACTCTAATAAATCAATGCTAGTACTTGTGGAAGATAGGGTGTTTTGAGAAGTCAAGCTAGAGGTCAAAGATCTAATCTGTCTTTACAAACCTTCTGAGAGACTTGAAAACTTGAAAGTCCTTGCAGGGAAAGTCCTCAACAAGTGCATGCAGAAAGCTGACATACACAACTGATGATAAGAAAAAGTGAATCGGGATAATATGGACCTTATCTAACTTTAGGGAGGAAGGTAAGTAGTCCAAAACTAACAGATTACAGTCTGAGTAGTCCCAGTTGGAGAAAAAAGTCTCTATCAAATCAAAAAGAAAGAGCAACTCTTGGAGAAAATACAGTGTTTCTTTTGATGGTAGAGCCAACCTGGGCTGGGAATTTAAAGGCAGTGCAACTGTCTTACCCTTCCGCATTTCGTCAATTCTGTAGCAATAAGAAAAAACAGTCATATAGCATATAGTTTTGAAAAACCCAACCTGAAAATGACAATCAAACCCATACTGTTTTCATTCTGGCATAAATTGCCTGTGTTTGTAGACCTGTTTTGGATTCTGCATGCTATTCTTATAATTCAGTTCTGTGGTGTTTAGACGGCAGAATTATGGAAAATGAAGATTAAAAGGCATGACCTGATTTATTTCAACATCCTTCTCAAATCAAAAATAGATTCCAAGTTAGATCAAGGTACCTGTGAACTTTTCCAAATAAACTTTTTAAATTTTCAAGAATGATCAACCTATCTGAATATGTTATTTTTCCTCTCTCTGTGATTGTTTTTCCCAATATGCAATAAGAATTTCTTTTGTGGCAGCCTGTTGCTTCCACTATGAAAACCTGAATTAAGTCAGCTTCTATTCTCTCTGTAATCACTTTGTTAGGTAGGTATTTTCTCTGAGCTTTCCCTTCTCAAAGTTAAAAAACCCCAATTTCTTCAGCCCTGCTTTGTACCTTATTTGGTCTGGAGCCCTCACTGCACTAATGGTTTACTTTTATGCTTTCTCAGGTTTGTCAATCTCTACATTGCACGGGGAAGCTGAAACCTGGAGGCAGCATTACAAATGGAACTTCACTGGGGCTGGGGAGAGGTGACTATCAGTTTTCTCAACCTGTTTGCACTAAATTTTAAACTGTCGTTCACTGGACCCTCAGTTCCTTTCCGCAAAAGTCTGCTACCAACTTGCACTGACGTCAGGGGATGCTCTGCCTGAGCAGCAAGATTTCACATTTGTCTTTGCTGAAACTCATGATGTTTCTGTTAACCCAATCCTCCATCTTTTTGATGTACTTCTGAATGGCAGCCCTGGTATCCAGCACACTAGGCATTCCCCTAACCTGGCTTTGTTCACAGATGTAGTAGTGATGTATCTTGTCCCATATTCCAAATTGCTGATTAAGAGATTAGTTCCAGTACTGACCCAAGCATGACATTCATGGCTCACTACCAGTTAAGACTTCAAAACCATGATCTCTGCCCTTTGAGGGCAGAGTCAAAGAGTAGTTCTGTGAGTTTTTCATTCACCTTGTAGTCCACCCATCCAATCCATATTTCTTCAATTTTACTAGGTTACTGGGTCAAAGCCTTACTAAAGTCAGGGTAAATGGCATACACTACTCCTGTTAGGTAGCCATTTTATCACAGAAAGAAGTAAGGTTTATCTAGCAGGATTTACCATTCCTCTCTAAGAATTTACCTCATAATTTTCCCTATGCCTGACATAAATCTGAATTGTCTGTTAGATCAGATGGTTTAAAATGTGAAAAGACATTTCTTATAAGTTTGCAGACTGTACTCCTGACATAGGTGGAATTTTCGTATGAGATGGACATCACAGAAAACCAGGAAATTTAAAGAAATAATTTTATACTGGCATAAATGATGACACAATGTTAACATTTTCTTAGCATGATAGAAAATGTCAGTCTTCATAACCAGCTGCCTCAAGTAGCCTTCCTCAAAACAACCTGGGGAACACCTTTGACACTACAATTAGGGTAATAACAGAGAACCATAAGTCAACAAGAAATAGCTAGCACTCCATCTGAAGAATCTCATATTGCATTTGACTTTTGCACAGGCCTTAACATTGACATCAAGAGGAACCCTGGCAGCAGGTACTCAGTTTGGTTGCACGACAGATATTCAGGTACAATTCAACTTTTTCTTTACTGTTTTTTTAGCATCTTTTTCCTCTCCGTACGATAGGAATCTGACCCGTCCTTCTCTGAAGACAAAAACAACAGGGATAAGTATGTCAAAGTATGCCTGAATAGCTGCAGAACAGGAAAGAACATCTTCTTTGCTTTTTTAACTGTGATAATCTCCCAAAAGGGCTGGAAACACAACTGGAAATTGTGTTTCAGAAGCCTACTATTAATAAATGAGAGCTGGTATTGTAGATTTTGTTCCATTTGAGAAGTGTGTCTTTATGTTTTTTGTGAAGATGTTGTAAGATTTTTACAGTAACAGGCTGCAAAAAGATTTTTTAGAGTTTATTGGTAAAAAAGCACTGACACTCAATTTACCTGCATGCCTCAAAAAGAAAACAGTTGCATAGCTTGATGTAGTTCGTATCTCTTCAGGTGACCCGTTCTTTAAGAAGTTTTCTCAACATGCCATGCATTTAAAGATACCTATTCATGCAGCACTTTGTATTTTGGAAGTAATCATTATGGTGGGTGGCAATACAGTTCTAAAAGATGCAAAAGGCAACCTGCTTGTGAAAAAGAGAGAAATGTAGGTCAGGATATTTCTTAGAATTCAGCTTTTTTTTTTTTTTTACAACTATTAACATTTAAAATAGTTCTGACAATAAGGCATGGATCTTTTTCTTAGGCTATTTCACTAATATTTTTTTACATATCTCATTTTCAAATGTCAGTGACCCTTCCTACAACATTAATAGTTTAGACTCTATACTTATGACAATCCACGTTTAGAAAAAGAGTGCTAACATTTTAATTCCAGCACAATTGTCAGCTCCTTTTGGGTCCCATTGTAAATTCTTCAGGCAGAAATCCACTACTTGAGCTGTAATGTTAAATGTTAACTGGTTATCTGGTTGAAGATATAACACTTGCACTTAATTTTCATTACTACTAGAATAGCCAAAAAGGAAAAAGATAAACTTTTGACAGTCAACTGGATTTTCTCTTTTTCTTTTTTTTTCCTGACAAAGGAAGGATTTTATAAAAGAAGTAATACAATCCTAATTAAAAGAAACATGTAAAAATGTTTTGAACTAAAGCCATATTTGAGCCACCAACAAAATAGTATTTAATCCAAACCTTCATTTTTAAATCAAGTGGTATAGAAAAAGTTAGCAATTTTTAAAAAGGTATACCTAACACTGCTCTCTGATTGCAAGAACTTAAGGTTTTGTGTCAGAAGACAAATTTTTGTTAACTCATTGAAAATCTGCTTGAGCACATCCTGTCAGAAATATATTTCTGAAAAAAACCCTAAAACCTAATTTTAGTGTGGACAAAGTCAACAGAAATGCCTACTGAACTGCGCAAATTTTTGTCTGCATTAAGCATTCTTAAAACTACAGCAAAGGTCAGAAGTTCTGTTTCCTACTCTAGAAACTGAGGATCGGATTTAACTGACCAAGTAAGAGGCTCACTGGGAAAAATGCAGCTTTGCATAAAAGGGCCTGGAATGCTGGTGGACAATGTGTTGAACATGTATCTGTAGAGCAGCCTTGCATCTTAGAAGGCCAATGACATATTGGACTATACTACAAAGAGTGCAGCCACCAGGTCCTAGGTAATTCTTCCTAATTCTTCCACTCTATTTGGCAATTGTGAGGTCAAATCTGGACTGCTGTGTTCCATTTTGTGATTTCCGTGTGTCTGGGGGTGACTTTATGATGTGTATCCCCTATGGCCGCTCTATACCCAGAAATTAATTTTGTGCCTTTCTGTGCCTTTAAACTGAGCCTGAGAGGGGGGAGAGGAAAAAAAACTGAGCAAAACCAGCACACCATGGAAGAAAGACTTTGGAAGGGGGATGTGGATGTGAGGAGAGGGTGAGGAAATTTGGTTTGTTCATCTTTGAAAGAATAAGGCTTTTTGCCTGCCTCTGATTAGAGGATACAAAGATGGAGCCAGATTCCCTAGATTTGCACAATAGAGGTGATGGAAACAAGCTGGAATGTGGGAAGGTCTGAGTCACTATAAGAACAAAATAGAAGATGGTTGAACACTGGAAAAAGTTACCCTAAGACATAATGGAGTGTCCATTCTTGGAGACATTCAAAAGTTTATTGAAAGAGTTCTTGAGCAATTTAATATAATTAGACCATAGACCTTCATTTCAGAAAATGGGATGACTATGTGTCCTCTGGAAATTCCTTTCCACGTGTATATTTCTGTGATTTGGTTGTTAACTTGATGGGGGAGTATAGCAGTCACTTTTCATAGAATCATAGAATTGTAGAGCAGTCCAGGCTGGAAGGGACCTTGAGAGCTCATTTGATTCAACCTTTTGTGTGAAATGGAGTCTAGATGAGATTACCCAGACCCCTGTGAAACTGCATGCTGAAGCTTTCCAGCAATGAGAATGCTACAATGCCCCTGAGGAATGGGTTCCAGTGATTGATTGTTCTCACTTTAAAAAATTCCTTTCTTCTATTAAAATGAAACCTTTCCCAGTGCAACTTGTAGCTGCTGTCCCTTTTCATCTCTATGTGGCTTCTTATGAAGAGAGAGAATGATCTTCCTCTTTGTAGCTGCCCTTAAGTACTGGAATACTTTGATTAAGTCCTCCCCTGAGCCTTGATCCTCCAGTGAGAAAAGACCCGACTCTTTCAGTTTTTTTTCTCAGGGCAGGTTATCCAGACATCTAATCACTCATACAGTTCCATTTTCAAACATCATAGCAGTAATTTCATATGTTACATCAAAGATGATGTGGTATTTGGACTCCCAAATGGAAAAATATTCAGTCTTGAGAAGGTCTGAAGTATATCGCTGTTGTTTAGCTTCTAAGCACTTGCTTGATCCACTGAAGTCAGTATCATCTCAAAAGAAATGCCTATTCTGGTATAATCAGAGAAAAGGTTATTTATCGTCCTCTCCCCTGTGAATCAGCATACTTGGTATTTAATGAACTGAGTGCTTGCTTTTCAGTAAAGGCAGTGTCTAAACCATGTTACCAAAGAAGATGGTCTGAGTACTTCGTCTTCTATGCCTAAGGGAATAAAATATCCTTTAGTACCACCAAATGACCTCTGATGACAGGGGTTCATTTTGGTTCATGGTATCTGTATGACTCTTCCTTGTTTTATGCTAAGATGTTAAACATATCTTGTCCTGTACAATTCATGAGAGAATATCCTGAATGTTTTCTCTCCCGGTACACACTGAAATCAGGTAAAATAATGTATTGTCCTTGGTAGGCCTCAGAGAGAGCCCTGGGAAACCATGCTTAGAAAAATCCCATCAACCACTCAGCTACTATATGCAATTGGGTTTCTTTGCCTTACTGTGACAATGAAGGAAATTAATTTTTCAAAGGTATTTGTGCAATAAGAATACATGCATTGATAATTTAAGCATGTATTAGCATGTATTTAAGCATGAAATAGTATTGGGTCATTGCTAGTGACAGGAACAAGACAGAAAGCTTTTGCACAGCATTGAGTTTTAAAGAAAATTATACCGATAAAAGGGGAAAAGGAGAAAAGATAATTTTCCCAACTGCCTGAAAGAATATTTATAAATCCTGGCCCAAAACCTAGAGGGAAGAGAAGTCTATTAAGTTACCAATATTCAAATTCTATTTGTTCCTGGGCAAAAATAATTTGTTTTAATTTTGCATCAGAAAAAACGCAGAAGGATCAAAATTAAGCCTTATAAAATAAAAAATCGATTTAATCTGCAGTTTCATCAAATTTAGTACAAGTATACTAATTAGCCTCTTTTGTTATAACATTCATGAAGCATGGAAGCTAGTGGTTTCCTCTACATGTCTTTTTATTACAACAAGATTGTCAAAAGTGACTGGTAGTTATAAACCTATAAAATGAAACATCTCAAAAAACAAATCTATTAATTCTTGTGTCTGCATTGCACTTGCTAGATTTTAAGTCATGTTAAAATGCTGTAGCCTGATTGCCAGATACAAACTCAACATCATTAGTGAAATCTGAAGTTCTATTTTTCTTTGATCAGTACAGATTTCAAATATTAATTCACTGAACAGATTTTTTACGGGGGGGGGGGGGGGGGGGGGTCCCAAGTGCTGGAGAGCCGGCCAGATAAATGACACAAACACCGATACGATTTGAGCATCGTTCTCCCCTTTATTGCTTACCTATACAAGCTTATATCTACTTTGCAAAGATTCACACCCAGTCCCTCTAGACGTCCCCTAATCCATGGGGGAGCCAAACAGTGCATAACTTTGCCAAGGACTCTCAGGGCTGCCTGCAACCAGGTGCTTTCCAGGCTTGTTCAGGGGCTTTTCCTCAGCAACCCTGGGTTGTCCAATCTTTCCAGGGGTATCATATGCCCCTGTTCCACAAGGAATCCCTCTACACAGATTATTAAGATATTTTAATTATGCTTGCATAATATAAATCACAGTACCCCTTTGACTTGTTTCTGGTCCAAAATATAATATTCTTTTACATCAGGACTTTTTGTGATTTTTCTGTCTATTATACTGGTCTGTTGTTCCATCTGTAACAAAGCTTTTAAATTTTTCTGGTAACTAAATATCTCCATTCTTAAAAACAAGGCCTTTATGTCTAATTTATTCATCATTATCTTCCAGAACTTGGATTGCATCAAATCTTTGTTATACAGATGAACTCACAGTCCATCTCTGCTTCTGACAGTCATTTAAACATTGTAATCACCTTACTTGCAACTTCTTTCTGCATACTTGCAGTTCTCTTCAAATTTCTCATCTTGAATGGTGGACACCAACTTTGTTGATCTAAATTCAGGAGCCAAGAATGACGAATAACAAGGTTAGTATTTGTTCTATCGGCCATTGGAACACAGTGAAAGTTCATCTTTTAATCATTATATCTGTGATCAACATGGCCTTTCTAGAATCTCTGATTCTGCATAGAGATCTCACACAGAAACTGTATCTTAGTTCTTTGTCACTTAAATTTCATCACTGTAAAATGTTATTGTTATGTCTTCCCAGTCTACTATGCAACCCAGGTATTTCCCTACAAGTGACTTTTTACATACTGTTGACTTTGTCATCAATGATTTGTTATTTTCTTACAAATACCCAATGACATAGAGTAAGGCAAGAAGTGATTAAGACATGACACCAATATATGTTTTAAATATTTTAATAATGATAGCCTATTTGGAATGACCTTCTGAGATTTGTCTGATGCCTGTTCTTTAATCCATTTAATTTATATTACATGAAGTTTTATCAGTCAAATTTATTCATTAAATTCATGCTTTTTATCAAGTTAAATACTTTGCAAAAAAAAAGTAGGTGTACTACATGAGTGATATTATCTAAATTAACTTTAAATATCAAAGCAAACAGAAGTTGTTTGATTAACTCACATTGATTAGGTGATGTTTGCCTCACTTAATTCTTAGCCCAATTTCAGTCATTCTATTATTTAATATCAATAATTTATAGACAGCACTTTTCAACTCAGCGCCTCTCCTATTACTTATATATGAATTTTAATGGTGTAGCAAAAGAACAACAAAAAGGAAACACCAAGGGAAACTTGGAGTATAACAATGGGAGCTAGGAGTCCCACATGTTATTCCTTCTATGGCTGATTGTGTGACTGAGAGGTCATTCAAACACTCTCTCTTATTTGTAAATAATACATACTGAAAAGAATAGATCTTTTGAGCTTGAAAATTTAATTTTCTTGAATGATGTTTTTATTTAACATGCAAGCAATTTTTCTGTATTCAAACAATATTCACATTGTAACTTGCAGCTGTTATGGTATTCACACCTACTATGAATAGGCTATTAGTGTTCAGAAGAGTATTTTCAGAAGGACTGGTGTTCACTGTTAATTAGTTGTATACCATGCCAAATGGACAATAAACCAACACAGGAGTATAGGAAAATAAAAAAATATTTACACTCCGTGAAAAATGGACTATCATAGGAATGGGGAAGGAAGCAAAAACTGTGAATAAAGACATTATTGTATTTATTCATTACAAGTTGACTTTTGTGAAGAAAGGCTATGAGCTTTCACAAAATTTGATAGAGAATCAAAAACTGTCATAAACTTGACTAAATCAAGTGTTTTTTAAATTAAGACATTTTATAGTTAAATGAATGTGTTTTTCTAAATTTTGAACACTTTCATTTGCTATTGAATATAAAAAACCAAAATAAATATTTAAATAAATTGTCAATGAGTAAATAATTTCTAAGAGACAAAACTGAATAGGCAGAATTAGAATGAAAAGTAAGATTAGTTTTTCCAAGTTAAAAACATTCCAGCATTTTATGAAACAATAAAAAAACCCTCCAAAGTAGATAAATAAAGTATTTGTGTTTGCTAGATCTGCATTTTTCATGACAAAAGTGTCTTGACACACCAAGAAAGAAAATGCATCTTAGAGTAAGGATTTTTAATGAAGTGGAAATAAAAGAAACACACTGCTTCAAATGGTTAGTAAAAAACCCTAAAGGTTACATGATGCATGGAAAACTACATGATTGGTATTATCAAGAGAGTCTGAAAAATATATTGGTGGAGTAAAGTTAATGAGTATCAAGGATATGATAAATATTGTTCTGAGACACATGAAGAGAAAAACAAAAACAGATTCAATGGATATTGTTTTTAGAACTATACACCTTTAACAATACATTTAAATGATGCCATCATAATAATAGGACTCCTTGAAATATCCTATAAAAAGCCTTAGGGTTTTCAAAAGAAATTTGGGAAAAATGGTTAAAAAGAAGGAAATGTGATTACTTCTAAATATTAAAATCTGTCATGGTGACCCAGATGCACTAATACTGCCTAAAATTATTTAACTAGAGATGATCAGGAATGCATGCACTCGAGGTATCTATCATTTTTTTTTTTTTTTAAAGAGTAAACATTAGAAATGGCTAAACATTGAAAAGATTTAATTATCTAATGATTTAAATAGAATTTTGAAATATCATCTTTTAATACAGCATAATGGGATTATGAGATATAGATATAAGAGCATAACAAAGTATTAATTATATTTTGTGTTGTTTTAGAAGTTCCTCTAACTGGCTTTATTTTATCGTGTTTTCTCAATTGTTCTATGTTTCACAAGCTCAGCATTGTAACACTTGAAATCAAATTTTTTCCTACTTGACCACAGCTACAAAATTGCGAAGATTTTGCTCAGTAGAGGCAACATATACACCTTTCACTTTCTTTCCTAAGGATTTCATAAGCTGTATGTCTTAGGATAGCAAAGCCCACAAAGTAACCTTCAAAAGTAATCTATCAAATTTTCAGTTCTCACGTGTGGCTTCTGAATGATGGTACTATGAATTCACATAGATTTGATCAACCTTCACTAAAATTCAGTTAGATCTGTTAGTGACGGTCTGTTAGTGTTAGAAGTTGTGTGTGAATAACAGGCATTACATGAAAAATAATTTTTTTAGGGTTTCAACAGCTCAAGAGTTATTTCCCTTCTGTCTGCAACAACTCTTCAGTTAAATGCTAGTATTTCCTTTTCTCTATATTGTGCTCTTTGCTGAGTGGGAACTGTGAGTTCTCCTTGGCCTCTTCCATAAAGAGTTTTCCATGACATGTGTTAAACTGTGAGATTTCACATTTATGCCAAGCAAGCCCACACTCCTTCAAGCCTGCAGACTTACATGTTTGGCTCTACTATGAGGACTCTAGTTGAGGACTGAAAGTGAGGAGTTTGGGAAAGGAAAGGAACAGTAATGTATTGAAGCTCTCTTGCTGCTCTTGATGATTTTTATACTTATTTTATTAAAGAGATACTATTAGGGTGAAAAATAACACTAAAATAAAGACCCTTGTCCCTATTAGGCTTTAATCCAAAGTTGTTTTGGGATTTGTTGTTGGTTTTTGGTTTTCTCTCTTTGTTGGGGAATATTAGTCCAAACTTTTGAAGTATATAGAAATTTGGGAAGAGGTTAGTATTCCTCTAGAGAACCATTTCCCCAGTCTGAAAAACAAAATTAGGGACACATACCCTTTGAGAATATGTGAATACCTCTTTCATGTACCCCCCTATAGAAGTTTGTTGCAGTGAGCAATGATCAGTCAGATCAGGTAGACCCAAAGGTCCATTGGTTTGGTGCTGCCCCAGCCCAAAAGCCCTGAGCATTCATAAAGCTGTGAAAAAAACATAAATCCGTGCCTTATCATTGGCCGCAACCCTCCCCTCCCCTATCTCTCATATAAGGTTGTATTTCCAAAGAGTTCTATGTTCTGCAGCAGCTAATTGGTCTCCGTTACTCCTCCCCGCCTACCCCTTCCCCCATTGGCTGTAATTCCTTCTCCCCGCCCCTGTAACACGCCCTTGTTGATGTATCATTGGTTACTGGGTGTTTTCCACGCCTGCTTGTTGGTACAAAACACTCCCGGCAGGCGCGTGGCTTAGTGTCTCTCTGTGGATTTTTACCTTGGAGTAAGCCCCTTCCCCACGGAGGAGTCCCTCCGCTTTATCCTACCTCCTTCGCACGCACCAGCCATCGGGGTGTGAGGCGAACCCTAGCTGGGGGTTCCCCCGTTCTCCACTGCGCCCCGACCGGCCTCCATCCAGCCCCCACCTGGGGCAGGCAGAAGCTTGCTCGGTGCCAGGACAGAGAGCTAGCCCGAACGGCAGTGAAGCAGGAGTTACTAGGAAATTATCTCCTATTGTATATTAAAATTCAGAATAATAATTTCTATTGTAGTTCCACTTCTAATGCAATCATTGTGGATTAATTAAAAAAAAAAAAATACTCCTGTACTGCAGCAAACACAGCAGCATCACGCCACAAGGATCCAGCCAAATTCTGTTGTTGTCTGTTAAATTCTTTATAGTGGAAAACTTCCTGCTTGCCATTTCTTTTCTGAAAATAAGCTCTGAGATCAAAATATCAGAGCTTGAATCTACCACAGTTTGATTGAGGTTTTTTTTCTCTCTTTACTTCCATTTTGCTGCCATGCCCAAAACACAAAAGTTTAGAACTTTCTTTGACCTGAATATAAATAACAAAGATCACTGACCTGTAGTCTGCTCTTCTCTCTTTATCAACATTAATGGAAAGCAGGGGAGGGAAAGGGAAAATGCATGCTGTTAGCTATTATCTTTACAAATGACTTGCTAGCCTTTTATTTGTCTTCTTATGCTTCAAACACTCAAAGGATATTTTCAGAATTTCACTAGATGGAGGTTCAATCCTGGGATGACTTGACAAGCTGCATCTTCCTTAAGAGATTTTGACATGATATTAAGCCATAGTTACAAGCCAATACTTGAATGTGCAGCCCTGGGGAAATCTTTCCAAAGTGGAACACAACATTTACAGCAGGAGGCAGGTGTCTGCACCACTGAAGCAAACAACAATATGATATATTTAGTATCGAAAATGGAAGCAAAACTACTGTCTCTTTACCACTGGGGACAATGGAAGAGGTTGAATGAGAAAAAAAGCATTCTTTTCAGCTCTGGAGAATTTTAATTTACTGACAGAATGAAATATAGTCTCATCACGGCAGGTGCAGCAAGTGCCAGGTGCTGTTCACAATATTGTCTTTGACTTTATGTGTTTTCGAAACATTGAGAGGATGTGAAGCAGCTGCAATGGCCATGTGGAGAGAAAGCAAAGAGCTTTTAATTAGCAATAAGAGGGCTGTTAATTTCTTTTAGGAGCCGACTTTGCTTTGCACTCATATCAGAACCTCAGCAGGAACTCTGTGCAGCCCCAAACACACGAAGAAAATCAAGTAAGCCATGTGCTACAGCAGATTTAAAGCAGAAGGGAAATAAGGCTCTGGCTGTCAGATAAAAAAATTCTTGGCAATTTTGATTCTGAAATTGAGGAATGAGATTCACAGATGAGGGACTGCATAAAGATTTTAAAATTTCAGTGCAATCGCAAACCCAAGTGGTGCATAATAAAACACTCAGAGATCACAGTAAAAAAATGTATCAGTTCTGCAAAGGTATTCCTGCTGAAACCTAATAAAATAGTTTGAACTGAAGTAAATGCTGGAAACCAAATACTGAGATAAATCAGAATCTGAGAAATGTTACATGAGACTACATCTGAGATACTAAACCACTGGCACAAATACCAACTTCTACTTGGATGAAGAATTTAAGGTTTTTGAAGTCTGACACCCAGTACTGCCAAGGTCCAGTCTCTCTGCACAACATACAGATGAGTTGCCATTAGAGAAAGCCAGAACTTGTATTGGTTTCAGTTCTGTCAACCTCAAAAAGACAATGAAATTTTTTTTTTTCCAATATATAATTTATTTTTATGCTAAGAGTATGAGTGTGTGGCAATCATACCTTTTCATCATTTAAGAGACATTAGTGATCTACTCATTCTCAATTTAGGGATTTTCTCAAATGAGTTTGAAAGATTTGAAATCTGAAGGGATATTCCTCCTCCTACGGAGAGAAATGTTAAAATTGTGCAATGTGTTATTGAATGACAGGGAAAATGAGTTATCAATGTGTAAAGAGTGATTTAAAACTCATTGAGGTAAGTTGAGACTTTTTCAGTAAGTTTAGCAAGTTTGCTGTTTTGTAAATCCCATTGTGCTAAATAGTTTCTATTTAATATCCAAGGAAAAACAGAACCACTTTCTGTATATAGCAGATGTCTCTTTAGAATTTTCTTAGGATCCTATTCTTAAATGAGATTTATTTATATGTTTACCTTTATGTTGCTTCAAAAATTACTGAGGTGAAGAAAGTTAAATATTTCATGAGTCTTTACAGAGCAGAGAATTATATATTAAATTCATGCAAATAGGGGTATAATAGGTCAGGACTACAATTTTTAATTTAATCTTTCATTATGCAGAATAAATTAGCATACTTAATTTATGGGGACACAAAAAAATTAAATGGAGGACAACTGATAATGTATCATATCCCCAAAGACAGCCTTTCAAGATGAAACAAGACTCTAATAAATTACTTTTTTAAAGCAAATGTCCATCTATCTTTACATTCTTATCTAGTATGTAGTAGTAAGGTGCTATTTAGATTTAGTTTCTCTTTGCAATATCAGAAAATAATAATAAGTTTTATGTACTGATTTTACAACTGAATCAAATACATATAAGGATAAATGAATCAGGGTTAATTAGCTGGCCTCCTGATGTAATGTAACAAATGTGGAGTTTTTTATAAGTGAAATTGAACAGAGGGATACAACATTAACTAAGTATTTTTGTGCTGTTATGAGTTGGTATACAAAACATTATATATTCATAAACAGAACAAATGAATTAGAGATTAAACAATGTCAGCATGGGGAAACTCCATTTATTATGCCTACTGTTGTCAAGCCTCTTCCTGTTTTGAGAAGTAGAATTCCTGTGTAGAGATAACATACTCTCACAGCCATGCCTGAGCCTCCCTACCCTCCAGGATGAGCTGAGCCTAACCGAGCCTGTGTGTCCCTGTGTGTCTGTGCTGCCTGGAGTTGTCAGTGAGGTAGTGAAATGAATCTACTCTTTGCATTTCGGCTGCAGTTTGATGGTTGCCTTTGGTTACCTGCATGTGTCAATTCACACACCTACCTATGTATGGGTAAGACTTATTAACATGAGAATAAACAACTTACCATTTTCTACTTTTTAGTTTTAACAGTATTTGAGCTAAGGTATGCATAAAAGTGTAGGGTTTATTTTTATGAAAATCAGTGTGTTCTATATTTATATTTTTATCTATTTTTATATGTTTTTATTTTTTTCCCAAAATGGCTGAGAACAATCCAGTCATTTATTTATATCCAAATACATACAGAGATGGAAATTTATGCTGAGTGCTTGTGATTATGTACTTGTTTAGAAATCAGAGAAATAACATTCTCAGTGGCAACAC
The DNA here is from genome assembly GCF_041296385.1 of Aphelocoma coerulescens. Lineage (NCBI taxonomy): Eukaryota > Metazoa > Chordata > Aves > Passeriformes > Corvidae > Aphelocoma > Aphelocoma coerulescens. Next base: position 56,796,717 of record NC_091013.1, on the reverse strand, counting down.
ACTGATCCAAAACTGATTTTCAGTGTTACAGACCAATCAGTTCCACTGCTGTCTCATTTCTCCCTTTGACTCATTTCTTTGATAAAATCCCCCTTTGACTCATTTCTTCAGGCTGATCTTGCTAAATGGATCACTGTCATGGTTTAACATCTGCTCATGTTTTCAACATGTGGTCACATGATTATGATTTAGCTTTTAATAACTAGTGTCTGTTATGAGGAAATCACACTATGACCAGTGGAGGAAGTAACATGTTTACTTTACTAGATGAAATACCTCCAGTATGAAAGTATAGGTCAACAGTTTTGGTAAGAATAGAAAGTCTCATAACTAAACAAACATTTTCATGCCCCTCATCTCTCAGCCCGTCACTCGCTGTCCAATTTGTATTTGACAAAAATGCTTATGACATAGCATCTCAGAACATACCCTGATCACCTCTACTCTCATACACCAAGTGATAAAAGAAACACTCTATCACGTTACTTTTTTTCATATTTCTTGTGCTCCTTCGAGTCACAAGAACTTGCATTTACCAGAAGCTATGGAACAGGACCAAAGTGAGATCCTTCAACAATTCGGCATCTCTAGGCTTTTCTCAGAAGGTGGAGACTGCCAAGATTAGCATCTTCAACTATCTGGAAAGTTCATTTCTAAGCATACAACTCATTATAGTACTCATTAAATAGGAGGAATTCTTAGATGTGGAGCATGGTGCGTTATTCAATCAAGGTAGCTCTATCATTAACTTATAATTATGTATTTGGTTCATGGATTGTTTATTTTTAACTCAGAAACAATTTAAATCACAGTGTTCCTCTCTGCATTCATTCTCTGACAGCCAGGCAAGTGCAGGCAGCCCATGTTTGCATGCTTTGTTACTCAGCCTGCCTGCAAAAGAACAATTGTGTTCACTGACTGCTGCAGTTCTGTTTATTCTACTTCAGAAATGCAAGATGAGTGTAGTCACCCCAGGCTCCATTTAATCAATGGAAGGATGGCCAAGGGAGATGGTGCAAGTGTGTGGCACTTACTGCTTCTACATCAGAGATATGTGGTCACCCACTGATTTAATGGCAATTGTAAGTAACCTTAATGCAACAGCTTGTCCTAGTGAAGAGGTTGCATAAATATTAATGTGATTTCTAAGCCATAACCCATATACATTTTTAAAATTAAACGTATATACTCCATGTGTGCTGATGCTGAAATACTTTTATTATATGGTTAGCTGCTGAAATTCTATTGAAATTCTCTGTGGCTCAGTTAATTTCAGACATTTCAGCTCAAGCTGCAGTAATCTAAGACAGAGGTGAAATTCAGGCCAGAGAATTCTTAGTGAATGGTAAAATAACGTGTACTGTTCCCTTTGCAATTAACACATCTTTCTTTGAGCTGGAAGAGATAAGTTGGCCATGACTCTGTGGACAGAAATCACTGACCTATTTAATAGTGTGAGATGAACTGGAACCACTTGTTGTTCTTGTTTTATTTTTTAACTGTGTTCACTGGGATTTATACCTATAGAACCATGCACTTTTGTTTAACTCAGTGTTCTGGCAGCTTCATGTACTGATTTCTGTGTTTAAGCTACATCTTGACAGAATTAATGTTAAAGATTTCCATGGAGGCTGGAAAGGGAAAATAAGAAATTAATTCCTTCAGGCTGTGTGGGAACCATGCTGTTCTTTCTCGTCTGTCTTTGCTTAACATATCCTTAACGTGCCTTTGAGTGTGAGCTTGTAAGCATTGTTTTTAACCTGGATTGTAATATGATATATGAATTAGTTAGAAGTAAATACTTCTATTATCAAGAAAAGTGAAGAGAGTCTGTAACCTACTGTGGTAGGTGCAATAGTTTATGGTTTGGGGAATAATACTGCTAATCATTTGTGCTGAAGCATGCAAAAATTAATACAAACCTTAGATACAGATGTAGAATGGCTAAAGGACAAAGGACCTGGATCAAAAGTGAAAAAAAAGGATTTTTGATGCTACTCTATACTGTTTCCTCTTCATTACACACTCACCTGGATTTGTACCACAGGTCTTTCTAGAGCTTTCACCAAGATTAGCAGAAACCACCCACTATATTCCTGTAAAGGTAAATATAGCTCAAGTCCCATCAGTCTAAGTAGACTGGACAGAGTAGTTGGTGTAGCTGAGAGAAGCAATAAAGAGATGGTTTACAAAGAGCTCTTAATCATGTCATAGTCTACATCAGTTGATACACCAAAGGATTAGATGTCTTCTTGTGGGTCATCAAGAAAGAACTGGAAGGGCAATTTAAATGAAGTGAGAGAATTTAATTTTTAATTTGCTTACTAGGTCCATGATGCTTTTGGTCCATGGGTCTTGTGCTGCATGTGACTGGCAACTGAGTGCTGCTTCCATCTTCTATTGCTTTTATAGCCAGAAATGGGAGGAGTTTTCCCTCGCATGGGTTGCTGGGTAAACCAAGTTTACAGCTTTGGAAGACAGCAAACTAGCCAGTGCTTCAATAGCTATCAAAAGGTGAAACTGAACACAGAAGTATTTGCTCCTTTCCCATTTACTAGATATTGCCATCTTTTTAACCATTGTCTCTGTCCACTTTAGTTTCAGGAGATGACACAATCTGATTTATTTAATCCATCATATAATGAACATGACAGTCTTCCATCAGTCTGTTACAGTTATTCTGGCCTTAAAGTGAAGAGCTAATGCAAACTAATTTGGAAGAATGAATAAAGGGGTATGAACTTTTCACCTCTAGGTTGGTGAACTGAGATCAAACCAACCCAATGGAAAATGACAGTATTTTCTGAAAGAGACCATTAATGTGGTATCTCAGTCCCAAAACAAGCTAATCTTCATTTCTTTGACATTCATTGACACTGCTGATGTGGGAAAGAAAAGAGACTAAATTATTGAAATACGGAGAATGGGCTAAGCAGCAGTTAGTTTTAACATTTCTGGTAGGAAAAAGTAATTCATTAATATTGCTACCCATTTTTCATGCATACAAAAATTAGGGAAATATAAGACAGTAATTGAAAACATTTTCAAACCACAAAATTTGCTCATGCAGCCTAAAGCCCCAAAAGGTGCAAATTTAGCATGGCCTTACTAGAACTGACTTCTGTGCATGTTTATCTCTTTCTGTAATAGTCTGCTTCATTACCTGAATTGGTATTTCCATACACGTTATGTTTCTGTATAAAATATATCTTGAGGCCTAAGGAGATGAAGGACTTTGAGAGAAATAACTGTCCTTCTGGCTTTCTTGTTTTTCTTTTCACATGGCTTCCTTGGGGTTTTGCCTATCCCCAAAGACAAGCATCTAGTCTGAGAAATGTAGAAGTATCATCAAAGGATGTCTGTGCAGCATTTCTGCTTGATACAAAAATATCTCAGGTAACAAAACCACCAAAGATTTTGATAAACTTTCCTCAAAGCACAGTCCTGCAACAGAACAACCCTTTCATGTCCTTGCCTTTATCCTAGTCTTTTAATTCCTTAATTAATTTGATAGAGAGATAGATGGATAGATAGACAGACAGACAGACAGACAGATAGATACTGTTCTAAATCAAACATCTCAAAATTAGGTACTAATCCGCTAACCAGCTTTCCAAAGAGAAGCCTTTCTACAGCTGCAGAGTAGACCACTGAAGTCATTGGACATTACCCATTTGTAGCCAACAAGAGGTTGGATGTTTTAGACTTAACATCTTTTCAAGCAACATCATCAGTTTCTAGAAGTTATCTAGGTGCTAAATAATGTTTACTAAATGAAATAATCTATTCAAATATTGCTCAGATTTGAAAAGTTCTGTAGTGAACCATAAAATACTTATGTATCTAATCTCTTCCTCCTTGTGAAAACTAAAACTCCAGGCTGTATAAGAAGGTTGTCTCTCCATGAGTATTGTCATATGCAAAATTGAATTCTAAGTCTGTAAAGGAATAAATTAAATTGTCATATGCAAAATTGAATTCTAAGTCTGTAAAGGAATAAATTAAAGGTGTTCATTAATATTTGTTAGCCTGTAAAGCCTATTGATCATTTAAGGATTTAGTACTCTTAATTCAGGAATTTTCAGAAACTATTAGTTTAAGCAACTACTGTAAATCATTTGAGCTACAGAAACTGATTATGCAAGAGATCTTAGACTAGATCTCAGTGGTAAATGTCTAACCTGACATGGGTTTATGTGTGTATAAATTTTTCATCTTTCTTGGAAATGTCCTCAGATGGTATTGAGCTCCAGATTAGCTCACCTGGACATACACATATGTAGATAAATTCAGGTCATCACGCTCAAGGGGAAATTCTGTTTACCCTGAAGGATCAGTTTGGGTCAGGCAATGGTATAGCTCCATTCAGCTGCTTGAACACCTGACAGACAGACTGTGTACCTTTTGGGTTGATCAGTGCTGCTCCCATCAGCCAAATCAAGTGGAACATGTCTTCTGTGCAACTTGTATCATATGTCTAAGTCTTATTCAGGAATTTAGAAGACCATAAGACATCCTAAGTGATACTAGACACCTAAGTTTAAGCAAATTAGTTTAAATGCTTTGTGAATTTTCAGTTGAATCCCTGCTCATACTACGTTGACTGCACTGTTTAGAAATCATCACAGAATGTAAGACTCAAAACAGGGATATTTACACCTAAATGCCTCATTAAGTTTCTGGAGGCCAGATCAAAAAAAAAAATGTCAAAAATAGATGTTGAGTATCAACTAAAATGAGATATCCACAAAATCTTGTAGGTTGACAGATGTGATTTATGAAGTAAATGAGTACTTTTAAATTTTAACTGAACTGACTTGCACCTTCAGTCTCAAACTGAAATTCAAGTCTCATGAGTTGAAAAACCAATATAGATATCTTTAATAGGTAGCTACAGATTTGTCTTCTCTGGCATAATAAAGAGGCAGGATGAAATTAGAATTAGGATTAAACATTTTCTATGAAGCTGAAAAAGGTTATTCTCTTGAGTTTGGAAATTTAATTATTATTCCCTTCTGCTAATTTATAGAGACATTCTAGTATCTATTATTTGTATGATACATTTTTAAAGTTAATGATTTTCCCTGGAAAATACTTCAAATCCTGCAATGCAGACTAAAGTCTTGATCTTCCTTGTATGTGATAGAGAATTTTGTTAGGAAGTTCAGAGCCAAAAGTGAGTTTAAAGTAGCAGGTGTAGAACTCTAGAAGTAGGCAGTTCTCCAGCAGCAGTATGTATGATAATTATTCAAATTGCCCAGAGATATTTTGTTAGTGTAATCTGTTTATATATTCCCTCTTTTTAATATTTACACTGATAAGAGCTTTAGAGATGTGTATAATTATTCTCCATGGAAATAATCAAGATAATTAATAGACTTATTTGAAAACATGCAAAAATGCATTGAAAAATGCTTCACTAATGTTTCTATCATGATTTTACATATCAATAATGTATAACAGGCCTGGTTCTGCCTACTTGAAATCTGTGGGAATTTTGCCATTTAATTCAATGGAAAGAACATCAGGTCCAATATTAATATTTGAGTATTATGTTGAAAGTTAAACTCTAAGTACTCTTTAAAACTAAGATAATACCCTGTGGTATTTCGAAAGGGAAAAAAAAGGGGAAAAAAAAAGACTACTCAATCTGCTTTCTTACTCTAATATTCCCTTTTTCAATGTTAGAAGTATTGGCCTTGATTTTCTTTTTACATTAAGCCTTAAAGCTATTTTCAGTTTCTGAAAACTTGAAGGCAAATGAACAACAGATTTTTTTCTACTGAATTAATATGATGTATTCTTGAAGCTAGAGGAAATGTACTTGCTGAACATCCTAGGCTCAAAACCTAGTCATTTTCTGGGCAAAAATAGACTTAAGGACAGGTATCTATCAAGTCCCTCTGATTTCTAAACTAACATACAGTATGTTACCTTTGAATACTCCATAATGTGGCACCCTGCTAGGCATTTATTTCAATATATTTCCTCTCTCTGCTTGACTTTTTGCTCCACATTTTCCCTGGGGAGGGGGCAATTATTTTCCAAATTCAAGAGCTGGCTTCTATGGCTCTTTCTTATCTCTCATGCTTGTTTCTTGCTAATTTTTAGTATATTTTTCTCACTGTCATGATCTTGTTTCTGGGTTTATCACTGGTATCTTTTTTTTTTTTCTTAGTTTCACCTATTACAAACTAAGATTGATCATATATTTCTAAGATGTCCTAAAGGCTTGGCTTACCATATATTTTAAAAGTAATTTTTCTAAAATTTACTAGGAAAACTGAATAATGGAGACATTGATTAAGATTACTGGATTTTTATTGAAACAAAGAAATTGTAGATTTGTCCTTCTTTCCAGAACTGTATTTTTAAAGGAATGCTCAGACCCTGAACACACCTTTACAGCTCCAAAAACTCTACTAACATTTGTGTGCATCTACTATGGGAAAAGAACTGAGCTCTGCTCTTATTTCAAGGCTTGGGGTGGGGTTTGCTTTTTTGGGTGTTGGGGTTTATTTTTTGGTTGGTTGGGTTTTTTTGTTTTGTTTGTTGTTGTTTTGGTTTGGTTTTTTTTGTCTTTAGAGTAAGCATACCATTACTGAAGTGTATTACAACTTACAGAGGATATCAAGTAAGACAAGAAAATATTCACTTCTTAAGCAGTGTAATTATGTAGCTGAAGTAAGTACATTGACTGCTCACGTGAATAAATCTTCTCCATGTGTGTTGGAGTGTTGAGAAATGCCAAGAGTAATGTCCTCAGTCCCAGCAGAGACACAGCTTTAAAAGCTTGTTTTGTCTTTTTGATCCTTCCAGCTCTCAGACAGATACTCACAAAAACATGTATGAACACACACTTACCAGGGAACCACATTTGTTCTTTTTCAAAGTAGTATGGATTTTTCCCTTATGAAGTCAAGTACCTTCTGGTAGCAAAGAGCATTTATGGATTTTTTTGCACACATGCATTAAAAATATTATGATTATCTAGAATTTGGTAAATCTTTCTTAAAAATCAGAAGTATTCTAAGTTATTATAATCAGTGTCGCCATACTCTGATAGGAAACCAAGTCTACAGTTTTATATCAAGGATCTCATTATAAAAAACTTGTCAGAAAATCCTTTTCCATTGCTCACATGGACATGAGTTCTTGAAAATTACAACTTTAGCTTCCTTTATTTGCCAGTTTTGAATGTGATTAATAGAGTAGTCTGGTATATTTTCAGGGTGAATTTCATGGTCAAAGCAATGATGAAAAAAAACCCCAAAGCAAGCTAACTAAAGCCAGCAGAAGATAACATGACACCTCTGTCTTCCTTCAGATGTTGTTATGGTCCCAGTCCTTCAAATCAAATTAAGTAGTGACTGCTTATGGTACTGCCAGTGTAAAAAGTCCTACCTATTTTCTCTTTATATCAACAAAGTGTTTTTTGGCAACTGTTATTTTGTTATATATTCTTATCACACTGTTTAAACTAATGTAATGTCCTCTGTATTTTAAAGAAATACTTACTACAGATTTTTCCCATGCTCTGTATTTGTTTTGTTTTGTTTTGTTTGTTTTTTACTTCATCTAATCAGTTCAAGGATTTGACTCTTGAATTACTAAATATCCTGAGGTTTCTTTTATACAAAGTAGTCAGCACACAGATTGAATATTTACCATTCCTCTTCCAAAATTATAGTTGTGCTGCATATTCTTAGGACATCGTTAATAATAAGTGAAAAAATAAATTCAGTCTATTGTGTATATCTGTCTCTGATGTCTTGATTTCAGCTTTCCCTGGATCAAAATCAGGAAACTGTATTTTGCATCCTCTTTTTTCTATGGTGTAATATCACCATAGGTAGAATATTACAAGGAAACAAAAAAAAGAGAATTGCCATGATTACACACAACAGTTATACCATCTGTTTGATCTAGACAAGGTATTTCTGACAATGTCTGTGTTTGAATGGTTTCCTCGATTTAACTGTGCAACAGTAGTGTTGATCAGATGAGTGCCCATCTTTCCATCCATTTAAGCCATCTTTGTCTGTGACCTTCTAAGCTGTTTTAATCTGTTTCACTGTTTTCTCTACTTTTTGAGAAATACTTATAAGAATCTGCACATGCTTAGTTTATTTTTTTGTATGAGTGTGGTCTGTATGCATATGTTCATGTGGGTGCTCTGTGACATCTATGTACCTTTGAAGTATTTATGAAGTGAATGATACAAAAAAGTTATTTTTATTTTAAAATTCATGATTTTTAGAGTCCCTCTTTAGAGATCTTGTTGATATTAAATACTCCAGGTCAAGCTTCTTCATGAAAAACCCAACCCACCTGAAATTGCTTTCCAATACAGTTAGTGATAATTGTCTCAATAGTTGCTTTGAGTGGATGCAGTCATGAATCTTTGAACCATTCTTCAACCTTCAAGTTAATATCAAGTGTAAATAAAAATGTAACCATTGGCTGAACTAATCTGCTGTGAAGTTTTCTTCTAAGAAAAGTTTTTAAAAATGTGAGGCTTTGTTTTCTAGTCTTAGCTTTATTCACTGTATTTATCAGTGTGGACTTGATTTCCTCCACAACATTCCTCCACAGCATCTGTGATTACTGAGACAACGAAAGAAAGGAGAGATAAAAAGCAATAAAAAAAATTTCCTCCTTCCTGTTACTAAGAACAGCTTACATTTCAAGACAGCCTTTTTTTAAAATTGTGTATGAAAGGATTCTGAGAGAATGTACTATCAAGATGTAATTTAAACTTCTGACAACAGGACTGATTAAACTGATTTTTGTTGTGTGATTTTTATGATAAGGAATTTTTAGTAAATAGTAGATTTTTATGCAGTTGATTTTTTAATGGAAAAGTTTCTACCTTTTTTTCTTTTAATAGCTTTTTTTATGGGAAAAGCCTTTGGGGACAAATGATAGCAAATTTAGATGGTAAATATAATAGTAAAATAGATAGCAAATATAATGTATCTTTATAGAGCAATATGGACACTTTCAATGTTAATTACGTAAAACACAAAAACCAAAAGTAACACAAACAAATATCTAAAGAGCTGTTTTACGCAAATAAAATGGAAAATAAGTTAAAATAAGGTTACAAAGAAACAAAATTTAAACAGGAAAATAAATTGATACATTTTTATAGTTTTCATCCTCAGTGAAGAAACTCATGGCAGCTCAATAATGCCAAATTTAAAAAGGAATGGCTTGGCAAGAGAGAAACTGTAAAAAGCAAGGCAACAAATCAGGATAGCTGTAATGCAGTACTTTATTGAAATGGGGAATTGCACAATCTAATAGTCCAATATAGAGAATGCAGCCATGAATACTAAGAGGTTAAATCCTGTCCTGGATTACCATGTCTCGAAGGAGCAAAAAGACATAAATGAATACAATGTAGACAAGAGCTACATTTCTCATGAGGCAGAGATGCATGTCTTGTGATAAAAGATAATATATCACTCAAATATTCCCTAGCACATTTTGGTTTATTTAAGAAGTCTTTGGTATTTACAACTGAGAATTACTAAACCATAGGGAGAAAAGGAGAAAGGGGGGGAGGGAGTCATGCTGGCAAACAGGAGTCCTTTTTAAAGAAGGTATTTATATCTCTTCACAGATCTGTGTGACACAGAAGATGTGTAGGACATGTCTCATCACATTAATATCACCACAAAAACAGGTGATCTAATCATAGATGTGAGATCTAATCGTAGATGCCCATTTAATCCATAGGACATATTTCTGCACCTGATAGAAATGTAAAGATCTGCAGACTCTGTGTAGGCCCAAGGCTCTAATGGAAGCTGACCAATAAGTAGCTTTTAAACAAAAAAAGTATTTGCGATGAACCTGGGAGAAACATGTAGATTACCAGCTAAATTTCTTCCTTATTTTCAAGTGGCCTGGTAGCCACTGTCAAATATTATTCTGTTACTCAATGAATGCAGGGATTTATGTGTGCATGAAAAATTCTCCTGCTCAGTGAACTGCTTCATATCAGAGGACAATGGATGTAATGAGAGATAAATGGTCTTGTCCAATCTTGGGTTAACAAAATCAGGAAGGGAAAATTTGAAGAAGAAGCTACAAAACCCAAGGGAACTTATTCCAATATTTTCCTGTGATGACAAAAAAAACGCCAAATATAACCAAAATTAAAAAAAAAACCAACCAAAACCAAAATAAACATGAAGAGAAATAGGTCAGAGAAAAAACAAAACAGGACTTCTGCAGTAGAAAAGGTAAATTAGGAGTTCCAGGCTATTACTACATTTTAATTTGAATGTTTTCATAATCAAGATATTTTCTGTAGTCATTATTGTTTCATGTCAAAAATAAGAATGGGAATAAAAAGCTCAATGCATTTTCTTCCACAGATTTTTGAGAGGCTTGGAGAAAACAGTTCTAAATAGAAAGAGTTATTACTCCGGTATGATTTAAAAATTTTAAGGGAAATATAACTCACCCACATCAGAGATCTGAATTGACTGGTAAAAATACTGGGACTGAATGTAAGCATTCTTCTCCATCTAGCAGAAACACTTCAGAGACATGCTCTTCTTTTAGAGGATAGCTAAAAGAAAAAGTTGCAGACAGCCAATAAAAGATACCAATATGGATACATTTTCCCTATCCTTGGTGAACATACAAAAAGAAGTATTAAATGGAGATTTTATTCCTGAAATATTATTCTGAATATAGACAGAAAAAAAAAATTGTTTTTAAATGAGAAGTTATTTTTACTCTGTAAATAAATTTTACGTTTTGAGATTCCTTGCAGGGTATGATTGAAGATTGCAGAGTAATATTATATAGATTCAGAATATTGGTAATACACACTGAAAAAGTTTCTTCCTATGGATTAGGGGAGTAATTTCAAAAATAATATAACAGTGCATGGATATGGTGGCACAAAAATAAGTTCAAAAATAAATAAATAATAATTTTAAAAATAGCCAGCAGTCAGTTTTGTTAGGTATTTTGAAATTGTAACATAGAAATAAAATTAATAAATCTATATCTAGACTTCTGCTGGAGTGAGCCCACATATGCTCAGGACTTTTGTTAGAATGCTTGTATAGACATTTATTGTTTTGTTAATACTGAAATACTTGTGCCTTCCTCTGTTAATCTCTATGCACAAATTTGTAACCCTCACCTGTTAGTTGGAAAATTCCAATAATTTACATGGGAAAGAGTAAGCTGATAAGTAATTAATCTAATTGATATTACTGAGAAGTATAACCAGATTTCATCACTGTTACTGCTGTCTGAGCAGGTGTCCTTTCCAGACTAGTTTGACAAAGAATTGACTGGCATACAGTTGACTGAATGGAAAGTCAGGTGAACTGGGAAACTATTAAGAATACTATACCATTTTAATAAGAATGTTGAATGCTTTCTAAGCCCCAGTAAGGAAAATAATACGTGGCCATGTAGATTTTTTTCCTTCCTCCATCCAAATGGATAATAGATGGAGTTCTGTGAGAGCCATCAATTTTACAGTTTACCTGGTGTTATTTCATGAAGCAGCTTCAAGGAAACACAATGCTTCCTCCATTTCATCTTTGCTGTTCCCAAAGAGAAAAATTATTTTATTTTGATCTCAATTGAGTTTAGCTACTGTCCTCTTTTTGTTTTTTTTTTTTACACATTGCACTAGTATTTTATTATTTCATAGAGTAATTAGATATTTTATGAATTCATAATTACTATTGTTTTTCCTTGTACTTTAGCAAACAATCTAAGATTGACAAATTCTCATTTTAGCTAATCTTTCACTCCCAAGAAAAATCTTGTCTGCTGAAATGAGCAAGAGATCACGCAACTTTATGTACCACTGCATCCAGTCTTACTGCTTCTGCTGATAGTCTTGCAATTCTCACTCTGTCTCTGATGTTAGTTGAGACTAACAAAGCCCTGAGACACACTTTTCTTTTTGTTCTGAGAAGCTTTTGGACAAAAACCGTATGATCTGTAAAACATTGCCAAATTGCTTGGTTTAGGCTGATTTCAGTCATAGTTTCAAGGCTTTACTGAATTTCCATTTAGTGAGAGAACAAGAAAATGAACACATTTTCATTCTAGCTCAATATCTAAGTTTAAAAATGGAGAAGGAAATTCACAACACTAACATTTCTTAGCTTTTAATTTCCTCCGGTTAAAACCTGGTTGTATTGGCACAGGTTTTCCTCCTAAGTAAAATGCTTTGTACAAAACAATTATTCATATCAGTGGGCTAGCTGAAATCCCTTGTTATTTTCAGATGAACTTTGTAAGAAATTATCATTAAATCTGGGTTGTCTGGTCTGCTGTAAAGTGCTGTGGGAATCACAGGCCTGTTTTATTTTAGGAATAACTGTATAGTGAGACATATTTACAAGTGCTGAACTGCTGTGTCTTTGCAATAAACAGTAAGATTCTTTCATCTAAGTAGAAATGCCATGAATGATATATTTTATCCTCTGATTTACTTTTTTTCTGGGAAAAAAAGGGAAGCATAAAGATAGTGTCACTAAAAACTAAACACAAAACATGGAAAGACAAAGAAGACTAGCACAGATGTGGTTTTTTGCTTATACTGAAAAAAAAAAACCAAACCAAAACTACTTGTCGTCATTAAAAAAAAATATATATAGGCAGATTTTATACAGACAATGATTCAAACTACATCCTTGTTCCCAGTCACTTCATAGAAATGAGTTTGGACTGTTAAGGGATCAGTATGCTGATTGTTTTAAGTTCTATTCTAGCAACCAGGTCTTCACATAAACAGGATGGGAGGTTGGGGGTAATGTCCTTTACTTCAATGACCCAAAACTAATTGCAGATAAATTGAAGTTTCTTGAACTTATGTAATTTGTGAATTTTACTTTGTCTCTTCAAAGAATACAATGAATCATGTTAGCTACTGTAATGAAGAGGTAATTTTAGCTTGTTTCTTTTAAAGAAAGACTTTCAGTTACATCTGTCCATCTGTCTCCTGTCTTCAAAGGCTTTTGAACACATTAGTCAAATTTCACCTAATTTGATAAAGAAGTATGAATGAGAATAAGTGAATCTGCATCTGGTTAAACGAATTATCAGACTAGCAATCAAACAATGGTGTGAAATTGGAAATAATCTATTCTCTTGCACTCCAACCAGCAACATAAACTTGCCCTTGGCCAGTCCATACCCATACCAGAATCAGTTGATGACATACACTGCTGTCTATAGCACAGATTAAGATATCCTCCTATTGCTGTGTTTAGGGATTGTTGATGTCCTAACATATATTCAAATTACAAAATAGGAAGAGTTGTATTGGCAGAAATCTGGCAGTTCAGCTTAATGAATTCTTCTCACAAAAAATGTGTTTGGATATTGTGCTCTACATCTTGACCAAACCTAAAATAACTGCTGGCATTACATTTTCAGCCATTGGTGCAGGATCCAGAAGGCTTCCTGTTATAGTTTGTTTATCCTATTATGTCATCTATTACACTATAAAAAGGGTTTCTAAATACTATAAAAAAGAAAAAAGAGAACTAATAAAATGAAGGTTTCAACAACAAAAACATAATTAAAGAGACAAATTCAGTCATTATTGCCATTTTTTCCCTACATTTATTTTCTTACCGCCCCTTCTTTTTCTCTTTTGATAACATAGTTTAAGGTTAAGACATTGTTACATGTTTAGGAATTTCTCTTTCTGAGAGAGAAACATGTAAATAAAACTGTCTGTTCTTAATTAATATTCAACATTTCCTATAAAGCATATTTTTTCCTGGTATAGCAAAGATTCCAGATGTCCTTTTTCCTCTGAGAAAAACAGAATTAATTATATAATTTTTTTTCTTCGAACTTACTCTGAACATTTAAAGTTGATATTAGCTCTTCAGATACATAGACATTAAAAATCTAGACTGTGAAAATTATTTGTAGGATCCTAAAAAGTCTCTTAAACTAAGATGCAGATATAAAGTTAGGAGCATATTAAAGCCTTGTAAAGGTTTATGAACAGGAAATGAGGTTGCTCATTAAATTGCAAAACCTTTTCTGAGTTACTGCTCATCTTCTTTATGCCTCTGTTCTCAAGAAAAATCTTCAAGACTACTTGAAGAACAGGCAAACAAAAAGATATATGTGAGGAAACAGGGGAAAAAAACCCCAACCTGTTTGTGGATTTTCCTTTGGAATGAAGCTAAAATGCAGAGGGAATTTGCAAGGGTTGACACAATTCTAACCCTTTAGAAAAAGAGAAAAAAATATTTGTGGTAAGTAGATCATGGACTCTTTTCATGATTCTAGAAAGTTGCTATAGACTTATAAATACTAAATATTTTGGTAAAAATGTTTTATGTTCAATAACAACATGTAGTTAAAATATTTTCAAGCTATAGGGACCCATAAGCCACTAAAATATCTTTTTAAGTACATTGTGTTATGTGAAAATTTACATGTATCATGCCAGATCTAACACTGAGAGAGAGGTGAGGCTGCTGTGATTCCATGCTCCTATTTGCAGCCAGCAGTGGGACTGAAGATGTATTTCCAGCAGGTACGTGTACACAGGGCACATATACAACACATATTTACAGATACACTCAGGTGGTGGCGTAGATCACAGACGGACACACTCATCAGTCACACAGTCACAAGACCTCATCTTGCTCCCCTCTCTGTCTGGGCAGGGGGAGGATAAAATAGTGAGGGGAAAAAAGTGTATATATATATACAAGTTGTATCTCTTTGTCTACTGAGTTCAGAGCCTCAGTCTGCCCAGTGAGTATCCTTGGTTTCCAGTCTCCCCAGTTTCTAGCTTCCCAGGTCCCAACAGCCAGACAAGTGTGCGGACCAGAAAAGTAGTTGCATTCAGCTGGCCTTTTTTCCCCCATAGCTCTTAATTTTCCTTCACTTGTTCTTCCCCAAATCACCTAAGGCCCTCCCTTTTCTTGCTTTTGGTTTCTTCCCTGAAATATTCCATAAGAAGTTCTCTGCAACCATGAACTGATCTTCCCCTGCATTCCATAATGTGTCCCACACCCTTAGACATCCCATACTTAGTCTGACAGGTGATCCAGAGAGTTGCTCCTAATGACTTGATGGGTTTCAGACCTGGACAACAGGGCTGGTGGCTCTCATGGGACAGTTCTGGGAGAGGTCTGGACAAGGTGTTTGTTCACCCTTTATGAATCCTTAATATGGGATCCTGTCTGCCACTGTGCATTGCTGAGTTCCTTTGAGCTTGTGGAGATGGGCCTTTTATGGCCTTCCCATAATGAAAGGCCTGTGTGGCGTCAGGTGGGAGCATTATTTGGGCTCCCGCTTCTGCCATTGTTCATCTCAACCTTACTATGAATGTGAAGATAATTTGTGAGCTTTTGTTACTATTTTTGAAAATATTTTTATTATATTTTATTACTTTTATTATTAGCACTGTCTCACACACAGGCCTACCCAGAGAGTGCCACACCAACCTCTCTCCTTGCACAGCACTTTGCATAGATCTGTTTCATGTCCTGGCAGGGTTCTGCTGCCAGAGCAGAGGCTCTGGTGCTCTCCCTGGTACATCCCTGAGGGCTTGTAGGCCTATGTGGATGTGGTCTGCTGAATCTTATAGATTGTGTATACTTTCTATTTCTGAAAAGAGGGGAATCAGAGACTATAAATGGAGGTTTATCCCTTTCAATGAAATGCTGCATAAGAATAGAATCCTACATTTGTGTGAAGCGAATGTAGTCTCTACAAAGGCTGTATTTTTAGTGTGGTGAATGGGAAGTTGACATTAGGTAATACTAATATATGACAGCTGGTTTCTGTATACCATGGTGAAAATGTTCCTATCAGTGTCCTTAATGACTGTGAAGATTGTCAGCTCAATCATTAAAGGGTTTCTATTTCCTTTCCTGAGAGATAATGGTCATTTTTGCTTTAATATCACAATAAGCCTCTAGTTTTTCTGCAACAAATCATAATGGATTATGTTGTTACAATATGTGTCTGTCCAAGAAAAATGAAGAGAACAATAAATCTTGCTCAAAATTGTGCTATTCATTCATTTCACTTTGTCCATCAAATACAGCTCCAAATTGTAGATTATGAGGCAGGTCAAAAAAAGGAACAAACATATTTTATGATTTTACATGAGAAGAAGTTTCATCAAATTTTGTCTTTAAGCTGCTATTGAAAATTAAACTACAGGAAAAAGATTTAGAAGTCAGCACTGCAATGTAGAATAAAATCCAGTCTTCAGCTATGCATATATGAATAGTGTCTTTCTGTTATTTCAGGATGTTTTCCCATTTTTTCATTTTCTTGTGATCAAGACCAACCTTAACTTCTTGTATGTCTAAAAGTGTGTGGACCTTATAACATATTTAGTTAAATATATCTTTTTCTTAGGCAGTTCTGAGTGCTAACATGTTAGAATAAGTTTTTCATGTATTTATTTTTGCCAAAAGGGACTCTTCAAATGTCACTGACTGATGCCAATATGTCCTCAGAAGACAAGTGAAAAACCTTGGATAGGACTTTCTCACGTTTTATACACATTCCTGATACAATGAAGAGTTTCTGTATCTCTTAGCCTCCCAGCCTGTGATATCAGCAAGTCTGGAAAAAAGGCAGGAGGATTTTTTAATCTCTCAGTAGGCTGCTGAACCAGTTGGGTATCTAAGACACAACATTCACTACTAAGCAAACCCTAAAATACAACATTATTTTTCTGAGACAAGAACAACTATACTAGTTCACAGAAACTGATCAAACCCACAATATTGCAACTACATATAACTATATGGCATCAGTGACTTATATTTCCCCCATTTTGTGATTCTGTGAGTCTGTCAGAAGCTAGGAGGAAGCCTGTCAGTTGAGATAGACCTTATGCTGGGAGAGAAAACACTATAAGCTAGCTAGCTAGCTAGCTATAGATATATAGATATAGGTATAGCTTATATACATTTAGCATGTCAGAGCTGCTCTAGCAAAAGCTTTGGCTTTCTTCTAGCCATCTGAATGCTGCCAGATAGTGCACTTTTTATCTTCCTGGACATCTTCTTGTTCTCTTGGTTGCAAATCAAATCTCAAGGAACACCAGCACCTATGACCATTACAGAGTTCTTTGAGCTGCTTTGCCAAACTCCTTAAAGAGGCAAATGCACATGTGGAGAAGTCTACAATATTTCAGTAACTAAACTTATGACAGAAAAGCTTGTTTTCACTTATAGTAAGAATTAAAGTGTATACCATGGCAACTTGTAGAATTTTTAAAACATGTCTTTTTCACAAAAAAAAAAAAAAAGCAGCTTTGAAATAGATACACTTAAGAGAAGAAATTAAACATTTTTGTACTAAAGTATTACATACAAATCTCTGTTTTCATGCTATGTTTGGATTTTTGCTTGTCTGTTTTTGAGGATTTTTTAAATAGTGAACAGTCTGGCCAATACTAAGGACAACCTGATCACGTATGAGTGAAATGACTCATTTGTGCATGATACAAGGATATTTTCTGTTGTCTTGGGCTTGGAGATGGGGAAAGCCAGCTGTGGGGAGTAATTGCTAGCTTGTCTTTGTCTGGGAAGCCGTGTGATGCAGCTGCCACTTTGTCCCAGGAGCCATGCGGACCTGAGTCGAGGTGGTGAGCACTTTTATTATGGCTAAAGAACTACTCTTTTTGTACACTTTTGTTATTACTATTGCTGCTGTTACTGTGTGTTTCTTATTCCATTGCTGTTCGCTTTCAGTAAATTGTTATCTCAACCCGTAAGCTCCACTCTTTGTCCCACTCTTGCACAGGGAGCTGGGGGATGTTGAGTAGCTTATTTGGAGTTTAATTCCCAGTTGGTGTTAAACCACCACCACGTGCCACAGTGCCCTGTGCTCTCGAGACAGTATATATGCAGAGATGCCTTGTGATGTGAGCAGGATTGCTCATGACTTTGAAATGGCTGATCCATCACAAATCTGCTGTTGTGCAATTGTTGGAGGACCTTGTTTCAAAGCAGAAAGCATAAAGCCAAGAAGGTAAATAACATTTTTAGTGGTGCAAACACCATAAGAAATTTTTAAATTAAAAGATCCTTTTTTTACAGTCTGTAGAAGCCTACCAAAATATCTCCTCCTGTCAAAGAAGCAATCAGTGTAATAAAACAGAGATAAGCTGAATATGATGACCTCTTTTAAGCTTTGGAAGAAGAGGATACAAATGCATAAGCAAACAGAATCATTATGTTTAACGTTTTCACATTTTGTCGCAATAAATGCTAAGGAAATATAAAACAATTACACTCTAAAAAAGGGAACAGAACTGTATCTTTTGAAGTGCTAAACACAAATTGGGTAAAACATTTTCAGGTTTATTTAAAAAATACTATAGCAATCTGGCTGACTATAAAATCTAGTAGGATTTCTTAATTTTCTCTGCTGTTATGCTGTCTTTCGTGCTATGTTGTACTCTAAACAAGCTAAAAAATTCAACATACAGAAACATAAAAAGATCATTTGGAGACAAATGTGATGGCTATAATATATTTAAAACTGTATTCCAGTATTTATAAAATAGATCCTTACCTTTTGATCTGCTATTATACTCTAGCTTTTCTCTGAATTCAGTTAGAATAGAATAAAACTAGAATAGGCTATAATGTAAATTGTTCTAAATAGTTTAATTAACATGTTTTCTCTTAGTACTGAATAGTTTCCAAGTGATGAAAGACATTGCAGAACAATATTAAAAAAAAATTCAGAGAATTTCTATTTTCTTATCTTTATCTATTCAGAAGTTTCCTACTATTCACAGGTAAAATTTGTGTGCAAATTTTGATGTTTATTCCAAGTCTGTTTCAGATTTCAGGATACTCAAGTTTTTTGTGCAGTCACAGAACCATGTACAATTCCACAGTCTGCCAAGCATTTACATAGCCAATTATTTTGACATTTTTTCCCTTCTAAATATGTTCTCCTGGCCATCTGCAGATAGTGTTTATTCTGTAAATTGGAAATATATTTTACAAATTTACTTTCAAGGAATGTGTTAAGTAAGGGATTTCATAACAATTATTTAAAACAAAAATAGTCCTTGTTAGGATGCATATTTTAAAATGAAATCAAATTTATTCTTGTTCATACACATAGTCAGAACAGAAACTGGAGCAGATTTTGATGCAGAAAGATATATTTTTTCACAATAAAGATAAATTATAATACCAATTTATATAACTCAGCAGACTCGTCTTTGGAGTCTGAAAATTTTCTACTGCTTTTCTTTTCCCAGTTTTTCATTAGGAAAATGATAATTTTTTTGTTGTTGTTTGTTTACTATTTCAAGAATATTATTTTACCTTCCATATATTCCTGAAACTTTATCATAATTTATTACTAGTTTTCTTCCCACAAGACTTAACCACCTATATGGAAACTGCTGATTTTAGAGACTTAACTAAAAGGAAAAAGGCATGATGCATTTATTCTTTACTTCTAATTCAGCTATAAAATTTAAGTAAAAGGGGCAGTGAAGAAAGGATACAAATTTTTGTCAGTGAATGACACAGAAATGATAGCAAGTTTGAAATTCAAATGCTTGAAAGGAATATTAGACCATCTTTAGAAATTACTCCATATAACATTACCTTTGTGTTACTTATCAATACAGATTTCCAAATTTTATTCAGTTTGTATCAGGTTATTTCTATTTTTAGGTAAAGGTCTAGTTACACTTAAATGGCTCAGCATTATAAAATAAAAAAAAAAAGTAGGACCTGCACTCCTATTCTTGAAAAGTATTCTGTGCTCCCTGATGCACAGTCTGATGTTTTTTGTGGTAGAATAATGAAGACATTTTGTGTTGCTTTTTTTCTAAATCCCAGTCATCTTCATAATGTAATTACATGTTAAGAAAAATATAATTCTATTGGTTTGTGCTAGCTATGCTTTGATGAGGCAAAGAAATGCTGTTCCATGTAATTTCTGTTCCCTGCAGAATTTATCAGAAGTTAGGTGGCCAGCAACTAGGTCCAGGCAGACTTTGCATAGGCTTGGTAGTTTAAGACATTTGACTCAAGTAGCATTCACACAGTGTGCTTCTAACACACAATTGTGAATCATAAAAAAATCCCCTTCCATAAACCCTACTTTTTTTCAAAACCAAAATTCAGAAATGCCAACTTTTGTATCTTTTGTACATGTAGTTAGAACATCCCTTACAAGTGTTTATATGTGCAGAAACTTAAAACTACTAGCTTCAAATCCTAGGGGTTCCTTCCTTTGTTCAGAAAGTCCACTTAGAATGCATTGTTTTTCAGGTTTGTTTTTGGGTTTTCTTTTCTTCTTCCCCTCCAATACTTGCAACAATAAAGCTGTGAAATTATTTTTCTGGGAATAGAGAAAACATCCTCTCTAGAAAGAATGGTTGTGTTGTCATGGCAACACATAGGGAGGGATTCCAGAAAAAACTATGCAAGAGGCTCCCACTGAATTTCTCCTTGATGTCAATAACATATTGGACTGAAGTCTCTGGGAAATATCATAAAACAGGTCAATAAAGAGACAACTGAAAGACATAATTTAAAATAGAATAAGAAGGTATATTTTACCAATTTATTGTTTCAGTTATTTAGCTGTAGGTTAACTTTATTAATGTACTTATTATGTGATTAGTTTCATAATTCTACTCAGTTTTTCTTAACTCTAGGCTAACTATGTATAATAAAAATGTCTACCAAATACCTGTACATATTGCTCAACTGACTGGTTTAAAATTACTAATTAAAAATGAAAGAAAGCTAGTAATGAAATATTTTTCTGCCTCTAAAATACTCAGTGAAGCAATGAAAAATATTTCTGCATAAAATCTAAAATGGCTTCTGGCATGAATTTATACTTAAGTTTGATGCTGGAAGAGAAAAAGAAAGGAATAAGCTTTGTTGACTTAATTTCTGTGGATAATTCAGTGTTACTGGCACCAGAAACTCACCAAGAAAGATATTGTCCCAGCAATTCTCTATAAATAATTTATAAAGCCATGCTTAGCAGTATGGCTTTTTAAAAATGGCCCTTGCAAAAAAGCTGAATTGCATCATTAAACAGAATCATTGAGACTGGTCAGGATGCTTTTTAAGCAGACAGTTTTCAGGGAGTGCAGAATAAAGCAGTTAATCTGCAAAACTCTCTTAAATCATTGCCTTAGAAAGGTCATGAGCACATAAGTATGATTTAAACAGGCTTTTCTAACACCTAGAAGAATTACTATTCTACAGTAGCCTATGTATTACATCCACACAAGGAAATTATTTTCTGGATAGACTGACGTCAAATAAAGCCATTAAAAAGAGGTCCAATCTGGCTTTACAACAAAAATTAAAGAGCAGCAGCAACAAAACTCTTTCATTTAAAATACAGATCAGTACAGTACAAGATCTGATTTAGTTTTACAGCAATCAGCTCTCACAGTAACTAATAAAACAAAAGTTGTTCTTCACAAGAAAAAAAAAAATCCAGCATTAGTTTTCAGGGAGGGACAATGAGTTCAAAACACAAATTAACACCATAAGTTCCATCCAGAAGTAGCTGCCCTCAAATCTGCTGCAGACAGAATACATTAGAAGTGCACTCTCAAAAGGCTGATAGCATTTTAATTAATGGAGAACACTTGTAGGCCATTTATTGTTGCTAAAAATTATGCAAGCTAATTGATCCAGTACAGGTGCATGTAATTGAGAGATATGCCTAAGATTCACAGGTAATTTACTCTGGGAATTTTTCAGATACAGTGAAAATTTAGTTCACCGAAGTCTCTAAAAGAAAATGGGTGAAAGACAATTACGCTAGCTGAAGGGGAAAAAAGAACAGTTTAACTAGGAGGAATAAAACTGGGAAGAAGTTATGTAGCAAGTTCAGTTATACAACACCATGCAAGGAAGAAATAATCTTTCTTATTTATTTAATTTATTAATTCACACTTAATCTAATTTAGGGATACTGAACTATAAAATTGTATAGTGGAATCTTGAGGATTCAGCTAAATACTTTCATAATATAAAGAACACTGGGATAGGAATACATCATGTATCATTAACAATATTAAAATACACTTCCAATTTAAACTTCTTGGCAATTAAAAAAAATTTTTTTAGGAAATAAAAAAATGTATTTTCCCTGGTTATTTTTTCTTTGGTAACTTTTTTCTTTTGTCATGGGTTTCACAATATTTACTTTTTAAAACAGATACAAAAGAGTTTCAAAACTAATTATTTGATTTCAGATTTCTAAATAAATACCCCTACCTTTAAAATCACCAATTCTGTACTTTTTTATATTGTTAGGCATTTCCATTGAATTCCTTAACACCAGTAGTTCTTTTCTTCAGTAGTTGCTTACACATACAGTCTATGTTAAGGACGTCTTCCCCACGCAGGGAACTAGGGTCCCACACTAGGGTCTAGTGCTCTTACACAATATCTAAGGAAACTACTTACAGTGTGTTGCAGAGCTCATCTTTTATTTATTTTGGCACTTGTTTGTTTTCCAAATAAAATTTGTAGGCTCCTAAGTAGTAAAAGAGGAACTTTAAACTGCATGAACAAACCTCATAATAGTCAGTGCTTAAACTAGGCAACATAAAATGCCCAGGAGAGGTGTACAGATTAAGCCCCAACAGTTTGGAGGGCTTAGGCTCACATTCCCAGTGTTACTTAAGCCTGTATCTTCAGTAGGGATCAATGCAAAAGAAGGACCTAAATCCCACAAGGCTTTAAGTATCAAGACTGCTGAAAGATGTCTTTCATGTAAGACCATCAATGCAAGTAACCAAATCCAGCAGTGAAAAGCATTCAGCTACTATCAACCTCTTTACAAGAAAAATTAACTGTGAGCAAGCTCACCTACAAAGATCCCAGATGCTCACATGCAAAGAGAGGTTAGAGAATTAGGCTAAGAGAAAATAAGAAAAACACAAGTATGAAACATGGCTTTAAAATAGTGATGTCCAACACTTGAAGGAGCAAGGGACAGCCCTTTTCACGTGGTAGGAAGGCCTTTTTTGTCTACTGGGAAATAATATTATAAATTACATTTAAAAACCACGGAAAGGAGGATCCAAGGTCGAGGATTTGCCAGTTCTTACTGAATGGCAACCATTACAATAAAGTGATCAGAAAAAAACCCAAATTCTTTACACCAGAGTCGAACAAATGAAGAAATAAAGGCATGTAACACCCTCAAACATAATATGTAGTATAGTTCTGAGCTATAGCAGCTAGCTTGCATGTTTTTAAAGAAAACTTCCTAATTTTCTATTCATTTTCCAGGAAGTTAATTTACTATCTTTATGAGAAAATTTTGAGCAACATGCACCATTTTACACTGCTTTTGGAGGATTCAGAAAGCAGCTTTAAAATTGTCCCAGACTTTTCTCCAACTTTTCTCTGTTGCTTAGCTCCAGGCAGCCCTGTGCTGAGAGCGCCTTTGATTGGTTCCCTGCTTAGCAATATAGATTTTTTTTTATTCTGTTCTGTGACACTGTCTTCTTATTTGAATAACAATGCAAGACACTTAACTAAGGTCATATTTAATCAGTGCTAAATTTTTGTCATGCATCTGTCATTGCTGCAGTAAGTTCAGCTTTTCTCAATACCTGCAACTCTTTGTTCTCTTTGTCCATGTTATAACTGTCCTGGGATATACTGAGGTAAAAGCAAATGTATCCTACCCCTTGTTTCTTTCCATACATACTTTGCTTTCCTAAGAAATTTGAGAAGATAAAATGGAAGGGAACCAGTAAAAGAATCCTTATATGTATAGTAGCTTATCTAGGTGCAAGCAGAAAAACTTAGCTGTATATCAAGGGTTTACATCCTTTCTTGCGCTGTTAAATACACTATTAGTGGTGTTTCTAAACTTAGGTATAAACTGTCTCAGTATGATGCTGATTTAATGTCTGAGGCCTTTTTATTTCCTTTACAAAACAATCAGAACAATTTGCATGTTACTAGGTTTTACTCTAATGTATGGCTTTAAGATTGAGGATTTTTACAATTTCTGGTGGGTAAGCTTTTCTTTGCTGTTTCATCCTGCTGAATTTCTCTGGTATAATCTCTATATCAAACCATCTGTTGCTGGGAGAAGCAAACTATTGATGAAAATTTCAAGAAAATCCCTATGCCATTTGCAATGCCCCATAACCCTCAAAGACATGTGCAGCTCATAGTACATAAAAATAACAAACAGAATTCATTCTCTGGAGTATTTCTCCTTGCAGTTTCTTTAAAATAAGAGAGACATTGCAGGTCAAATCTTAATGTGGACGGTATGTCTCCAAGGGCTACAAAGATGTATAAGCCAAAAATTTTTAGAAGCACTTTTTCTTTATTGAGCTGCTCTACTCTTGACATATTGCTAGTGCCTTTCTAACTGTTAATGATAATTCAGAATTATATAGGGCATTAACTCTGCTTTTGCTATGATTGAGAACACCTTTCTGTTTAAAGGTCAACCATTCTGAGTGTTCTGAAATTTGCATGTTTACTCAGATTCTTCTAAAACTTTCATCACTTGATTTAGCTGCAGGAAAGAGTTGGCAATCAGATTTGGAGTCATTGAGGTAAAAGTCCTTATGATATAGTGCTCTGAATAAATTGCTTTCAGTCCTTGTATTCTATCAGTGATCTAATGAATCCATTGGGCTCAAAGAAGATCATATTGCACCTGATCTCAGATACTCAGAGTTCATCTCTGATAAACATGCTACTCAGCATCCCTCAAGCAAAAGTACTATTGCAGTAATTCCTATAGTAATAGTTATGCTTTCCAGATCAGTGCATGTCAAACAATCACACCCAAGACTGATGGCTATGTATTTGAGAAGACACCCTTCAGAGAATTTCTGGAAATTCAGAGTTTCCTGTGTTTTGGGAAATGGAATAGATTTTTTGTTGCTGCCATAAATCCTGAATTCAAGTAGCAATTTTGAGAGTCTCTGACTGTACTATCTGCTGTGGCAGTGGGATTAATCTAACCAAAGCATAAATCTTGCAGTCTGGTCACAGTTTGCAGTCTGTCAATGTTTGTGCTGTGAATCTAATCTTTCAAAATAGATGGTTGGTCACTGCCTGGATATCAGACAAGACAAGGGTTTTTACAATGGCATTGTCAGCTGGCTCAGTGAGACTCCCAAAACCACTATTTTGCTGAATTATGATACCTGGTTGGTCAGTGCAGTCCAGCACTTTCATGATCTATTGCTATATATTTTTTAAAATTATATAAAAAATATCTTCTCACTATCTTACCCACCTTCAAGACTGTCTGATACAGTCATATCTACATCCTCGGGGACAGTTTCTACTTTTCCTGAAGACTCTTCTTCTTTCCAAAAAGAGCTAATCTTTCTATGGAGGTCAATTTTGCAAGCCTGGGTAGTCTTTGCAATGGCCAGATTCACCTTTCAGAATGCTAATTAAGACAGGTAAGCATATAGATTAGTCTATGTACATCCAGAACTTCCCAGGGAAATATCCTAAACACTCAGAAGCTCCCAACTGGAAAGCTGCTGTAACAATTAGTCAAACACCTAGCTGTAAAATTGGTTAGGAATAATCAATAACCATGTCTCAGGCCCTCCACTATTTCAAACTGATCCATTACACCATCTGTGCAGATGACTAGATAGGGACTGTGACCACACAGGGAATGTGACTAAACATCCTGGGGATGCATACAGGCAGGCTCAGGTGCAGCATGGGACAATCTAGAGCTTATACCTTAAAAGTTTCATAACTCTTGCCACACAGGCTCTCCTTATCACCAGGAGGCATAGCTTATTCTTTTCTAATACAATTTTCCTTATCTTGAATTATGAACCTGCACTTCAGCTGTGGAGTTTAAGAGAACTCTTCACTAAGAATAGCCATTTATTTCCAACTACTATAAACATCTATCAGGAAGGATTTCTAGCTTGGATATGACCATCATTCTGAAGAATCCCCTTCATAAATAGAAATAGGCTAAAATTAAAATATGGCAGTACTGACTTCATTTAGAAACAGCAAGTTTTAGATTTGCCGTTTTTCAGTATCTGTGTTAGTCTTTGTTAACAAGATCCCCACAAGAGAGAGACCGGGGGGAAATCTGGAGCAACAGGACAAGGGGTTAAGGTTTTCAATTAAAAGAGGATGGAGTCAGATGAGATAGAAGTAAGGCATTCCAGGCCCCATCCCTGGAAACATCTAAGGTCAGGCTGGGTGGAACTCTGAGCAACTTGATCTAGTTGAAGACGTTCTTGCTCATTGCAGGTGGTTTGGACAAGATGGCCTTTAAAGGCCCTTTCCAACACAAACCATTCCATGATTCTGTGCTGCTAAAATGTACACTTCATGGAGAAGGATCAGGTCAGGGAATACTTAAGCAAACTGGATATATATAAATCCATGTGCCCTGATAGGATGAATACTTATGAATTGGCAGATGTTCCAAAATATGCCAGGTGGCCTCATCTTTGGAGCATAAATCAAGAGTGATTATTCAATACTAATGGAAATGTAGCAAAAGTAAAAAGAGATATAATTTTAAAGAAAAGATTTCACATAACATTTCCTCTTTTATATAGTCCACCCCCTATTTTATATATTCCCATCTTCCTCACCTCTGATGAAAGCATTCAGAAACAGAGGATTGTAATTGTACTAGTTATCAAGAGGGTGTAAGTTACCTCTCCAAATATGCTGAGCCAGCACAAGGAATGTCACAACTCACACTGAGAGAGTGTTGGAATGTGTTGGAGAAACATATGGAGTTATTTCCAATCATCTCAGAATTCTTATAATGTTTTAAAATAATAAAAAAAGAATCAATCCAGTGCTACCATTACTTCCACATTGTTTAAGATATTTTATGCATATTTGGAGACATAATTTTTGTAGTCCTGGTCAGGAATGGGAGGGAATCACATGATGAATCACTATGAAAATGTGTTACACTGCTTATTAATACAGGTGACAGCTATTTACAGAAAAATGGAAACACATCCCTTTTGCTAGTGGACATCCAGATTTCAAGGTACTAACACAGAATACTGAGATGTAAAATAAGTAATAGTGTCTCAGTAACACGTATATTCTCAGCAAGCTGCAAGCTTTCATCTTCTAAGATCTTGCTACAGAATTCACAGTAACCCCTCTCATGTACTGCAAAGTCCTTATCATGCAGATGAATATTCTGCTGTTTCTTTTGGAGCTAAGATTTCAACTGAACTTCAACATGAGATAATTTTTTCTCATTATCTAGCTTTTTCTGCATTATTATAAATTAACTAGGATATGTTATTATGTAAATTTACAACGCCAACAGTGAGGTTGGCACATAGTACTTTAAATGTGATCCCTACAGAAGATTTCTAAATGCTAAATAGATATAGATGACAAATGATGATATAGAAGGATTAGGATGAAAGAAAAGATCAAAAAACCCCTAAAGTTTAGCAAAGCTGTGAGTACAATATTTTATTGATAAATTTTCTGTTTAAGTTTTAGTAATGTTTAAATTAATAAATTTACATTAACTATTCATGCAAAGCCACCTTGGATTGGATTCCTCTCACTTACCTTTAAACATTACTGAGATGTCTAGTGAAGTGGCTTACTGTAGACATCTCCATCATAGTCTCTTCTTGAATGTGATTAATCTGGCCTATCATGGATATATAATTAGGTGTGAGAAGAAACATCCTCTGGGTATGTCTACATCTTTCTCCAAGGGGAGTCTTGGCTAGTTTGCTCACATACAAACATTTATCTTTGAGGTGCTTAAGGAAGGGATAATAAATTCCAGCAGGCTGCATTCTGCATATATGTTATGTGAAGAGGAACTTGGAAGCCAATTTTTTTCCCAATAATATCTTTCAACAGATACTGACCAGTTCTTCACTACTTGTTCCTTCAAAACCATTTTCTTTTTTGTCTCCTTATTACATTTTTTAGCAAATTTTCATGACAATCGCAAAACATTTCATCTGTTGGTATTTATATCAAGAAAATATTCCAGAGGTGAATTCCGTTTAGGGGTTGTTCACTTAGCATGTAAAAGCAGTCTCACCATCTTTTCAGTTGTTGTGTGTGTGTGATTTTTCCTCACCTTTATTTCAACTTCTGTGTCATTTCAGTAGCAAAATCTCAGGAATGTACCTACTATTCTTGTAGTGGTTTCAAAAGTGCTGATAGAGATTATGACATACATTTCCTGTAGGTGCAGCCTAAGCTTAGGTGGTCTATTTGTGCCTTCCTATTACATTGCAAGCTCAATATCTAATTTATTGTCTACTATCCATCACCTTTAGATCTCTTTTAGCATTACAGCTTTCCAAGGCTCTACCTCTCTTTAAACTGTATTTGAGAGTATTTTCTCCAAGATGTATTATCTTACATCTTCTATTCTGAACCACATTTCATTATTTCTCAGATGTCTCTAACTTCCCTGCATCTGCATTATCTTGTTCCATTCACTCTTGCAAATCTTAATGTGTGAACATGCACATTTGAAATCAGGAGGTAAATTTAAGTAGAAATATAAAAATGCCTTTGATTACATTTTCCTGTTGTCATGAATATAAAGTACCATATTGCAAGTTCATGGTGCAACAATATCCATGTACGCAGACTGAGCTGCTGTTTTTTACCTTACTAAGTTGCTGCTTTTTACTTTACATAGGTTCAGGTGTATAGCTTCCATTTTCTTTGGTGAAGATTTATGATGATTAATTTAGGTATGTGATTTAGATGCCAGAACACCTACAGCCGTGTACCTTAACTCTGATAAATGTGAGAGTGGCCCAAATGACTTTTTTAAAAATAAGTATACTTGGAAAAAGAATACATAAAGGTCTCCAGAGTTACAGTGTAGTTAATCTCCTTGAAGTCTTCAGTCAATGGCATGACTTTGATCCTACGAAAGACTGTCAAGAGTCAATTGCAATTCTGGTTTTGTGAGAAAAACCCAGACTCATGAGGTAGCATCTCTTTAACAGAACTGTGGCACAAAATCAGGTGATTTCAAAGATTCTAAATGTTAGGAGACTTCTCATATATTGTCTCCTAATAATCACTTTATGACAGAGGGACTAAGCCTTTTCTTACAAACAAAATAGACAGGATGGTTTAAAAAAAACCCCTGAGATAAAGAAAGAAAACAAATGCTCTTAACAACTGTGGAGTTTACTCGTTTGCCAGGGTAAAACATTCCTTTTCCTTCACTTCTAGTTCTCATGCATTGCTTGATCCTCAGGTCACATTATTGTTAAGGGCTCCAGGTAACTTTTAGGATTTAAGCAGGTTTGAAGTTTAACATATTTCTGTTGAGATTGGTAAAATGAAGACTGCGTTTTGAAGGCAATGGAAATTTACGCCTATTATAACTCAGAGAGCACAGAGCTTAAACGACTTCTGTACTTTAAAAAGTGACAGCATCATACCAAGATAAAAGTAATTGCTTTAAAACCAAGCTGCCAAACATTTAAGTTTTGCCATGTAGAGTATGTGGAAGCATGCAGAGTTCACCTTTTTGATGTTTGCAAAATGCAGTGCAGGGATAATATCCAGAGAAAGGATAGAAATCTACATCTCCAAGATGCTTAAAATAGCTCTATGTATTATATATTTAATAAAGAAAAACTGAGATGAAATGTACTATTGATGCAGAAGACTGTGCAAACACACAGATGCAAACTCAGAAATCAATCAGGGAGACAGAAAAAGTCCTCCCTTTACCTTAATAATTTCTGGCTGCATAGCATAGAGTTAGGATTTGGACCAGCATTGAGAGTATTTACAATTTGGACTGTTTTCCGTCAATCTCCTTAGTAGGTGATGAAAAAAAAAATGCTGCTGAACAGCCAGAGCTTTAAACAAGCCAAATGTACTTCATTCCATTTAATTCCTTTCAGCTGATCTGGGCTCTTTCCAGCCCAAGTGACAATGATAGGACCCCTACCTTATATTAATTTTTTTTAAAAGATCAGAAAAAGTCAGTGCATTCATGAGGATCTTCTCCTAAGACAGCCAAGGTTCAGAAGATAAATGTATATTTGTTTCACTTTAAAAACAGGGATAGTTGGAAAAATTAAAATATTTAGGTACATTAAGTACATAACTTCTAAATTCTTACTTCTTCTGCTATATTTAATATCAAAGCAAGAAAGGGTCTCATTATGGCTCATAAGCTGTTTCAGCTGTTTGAAAAAAACCTAATATTTTCTCTTCCTTCTATGTTATCTGGCTTAACATTTGCATCTCCCACTGACACTTCAGCACCAGTGAAATATAACTCCTTCTGCCCTGCCAGATGGCCTGGCATACGTTTGGATTTTCTTACTCTGACCATCAATGGCAGTACCCCAAGTTAAAGTTGGTGTGGACTTATCATAAAAAACCCACGACTCATGACTATCATCAGCATGCTGGCATTAAAATACTGAACATGTATCTCTTAGTAACAGTAAACTATCAAACAGAAAGAATAGCAATGTTTAATCCTATGGGATATGCACTGAGAAATATCCCTTGGAGGTTTCACATTTATTCAGGGAAGGGATTACCCATATCATGGTTAACAGAGCACTGATCCAGCATACATCTGTAGCAGCAAGTGGGTGGCAACAGCTACCACTAAACTACTGCAATTCCATATATGCATGGATGAAGAAACCAGTTAGCATTCATAATGCCTAGTGACAGAAGCTTCCTCTACAGGATGTTCTATATGCTTGTGTGGTCAAAGTATGTAGAGAGAGCCACCCACAGTGTATATTTCATCAATTAAGCAGAAATGTTTTGTAGGTTTAAAAAAAAATCTGAAGAGGCAAAAGAAGAGAGAAGAAATAGAAGCAAAGAATAAAGAGTAAGTACCCTTGTGTGTTGGAAAGATAAAACAATGGCACTGAAATCAGAGAATCAATTCTGCTATTTTAAAGCACATTGATTCAGTCAGGGAAGTTATGGCAAAAATCCAAGCAGACAAGAAAAGCAACTGAGGTGCTGTTGTTCTCTTCTGGCTGGAGCCTAGAGGGAAATAATTTTTCGCTGGGGGAATTTTAAGGCTTTGGCAATACAGCAGCATCAATAAAGACTGAGTGGTCTGAAGTAAGAAACTAAGACTTCAACCTTGCAGCTAATTCAGAGCATTTTTATCAATTATCAGGCTATAATTAGCCTGTGCAATAGTGATGATTAAAACTGTGCAACACCAACTCCTAAACCATGAACTGATCCTTTTCAACATATTTTCCTTGCATAACAGCCATTGTAGGGGATTTGCACAATGCATAAATTTAAGCCATTTGTTTTTCACTGATTGCTCAAATATTTACAGCATGATCTGCCAGCTTCTTCCCTTCAGATACAGTCATGGAGTTTTCACTGCTTTGTATGCTATTTGGATATACAACAACAGGAAAGTGAGTGCATGTGTTAACAGCTGTTAGAGGCATATGGCATTTTCCAAGCTGGTGCAAATATTTACGCACATGTGGATGGATGTATGCAGATCTTCAGTTGACAGCAGTCATTGGTATCGTCTACAGTTTTTGTTGTGCAGAGCTTATGGAAAAAGACAGTTTAGAGTACACTCAATTCAACAGAAGGAAATAAAAGTATTCGCTTGTCTTTCCTTTGTAGAAGTATGTCCATTTCTCAGAAATGTAATATACCAACAATGCTGCTATATTGATGTCTTAGAAAATGCATTCAGGACTGCAGGTTAGAAAGATGCAAAGTATCAGAAAAATCTAAATGCAAAAATAAGCTGAAGCTGAAGAAGTGCTTATGAATACACAGAACAAATAAATTAGATCAGTAAAACAATTTTAAAGCAAGCTTATAGTAACTATGCTATCAATAGTGACAGCCATATTTACATTGAAATTTTTACTAATGTCTATTTCAATCACGTTTTTCAACTTGATACCATTTCAAGAGAAATTGGATTATTTGTTCTTCTTCCTTTTGATGTACCACTGGGATAATGAGTCATGCATGAAGCTTAATAAGCCTTGCTAATTTTCTGTCAATTCAAGGGGCTATTGATTTTACCCATTTTACATATTTGGCTCAAATTTTAAATAGGTTCATTTGTGAAACTGAAAAGCATGTCATTCACTAAAATGGAATGCTAGGCTTTACTCTAAGCAAAACAAAACTAATGCGGCTGGTCTTCAGATTATACTATGGAGCTATTCTGAGGCTTACTTAGAAATTATATCTATTGTTCATTTCTCTAAAACAAAATACCTCTGTTAAAAAAGATAATGTTTTTATGGTCATAAATATGGTAATATAAACTCAGACAGTTTATTTGGGCTTTGACATTATCCATGACACCAGCTATGATATGATTAGATGTGTTTGTCAGTTGTTGGATGTATTCATACATCCCAGTGCAGACCTGATTTACCCTATTGCTGTTTTGAGAAGCCAGTGTTTCAGTCCTAGCTGGGATGGTCAGTATAGGGCACATAGGTGCAAACAGGACAACAAAAGGGGAATCTTAATCATCAATACAATGTAGTTCTTTTTAACACAGAGAACAGACCAGAAACTATATTCTAGTATAACTTTTCTGTTAACTACACCACAGAAAGCAAAGTCCTGGGTATTTCATCTCCAAGAGAGGGAAGTAAAAACAGGAGGAAACCTATTTTCCACTGAGACTTTAAAAGACATCTTCATCAAGCAAAAGTTTTCACATTAGTGCTTTTTTTTAAAAAAAAAGAAGATTCATTTTTTATAAGAAAAATGCATTAAGTCATTTTGTAAGGTGATTTGACTGTAAATGACAAATGCATGCATGTAAATTGGTGTTTTCAAAGTAAGGTTGAAGTGAAAATTTTCCTGAGTGCTCATTTCAAATTACTTTTATTGGTTTAAAATGGAATTTAAATATGTTAGCTTATGTCTACTGTTTTACTATTACTTTTAATTTTTCTTTGACAAATTGTAGCCAACTGGATGCTTACAATATCCATTACCTCACAGGAAGAGAAAGTGAACCAAATTTTTCCTTCTTTTAATTGTTTAATGTTTTACTGCATTTTAGAAATCAGTGAAAATGTCATAATGTGGGGCTCTTTTGTTGGTGGTTTAAGCTTCCCATTATGGAAGCTTTTCCCAGATGTGCTACTTACAAACATTATAGCAAAGAAAAAAAAAAATTCAGTTACATTACTGCTCATTCATATGGAAAGACTAGAACTCCTGAGATTAGTTCTAACAACTTTCTCCACAAAAAGGGTCAACATTTTTCTGGTGTACTTTATCTGTGATAATGATTACTCATCTGACTCCAGAAATTCTAAATAGTGATTGAATTCAAAATCTCTTCATGAATTCTCTCAATTTATCTACTTATTCACTATACAGATGAAGGCTGTAAATCATAGTTCTGAATTTCATTTGTGTTTAAATAGCTCTTTTGTTTTTTGAGTCTTGGGGTGTGTGTTTGATTTTTTTTTTCCATTTTTTTTCCTTATGGCAGTGACATTTGCTCTCAAATACATTCTTTGCTACAAAATCGTTCTCAGAAGGGCATAGACAGAGCCGATCAACAATTAGAAACAAGAATCTGAATTACAGTTTTCTTTAAAAAAACTTCTACCTCACCTATCCTCATCTATTATCATAACTGCTGTGAAGAACACTCTTTCTTTCTTTCCTGCACTTTGTTTCTATAACGTAAGTGTGTATTTGGTCTTCTCTGGTCATATGTTTTCATATATTTTGAAGATAAAGACAGAGTCCTTGAGCCAATTAAAAGTCTTGATCCTTCAAGATGTGTTGTTATACTGGATCTCTTCTATGCAGAGTTGTCTGGATTTCTTGTTTTAAGTGCAGGTAGGGGAAGCCCTCTAAGCAGGACTGTTTTCATACAAATCTTCCTTTTGAAAGATGTATTTGATAATATGAAGGACAGAGATTTTTTTTCTTGCTCCTTTTTTTTCCAGATGACAAAACTAGTTCAGATGGATATGTCAATTACAAGGTCTTTTCACACCATAGAGTTTGGTTATTTTTTTCAGCAGTGAATAAACATCATGATGTCTCCAGTTCCTGATGTCATAGAAACAATTATAGAATATGCATGCAGAATATGAATTCTTGCAAACCATTTTACTAAAAAGGCTTTCACTTTTACTGTGAAAGGATGAAAAATAAAGACATCTGAAGACATATCATCACCTACTGAATATAGTTGGTGATGACATTTATTGCAGTAAGAGAAGAGCTAGGTCTTTAATATTCACTACTGAAGTTTTTAGATAATGATCACCTCTATGAAATGGTTTGCTTCATGTCAGAGATCTGCGGTTGCCTTTTTATGAGTTATTTGTGAGTCTTTTATAGCCAGATCATAATTTCACAAATCCATGCATAATATAATATCCTATTTTCAAACGAGTGTTTCAAGAAACCCAACTCACTATTGTTTTCTGGTTTCTAAGTTGAACAGAAATGGCACATTGAATACATTCTAACTAGAAAAAACTTTTGAAGGAATACTATATTTTGTGTAGTCTATCAGTCC
The DNA here is from genome assembly GCF_041296385.1 of Aphelocoma coerulescens. Lineage (NCBI taxonomy): Eukaryota > Metazoa > Chordata > Aves > Passeriformes > Corvidae > Aphelocoma > Aphelocoma coerulescens. The sequence continues at coordinate 56,762,160 of NC_091013.1, read as the reverse complement.
CCAGAGTACAGTTAAGACATTGGATCCAACATAAATAGTCTCTATTATACTTTCTAGCCTGCCTAAATTCCAAAGAACAAAATCCCCATGCTCCCCTGATTATCTTTGGAATATCAAGGACTCTTAATCAAAATGTCTGTATGCTTCAAATAAAGGAATTAAAGTACCTGGCATCTGCTGTATGATGTAGGCACATGTTGGGATTTGACACTGACTAGAAGCCAGGCACCCACGAAAAACTATCCACTTATTTTCCTCTGCTATGGCTGAGAAAAGGAGGGGAAATTGAAATGAAAAGTTCATGTGTTGAGATAAGGATTAGGGGAAAAAACACTTCAAGGCAAAACAGGTTTGAAACTTGAACAGTATAAAGAACATTTATTATTAACAAAATTAAAAGTGAAAAGGGTAATGAGAACTAAAACAAACCTTTAGAACACTTATTTTCTTGCCAGACCCTCCCTCTTTCCCACCAACAACACAAAGAAACAAAACATGGGGTTTTGGTCAGTCTTTCACTTTCTTCAGTTCATCCAGGGAAAGGAGTTCTTTTTCTGATGTGCCATGGGGTCCTTCCCATGGGAGACAGTTCTCTGTGAATTTCTCTAGCGTGGTTCTAATTTTCATGAAATAGCAGTCCCGCCTGACCTGCTGTAACATGAGTCCCTCCCACAGGCCAAGCAGTTTTGCCCAGCATGGGTAATTTTAGTTCATGGGGTTTAGTCTTTTAAGGGCAAGCTATTCTAGTTTGGAAGCAAGGGTTCTCTATCTCTGGAAGCAAGGGTCTTCTCTCTGTTTGAGTTCCTCACTAGATTACAGCTTTTCAGCATCCACTCGCTCCAGCGTGGGTACTCTTCTCAGGCTACATGTGGATCTCTGCATCCCCCCACGTACCTCATGAATTACAGGGAAAAAATTTGTTGTATTATAGTCCTCACTGTGGCTTGTAGAAAAATATCAGCTCTGATGCCCAGAGCACCTCCTCCCTCTCCTTCTTTTCACTGATCTCAGTGCTGCCATGCTGCTGGAATGTTGGTTCTCCTCACGTGTCCTCACTTCTTCTTTTTCTCTGACTCGGAAGAAAATTGTTGTCCGTAGGCATTATTGTTCTCAAGTTCTATCAATTGAAAAGTTCTTATAGAGCTTCACTGCACTGAAAAGGTTGATCTTGTCTGTGCTCCATGTCGGGGAACTGTTCACCATGTTTTCGTCGCTGGACAAGTGGTCCCTGCTGGCCCTGGCCTCAGGAGGGCCCCGAGGTTGGGGCTGCTCCCAGCCTTGGGAGGCTCTGGCAGCCGTGCTGGGATGGGCCTCAGCAACACCCCCTGGGATGAGCTCTGGTGGCCCCCTCACCACTCCTCGGGAGAAGAAAGAGAGCTTTCCACAGTTTTTTCTCTTTCTTAAATATGTCATCACATAACATCAGATGTTACCAACTTCTCCAATTGGTCTAATAATTTGCCCATTGTCAGAGCCTTCAGTGATTGGCTCTGTGCCAGACATAGCAGAAGCTTCGAGCAGCTCCTCCCACCCACTAAAAACTAGGCTGTGTTAAACCAACACAGTGCATTAACATGGATAGGCTAAATAGTCATCCCAGACATAGGCCCTTGCTTCTCCAAACATTCTTCCACAGGTTTAAGCGAGCCTCTTCCTTTTCCCAAGTGTTTACACTTACTTTTGACAACAGCCCATCTGGGCTCATGAAATGGCAGGGACACAAAGGGAGCTACCCATACATATTACTGCTGAATAGTTTTATGGTGAAATATTAGTTATTCTAGTTATTGGTATTCTCCTAATTCTTATCTCACAGAAGATAAGCGGTAATGAGTATTTTGGACCAAACCACTACACTAGGCCTCTGGGGAACAGCACTGTTTCTCAGGAGTTGTAGATTCCAGAAAGAGAGATATTGAGTTAAATGCAAATTTATTCCTGTGAAAAGGCATAGAACACTTTTTAAAACTGTGTTTTGAGAGAAAAGATTTTTTTTTTAGTCAAGAAAACAACTCAATAAGAAACAAGCTAGCATTTATTTTGTGAAGCCTCAGATAATGGTCCTTTTACATTGTAGTTTTCCTTGACTTTACTTTGAGTTTCACTCCCCCAAAAAAAGTTTCAAAATTATTCCATCAATTATGTATATATATAGAGAGATATATAATTATTGGAATTCTGCAGGTAAGATGGCTGAGAGAAACATAGTTTACATTTTGAAGTCATTTATGAGTACTGAAGAATATATTTCTTCTCTCCTTGGGTGTCACTAAGCATCACCTTCACCATAAAGAGAACAGTTGTTATCTCAATTGCTAACAATAAAGCAGACTTGTTCAGGATATTTTATGATTATTTTCAGACATTATCCCACTCACATTCTCTTGCTTAAATTACTTTTTTCTGGTTTTCGCCTCTACCTATGTATTAACATAACTGAATTTGCATACACTATTTTGAATAATAGAATACTTTAAAAAATTATACAGGAATTACTTTTTTCTTAGTTGACTAGTTTTGAAAGTATAAACTTGCAAATGAACCAGTGGAAAACTCCCTTCGCTTTCCCTGTGTCCCTTTTGTCATATTTTCAGACATCTTTCCTGCCTGCTTTTGAAAGAAAATCTGCCAGTAAGAAAGGTAGAGATCCATGGACATTTTCCAAAATTTTAGTTCCTCTAATGATGACAGCAAATGAAGGAAACTTGTGTGCTGCTTTGAAATGGCAGAGTATTGAATATATCCTGAACTGTGCCCAAAGTGAGACAAAATGCTGTTCTATGAGTTACAAGAAAGTGTTCTGCCTTCCCTAGTCACACTGCTCTTCCAACAGCTATGGTTCAATCAAAAGGCTCATTAGGTAGTTCCTTGTTGCTGAATCATGTGGTAAGTGAGGAGGACTGGAGAAAGATCATCTGTTTTTCCAAACTATATTTCCCTGATACTACCCACCTTAGAGGTTAATAGTTACTATACATTTCTGCCTCATCAAGAATCTAAAGAGTTATCTTCTACCTGGCATAATGACCCTTAACTGGAATCAGAGTAAAAGAAAAGGTTTCAATAACTGTAATACTAGTTCTTAATTCAGATTTTCAAAGCCCCAACAAAGTTTCCATTTAGTCTTGGAAATACGTAGGAGCTGAAGTTTCCCCTATGACATTTCACTGGAAGTTCGTGCTACTTTTCTTTACATGGCAAGAGACATACCTACTTGGCAGTGCTGATCAATTCATCACCTACACGTTTCTTTTAACATATAGTTGGTTTTGTAAGAAAATTCCATCCTGTAGTCACAAAAACAACCTACTTATAAGAGTAATCTATCCACAAAATGTGTCTGACAGGTGTGGCACTTTTGCCCAAAGCTCAGGAGCTCTCCAATTCCATGTTATGTCTCTGTGTAACTGGATTGCAGGAGGAAGAATAGTATTTTATGTGGGATAATGCCATGTGCACTTTGTCAGAGCAAATGATTCATGGGTTTCAGTGAGGAAGAAGAGTGATGTGATGGATTCCCTGATTCAATGAATAGTAGGAATAAACCAGTAAAATATCACCATTGTGCAAAGAGGTGAACAAGTAATATCTGAGTTTAAGGATCAAGATAACATTTATATATAGATATATATTTCTTCATAGAAATCCATCTGTCTGCTGAATGAAGAGAAAGATACAGAAAATGGCACGAAATCTGGTAACCTGTAGCAGTTTGAGTTTATTTAGCAAAGCAAAGTCGTAGCATGAAGTTAAGGGTTCAAGACGAATTCAGATACTGTGTTTAATCCCTTATTATTACAATTAAAAGAAAGGTGAAAAATGTAAAACTATGGAGTACTTTGCTGATTCTTAGTTGATTCTGAAATGTCACTTTATTAATAGCTTCACCGTTTTTCTTCTGTGATGAAGAAATTTTTCATTTTATTTCCATGTGATTTTTTTTTCATTTTCTCAAGTCTTTAAACTTATTTTATTTGTGAGAAAGTAGAAAAGCAAAATGCTCCATTGCAGACTTCCCATGCAAAATGCAATTAAAAGCAAAAAAAAGCAAACCGAACCCAACATGAAACACCAAGCAAATCTCAAAAATCATGAGCAATGGTGTATTATTTCAGAAGAATAAGAAAATAAAAAGGACAAAGAAAAGAAAAAAAAAAACTTGAAAAAAGAAGCCTTAAGACAATCAGCACGTTACTCTGAATTATTTATGCATTCTGAAAAATGAACTTACTGCAGAATTTTTTTATCAATAGCACAGAAATAGGCTGTATGGTGAATGTAGGAATTTCTAATATTAAAAATCATGTTGAGACATTAGATCTTAAAGTAAAGACAAAATGCACTAAAATAATTATCTTAAACTCTTTGTTGAAAAATTGTTTGAACTGTATGCCTTTGAGATATGAATAACATTTATTTTGAGTACCTTCTAACAATCCAAATTTACATTCATTTCAGGATAATTTATTTTAAGTAGGGAAATCTCCACCTATGCAGGGCTTTTTTCCACTCTTTCATACTAAACCTGAGTGCTGCCAGGTCAGGCACAAATACATAGTTAATCTTCATATGTTATCAGAACATAACCTTTTTGTACAATCAGCACAGCATACTATCCTTTGCAGATATGATCTTTATGTACTGTATATATATATATAATGTGGGAAGACATAAAAATGGCTCTGAATGCAGCCTATCCTAAAGACATATTGTCCAAAATTAATCAATTAACCAAACCATACCCTGTACTAAGCTACACTGTAGGTGTACCTGCCTTCTGTCTCCTTTTTCTCCTGACTGGACCTCCATGGACTCCCCTAGGCCTGGCCATGTTGACTCCCCTAGCATCGTTGAGGGTTTTGGATGGACCCCGTGACCAGCCTCTGACTCTGCCTCGTGTGCTTAGACCCACTACAACCCTACACAGCTCTGCCCTGTTGGAATGCCGTTGAGATCACAACTTTGCAACTGGGAGTTACCACAGACTTAGTTTAGTTGAGTCCACCTTGTCTTAACCAAGCAAGATCCCAGTTAAACAGAACATGCTGCTAAATACATTGCTGTCTTTAACATCCTTAGAGGTACTCTGTAATACCAGCTATAAACTTTTCAGTTTCATAACCATTAACTTAATCTTGAGTCTTGTCTTTGGTGTCTTCCAGATTTAAGATGAGTCTTTGGGGAGAAGATTCAACACTGAATGACAGTGACGTTTACAATTTTTATGTCTGATCCAGGATATATGAAAGGGGTATAAAACCAGAGCCCTGGAAACAAACTCATAAATATTGTAATCCAATCCTTTGTTGAAAGCAACCAAGTTATACATTTCTTCCAGAAATTTTCAGGTTTGATTGATTTCAAATGGCTTAGAATGACAAGAGACCATCGACACCATGCCAGGTAAAAGGATAGAGTTTAAAATATGAAACATGGCAAAACATTTTTTGCTAGTATTAGGTAAATCAAAGAATAGCATTAGGAATATACTGAAATGAACTACACAGCAGCAGCAGACACTGAAGTGCAGTTTAATTTTTCCTTGGTAAATCAAAGTTATGTATTACTTTCCTTTTCTACATTATTCTTCTCCTAACTTATTTCAGTGCTGAAGGTGAGAACAGAAACATTCAATACATTTTTGAACATTGTAAGCTTGTTTTCACCACTTCCTATATTTAGGTATCTTGATCTGCTTTAACCCAGAAGTCATATAAAATGCGTGTACACTAATTTGTTATTTGACTCAGTTCTAGACTGAAGTTTTTAGCCCAGTAAAACAGCAAAGCAGCTCTTCTATCTTGAAATTCCAATTAATAACTTCTTATTTTGTTTTTTTTAATGTCATCATAAGTATAAGACAGATAAGAGACAGGATTTTACCAGATGACAGCATTTTAGGAGAAATATATTTTGTTTTAGTCACATGGGGAGAGCGTTACAGAGTATGCAGAAAGTGTGTAAGAATAACGTTATAGGGAATGTAATCATGGTAAGTAACACATGTAGAAGATTACAAAGAAAATAAAATAAAAAGAAATGGTATAGCTGAGAGGCTGTAGAGGTATTACAGTTCTCACACTTCTAGAACTGACTACAGAATGATATCAAATTAGTTTAATAAATCACAGGATATAAATATTAGGCTAAGGTTAGTTCTGTTCACCTTAGAAGTAGGTAACAAATTAACTGAACCCACTTACTCTATTTGTAGTGAGGCAGCTTTATTTTAGACATAATAGAAGAAGTGTTTTACCCTGGAGTGGTGTTCTTCTGGCATTCTCCTAAATTTGTTTTCATGCTGAGATTCTTATTTGCAAGTGTAAAAAGGCTATCACTTCTAACACAACAACTGAGGCTAGGTTGAATTTTAGTTCTAATACTGGCCACCTGTTTAACATTTAATTGACTATTTTACAGTGTTAATGCATTAGACCTCAAAATTTAATTAAAAGAAAAAAAAATTCGTTACAAAAGTTATTTTTTCTGTTCTCTTCTGATTATTTTTGTCTTTTCCATCAGATATCAAGTGTCTGCCATATTTTGACATTTTCAGCCATGCTTAAAAACAAGCTGGACACTCCTTTTTTAAATCTTTTATTTTTTTCTCCCCAGAAGCTCATTCATTGAACTCTTTTGTTTCCCAGTCCTTCTGAGGAGCAGTGGCATCCTTCCATCCTTCCCACATACATAGGAAAAAAGAAATTAATGCAGTCTTGCAAAGACAAAATGGGAGTGACTGCTTTTATGCAGCTTTGTTTACTGACACAAAAATACCAGCACAAATGCCACTTGTAAAATCATATTCAAGTCTTTTTAATTTTCAAAAAAAAACATTGAAAGATTGAGATAGCAGTAGTTTATTGATTTTGTTGGGGTTTTTTTCTATACATATTAAAAAATCTCTGAGGAAATCACTTTCATATGAATGTTAGTGTGATGACAATGAACAATTTATATAATAGTCTTTTTTTTCTTGATCAAAATGAGAAAATAGTAATAGTCCTTTTATTTCTGGATATTTGTTTTCTTTTGCAACACCTGCTGAATGTAACTGAGGAGTTTTGGATGGAAAAATTTGACAGCGCTTTTTTTGATAATTTCTCTTGTGCTGTTAGACAAAAAAAAGAGGGAAATTCTCAGAATAGTAACATGGCTCCTGTAGTTTCATGTGCACTTTGTGAGTTTGTAAAGTTTTAGGGAGGAGAAAGAGGAAAGAGCCGATATACCTACCTTCTCAGTTATATTTTGATGAGTTAAATTAGACATAAGTGAAATAATACAGTATTGTCCCAGCTTCCATTTATCACCATAACCACACCACTGCATAAAGATGTAGAGATCTAATGTATTTCCCAAATAAGTCCAAATGGGCTTACTTTTAAAGTGAGACTCCTGCTGCAAAGCAGTTTCTTATTTCTTGTGCTTTTCAGTCCTCACGGTTGACCTAAATCAGTGTGTAAGGTTTGTACTTCAGTGTTATCTACTGGGGGTTGCACCATTTAGCTGCAACCTGCAGAATGTGGATACCTCTCTTATTATGACCATTTACTTAATTTTTACCATTATATGTATTAGAAACAAAAGTGTTATGAAATCCAGTAGAAGTTTTAGAGCCAAATTTTAACATAGTGACTGAAAAATTCAGAAGCAAAAGGTAGTTATGTATCTATGGGCAACTATCCTGTTGCCTCTTTCTGTTCTTTATTCCCTGGTCACAGTATGACCTTTAAAGGTCCCTTCCAGTACAAATAATTCTATGACTTTATTATTTAAGATGCCAATCTTAGGGTAAATCCTGTGCTTCAAAGCCATATTTGTTTCCATGTAAAGCACTGGAAACCAATAGTGAATAGCTCAGCTGAAGATACTTTTATTAGATCAGATGAGTTCTGTCTGTGATGTTATAAATCATTAGCTGCCTCTTAGTGACTTGAATGCTTTATTAGAGCTTAGGGATTTTGCCTCAATGCGTTAAAAAAGGCCTTATAGCATATACATATATGCACAACTTAAATGGTTGTGACTGGTTTGTTTGGTGTTTTTTTATTTAAAAACCAAGGTGTGCAGTGACATCTAATTAATTTCACATGATATACAATTGCATTAAAATAAATCTGCTCTGATGTTTCCTTTTAATTTTCTTCAAATATACATTTTATCTTTCCCCACACAACAAAAAAAACACTCATTAACCCTTAATTGGATGCTTTGAAACATTAATGAAGATAAGAAGAAATACTACACGAGTAAGATTTTATTTCACTGGGAAGTGAAAAAGGAAAAAATCATTATTTTCAAAAAGGGAGAAATAATTTAGCTAACACTTCAGAAACAATTACAAATTTGCATAAATAGAAGGTCTGACAAATTTCATCAAAGTGATAAATGTGGGGAAAATTGAGTATAATGAAGCCATAGCTTCCAAACCACTATAAAGCATCACTTGTTAAAATTTCCTAAATTTTGAAATTTGTATGTAACTTGCCTTTGACTTTTCAAGAGCAATTGTGGAATGCAAGTGATCCAGGCAAGGCATCAAGGCACTACATTACCTCAATATATTAACTACAGGGTATATGTCACTGGCAATACTGGTAGTTTCAGTACAGTGCCTTTGTGTTCAAAGGGTGGATAGAAAGACTGCTGTAAGGCATAAAACTATTAACATGATCTTATTTTCATAAGCCTGTCTTCAAATGTAAGCAATCATTATTATATGATTTCCTTGAATAATTTTTTAAGTAATAAAGACTCAGTAATAATATGATAGTTTTATCCAGAAGCCTACAATGAAACAAAGTGGTGCATATTTGTTCCTGAGCTTCTCACACCAAATGATGTATAGCAGCAATTATAGAAAAGAACAATATTAGTTTTACAGTTATTGTTATTATCTTAAAGTACCAAGAATAAAATCCCATATTTCCCTAGATAGTCCAATCACCACCAAAATATGTGACAGAGGAACATTTTATAATCTCTGTATTTCACACTGGCTGCACAACTAGAAATTGTCAGAGCCAAGTCATTTATTTCTCCTTATTACCAGCTTGCAGAAGGCTTTGAGAATATGGGGCTAGTGATGGATATTTCTATAGCAGATGTTGTTTTATTCTATTTTACCATAGTACATCTACTTCAGATTAGTTCCACTGCAGTTTATTAGAGTAGCAGAAAGAGGTCAACACTAGGAGAACATGACACACAACTTGCTTACTCTTGTTTTGTGGAAGGAAGCATATTTATATACAAATTGAGAATATTTAGGCAGAATCAGGGTTCCTTCATTTAAAAATTTAGATCTTATTGTGCTGTGTAATTAATTTAAACTGATGCAAATCTTGCTTACACATGGAACAATTATTTAAATTGAATATTTCTATCGTAATTTAGATTTCTACTAAGTATATTGCAGAGAGATTTTCTCAGAGGGTAAAATGTACCTAAATACAGAAAGTCCAATTACATTATTGGGTTAAATGATACTAAAATAGTGTAAAGTACTTTTGACAGTTCTTCCAGCAGGGTGAACTACACTCAAAGCAAATAGGTTTAACTGAATGGACCTTGTACACTTCTGTGTTGTTTTTCAGAGTAGCTGAACTATAATAATGATATTCATTGATACTGAATTTCTACATCCAAAATAACCCACATACTTACAGGCATGTTCTTATGTGCAAAGGTTTTTAGGATGTGAATTCAGTCTAAATCACAGTCTGTAGCACATCTGTCAGCATAGAAACAGCCAATAGGATACAATAGGATAAGATTTTTTAGCAGGGGGGGAATGAAACTTGATTTGTTGACATTTCCACATATTTTTCAGTTCAAAATGAACTTGGATTTTGTGGAATATGCACTGTTGCAGCAAAGAAGACCAATAGTCTTCTGGGCTTCATCCTTCCTCTCTTCTCTGACCTGGTGAGAGACATCTGGAGTACTTGGTCTAATCCTGGACTACCCCATATACTGGATACATGGGCATCCTGGAGTAAGTTAGTCAAAGGGCATGACAGTGAATAAGGGTTTGCATACCTCTCCTGTGAGAAAAGACTGAGAGAGCTGTGAGAGGCTGATGTGGTCAATGGCATAAACATTATCTTGGGTGGACCTTTGTCCACTGTAGCAAACTGCAAAGAAGCAGCTGCTCTTCTGCAACCACCAAAGCCCACCCCTTCCTGAATATGCCTAACTGAAATTGGTATTGTGATGGGAGCTTGAGATAAGAAAAAGGTGGTACTGTTGTCCAATTTTTCCAGGCCTGAGGAGAAGAATGTATCCACAGCTGATACTGGAAGAGAGACTGGAGTGCTAATGGCTCAAACAGAGGACAAGCACACCTGATGCCTCAGGCTCCTGCTGGTGTTGAACAAGGTAAGGAAAGAGGCAAATCTTGGGAGGCACCTACCGTCTCTTCATCCTTACTCTAGTGACTCAGTGGTGATAACTCCCCTTTCTGGGAGTAACAGGACATTCACTCCTGGTAGCCTCGAGATATCCATCCCTGCTGATGGGCCAGGATGGGGCATAACTGACTCACCTGCCCTGACTTAATAAGCAGCTACAACATCTTAGAAGGTGTCAAAGACTCCTGAAATGCCCCGTGATCCACAGCATTACATCATTTGGTGTGAAACTCCTGGCCCCACACCAGCTACCTGGGCACGTTTTCGCTTGAACCTCAGTGTATATAACTTGTGGAATTTTTCTGTTTCATGGGCTTCTCTCACTCCTGATGGATCAAGACAAGTGACCATCATTTTGACCAACAGACACTCAAATTGCAACAATCAAGTCTTGTCGAGAATCCAAGGGGTGGTGGCTATGTACAGTTAAATAAAAATATGTGTTATCAACTTTGCCATATGGTGTCATTTGACCTTAATTCAGGCAGAGGCATCTCTCTAAGAATTTTAATAATGAGATCTTGACAAAGGCTCAGGGAGCATGTAAACTATATAAATACCTGATGGGAAGTAGCAAAGAAGATGCACTTGATGCTCCACAGTTGTGCCCACTGAGAGACAAGCAGCAATGGGCCCAATTTGTATTACAGGAAAATCCAAAATTTAATTCAAATAAAACCTTTTTTTTTTTTTTTTTTTTTTTTAAACTCTGAAAGTGGTCCAACAGGAGTTCCAGTCCTTGGAGATATTTGAAACCTGACTGGACATTGTCATTGTCCTGAGTGACCTGTTCTAGATGACTCTGCTCTAAGCAGGACAGTTGGATTAGATGATTCCCAGAGATTCCTTTCATCAACAACTATTATGTGAATTTCTTTGATTGCTGCATTGACTTTAGAGGTGGCAGTATAGGGGAGCAGAAGCCTAAATGGCATGAGGCCCTATCTTCAGCATCCATTTTTTAAGATTCCTCTAAGTCCTTAATTGTATATTAATATATTTTAACAAATTTAAGCACTTGAAACATATACTCACTGCTGCTTAACATAATTCAAGATAATGCCCTAAGAATTTTATAGTTGGAAAGGTCTATACATCCTCTCAGATTATTCAGCATCCACCTAATTTTAGCAGATTGTATCTGAACAATGTAGATCCAGTATATACTGCCTACTTAAGTCATGTTGGTTAGCATTAGTTTACAAACAGCCTGAACTACAAATTTGGTAGTAAGATAGAAAAAGTAATTTCACTTTTTTTCTTTTTTTTGTGAAAATATTTCTGTGACCAAAATTCATGCACTTGAAATAAAGAATCATAACTGTTTGGTTTCTTTTACAAAAATTGAATTATGTGTAACAACTATTCTAAACAAATATCAGTGTCAGTCAAGTCATTTTCTAGTTTTGTTATCAAATTTGTTATAGAGGTGTTATTTGATCAGACTTCATGTTTTTCCACACCTTTGGGAAAAATGGTGGCTAGAAATCTAGAGGCTGGACATTCTGCAGGATTCTCTTTCTGGCCTGTGAAGTAACAATGAGCTCACAGTTACATTCCCCTGTGCCTCCCACTTCCCTACTCACAACACTTTTTGGTCAAGCCTTGCTAAAGAATTGATTTTTTAAAAAATAAACCTATTGTGCAGTAAAAGGTATTCAGAGGGTAATCTCCTTTTCTGTAGAGCAACATTTAAACAAAACACAAAAGACTCTTCAAATATTTTTGTTACCTTTAACACAGTAGCTTCTGTCTTTTCTGAGAGTGAAAACTGTATTGACTTTTTTTGTCTTCTCCCTCTCTGTTGTCTTTAATTCCCCTTGTACCTTGCATATATATAATAAACCCCACTCTATTTTGGAATCTCCAGTCTTGTTTTAACTACTTACTTGTTGTAATTCCATTTTGAAGGCAAGCACATTCCTATGCAAGCATGTCTTAGCAGCAAATACATTTCTTGTATTTTTACTTGGTATGATCATTTAAACTTGTCAGTTCACCCACAGTGTTTACTACTAAATTTCAATATAAATTGATGTCACAAGCCATTTTGTGAACTTAGATAACTTTAGGTCCTACTTTTGTTTACTTGTTTTCTTGTGTGTCTAATATATTATCATTAAAAGATTCAAAGTATGAGTTCAGAAGAATCTAAAATAATGGCGTTGGCGCTTTTCTTAGTTTTGAGGGTTTTTTTAAACTTACATCTTCACACCTGATCCCTAAAGAACACTGTTCAGAATCATTAACAGCAAATATGTATTTACAGCTAGTTTAAATCAATTGCTAATTAACTCCACAAGGCAAAAATGGATTTCTGTTTAGCACTGAGTTTGCGCTTTTCCTTTATTCTTGATACTCGCAGGTGTGAGGTTCAAAGTACATTAGCATCTGCTCTGTAACTGCCTGATCCAAACATCACAGAAATCAACATAAATTTAGTGGGAAAATTTGATGGGAAAATCTTCACAAAAATCCTAAAGTTTATGAAAAACTTAAGCTGCTAAATTCCTAATACTTCTGGAAATCTGCCATTGCTTTCAAATCAGGGTCAGCTTTGAGGTTAGATCAGATTGTAAAAGGTCCTGTCACATTTTAGTACTTCTGCAAAACCTTTGATGCACCTCTTCCAGTGCTTTACAACCCTCACTGTTTTTTTTCTCCCCATTTTTCTCTGCCTTGAACATCCTTTCCTGTAAGTAGTGCCAAATGTCTCTTCTTTTATTGTATAATACAGCCAAGAGTCTAGCTGCATTTTCTTTAAAAAATCACCACAGATAATGGAAGAAAGCAATTAGAGTCTGTCTTTGCCTTCTTTTCTTCAGGGTGAACAGACTCAGTTCTCCCAATATGCCTTGTACATTTCATAACATATGTATTACAGCAGCCATAAAAATTAATATTCATCTCACAACATTTTTCTTTTCTTTCTAATAATTAAAAATAAGAACACAAAACAATCTATTGTTGACGAACTTATTATTACTCAGCTTATATGTAGTTATTATTAGGACAGAATATTATTTCCTATTAGAAGTTTGTAGCTGATTACCGTGCACAGGCTTGCCACTATTTTTTATGCCAAGCTCTCATTGCTTCCAGCAGGAGTTTTGTAATCAAATATAATCAAAGGTCCAATGAAATGGTCAAGTTTATTCAGGTTATCCATTCCCTGGTTTTGATTCGTGTTACGAACATATTTAAACATGGAAGAGCAAAGAAAACTAAGTTTTTGAACCCAGAAAGTTTCAAAATATACCCCAAAATTTGATTAAAACCAAATGAGGTTAGATATTGGTGCCAAAAAAACTTGGGATATTTTATTTTATTAAAGGCGGCAAAGAGAAAGAAAGAGAAAAGAAAGATAGAAAGAAATAGAAAAGTGTGCGTGGGACAGGGAGAAAGTGACAGGGGTTTGTTAGAAACATATCACACTTCCAAGGGTCCCAATGATGTCTCACTGTTCCCCTTCATTTGGTCTTCTGACCAGAGGCTTTTTCAACACACATCTAAAACCTCTTCTCCACCACCCTTTGGTTCGAGGGTCTGTGTGAGCCTGGCAGCTGATAGCCCCGGGCCTGTTGTCTCCACCCTGAAGGCGCTAAGCTTGATCCTTCAGTGGACATATTGTTGTCCCCCGGCCCACACCTGAGTCACTTTATCTTACCTCCACCAACGAGCAGTGCAGGGCCTTAGTCAGAGCCCCACTCAGTGTGTGGTGGTGTTCAGCTTCTGTTGTACAGTTTTGCTATAACAGGCAAAAGTCCTTAATGAAGATATTTAAGCCATAAATTGCATTTCAGTCTCTGCCAGTTAGGTTGTTTGGGTTGTTTTTCTTTCTGTTTTTTAAATGAATGAATAAGATTAAAATAATATATAATAACATAAATACAAGCTGAGGGAGTTTTGTGGTGGTGATTAAAAAAAAAAAAAGAAAGCATCAATGACTGTTTGGATTCATGATGGACAAACCCAAAGGGTATTCACTGAATAAAAAAAAATTTCAAATACAGATATTGTACATAAATGCTTATTTTATAAGCAAAATAATTATGATATATATGTCTAAAGACTTGTACTTTTTGATTAAACATAAATGTCTAGAAGAAATGTCACATTATTTGATTATAATTTTAAATATTTTGTTTAATTTTTAATATATTGTGGCAATCAGTGACTCGTATCCAAAATTTTTCTATTGCACAAGAATGGGATTTCAAGACATTTTTTAAAGAAGCACTTTAGTATGTAGGAAGGCATAAAATGAACCTGTGAGAAAGGTGAATTTAAGGCTTGCCTTCTTGGATTTGTGTGTAGTAGAACCCTAAACACAACGATTCCAGTGTAAATATCAAGTACAAAAATCTTTCTTAGAGACTACAAGAGAGATTAGCAAAATACTCGGGGAAAAAGTCAGAATTTGCTTTAAAAGCGGTATACAAATGAGTACATTGCTCTTTTTAAAACACATTTTTCTTGTATAGTCTGTAGGTGGCAGTCTTGTACCAGCCATGAAATTTTAAGCATTATATTTACATCTATAAATGCATACGCGCATAGAAAGAAATATAAAATATTAGTAAGGTGAGAAGTCGACAGAGTTTGTGGGGTTTTTCATTTTATTTTCCACATCATGAGATGGTAAGTGTATAAAATACAAAGTTTCTGTAAATCTGATTTAAATATTTCTGTGGTGCTACATTCTGTATATTTACAGAAACTAATTTCACTGTGACAATGACAATAACACAAATAATTATCTATAAAATATATCTGGTATTTAGGAGGAAATAAGTATCTCTGCAAGTGATGGATTATTGTCATGCTTCACTCGTCTGGATGAGTGTAGACAATTTCAGAATTGGATATCATGCTTATGAGTAATGGGGAATTTTCCTTAATGTGTATTTCTAAAATTATGCTGGTAAGAAACCTTCCACTTAGAAATATAAAAGCCCTAAACATCAAGAAAATGTTATATGAATTACTGTGTAGCACTTGGTTTTAATCCGTGAAGCAGTGACATAAATTTGTGCATCAGCAAAAAAGTCACAGGCACACACACATGCACATACACAGACAACACAACCCAGACTACAATAACAAGTCAACCTGCCAGAAAACTCCAAAAGTTTTAAAAGTCTTCTGGCAGCAATATCAGGAAAGCAGACTTGAATGAAAGTATTTTCCTGTCTTACACGGTAGAGAACCACACAACACTTTAATATATGTTTTGATAAGTAGTTATGCCATGATAGATATCATGAAATCACAGAATCATAGAACGTACTGAATAGAAGGGACCCACAAGCATCATCGAGTCCAGCTCCTGGCCCTGCCCAGGAGACCCCAAGAGTCACACCATGTGACAGAGAACATTGTCCAAACGCTTCTTGAACTCTGTCAGGCTTGATGCTGTGACCACTTCCCTGGGGAGCCTGTGCCAGTGGTCAATGACCCTCTGGGTGACAAATCTTTTCCTGATATCCAGCCTAAACCTTCCCTGATACAATTTCAGACCATTCCCTTGGGTCCTGTCACTGGTGACACAAAGATCAGTGTCTACCTCTCTACTTCCCTCTCTATTAGATTGTGATGAGCTCTCTCCTCAGTTTCCTCTTCTCTAGGCTGAATAAACCTAGTGACCTTAGGTGGTCCTCGAATGGCTTTCCCTCAAGGCCCTGGAGGCTGAAGTATTCTTCATTTGACCAATACATCCACATTCTGCTCTTTGGTGATGCACCACATTTGAACCATTACCTTTCACTGCCAAGATATAAACAGGCTGGTAACAGGTGAATAAAAACTAATTTGCCTCTGCAAAACACAAACATACCTGATATTCCTTAGCTTTCTACTCAAAGAAGGGAAATCTTAGTTTCACTTGTTCACAAAGTTGTCATGGAAATATATATTGGCCGATATAAATAACTTGTTAAAGGATTTATTAAATAAACATATTGTATTACTAACTCAGCCTCAACTTTATGTTGCCTTTCCTTATCCTAAGCAGAAAGTATGCGTTAATTATAAAATCGCTGTCTGTGGATTGGGTTTCATTAGAGAGTCCTCTATAGATTTCCTTCCTCATATTAAAAGTTAATTTTAGTCAAATTATGCCAGTGTCCTTATTTGTCCTTATTTTGTCCTTATTTTGTCCTTATTTTGTCCTTATTTTGTCCTTATTTTGTCATTTGTTGCATGTTGTCTTTTGTGTAGTCACTACTTACAACACAAGGTACTCAAAAAGATCTTGCAAATGAAGTTACCTAGTTTTGAAGCCTGTCTGGTATTCCACTATGTCCAGATTTTCCGGGCAGAATTTATTTCTATTTATTTGTCAAATCTAGACACATAAAATCCTCCCCTTTTCAGCTTATGTGGCCTAAGATGGGGTAAGAAATACCAATATACTATGATATTTGAAATGCTGTGTACCTCCCCACTTTGTTGAGCATGCCCATTTGGCTTGATTTTGTTTTGAACCAGTGGAAAAGGTACAGCATAGGAAATAGGGAACTGAGGCTGTAATATTATGAATTTAGTACTTTTATGTACAAAAGAGGAATTAAATGCTGAATTTTAAAGCACAATTTGATGGAGAGAAATTTTCCACAGCATGCAGCGTAAAAAGCAATATTCCTGGATTAGAGAAAAAATAAAACCCAACCAAAAGGTACTTAAGGTAAAAGAAGAAAGTAATAGGAGGGGAAAACCCGTAACCTTAATCACTGTAACTTGTTACTGAACTGTGAGTTTTGGTTAAATCTCTCCATATCTCAAAATATATTATTATTCTCCCTTCACTGTTCATTACAGAAATTCCCCTTTCTGTACAGCTGATACCCCAATAGTTCTTCCCCATTACTTATGGAATCAAAGTAGTATGAAAAAATATTGATTTATTTTTAAAAATTGCTTTCACTTGATTAAAAAAAATCCAAAACTTGGATTTTAGCCAGGACATTTTGCTTGTTCAATACAAATATAAAGGAATAAAAGTGAAACATTAAGTTATTTGAATCAGAGGAAGATCTAAACTTTCTCTTGTGCTTAATCTAAAACATACATCTTGTATCAAGTGAGAGTTTGTGTCTCAGATTTCATTCTGAGATCTTGAAACTCTTTCTTTTCCAAAGTACATTCCATGACAAAGTGCATACAATTAGAGATGTTGCAAAAAAGAAGTTAAACAATCTCAATTGCTCATAGAAGCAATGGCATTATTTCTTCCCACCAATCCCACAAATACTGAAATCTCCATCTAGTCTGTCTGAAGTAACAGGGTACAATTTGAATTCTGGGTGTAGCTACTATGTGCAGCAGAAATGAATTTGACCTGAAGGCTTTCCTTTTCATCAGTGACATAGATTTGCTCACTGCTATTCAAAATGAAAGATAAGCACTAAATCAAATACAATCTGTGTCATCTTAAGAAATGAATGTATTGTAAATTGGATAGTGTCGGCCTAAGCTACCAAAAAAATCTGAGTAACTGGAAATAAAGAAGGGTTACTAAATCTGCTTATCTGTAATGTGAACAACTTGGAGTTCAGCTAATTTCCTTCATTAAGGAAGCAGATGTATTCATCAGAGTCAGTAAAACAGTAAACACAGAACCAACTCTGATAAGGGACTCCTAAGTCTGAAGGACAAAGTTTTAAGTCAATCCAGTAATTAAAATCTGAGATGGAATGAACTGAGATAATTCAAATGAAAGGAGAGGTACAATGCTTTGTGAAAGAGTGTCAGCAACTGACAATTTATCTTTGTTTGTTTTGCTTATATGGCAGTGAAATAGCTAATCTGGTTCACACCAAATGAGTTTTGCTGCCAATATTATACCAAATATTTCAGCAATTCATCCAAATTTTATTATAGGAGGGTGTGAGAATGCTATTTTGCCACATCCAGCATCTGGAAGCAATTTCTGACTAAAGAAATAAGCAAACTTTGTGCTAAAACAAAAGAAGTTTAATGTTGTTTTTTTTTAGTAAATTAAATATGGAGTAGAGAGGATATGCTTTGGTGCTGGGTGAGACTAACAATCAAAATAAACAATCAAAAGACAGAGCAGACAAGAGTTACACTTTTAAAAAGTACTTTTCCAACCTATTTTGGTTTTTATTGTTGTTTTATTTGGTTTCTTTTACAAAATATGATATTTAATATCTTTTCTAATGCCATCAAAATTGTGAAGCACAGAGCGTACCACTACTCAGTAAGAGACAAAGTGGTTATTATTCAGTGATATGTTTGCTGTGCTCCTATTGAATTTTTGCTGGGTCTTAATAGAAAATAGTTTTTCGTAACTTACACAATTTGTGTATCTGCGGAACTCAATGTGTGAGTTTCCTCAGCTATCAGGGGTTCAAATTATTCTCATTTAGATAGAAAGCTTTGTACATGAAATCTATTGTCATATTTGGTATATTGTATATGTCAACAATTTAAAAAAATACACAGAGAGTTTAAGACTAGAATACTTTTCACATGAAACATTGAAAAATAAAAGTACATCATATAAGGTCATTTCAAAATTGGAAACTTGCTTGTACTGCTTGATCTAAGAAATCTTTTAAATTTGATAGACAGTGATTCGTCATGAAGCACAGCTTTATCTCATTGTAGTTCCATTGTAAGGATAAAAGAAACATTGCATTTTACCAAACTTAAGTTTTAGTATGACTTCCTTTTTTCATTATTTTGGTTAGAGTATTATAAGAATTTCTGACAAATATCTTGCTCATAATTCATTTGAGAACATATGTTCTTTGCCAGAAAATTTTAATTTCTTGCAACAATTACATCTCCTAAAAAGTGATAGAGAAAAATCATTCAATTGAATTAGCCAGGATTTAAGAGAAACAGTTGTAATTCCTTATTTCTACCACAAAAACTGGTCAAATGTTAGTCTCAGTGGCACTTATTAGATTAGCAGTGCTTCTGAGCCCAGCCATACCCCAGATCCATGTAGGATATTCTGTTGCCTGCAAAACCCCTGTTTTCTGGAGGAGAAAAACACTTCCAGGGTGAAAGGGCCACAGTTGTCATCTGTCCTGGACAAATCAAGGCCTAGCATTTTGGGAAACATTGCTGCATATTCTCACTTCTCAAATGAGAAGCATCATTATTGACTTCATTTTCTATAAATAAAAGAAATACTACTGGCTAGTACTTTATCAAAAGATTGTAAGGACAAATATACTGATGTTCCATGTAATTTTATATTAAAAATACCAGCTATGTAAGTTGTAACAGGTAGATGCAAGTTCACTGCATGGAGCTTATTACCTCCAAGTTAGCACTGTGGAAATAAGAGTTACAGTAAAGTCCTGACTGAAGCATAGAGACAAGCTTACCTACAAAAGACTGTTGAACCTTAAACCATATACCTTTAAGAAATGTTTCTCACACATGATCCCTACTAGCATCCCTGGGCATCCTAATAACTACTAGTATAAATAGTTTTATAAGTTGGCTAGTTAAAATACCTGCATATTAGTAAAATATATTATTTCTTGTTTCTGCTTCTAGGCATGTACACA
This sequence comes from Aphelocoma coerulescens, assembly GCF_041296385.1. Classification (NCBI taxonomy): domain Eukaryota; kingdom Metazoa; phylum Chordata; class Aves; order Passeriformes; family Corvidae; genus Aphelocoma; species Aphelocoma coerulescens. The sequence continues at coordinate 56,742,200 of NC_091013.1, read as the reverse complement.
TAAATCCTGACAAAGCTGAGCTGCTCAGCACTGAAGCCAAGTTATAGATATAATTCAGCTAACATAGTAAATATGGTCAGACGACATCAATTTATGCATGAAGAAGTTCACAGTACTCGCATCATCTGTGGGAGGTCCAAATTAAAATTCTGCAACTCCAAAAATATCCTAGAGAGAAGACTAAAATGAGTTTTGTGTTAATGAGTATCAAAACTTTCCTGTTGGAAGTACACTTAGTTTAATATAAAAAAGGGTGCCAAAAATATCCCAACAAAAAATGGAATGATATTTCTGTTTCCTACCAAAATACGAGTTGTCTAAATTTTGGCTAACATGTACATTCAGGTATTACAAAATATAGTTGTGATGGTTAACATTTCATCAGGAAGAGGAAGACTCAGGTTCCCTCTGAACACCTGAGTGAACTTGAACAGGACATCTCCTCTGCTGCAAACTGAAAGCTGAAAGAAGGCCTGAAGGCCTTAATCAAAGAAAAAGTTTACAACTCTGGATTTCAGCCTGAAAGAAGCTCTTAAAATTCTGGTATGGAGGGTCTGTGCCCCAGTCCATTTCACATTACTTGTTTCTTAGACAGCTACCCAGGTCTGAGATGTTGTTCACAGGTTTTGCAGTGGTCAATAAATTATTATTGATAATTCAACATGATAGGCAGGGAAAGAGATGTAAGGGATGAAGTGGAGCTTCCCTATCAGTGCTTGATCTTTCTTTCCGTATTGTTATAGTTTAACTCTGGGGCCTTGCTTGCTGGTGGGTGCCCCATACTGTCTCACTGTCTGGACACTTAACACTAGCACCCCAACTCTGGATTAACCCCTTCACAAATTGTACAGGATTGTTCATCCCCTCTGACAGAGTGTAGAGCATTTCTCCTGGATTTTATCTGTAGAAGAAGACCTAAGCGACTTGGCCGTATGATCAAAGAAGGGTATCAGGCAGTTACTATCTTAAAATAGAATTTCCCTAATTGATGAAGACTAAGATTTGTGCCTCTAGTGGGCAATTTGACCCAATAAACTCCTGACTCACCTTGCAAAGGTCTGAAATCACCTTTCACTGACCATTAGAAGAATCTTAAAGAGACTGTGTTGCTAACTGGGGTATTTCAGTTAAGTCTAAAATTAGGTGGTTGAACTCCAGTACAAAAACTGAGTAGAGTTGGGAGTCAAAAGTATCTCTGTTCCAGCACACCTCTGTAATCACACCACCTTTCTAAAATAAGACTTCTGCTCAGGTGGCAATATTTATATAGCAGTTAAATTGATAGTAAGTGTACCTCTGTTGTGATGAAAATGAAATGTTTTACTACTAATTTACCAAATAAAACTGTTTTTTGTCCATCTATATTAGGGGAAGAAATAGCCAGGAATGTTGAAAAGTGCATTTTCATTATAAAAATATCTTACCTCATAAGTTCTGTTTATCTCAAAGCATTTGCATTTAGTTTATTGAACTTCCAAAATAAATATTTATTTTTTCCTGCACTAACTGAAATAATTTCTTCTTGGTATTTTTTCCTGCATTTATTTTCCTCACAACAACTGGGCTCATGACAACTCACTTGTCACACTGCCGAATGATTATAATCAGCTGATAATTGAGGCTTTGTGTTAGTTAGCCTTTGCAAATTCAATTTCTTTAGCTAGAATGGTATAATTATGGCCAGATTTATAAATCAGTATTACATACTAATTACCAATATCAGAAAGTAATAGCCAAAATACTATCCTTAATAAACTGAATGTTAAACATTCACAGAATGCATAAATAAGTTGCTCTGTTTTTCCTCTCATCTCAATTTTTGAGTAAATGCTTATATGCTTTTCAATCACATAATTCCTACATTCAACCAAGTTGCATGTTTTGGTTTTAATTTGTTTTTACAAATGTTGGGGTGTTTCTAACATATTAAAATGAGAGATATTTTAGAGGAACAGCCAACAGTGCAGTTTAAAGACAAGAAAGTTCTCAGGTTGTTTGTTTCTGCTGTCTCACAGAAGATAAACACTGACACCTAATCTTGATTGCAATCACATTTTAATGACATTTCTTATCCTTCCCAATCTTCCAGTTTATAATTCTCTAACCTTCTAGTGAATTTAAAGGCAGAGAGAGAAGGTAAGACGCTCAGTTTGGACATGTGGTAATTGGCAACAGGAAGAGTCAATTATCACATATTATTAACACAGACATGCTACATCTGGTAGTGCCTGAGTCTGTTTGTCTAGAAATACCTATCAAACAAATAATTAAAATCAAGTGTTGGCAGATGTGGATCTTGCCTCTCATGATTGCTTTTCCTGATGTACAGGATTTGATAAAGTCTTCCAGTTTCATTTCTGGGTTGGTGGGTTTTTTAAACAATATCTTAGATGTTCAAAAGAATGTATGCACAGTACATGGAAAGACTACCTAGGAAAATTAGACATCTGTCTGTGTTTATCTTGATTTTCCCAATTGTACAGGCTTAAGCTCTACTAAAAGGTTGTGGAAAGTAGAAACAATCTGTATTCTTATTGTGCACTTGCAGCCCTATAGGAAAACCTGCTGGGATTGGCTGCAGATGGCTTCATCTCAGAAGAAGAATGTGCTTCCTAACAGTTGCTTGTTCTGTATGCATGATCAAGCAACAGTCAATGGTTTCCTGTGCCTCATTAGCTGTAGTGACAGGAAGAAGTATGATTCTCCAAAAATACTTGCCCTTCCTCCAAACTAAGGTAACACTGCACAGAAGAAACACCAAGAAATTTGAATCTTGTGTTTGGGGTTTTTTTAACAGAAAAAATCAAGTAACAAGGATTTTAAAAAGTAGCATAAAATTATATTCAAATTCTTGACAAAAATTTCACATTATAGTAAGCTTAAGCTTTTCATATGTATGTCATAATCTTCTCTCATTTAATGAAAAGAAGGAATTATTTTGGTTTGACAAGTGCTCCTTTATTTTTTTAAGTTACAAGTGTGCAATTCAAGCTTCTAAAAAATTTTGCTGCTGCTAAAGATTCTCAAATGTTATAGTATAACTCAGTATGCATGTAGACCAGGATTCCTTAAATAACTGTTTTAATGTTCTGTGTTTTAACCTGCAGGGAGAAAGGCAGGGCTGAAATGTCTTGGTTTTCTATTGCAACTGTGAGACCTGTGGAAGTTAACAGGGGAATCAGCAGAAAGATTTAAAGTTCATATTTTTTTTCCTCAGTTGTTTATGTAGTTTTAATCAAGTCACTCTTTCCCCCTGTAGGTTTTCTAGCATTTCTACCATTTTTCTATTTCCACTATGCCTGCTAAGATTCATATCATCCTGAAGAATGTATTTAAAACCAGTGAGCTGGTGTGTGCCTTGAGAGAACCTCTCTATTGACTGTAAAGGAAATCCTTTTGATTCAGGTGTGACAGTTATGCTAAATTCTGCCCAGGCAGTTTCAGTCCTTGTACCTAAACTAATATTTCCCAGTTTAAACACTTCTTTCGCCTACATCTCCCAGAATGAAATATGAAAGTATGGTAATAAAATGACCATAAAAGTTACTGCAGTATAATGCAGCACATTTTTTCATTCTTGTGAAAGATACACCTATTTCTAACTTTGGAAGTTTCTGAGATAACAGACTTAAATTCCTGACAAGCTCAATACTGCTTATCAAAACTGTGATAGTTCCCCCTGGAAAACATACAGCTGGCAACCAGTGTATCTAGTTCATTGGGGAATTATCACAACAAATTAGTTCCCCCAAATTCTTCTTAAAAACTATAAGATGTATTTAAAGGCATGGCCAGCAGGTCGAGGGAGGTGATTCTTCCCATCTACTCTGCTCTTGTGAGACCCCACCTGCAGTGCTGCATCCAGCTCTGGGGTCTTCAGCAAAGGAAAGGTGTGGCTCTCTTGGAGCAAATGCAGAGAAGTGCTAGAAAGATGATCTGAGCACTGAAGCAACTCTACTCTGGAGACAAGGAGAAGGAACTGTGGTTTTTCGGTCTGGAGAACAAAATCGCAGATTTCCTGTACCTAGAGGGACCTTATAAAAAAAATGGAGTGACTTTTCACATGGACAGATAATGATAAAAAAAGCTAAAAGAGGAGAAATTTAGATGTTGGGAAGAAATTCTTTACTATGAGGGTGGTGAGGCACTGGAACAGGTTGCCCAGAGAAGCTGTGGATGCCCCATCCCTGGAAGTGTTCAAGGCCAGGTTGGATGGGGCTCTGGGCAAGCTGATCTAGTTGGTGGTATCTCTGCCCATGGTGGCATCTTGATGATCTTTAAAGTCCCTTCCAACTCAAACCATTCTGTGACCCTATGATTCTATTTATGCTGGGTTTTTTAAATGGGAAATGTATCCCATGCAGAAGAGATGATACAGGATTCTGCACAGATTTTTCTGGTGTTTACTCAAAATAAACAGTGTAACGCATGCAATTTCCACTCACTCTTTCATTTTATCATTTGGAGTCCTCTGTTGCATTCTAATAATGCTGCTCCTAAGTAATTATTATTCCTATAATCAGATTTATTTTTCTTCACTATTATGGTGGTGTTTTTTCTCTCACATACATATTAGAGTACACATTTATACAAAACTATTAATTATTCTGGCAAGGTAGATGAAGCCCTTCAGTCAAATATATGTGCCTAACTTAAACCTCACTTTGAAAGTAAACAGCAAAATAGATGTGCACACATTTTTGAGAGCACTGACAACCTAGAATTTCTCATTCATTAGGGTTGTAGCAGTTTGGGTCTTTAGAATGTCAATTAGCTGTCCCAATTAAGTGCCTCAATGGAAGCCTAGAAGCCAAATATTAAAAACCAATTGAAAAATTATTGGCTCTGTGTTTAGCAAAAACCTCGAATTTTAACTTCAGTTACGTATGTACCAGGGTCTATTTGTTTCATGTACTTGGTCTGTATATACTCAATATATGCATACGTTAGGTTTTTTTAATGAGAAAAAAAAATGAATTATTGTATTATGAATTCTAGTCTAGTTTGGTTTTTTTTTTCCTAAGTGGCTACTGTCTGTCACACATGCTATATTGAAAACAGTTCTAGCCATTACTGTTATTTTTTGACCTATTATATATGTCTCCACTGGCAAAACAATTCAGTGCTCAATTACAGTGGACTGAACCAAAGCCGATAGACCAAATTTTTTACCTTCTCTTTACTAGAGATATCTTACCTTAAATGAAGCAGAATAAGTTTACTTGTAAATTAGTAAGAAACAAAAACAAGTCATTGATTTTATTTTTTTTAAGTAAAAGCAACCAGGAAGGGTGGGTTTGTTGATAACACTGTGTTTAACTACCTAAGCAGTGTTCAGCTGCAAAGCTGTGTTTAGCTGCCTAAGCCACAGATGATATAGCTTCATCCTTTCTCAATCCAGTGAACATGTGTGACAGTCACTAATGGGACAGACATTGACTCTGCTTCCAGCTCTCAGAAGCCTTTGTTGTTTTCCCAGATATTACTTATTTTCTGAGGTATAGGTAAATTATTTACTTACAGTGTAGTCTAACAATTCCAGTTTCGAAGGAAGAATTTTCTTTTTAATTGTCTAGCTTGTAAAAAATTAAAATAACGAATTAAGAAATAGGCACCGATATTGTTATGTCATAATAGAAGCAGAAAATAGAGGTTTATGAAAAATAATTCGGGTTTTTTTAGAAGTCTTTATTAAAATCCTTCCCATATACACCGCCCTTCCTAGCTGTCTTTCCCTCTCTCTTATTGACTTCAAATTTATGCAAAAAGCATCAGTTACTCAGAGCAAGAAGTCACACAGGGTGGCTTTGCTTTTCTCTTTCTCTGGCTCTTCTCCAGCAGAAGGACAAGATGTGGATCTGGACAGTCAAGAGCACAGAGCTCTGTAGAAGTGCAGGCTCATTTCTAGTTCTGTTAGAGGCCTGGAGGGGACTGCTGGGGTAGCAAGGCTGAGAGCCAGTCAAGGAGAAAAATTGGATAATAGTGGATGTGAAAGAGAGGGAATAACTTCAGGGACACACACCTGCCACTTCAGCCTTCTCTCTGACAGGAGAGGTAGCAGCAAGAGCTGGCAGGGCCAAAGATCTTTTTTTGCCTTTTTGACTTCTTTGGCTTCAAATGCCATTGCCTTTTTCTGCTACCTTTCCTGGAGTGTTGAGGGTACTGCTGTCAAATACATTGGTAATTTTCTTTACAGACATAGATGAAAGTAGTAGTGTTTTTGCTGTTATAACCTAATTATATGAGCACAGCAAGGATTGTAAGCAACAATAAAATCCTTTATTACACCACTGATGTAGCAGGAAGACAAGAGGACTTTTTATTCAGCATCCCTTAAAAGACTCATCTGACCTTTCCCATTACACTGTGGTAAGTGCAATGGGAATTGTTAAGGGCACTCTTCTCTCTTTGTTCCACAGAGGTTAACTGCTGGGCACCTCCTTCTGCTGTCACCTCTTTACTCCACAGGTGCTGACTATTCTCTCTCAAGTGGTCTGGTAGATTACCATAATTATTCCCAGAGCAACTGTAAGTGGTATTTAGCCTTTGTTTTGTTGCTTCTTGTTAGAACTGATGAAAGGATTCTGTATATATGTGTGATTATGCAAGCATATGTGTAAACATTGTCAAAACGTGACAGCTAGAAAGTACCAATGGCTAATAGAGATTAGTTTAATTATACTACCTTCTGTTTGCAGTGCTTGCACATTGTCTATGTATCTTTCTTTCTACCTCTTTGATCTCGTATCTGCCATGATAGCATACAATAACCTTCAACATTTATATGCTTTACAGTGTTGTTAGTGACGAATTGTAAATTGTTGTAAGTTACTTTTTTCCTTTATACCTTACATAGAGCAGTTGTCTTTGATTCTTCATCTTGTATAGTTTTCCGCTTTGATTTCCTCCAGCCACAGAAACAGCACTGGAAGTTCTCTGTTTCAAAGGAATTTTTATTGTATAATAAATATCCATGTGTGTTGAAGTATGGCATATCAGCAAAGTGGAGGGATTTTTCTTGAAAATATTGCTAGAATGGTACAGCAGGACACAGAGACATAAATGATCAATTAGTTACATAAACAATTGACAGTTATAACAAGCCATTTTGAAAATGTATCTCTTCCTTTTTATAAACCTCAAAAAGAAGAATAATATAATGTATGCGAGTTATGTTATGAGATGATTACAGATAAGGTCGTATTTCTATGTAAAATTGAAATAAGATTGGATGAGGTATCTTTTTCCCTCAATACAGATGGAAATAACTTCTATGAAAAAACTTTTTGTCAAATGAGAAACCAAAACAAAGAAAATATAGGCATGAAAACCAATCTAGGCAAGTACATTCCAGAATGTACACATCTGGTCCTTTGCCAGAGTAGAAAATCTGAAAGCATGACTACATAATCCTTGCAAGGACTGTAAAGATATCCCCAAGCCAGGACTCAAAGAGAGTTCTGACACAGCTGAGTTTTTGCTGTATGCCCAGGCTAAATTGCCAGGCTGAAAGGCAGAACATGCAATCTAAAACCAGTGGGGTGTGGATGCCACCATACAGATCCTGGGATCAGATGACTGTATCTGCATATTCCTGTCCCAGCAGTGTTGTACTGTGGTTCCATGCTTAAAAGAAAAAGAATAAAGAAAAGAAAAACAAAAAAAACCCAACAAAACAAGAGTAAACAGAGGCAGCCGGCGAGTTCAGCATTGAACTGGTGATCATTTGCATTTGCTTAACTGCTCTTGATGTCATCAGCTACTGTGTATCTCTCCTTTGAGGTAATATCCAGAGCTGGTTTGGAAGAGATTTCTGTCTGCAGGTAAGGTTGGTATGGATTTGATAGTTGTACTTGAATACTTAGTAGGTATTTTCCAACCTTAAAATTCTATAAGATTGTGCCAGGCCTTAAACATTCGCAGCAAAACAGGCTTTGTGTCATCAGACATCCATCCTTGTCCCAAGCCAAAGTCAAAAATCTCTGTGATTTCATATTGTACAAGCACAGAATCACAGAATCATTTTGGCTGCAAACGACCTCTTAAGATCCCAGAGTTCAGCCTTTGACAAATCACTAACTTGGCAACTAAACTAGAGCATTAAGTGCACATCCAGTCACTTCTTAAACACCTCCAAGAATGATGACTCCACCACCTCCCTGGGTAGCCCATTCCAGTGTTTAAGAATCCTGTCCATGAAGAAATGGAGCAGCTTGAGGCTATGTCCTCTCATCCTGTCAGTTGTTTCCTGATAGAAGAGGCTGGCCACCACCTCACTACAACCTCCTTTCAGGTAGAGAGCAATAAGGTCACCCCTGAGCCTCCCTCTGGACGTGTTCCAGCACCTCAATGTCTTTCTTGTACTGAGGAGCCCAAAACTGAACACAGGACTTGAAGTACAGCGTCACCAGTGCCAAGTACAGAGGGACAATCATTGCTTTGGTCTTGCTGGCCATACTATTGCTGATACAGGCCAGGATGCCATTGGCCTTCTTGGCCACCTGGGCACACACTGGCTCATGTTCAGCTGCTGTCAGCAAGCACACCCAGGTCCTTTTCTGGTGAAAAACCTCCTAGCCATTCTGCTCCCATCTTATAGTCCTGCGTGAGATTGTTGTGATCATAGTGTAGGACACTGGCCTTGTTGAGTATCGTACTGCTAGCCTTGGCCCATTGTTCCAGCCTGTCCAGATCCCTCTGCAGGTCCTTCCTATCTTCCAGCAGATTAACATTCATACCCAACTTTGTCATTCACAAATTTACAGAGGTTGCACTTAATCCCCCTGTCCAGATTATCAATAAAGATTTTAAACAGGACTGGGCCTGAGCCGTGGGGAACAACACTCATGACCAGCCACCCATGGGATGTGACACCATTCTCCATCACTTTCTGGGCACAGCCATCCAGCCAGTTTTTAATACAGCAAAGAACGCCTGTGTCAAAGCAGTGGGCTGCCAGCTTCTCAGGAGAGTGTAGTGAAAGACAATATCAAAGGCTTTGCTGAAGTCCTGGTAGACTGTTTCCACAGTCTTTCCCTCATCCACATGGCATGTCACCTGGTCAAAAAAGGAGGTTAGGCTAATCAGGTAGGACCTGCCTTTCCTAAACTCTTGCTAGTTGGGCCTGATCCCTTGGTTGTCCTGTTGTGCTCTGTGATCAGACTTATGGGCTAGATTCCTCCTTTTAAACAGGTGAACCCCATCTTTCTCAAGCAGACCTGGAGCCATATAATCTACCCCATGATTGAAAAAGCTAAAATACCACCAATCACACCAGTCTTTAAGCCATATGTTGATTACGTGGGTTCTCTTGTTCCTTTTGGCATTTCCCCTGCTACCAAAGGAATCGAGGAAAATATCACCTGTGCTCCCAACCCTTGAATCAGTCTCCCCAGTGCCTTGAAGTCCTTTTTGATTCCCCTAGGACTTGTCTCCTCAACCTCCTTGCTGTCAACCCAGACAACCAGCAGTGAGTAATAATCAGAAGGCTGAATTTGTCCAGGGTCTCTCTTACCTGGGCCCCAGGGAAGCAGAAGATTTCCCTGTGGGACAGGTCCAGTTGGCATACAGAACCCTCAGTTCCCCTCATAATAGAGTTGCCTACTACAATCACTCTCCTTTCTTTCTTAGCACCTGTAATTGTGATCCATCTAGTTGACTGACTTGTTCTGGTTAACTCCCCAGATAGACCTGCATCTCCACTGTCATTCGCCTGACCCTCAAGTTCCAAAGTGTCATATTTATTTTGTAAGGGCAAGGGAGGCCAGAAGAGCATAGAGAGTTTCATATCATGACACAAACCAAATAAGGTGTAGTGCTGGAAGGCTTCTCTTTAACCTTTAATATATATATTCAATGAATTTAAAAGCAAGTTCTGCAGACAAACTAAATTTCCCATTCTAGAAAAGTAGCTTTTATCTGGAATGTATGCTACCCTTCCTGTAATATCAAAAGTTTAACATTGTTCTAATATATTTTAAAATAAAAAATTTAGACTTAGTTTGAGACCTAAATATTGCTGTCAAGGAAAGAGAGAGTAGTATCCTGGTGGGAGAATTTTTTAGACTGACAGGATCTTATAAATTTCTATTGTTGTTCATAAACTGTTTGAGAAAATGCATCTTCTAGAAACTTAGAAAATGCATTTGAGTTATAAAAACAACAGTAGAAAATAGGTATTATAGGATCCCCTCTCCACTGATCCACAGAGAATGGGTTCTTAAAGTTCTCAACTGCTAAGTCATGGATTTTCACTTCAAGGTTTTAACACAGGAGGTCTCCAGTTTGATCCCTATGTGTCACCCTAGCCTAAGGCTGTCATGAAGGCACATTTGTAAAAGTGAACAAAGCAATGCAGAGAAAAATGCAGTTTGAGGAAAAAACAAGTCAATCAATACTGTTTCAGAGAAAAAGACAATTGTAATAAGTCTTGAAGAATTAATATTAATTTACAACTGTGTGGAAATAAGACAGAGAAATCATGCCTGAGGCCATGACCCTCCAGATGCACTGTTTATTTTCAGAGCTGTTTTTCTTCCTGAGTTCTGTCAAGATATTAAAAAATTATTTATTTATTTTGGAAAAATATAATAAACTGCTTTTCATACAACGGATATTTCTAGTGATTTCAGGGAAAATGATTATTTTTTCATTGCTTGACTTAAGGTTTATGGACAGTGTTGTTTTTTTTCCTGTTCTTCTCTAGGATTTTGTCATTGCTGAATCACTAGAGCCCTCAGAATACTAGATAGTTATTTGTTTTCTTTGAAAAGATACACACACATAAGCAGAACAGTTTCAGCAAACAGGATCATTTATATTTTATGTTTTGTGGTTCTTCATGGATTTGATTCAGAAGTAATTCTGTCTTGTTTGGCTCTTCCGCCTCTCTTTGGCAATTTCATGTTTTGACATATAACTACATCAGTATATTGATTTGAAGAATACCTCTCCTATTTGGAGGTGCATAGTCATATTTGCTGCTTGCAACCATGATGATGACTGGGATTTTAATCACACCATCTGTTTGAAACTTAGATTTTCCTTGAAGATTAGAGAAAAAATATACTATCATCAGAGCTGAAATATTTTTCTGGTCAAATGAGTATTATTAAGATATATGAGGCAGAACTTGGAAGATCATCCAGAATCCATTTTTCAGCAGTAGAAGCTAATTACACTGATCCTTCAAGTGAGCGTCAAGATTCCTAGAGAGAGTATATTTGATTGTTTTTCATTGGACAACTCTCTGTAAGAAACCCTAACACTTGATATTAAAGTAATGCTTCATAAGATCAATTGTATTGGATGATAAATAAGAGGAAAATTCTGGTGGTCCTAGGAGGAGGGATTTTATTAAGAGAATTATTTGGAGAGATACTGCAGCTGTAGTGAGAATTGCAGCTTTGGGCATAGTGACTAACTGATGCTGCTGCTCATTCCATACTTTTGCCTCTTGCTACCTGTTCCCCATTTTTCGATTACCATTCAATTTGGCTTGCTAGAAGAAGAGATCAGCTTGGTTAAGTGGAGCCTCTTACTCCAATTTCAAGACCAGTTTTTCATGCATTATAATTTTGTGAAATTTAAAAACATTGGAACAAAATTTTGGAACTGGTTTCTCCGAATATGTTTTACTTACAGAAAAAGTTTTATTTTCACTCCAAACCAGATTAGAAGAATTTCTGGAAATCACTTAATTTTCCATGCTTTTTGATATGAAATTTGGTAAAAAAGTGAATAACGTTTATATTGAGATTATTTCTGTATTTTCCTCTGCAATAAATAACCCTGGTACTCATTGCAAGATCCATTCTGTATTCTATGTGAAGAATGAAGTCTATGAAAAAAAAGATTTATAAACAAGTATTGAATGTGTATGCACATATAAGAGTTACAAAATAAAGTTACACAAACAACTTCAAATCTGTCATTTCTTGTCATCTCAATGACTGTTTTTTTGCCATCTTTAATGTGGTGTCATAGTTTCTGGGGAAGCCTGCACATATTTTTAATATGCACTTGATTGCTACAAAGATTTATATGGTATCTCTAATGGGAAATTGGTATATTTCTCATTTCTTTTGAAACCTGGCTATCACCTACCCAGACACTAGAGAAGGAATTCATATCACCTACTTTTAAACTTTCATACTGTGAGCATTTCTATCTGAACTAGTCACTCTTTTTGTAGTTGTTACTCAATAGAGACAAAGAATCACTTATGGATACATTTTATCTACTTTAGATGCTCATTTTGACGTGAAATTAATTCTATTCAAGAAGTGCATACTTTTTCTCTACTAACTTGAAGTAAAGTTTAAGATGACTAGCTCAGGCATATAGGTCTGGAGTTTGTACAATTACACTTGATACAAAGTCTACTAAAGGAAATCACCAAAGGAAACTTTTGCACTGTCTTTGCACTTAATAATCTCATTGCACAGACCTGCCTTGGAACAAGTTGTGTCTTTCTTACTTGCTTCTGTGATTTAATCTAGAATGATGCAGTTATTTATGTATCCAATTCTATTATTAGCTTCAGTGTTTCTCCCTTTTTTATGTTTGCTGCTGATTGTGAAAGGAGGTAGAAAGCATTCATTTAGTAATTGTCTCTTATTAATAGCCAATCATATTAGTGAAGGAAAACAAGCATTTCACTTCCTCAGTTTTTTCATTTTCATTTCCTCCTCATTAATGCATTGCCCTTGTCACAAAAGGAAGACCTCCAGAGAAGAGTCAAAACCAGAGAACTCCAAGACTGTTTTTCTTTTGTATAAATCTCTTCACATTGCCATATGCACTCCTAGATGTAAAAAAATTGGCAAGGATGAGATGTTTTTTTTTTTTTTTTCCTTGAGGCTTACTATAAGAAAACAAAGTCTGGAGTACACAGCATCCAGAAATTCTGTTCTCATTTGAAACCAGTGGGCTTAGCACTTCTGAATTGTTTAGGGTCTATTATATTTCAAATTTAGCTGTGCTCCCTTCTGTAGACAGTAGCAAACATTATATATTGTTTTAGGATCTGTATCTTTAAGGTCTTGAAATCTGTTCTGGCATCTGAGTCTCATTACAGTAAAGGAGACAATGCAGTACTTTGAAACTGTAGTTCAGTTTCTTTGAAATTCCAAGATATTCTTATTTTAAATCGGGAGCTGGGAGTGGGTAGGGGAAGATATATGACAAACACAATGGTGACTTCGGCCCTCCATTTGAAAAGTCTGTATTAGGCCAGAGAGCTATAATTAGGTCACTGATAACCAGTTATGGAGTAATACTCATGCAGGTAGAGTTTCATTCTGAGAAGGATTTTTGCACCTGAGAAGGCACAAAGGCACTGGCAAACACAGTTTTCTTGGAAAGGTCATCTGGGTCTTAATTACAATAATATAACAAGTTTTTCATAGCAGTCACATTTTGCTGCACCCTCTTGGAGGTAGGTAGCAAAAAAGATTTTTCTCACATTTTTCAGAATGCTGCTGCAATAGAGACACCACTCCTGCCTTGAGACAAGATAATCTGTGCATACAGAAGAGAATTCCGAAGAAGAAGAACACAGAAAGCTCAGAGGCAGGGAGGGAAAGACAATTTTACATGTTTGGATAGCTTTCTGTAGAAAGGAAATATATATAGTGAAGTGGTGATCAGCTCGGTTCGCTTGTTAGATGGTCACTAAAGCTTGTTTCAGAAAATGGGTCAATGACATTACTTTCACTAGAGACTTCTTGCCTCTGGGAAATATTTCAGTTTGAATACAAAAAACTTTTGCAATGAAGGATATTTTATTTACAGTGTTTAAATCCACTCCACATTTTAGTGTAGTTTCGGTGGCAAGAGAGTAAATTTGCAAGTGATAAGAAAAATGAAAGCTATAATGGATATTATTTTGTTTCTTTTTTTTTGTTAAATGATAGGCATACACCTAGGTATTGAGGAGGTTTTAGTATATATACTGGCAAGGGATGGATTCCTCTGAGAGGAAAGGGACTAATCAGGTTAAAAGGGTTGATTTAATGCTACATTATAAATCGATAAAGTGAAGTCATGAGATTCACACAAATTATATTCATGAAGATTTTTTTTTTGAGACTTTTAGATCATGCACACTCCCTTTGCATCTGCAACAACATAATTGGAATGGGGACTTATTTAGCACCATTTTAATGGAGCTGATTATCATTTCAGCATAAGAGTTGTTCATCACAGTAGGGAGGTCTAACATAGCATGAACTGAGACCATTAAGGTTCCATGATTAGGATACTCATTTTAGGTCAACTGTAATATTCTAATGCAATATTTATCCGAATCTACAGTGAAGGCAAAAAGTATTCACCTGAGGAGTTTATTTACTATTTTTTTTCTTATTCTCTAAGTAATATAATAAGATGGGAATCGTTTATTCATCTTTTTATTTTAACAGAGGTTATTTAGAGGATTTTTTATTACTTTATGAGAAATGTCAAGTATGCCTATAAATCTGCTGCACAGGAAACCTATTACAGCCACATTCCTAATACATAGGCTCAGACCACAGGTGGTGAAACAAGAAGAAACACTAAAAATGTAATTTCCCCTATTCCTCTAACACATTGTCTTTCACAGAAAACGAATGGATTCTTATTTTGACTGCACATTAGCTCTTTCCTGTTTCTTGATCTGAATTTCACTCTGTGGGACTGAGAGACAAATCTTTGGTCCTCATTCTGCTGGAAATACATACTGAAGACCTGGAAAATGGTGCTCTTTTGTCCATTAAAAGCCCTGGAAGGGACTCCAATGACTTCAGTGTTCTTGGGGCAGTGAAGCTGACTGCCTGACTGTAAGAGTTATAACATTTCATACTGTTACAGGGAACTTTAAGGGATTCATTTGCTGAGATGGCAACTGATTTTAACTCTATCATCTAAACTCCGTGGAAATAGAAGGGAGTCAGAATACATTTGAATTAAGTCCTGAGGTAAAATCTTCTGTCCTTCAGTTTCTGATGTGAGTAGAAAGCCTGTAAATAACATACAATTAAGTGAATGTAATCTAATACTAACAATGCATAGCAATCAAAAATATTCCATATTATAAGCAGCAAGATTCTCCTGGAAATGGATTGAGAAATGCATCCCATTTGAGTTATCCTAAAAGCTTTCATTAACCTCCATTAACAAAGCAGCAAGCACTGCACAAATGCCATAAACATCTCAATGAGGTATGGATGCCCTTTTCTAATTCTGTGAACTTATTTCAACCTGCTACATTGATTGAAAAAAATATTTGTACAGCAGCACAGTAGCAATTTGTCACTATACCTTCTGAAAGAAAAAAAAATCACAGTAGTGCAATTTAACAATAAACGAATACCCATGTTTTGTGTCCAGTGGAACACTTTTTCTGTTATTACTGAAACTTGCTTGTAAAATTTAGCATCTATTGTCATCGATTGTCTTTCTACAAAATGAGTTTCAGTTAACCACATAAAATTATTTCTCCTGTGAGTGGTTTCAGAAACCTTTACTTCATTGAGATCCCTTCCCTTCCCTTCCCTTCCCTTCCCTTCCCTTCCCTTCCCTTCCCTTCCCTTCCCTTCCCTTCCCTTCCCTTCCCTTCCCTTCCCTTCCCTTCCCTTCCCTTCCCTTCCCTTCCCTTCCCTTCCCTTCCCTTCCCTTCCCTTCCCTTCCCTTCCCTTCCCTTCCCTTCCCTTCCCTTCCCTTCCCTTCCCTTCCCTTCCCTTCCCTTCCCTTCCCTTCCCTTCCCTTCCCTTCCCTTCCCTTCCCTTCCCTTCCCTTCCCTTCCCTTCCCTTCCCTTCCCTTCCCTTCCCTTCCCCTACATTAAAGATGAAGATTCTTGCTTTTATTGAATTTTAGAAATCTTCCTTGCTAAATAGTGCCTAAAATTGCTTTTCAAACTTATTTTTAATATTTTTTCTCAATCCCTAACACAGAAATACTTGACCTTGGACCTAGGTGCTGTACATAGCTCCAAGGACAATTCATTTCCTTCTGTTTTTGGTATTGTGTGCTTGTCTCCCAGATCACATTTTTGGGTCATTTGTTCAATGTTATAGCTGGTAGGTGTTTGGGGACAGAGTGGCAGAGGATGAAACATCCACAGTATCACTCACATTCTTCCTCATGAACTTCTATAGTATTTGCTTTTCTGCTTCAGGAACTTCATCCAACACAAGAAAGGAGCTGAGCAAACTAGAATGTGTATAAAAGTTGGATTTATAGTATAGATACTGAATACCTTGTAGTTTTGTAGAGTGGGAGAGCAGAACTCAGACTCCCTCTCAAGGAAATAGATATGAGGTGGTGGGGGGACAAGACACACCACAGAGCCTATTCTAATTTCTTACTTTGTTTATAAAGCATAAGGACCAATTTTGTTAAACTATTCCTCACTCAGAAAAAATAAGAAGATAAAATCCTGCTTTTTGCTTTCATTTTTTTCCAGGTCTCACAACATTTAGCTATTTTGTAAAGCTGTGTCATCATTTCTCACTTGCAATCTGCTTGTTTTATTAAGTTATTGTTGTATTTGCTGTAAAAGGAAAGACTGTGAAAAGAAAACAAATGTTCAAAAACAGAATGGAAAATGATAGGTAGACTTTTTTATTGTCTTACGTTACATGACTTTAAGTGATTCTATTCTCAGCTATGATTTCTGAATGTGTCTAATACGTACAGCTTCCTCTCTATGCATTCTATACATATTCCAATCTATGTTAGAGTTGCTTCACTTCTGCTTTCTGAATGCTTCTAGTGAATACAATTTTCACTGCCTTTCCTGCAACAGTTCTACAATTAAAATGTTTTTTTGAAATTGTACTGTCTCTACTGCAGTAATTTTTTTTATCATGCAGTCATTGTCTGCTCTTCTCACAAGTTTCCTCTTTATTCCTTGCATTTTTCACCTCACTCTATTGTAATCCATCAGTACTGTCTTTCCCCATCCTATTCCATTACTTTAAGCCATTTTTCCTTCTCTCTCACAAGCTAAGTGTATAAAACAGCATTTGTCTTATCCATTTCTTACCAAAAAAATATTTGCAGTCTTTCTCTGGAAAAAGATTCCCCATGTCAGGGCATTTTCTTTTGTAATCATTTCTTTTCTCACTCAAGAAAGCCTCACTGCATGCATCCAAGGTCTACATGAGGGAAAATTTATGTGAACAAGGTCAGTCAGTCAATGTTTTGTGATATTGTTGGAATTCATATATTTTTGTAGGTTTTAAAATATCTCTTGCACCTCATTTAAGCTATATATTCATGTGCTGAAGAAAACACAGGGAGGTACTCATGTATTAACAAAGCTCATTAGATGTCCTTATAAGAATTTATCACGGGAAGGGAAGGGAAGGGAAGGGAAGGGAAGGGAAGGGAAGGGAAGGGAAGGGAAGGGAAGGGAAGGGAAGGGAAGGGAAGGGAAGGGAAGGGAAGGGAAGGGAAGGGAAGGGAAGGGAAGGGAAGGGAAGGGAAGGGAAGGGAAGGGAAGGGAAGGGAAGGGAAGGGAAGGGAAGGGAAGGGAAGGGAAGGGAAGGGAAGGGAAGGGAAGGGAAGACACCAAACAAGAATCCAATACAATATGCAGCAGTTGTGAAAGGAAGGGAGTTATTATTATCCCTCTTTTACTAATGATATGTGTTGTGAAGAAGTGACTTGATTTACAAGAGGTCACACAACAGTCTGGTTGAGATGCAACCTTGTCTTTCTGACTGCTGTTAACACACAGAAACATTACTTTGATTATGAAAGCTCATTTCTAGTGTGCATAATATTTGTTAATAATGAACTGTAAAACCGTTGCTCAGTCAAGCATTGCCAGAAGTCCCTGCTAGTAAGTTTGCAAGTTAGTATTTAGCACCATTGTCAGATACATTAGTTTTTCACTTTGTAGTAAAAAAAGATGGCATACCACTGTTCTTTTTACATTCAATCTCCAAGAGATGACACATATTAAAATGAAGGAAAATAGATAGAAATTAACATGAATATTTTAAATAAAAACTGTGAGATCAATGTGTTTAACCTGATTTAAAGTCAAAGGACTGAAAATTAATTCTGAAAGTCAAAGACTTTGAACCTTTCCTTTGATGTTCTATGTCAGTCTTTTGAGTTTTGTAAGTCTAGTAAGCATTCCACTACATTTACATAGGAGGATGTTGTCAAAAACTGCTGTTTCTTTCCTGTTTATTTCTCATATGATTGCTTCTAAATACTGAACTCATATTTCTGAACTAAAATCTAAGTAGAATAAGGCCAATAACCAATCTGATTGTGAAGGAATATCAATAAACCAGCATTTACTCAATAATTGATTTGTTGAAAATTATTTTCTTAACTATTTGATTTCTTCTAAGTGATGTGTAGGCATTCAAAAACACTATATATTCATTCCTGAGGGGTGTTTGTGGTAGGCTTCTAGTTTTTGAACATGAAAGCAGCACAAATATCTGCATCACTTAATAGTTCCCAATGTAAAAATTGGATTAATGAATTTCCTAATCAGTGTCAAGCCATTTGATAGCAAAAGAAAAATTTGGAAGGATAGAGCCATAAGAAAAGTCTTCCATGTTGAACTAATTTTATAAACCCAAATGCTTGGATTACTGAAGTTTAAAAAGGTTTTGCAAGTCATATATTATGCTGATCAAAATATTTTCAAGATAAAGAGATTAAGTAGTAAACCTTTTTTTAGATATCTTGCCTTCCATGTGCATCTTTTTCTTTTAAATTTCTATTTACATTCAAATTTGAAAACAAATGCCTGAAATACATCTTATCTCTTTGCCATACTTCACGACTCCTTTTGGATTTCAAACAGATTCAAAAGATAGGTGGCAAAATATTACATAGCTACATAACCTTTCAGTAAAGCTCCTGTAATGTAAATTTGACCTTGGAATTTATCTGGAATCCACATAAATGAAAGCTAGAGGTTCTGTGGAAGAGAATAATGAAAAATAAAGAAAGTGAATATAATCCAGATATATTTCATAATGTAATTGTACCAAGGCAAATGTCTTGCCCTGATGTGAGTTTAAAGCCTCAAATCAAGTGAAGATCATTTAATAGTTCTAGACATTCCCTAAAAATATTCCTACTTCTATGGACGATTTAGTAAAACATACATAATTCTGTGATTTCTTCTTCAATGATATCTTTAGTTCTAGTTAAACACTGCATGAAATATTTCATACTATTATTTTTGTTAAACCTTTTTGACTTTTAGTTTCTTAACAAACTGGGAGACTAAGAAAAATATGCTTAAATTTGTTCAGGAAGCAGATGTGTAAAATCAATTTCTATTATGTTTATACATTCCTTTTTGTACCTTTGTACTTTAAAGAAAAAAGATAAAATATGTTATGCATACACTTCTCATATGTTCCTGTACTCTCTGTACACATGTATTTAAATATATGTGTGTGTTTTTCTAAAAGTTTAAATGTTTGAGTTTTGGTAAGAATGAATCAATCCTCATATATATGCAAGCCATATTAATTAAACCTATAGACATTTACTAAAAAAAGTTGCATTTTGTGAATTGTGTTTTGTAAAATAAATTGTGTGGCAAACCTATATTCATTATTATTTATTAATACTATTACTTTCCAGTGCAAAAGATACCTTTCAAGGAAAGACAAAATTTTATAAAGCTGATTCAGGTGGAATTCAGGTCATATTGGGCTTTAAGTGAAATCCTACTTATTTCGTGAATAAACACAAATAGATGGGGAAGTTCCCAGTATGCATAAACTGCAGAGGACTTTGAAATATGAGGAAATTTCTTGAAATGTAAAGTGTAATTTAGAGAGGTGTCACCTACATTGTATTGTTGGAGAAATGCAGCTATAGTCTGTGCTATCACTCAATGGAACTACACAACAGAAAGAAAGTTTAATACTAAAGTAACGCATCTTGAGAGCAGGTAACATTGAACATGCGGGCATATCAAGTATACTAGAGTTTGAGTCAAATAAAAAGAAACAAAAGAGGAAGTACTAATGGATGGAGCTCAAGAATTTTAGTTCATAAAATTGTATCATTTTCATTAGCAAAACAAGACAAGAATGTTGTTGTCAGTTTTATTAGAAAGTTTGATGATAAAAAAATAGATATTTTTTTCATTTAATAGTTCTGGAATTAAAATTAAAAAAACAACAAAAAAACCCAAAACCAACAAAAAAACACTTTATAGCATGTTATTTTCAGATTTTTGAAAATAAATTAACAATGACCAGGCTGGAAGGGGCTTTGAACCACCTGGTCTGAAAGAAGGTATCCCTGCCCATTGCAGGCATATCTTCTGAGGGTTGAATCCCTTGTTTCAATCCCTTCTGAGCCAAAACACTGAGTAATTCAATGAAATAATTTAATTTAATTTCTGAAAATTTATTGAAACCCAGAAAGCAAGCCATATCCTGGGCTGCATCAAAAGCAACACAACCAGCAGATTGAGGGAGGTGATTGTCCCTTTCTATTCTGCCCTAATATGAGACCCCACCTGGAACACTGTGTCGAGGTCTGGGGCCCCTCCAACAAAAGAGGGACCTGGCCATGCTAGACCAGGTCCAGAGGAGGGCCATGAAGATGATCAAAGGGCTGGAGCAACCTCACACAGAAGTCTCCATCAGTGCTCAGTTCCAAAAATGGTGTACTGGCAGTTTCACCAGCTGTTGCTAAATGGCCCGAGGTTTGAAACAACAAATGTGGGAAGCCCTAGCAGAGTTCATGTTTTAATTATTGAAATTGCCATTTCCAGAAAGAGGGCTTTCCTTTTCCATGTAACATATATTATGATGCAGTGGGAATGTTCATAATTGGGCATGGGTGCTCTTTGAGGTGTGTATACAGCTCCTGTACCAATTGTCACCTGGGAAAATCTGTTATTAAGTTTTATATAAGACTTTTTGCAAAAATATCTGGCTTTTGATATTGATTCTCTTGTGTATCTTTTAGATGGAAGGGAGGCTAAACTTCTGTTTAAACATGACAGGTGTCCCAAAAGACACAAGAATTTGTAAATGACTAAACCCTTGAAAATAATGTGTGACATGTTAGGAAACTATGGATATTTGTCTTGTGAAACATTTCAGCTTTTTTAGAGTAAAACAATGTTAGCCCATATATGAGATTTTATATAAATTTGGAAAAATATAAATCCATATGCTTTCTAAGAAGAGACACTTTATTACAGCAAAGAAAAATGTGTTGATCTACACTGTAGTGATTAAACCATTTGTCAAACACTGTTACTGCTTGTGATAACATTTACAGGTCACACAGAGAAGTTTTCATCTCCCACTAGAATCAGGTATGTGAAATGAAATTTATCCCCCTGAATTCAGGAGACTGGTTGAAATGATCAAAATTTTCAAATTATATTAAACTTTTACAAATTCCTTCCCTTTGTTCTGCCTTTCAAAATACAATATTATTGCCAAGAAACCAAAAAATGCCTTTCAAAATACAATATTATTGCCAAGAAACCAAAAAATAAAGAAATAATACAATAGAGTAATCATAGAATTGTGGAATATCTTCATTTGGAAGGTACCCACAAAGATTACTGAAGTCCAACTCCTGGTCCTGCACAGGACCATCCCCAAGAGTCACACCATGTGCCTGAGAGCATTGTCCAAACACTTCTTGAGCTCTGTCAGGCCTGGTGCTGTGATCATTTCCCTGGGGAGCCTGTTGCAGTGCCCAACCACCCTCTGGGTGAAGAACCTTTTTCTAATATCCAGGCTAAACCTCCCCTGATACAACTTCAGACCATTCCCTTGTGGCCTGTCTCTGGTCATCAGAGAGAAGAGAAAAACACCTGCTCCTCCTCTTCCCCTCAGGAAAGCCACTAAACAAGGTATCTGTTCAGTAGAGCTGATTGTACTTCATGGATTTTTCAGGGCAACATGAATGTTGCTCATACTCTTCCTCTTTCACTAGCTTTGCTTTCTGAGTCAGAAGAAAGCTGAGCAGGTGTTTTAGAAGTAGGGACCACTTACCTAAACCACTAAATTAGCTGCATCACACCCACCTTGAACCTCTAAATCTACTTTCAGCAGAAGGAATTAGATAGTCAAGGTGATGAATCTTGGTGCTTAACTTTCTGGCACTGCAGTATCAAGTGTCACAAAATCTGAAATTCATTGTTGGATTCAAACTGTGACCTTTAGAAAGTCAAGTGTTCTTACAGTCCCTGCTGCTGAGTGCATGAGTGTAAGCTCTCTGATGAAAATATGGTTGCCTGTAGTTCAGGGTAAAACTTGACCTCTAGTTTTACAGTGACAAGCTTGATGCTCAGTTCCAAAATTCTCCTGTGAGACTTCTGGATTGATTATCTTGTTAGCTTTAGCAACAGGCAAATTGACTGCTTCAGAAAAATCAAAAATAGCTTTTTGTCTAATATACTAGAGTAGGAAAATACCAGATATTTTATAAGAATAAGAAATGTGATTTATATTGGAGCAAATCAAAACAAAGTGTTCTACTGTACAAAATGCATGCCTGATGAAAGTAATTAAGAGATTTGAAATAATATTACAGAATACAATGCTGAAGCATAACAAAAGCATAACAAAATTGATTGCTATGCTCGCTCCCCTATTCATTGCTATTCCTCAAAAAAAAAAAAAAGTATATATGTTCCTGATATGTGATACCTGTGCTCCATGTTACCTTAGAGTGATGGCTGAATCTGTAACAGGTTATGACTATGGAAAATTACCCAGCATGTTTGCTAATTATAAGGAGTATATGAACATTTATCATTTTAGGCAAAAGACAGCGCATGAGTGTCCAAAACCTGTAGGGCACTAAGGCTTTGAAGGCTAAGAACAATCAGTACACAATTTCAGTGGGATACTTCTTATCTAGCTGTAGACATTTCAGTGTGGGCATGGCTGTCTGATGGATATGTGCCTTTTTTTTTTTTTCCAGTCTGGAATGATTTTGAATTGTGCTTTGGGATTTCTTGTTGTTTTATTGGGGGGGAGGTTTGCTGTCGGCTTGATTTGTTATTTTTTCCAGTTCAATTCAAAAAGTATATTTTAGATGTCTGCTTTAAAACAATACATTTTGTGCTTTAGTGGTGCCTATTTTCTTTAACAGCTGTAAAAGTAACCTGGGGTACTGCCTCAGATGTCAAAATCTGTGTTTGATCAGTGAATTCCTCACAGAACTTACTTTAGGTAAATAGATATATGGACTTATTTAAGGAAATATTTGTTTCCTTTTTCTTCCTCTCTTTTACCCTGTGAAAGACCAGTGCCCAGAAATCCTCAGCAGTTTAGTGTGTGTACAGACCAATTCTTTGTCATATTTGCAAACTCTGACCACACTGACATGGTAATCATTCTGTGCATTCACAGTGAAACCAGTGCATCTGGAGTAAGCTAGAATCACTGTCTTTTCACAGATGAATTGTCCATGCACAGTTGGTATCTGAAGTATCAGGCTTCTACAGCTTTTGTTAGCATGTAATATGGTCAGCTTGGATTTCATGAAAGATCTCTGTGGAGTTTGGTACCTTGTGAACAAAAGACAATGTCTTTTCTTTGCCTTTTGGAATTATGTTTTATTATGTGCTTTACTCCAGATGTTGACACCCACAAGTATACACTCTTCTTCCAAGTTTTTTCAGTATGAGTCAGAGTTTGATGATGACAAAGACAAGAACCAGTCTGCAAAGAAAAAAAAATGTAGCAGCAAGCAAAATTTATGCTTTAATCAGCATCTCCTTCATCTGCTGTGATTCACACATTTTGTTTCTGCAAAGTGCAAGGCAGTTTTACTGAAAAATAAAATGACTGTTTTTCACTAGCTGAAAAACAAGTGTAGAAGCAATGCTGAAAACTGTTCCTCCCTTTCCCCAGCTATTTCATGACACCAGAGAAACAAAACAAAATAGATGAAAAGGTGAAATAAACACTTATAAACTTCCCTTCTTCAGATAACAATATTTCTGTGTAGGTCTAGCTCTGCTTCATGGCTGATTCTGACTTGCACTGCTGTTCTATCTTAAAACATGTTCAAGGGAGTTGATAGGAAACCAGGCCTTCTGTTTGAAATATGAGTTAAGGCAAGAACACAAGACTGAGACAATCTGGTTTTCCACATATTCAGTTAGTTGAAAAATTAATATGACATCCCATGAGACAATGTGTGTTTATTTATATAAAGTTGGTATTTTTTTCCAGGATCTGCATAAAAGAAGAGTTCAAAATACAAATGGGTTAGAAGTTTGCTGTGTTTCTGTTTTCTACTTCTTGCCTCCAGGTAAAATGCTTTCTGTAACAAGTAACACCCTATTAGCATAATTCACTCCATCCAACTTGGTTTAATAGGTCTGGGTCCATTTCAGAAAAGGGTAAATAGAACATGCAAGGAATGAAGGAGTATAATCTATGTAGGAAACTATGCCCTTTCTTTTAACAATCTGAAAACTGCTTTGAAAAATTTCAGCTAGAAATCACACTTTTTTCAGATTGATCAAGGAAGACTGGCAGTATGATGGATTAGTATGTAGAAGATAATGAGGCTTTCTGCAATGCTATTTTAAGTGCTGTAGCCCTGGCTTATTAACCCAGAATTGTAGGTAGGCTCACTCTTGCCTTTAGAGTGTTGCAGTTAAGGGAGGGAGGGAGGGAGGAGTCAATAAAGCTTTATAGGTATAAATACATAAAGATGACAAGATAGTAAAATAATGATAGTATCTAGTGGCTACAGTTAATAATAATGACACTAATAATAACCCTTATATCTCTTAAAGTGAAAAAAGCTACATGTAGCATGAAGCTTATCTTTGTAATTGTCAGTTATGTAGGTTAAGACAGATATTGAACCAAGTCTTGTTTAATCTTTCTCATTTTCCCTCCAAATGGATAACTATACATCCAGGAGAAATATATAGGAACTAGGGTTAAGATTTAAAGAGAATTTTGAAATCAGATTGCAAATGAATAAAATATTTTTTAATTTTTTACAATCTAACTGTGGAATAATGGTCTTTCCTATGACAACAATTGCCATGAGGATTCCTTGTTAATATGAAAGATATTACCTAGTGTTAGATAATTATGCAAGTCAATATTTTACTAAAGTGGACTAAAGCTGAGTTATTATTCAACTGGAATATAACTTCTTCGAAGGTAGAATTCAGAGTATGTTATCTATAGTGGGATAGTCAAACTATTATTCTCAAATACTGGATTTCAGTTTTTAGGTATATTTCATCCTTAGGAACATGGAAAGCACACTATGTTGTGCTGATCTCTCACAAATCTGGTTGAGGTATTCAGTAACACTGGCACATCCAAGGAGGGAAATATTCCAAGATATGTACAAGAAATTGTATTGGTTGGAGAGGAGGGTTGAGAGGATTAATACATAAGAAGTAAAGGGAAAAAGTGCTTTAAGTTCTCTTCAAACAGTTGCTTTAACCTGAGGCTTTAAGCCCTAAGGCAGGATGCCAGATATTAACACTGGTAAAATGTAAATCAGCTCAAAGAAATTTTGATAAGCTCCTAAAATTGCACCTGTCTCACCTGTATTTTATCTCAATCATAGCACCTCAAACAAATCATCTGGCAACGCAAGCACCTTTTAGCTTTTCTGAGCAACAGCATTTATGTGAAGGTCACAAACTCAATTTTAAACTATCTTAACTACAGGTATTACCAAAGTACAGAAATATCAAGAAACTTCTCTCTGTTTACTTCTGTGTTATATAGACCCACAGGGGCACAGAAAAATCTTACGTTTAAACAGTTTTCTGTCTAATTTACTTTTAATCAGAACCAGGGAAAGGAAAGGTAAGATACTATTTTCCTTCTCTTTTCTGCACACAGGTGGTACATTTTGTGATATAGTGATTTGGAAAGGATGGAAAAACACTTCAAAACTTAGCTTAGTGATGAAGGATTTTCTCAGTAGGGGGGATGAAGGAGACATATGAAAAGCACTTCCTCACAGGCGTAGAATGTCTTGGGATACGAAGCATTATTGAGATTCAGTACAGCCTTCTGATCCATAGGAAAATTCAGGAAAGGCATTGCAATGCTAATTGTCCTTTACAGCAGTTTGTTTTTGGTGGTCTCAAAGGTATCTTTGAGCTAATCAACCCCTTCACACTTCTGCTGCATCTGCTGGTTCATTCACGCCTGTTAGAGGTGCAGCGCTGAATTTCACATTTGTGCTTACAAGGTCAACAGAGTTGTTATCATGCAGCCAGTTCATTAGACACTTGTAAAATCTATTTCAGAATGAAATTGAAGGTAAATTCACTAAATACAAAAGACTGGGGGGGAGAGGGAGACATATAGACACAGGAAAGATGGCAATATAAAAAATTATGTGCTGTCATGCTGTGGGGCAAAGCTGCTTGCAAGTGCATCTAGCCATCATTAGAGGTGATGACCTCTAAAAATGGAGAAACCAAATTAAGAATAAGAGTACATTCATATAAATTCATTACTAGCCAAGAAATAGATTGCAACTATTTTAAAATACAATGCAGTTTGTTGAAACCAGAGAAAGCAGCTTATTATTTTGGGTATATTTATCTGTGTTTATTTGACAATCTTGAAATATTTTCTTGTATCACAAAACACATTTAAGTAGAGTTATGAAACATTTTCAGATTCTTTTCTTCTTTTTAAAATCTTTGTCATACAAAATATGCCCTCTTAATAATTACAAAAGTATTAATTTTAGGAAGTTATGCAAAATCAATTTTTTTGGGAACTTGAAATATATCACTCACAATGAAATTTCAACTTAATATTACTAAACCGTGGGGGGAAAAAAGTCTTTTGAAAGGATCACATTGCCTTTGTTAGATTCCTGAATAGATTGCATGAACTTAAATGTCTCCTTTCTGAATCAAACCTTTCAGTTGATTTGGCTTACTGAGAAGACTAAATTAGTTTTGCTCATGAAAATACTTGATCTCAGAATTTTTCCAAAGGACTACTAATTTTACATTTGCTAAGAAGTGTATTTATAACTGAGTACTGTTTTAGGAATAGTTTTTTGCTACTTACAGACTCAGAACAGCCTACTAGCATTATCTAATCAAAAGCTCACAATTCCCTCGTGAGAGGTAAGCATTAGTATTCTAATTTTACAGATGTAGATAGTGAGCACAAAAACCTTTGCTTTAGCCCAGAGCCACTGATGCAGTTAAAGAATAAGAAGAATATTCAGAATTTTCAGGTCTCTGACCATAAGTTTTCTTCCTTCTAATAACATGCTGACCTAGATGGAAAAAGGAAAATAAAAAAAGTAATTTTTTTTAAAATAAAACTGGTGAATTTATTTCACTTTAGTGAGGATAGGAGTTAGTTCATTTCATAGGAAGTTTATTGGAAGCTCATCAGTTATAAGACTAGTGTACATATTTCCTCACAATTTTAAATTTAACTTTATTGTGAATCTTCTTTGTCTTCAATAGGGAGGGAAAGATTAACTTTTACTAACAGAAGACGTTGAAACAAAGAGATGAACTATGAATTGTACATTGACAGTAATCCACTCAGTCACACCACTTATTGTTCTCTATGACATTTATATCTCATCCCCTATGCCTGAAATGCTGTATGAAAGAGAGGCCAGGCAAAAAAAGAAAATACAGGAAACAGGGAGAGGAAACAGGGAGTAGCCATAGCATATGCATCCTTCTAGGGTTTGCTGCTAGCTCCACTTGAAAATAAGTGAATGTGACAGATCACGGGAAAAGCAGTCCTGGCTCTATTCACAAACTTGCTGGAACCCCAAGAGTATTAGGAAGATGGAAATATATCCTCTTAACAGGTTTTAGAGTTCCATTTTTCAGGTTGAATATCTTTGACCAGCTTGAATAAGGCTAAAAAAGCCCTCCATTCGATATTTTGTATAGGTTAAGAATATAAAAATAAAAGCCAAAATCTTTATATCTATGTTCTGTCTGGCAAAACAGACCCTACACAATTTTGGTCATCTTTAATTTCAGTGTAGGAAAAATATCCTAATCTAAGGTAGGAAAACAAAAATCTAAAATGTGTCTCCAGATCAGGAGTTATCTTATACCTGCAGATGGCATTGTTGATCTTCCACAATTTTGCAAATTGCCTGAGTAACCCAATATGAAAATGCACATCCACACACTCAGAGGCAGCTGGGCAGAGGTACCAATACATAGATTAAAATAAAGATCTACAAAAACAGTGATAATGGCTAGGAAAAAAATTGCACTAAAAATCTGATTGGCATGTTAGTTAATTAAAATTAACAAGAAGGAAGAGCTTAAGGTCACTTTAGGGATTACTTTCTGTGACAAGTTTTCCAGAGTATTTCACTGTGGGAGGAGGTTAACACCCAATTTATTCATAGTCAAATAACTGTATTTAATCTATTGATGACATGAGCTAATGAAGGACAGGGTGACACAGCAAACTGATGAATGGATAAATCAGGTAAATGCATGAGGCTCAAATTTAAAGGCACATAGGTCTTGTAGGACACTGTACACCTGCTTTGTGAGTACAGCAGTTAACAGTTTCCTCTTGCCCACTAGAAGTCTGCCAAGGTGAAACCTTGATTACTCTGCTTTTACAAGTTTATGCTAAGGGAGATTGCAGGAAGTTTAAAACCTGGTATATTGGACATTTAACAGTAATCTTAAAAATCTTGACTGGATCCAACTGTTCACTATTTTACAGCTTGGTTCACTATTTCACACCATACCGGGCAGTTATAAACTGCTAACGAGTCAGGACTGCAGTATCATCGTTGTAAATGGCTGCCTATGAGGAGACAAGATGTGCTGTAAAACATCTCTCATCCTCAAAACATCTCTTCAAAAGCTTCAAAGTTAACAAACTACCTCCTTTTTTTTTTTTTTTTTTTTTTTTTTTTTTTTTCCAGATAATATCCCCAAATTTAAATATTAGCATTTGTTTCTTGTAGCAGATGGTGGAAGAGAAATTATTTGTTCCCCTATCCTTCAGGAGGAAGAAGTTTCTGGTTCGGATTTACTTTGAGAATTGCTGGTATCTTGTGTTTCAGGATTTCTTCTTTTTCAGTATTTTATCCTGTAGCAACTCCCACTACTCTCTATCTTACAGAGACAATTTTATGCCTCAAAAACATTTTTGCGGTGTATGTTTCAGCAACTAGTATTCTACCCACTCTGGTATTGAGAAGATCTTTAAACAATACCACTAATGACACATAAGATTAAACCCAAAAATAAATAGAATTTTATTAGGCAGTTCACTACATGAATATAATTTAGAAAATTTGGAAACAATAATAGTTGACTTTGAAGAGCTAATTTTGCAGAGTGATTTGAAGGGTAAATTTTGAAGGGTTATCAGCCACTGAAAGTGTATAAAACCCTTTAATTCTTACAACTGCTGGCATATACTACAGAACTTGCAGCATTTTACTTTTTAGGTAAATAGGAGAAAGTTTCCTCTACAGAGAGGAAACTTTACCTGAATTAACTTATCATTTGAAGATAACTTTTCTCATGATCCAGTCATTTTTATAGATATGTAGGGGCTGAAGACATAGACTAGTATTATTAAGGCTCCCTGCATTACATCCTCTCCTGAATATAAAAATGGACTGCATAAAGGTGCCTTGAGTTTTCAGAGAACTGCAGAGGTACTTGCATCTCTCATTGTCTTTAGCTCATTTCCGTTCTCCTCAGAGAGAATTCTTCATGGGAAGAGAGGCAGAGTTGTTGTCGTGGAAGAGTCACTGGTACATAGGGGTTTTTTTTGTTGGGAAGGCTCTCAAAGAACCTTATTGATAGAAACCACCAGAAAAATATAATGAAGAATTGCCACCAGATTGTCCAGTCTCTGCTAGTTGCCACATAATAATATTCACTTGCAGATTTATGCAGAGTCACTAGTGAAAGGATGATTATGTGCAATCTGTCTTTTACCTGGTCTTTATTCATACATGGTTGCAGCACTAAAGTAAATCAGGCTAATGAAGTGAATCATGTTTCAGGTACGTTTTGAGAGGCTTTAGGCATTTAAATCAACACCTTTGTTTACTCTTAGGTAAAATCTTGGTGCATGTGTTTTAATTGCAGGATGTAAACCAAAGAATATTGGTCTGGTAATCCCCATTGTACAATTTCTAGGAGATATCATTGAGAGAAAACCTTAGACATCCACATACACCTTGACACACAATGTCTCTTAAAAGAATCTGGAAAGGTTTTAGCTGAATAACTTCACCAAATTTGAAATGCACATTAAAAATGCAGTGCAGTACTTTGCAAATTCACTTCTGAAGTGTCGTGACAAAAGGGAGAGAGTAAAGAAATTAGAGCAGTTTAGATCATTTTAATTTTGTCACCTCAGTTAAAACAACAGCACATCTGCTGTGACTTATAAAAACCCTAAGTTCTGTACTGCTCAGCCATGTGGGGAAGAAACAGAGCTATCATTTGAGAAGCAGATACTGTAATTTAAGAATGTATGATGTCATTACCAAGGAAAGTAAGCCAAAAGCTGCATAGTACAGAAATTGCTGCTGGATCATGCATTGCTAGATTGTTACTCTAAACACAAGGTCCATAAATAAACAGAAATTCTAATTGTTTCTTCAGTGTTGATTTAGGTTTCTAATCAGTCATTTTTTCAATAAAATAGTATCAAGACACACAGCACTTTTCAATTAACTGTGTGAGTACAGTCTACTGATTGTGCAGCTCTGTGTCACTCTGTACTGCCAAGAAGTACTGATTCCACTGTAAGACTCATTTAAGAGACATGTCCAAATAGGAAATTTCTGCTGTTCCACTTTATGCTGTATCCTTTTAGTATTAACAGGACCTTACTTTGTCCTAAAAAAACTGTGAGTGATAGATTGTCTTGTAAATAAGCAGCAGAACAGAATAGGCCTTTCAATGAGGAAATAGAAATTCAGGTTCAGAGCTATATGCAAGAAAGCTTCAGCAGTGTAATTTTGAATGCCCAATTATTCACCATTTACATTTCTGTGTAAATCCTTCCAAGTGTCTTAGGTTTTCAGCAGTGCCTGTCCATACAGCTTCAAAACCCCCTGCTTTTTCTCAAGGATATAAACTGTTTATGGCTGATTTCAAATACTTTCTTAATGGATTATACATTTTGGGGAAAACAGGTACAGAACTTATTTTTCTGATGCCTTCACATTTGTGACATATGACATTTAATAACCTGACTGTGGTTCAGCCTATCAAATGTGCAGCAAACCATGACACAGCATGAAAACATAAAGCTAAAATTTTAAATATGTTCTTTGTTGGTTAGAGGCTGGACACAAGCATTGAATTCCAAACAGAGTTGACAGTAATACTTCTTTGTAGTCACTGCGGTACTTTATAAATTCTTTATTTGGATTATTTAAGAAATTTAGATATGTTTCTGTAGAATTAGTATCTCTTGTTTCCCAAGGCAGCAGACAACAGCAGTGTCAATATTTGCTAAGATTTCTTTTTAACATCCTGAATTTTATGGAACTGCTGAAACAGATGACTTTTAAAACTAAAATTATCTGCTGGCTAGTGCATGTGAAACAGTGACAGCCTTGTCAATGATTACTTTGCAAAGCTCCTTATTGTGAGCAAAATTAAAAATTAAAAACTTAAAAATTAAAAACAAAACAAATCAGCCAACCAACTAAACAAATCCACACAAAACACCCACACAAAACAAATTTTAAAAAATTAGCTGAAAAAAAATTCTCTTTTAACTGTGGAGAATTTTATGCATATTCTAAACCTCACAGCCAACTAATACATTTTTTTGTTTAATTATGAAACATGAGATATAAGTTACTGGCGGAAAAGTTCAGGAATGAAAAACTATGGGTCTGTAGTGAAAGAAAAGTTCTTGCATTCAGAACATTCTGAAGTTACAGGTTTGGAATCTGCAGTCTGTCTTTGTACTACTGCCTGGAATAGAGAAAATGATCTTGTAAAGCTTAATCTTTCCTTTTTGTTTCCTTTGCTTCCTACTGTCCCTTAATATTTTCCAGAGCTTTGGGCTTAAATCAATCTTTAATAAAATAGTACAGAGTATTCCTTTTACCTCGTGGTTATGATCTCATGAAAGTTAATTCAGGATACTTCAAAAAAAAATGATATATGAATTTAGACATCAGTACATCATAGATTTCATTTTCACATGAAAAAAAACAAATGCTGTTTGCAAAACTTTTTTTAAGCTCTACTTTCCATAAAGTAGCATTTTATCTAATCTAAATATCTCCATCTCATAGAAATTCCCTAACAATGCCCCATTTCTCTAATTAAAGTTCATCATGTTTTTGAAAATATTTATCCCATCTCTGCTCATGCCTGATATGAATATTCACTGCTATTTTCTCCTAAAATGAGCTTGGCCCAGGTTAATTGTTGAAACTTCATATTTACAAACTAGCTAGGATATTATTTTCTCTGTTCTCTCTTTTCAAGGTTAGTGCCTTGTTTCCCTTGCATGCTATTTCCTCAGTGCTGGCACCATATCCCAATGCTTATTTAATTTGCCAGAAATTCACAAACGTTAAAGAAAGAAAAGACCTATTAGGTTATTTTGTCTGCCCCTCTGTCCATTTGGGATCGATCCTTATTGTTCATTCACAAGTGTTTTGATCAGTTTAAGATCAGTTAAAATGTTCCATGTGCTGGGGTTTCTGGCATTTATTACCTTTGGTTACCTTTGGGAGTTTTTTTTTTTTTTTTTTTTTTTTTTTTTCCTGCAGTCTGATAGATTTTCCTTTCAGGAAATTTTATTAAATGCTCTTAGTTTCAAATTGGCATATTCCCTTTCACTGAAATGTGGTCTTATTTTTCTCTCTAGCTTTAGTAGAGCAAGTTAAATCAAGTCAAAGACTCTGAGTCACCTCATTTCCATTTAAACACTCTGTTTCCTTTGAACACTTAATAGTCTGAATTACAAAGCCTAGATCCATGGGTTTCATTTTTTATTTTGTACTAGAATACTCTCCTGTACTTTCTTGTATTGTCAGTTGCTCCAGTTATATTCTTTACAAATGTACTGTCCTTTATTTTCATTGATTTTACAACCGCTTTATCTCATATACCCTCTGCAATTGTTTGAATTACTCAGATTCACAACTCCCAACTGGACTTTGAGAGTAAGCATTTTTGCAGTCAGTCTTAAAAGGAAAAAATGGAGTTCAAAATTCCAGAAGTTGCTAATAGGACTTTCCAAAGGTCTTGCTCTGAGCACTCTTCAAAGGCTCTAAGTAGTTAGTAGAGAAAGATAAAAATCTGGCAAAATTTTAACAGCAGAATACAAATGATATTTATCTTTTGAAAATTAGTCTTTAGTTAAACCCCTAAAGATGTTTCAGCTGTGCAGTTAAACTGAAAAACTTCCTTATCTTCCTCTGCTTAGTCTGTGGTCCTTTAACTGGGTATAATTTGAGAGGGACAATTCAGCTTTTCCTCAAGAAAAATGAGTGACCTCTATAAAAATAAGGACAAGGACAAAGGAAACCTCATACAGTGTGAAAAGGGAACGTGCAGGAGGTTTTGCACCATACCAGAACAGGCTGTGAATCAATAGGTTTACTGCTACTGGTGTTGGTATTCGAGGGTGATCTTGGTGGATGCTAGACTGAATGTGAGCTAGCAACATGCTCTCATGGCAAACAACACAAACCACAGGCTGTGTTGCTTTGGTAGGGCTGTGGTTTGCACAATGGGGCTGTGGTCATCATTCTTCAGTCAGTGACAGTGAGGCTGCAACAGGAGTAGTACAGTGAGTAGTAGGACACCAGTTGAAGAGAAACAGAAACTGGAAGGAATCACATGGAAGAATAGCAAGATATTTAGGAAGCTACAGTACATGTCTAACGGACAGAGGATGAGAGGGCTGTTCTTGTTTAGTCTGACAGAGAGGTGAGAGGCTACAGGGTAATCTAACAGTTGCTTACTATTACCTGAAAAGTTGTTACAGTGATGATGGATCAAAACTTTTCCCAACAGTAGCAGCCAAGAGACAATAACCACAAATTATTGCTTGGGAGTTGCAAAGTGGACATTAGGGAAAAGCTCACTGCCAACAGGGTAATGAAATAGAAATTGTTGTCCTGACAGATGGGAGAATAAGTCCCTGGAGTTTTTCAAGACTCATCTAAACAAAATCTCATGTCATTGGCAATAGGTCTCTTTCAACTGAAAGAGGACCTCCCCATGTCATTTTTCATCTAACATTTTTGTGATTCTGAGAAATTCTGAATGCTGTAATTCTGAGAAACCTAGAAATCAGAATGCTGCCAGAAACAAGCTGGTGTCTTCTGAGCTTTTTGTTGGAAAGTATTTTCAGTGTGTTGTCAGTATGCTTCTGTCCTGACTTATGTCTATCCAACTCCTGCACTAAAGTAATGCCCTGAAGTCTCTGTATTGCTAGACTGATGGTCTGTCTGTCTTGGACATCAATGGATGTGAATTTATTTGTGCTTGTTTTGTGAACAGGGCTTGACTTAAAACAACTCAGCGAAACATTGCTGCCAATGTGGACCTTAAGTTAACCTTGAATATAATCTTCCTCTTCTTTAGCTTTTCCACATAATTGTACAGGAAACTCATAATTGTAGATCATGACAAATATTGTTGGTCAAAAGCAAACTGATTCAAGAGTCTACTTTACTCACCAAAACATTTTAAAGAAGAACACTTTGCTCCCTCAGACTTATCCATTTCTACTATAGACATTAAAGGTAATATTCCCACTAACTTCAACAGTTTAGGATAAAGCTCTTGTAGAGATTCATTAAAAAGTAATAATAACAGATGAAGAATGGGTCAGCAACATTTTGCCCTTTAAATTGCCTATCCTCTGTTTCTTTTCTAGCAATAAATGATATTGGATTTCCTAAACACAACCCCAAATGTCACTTCTATCTTCCAGAAGAGAAATCTACATATTTTAAATCAGGGAGGAATGTAAGGAAAGTATAGATGTTTTTCTTTGAGATAGGTATGAACTTGTATTGAGCACTACAAAACCAATGGCAAGATGGTCTCGCTGATCAGCAGAGAAGTCATATGCTTAATTACAGACTGACACATATTTAGTCTGGAGAAGGTTCTGTGATGAGTTGCACAGAGCTGAGGTGTATGGAAGTCATAAATATCTGTTTGTTCAAGAGCAGAAAAAAAAGCTTTGAATCTGATAAATGATATTTTCTGTAGTGAGTTTGCAGATTTTTAGTATCATTTGGAGAGATTTATAGGTTTACTAAACTCCTAATGTCACTATTTAGTGGAAATTTTATATCCCTGCTTCATGTTCACAAATGTAAGTTACAAATCTGGGTATCATACTGTATAATGAAATGGTGGATTTACCAGGTAACAGAAACATAACATATTCTATAGTCTTAAACTGTTCTATAGATGTTGGGTAATTAATACTCAGAAGAAGAAACTTCTGAGGTAAGAGCAAAATATAAATCTATCAAGGCAGAGATTCTAAGTGACTTTCTATAAACTGCAGAGAAAGTAACTTTAAGAGCCAAGATTAAAAATGCAAAATTTGGCTTTTTGCCCTGTGCTCAGTGTACAGCCTATATAAGATGTGAAAGTCAACTAGTATTTTTCAAAGAAATGAAACTTTCAAGGTTTATCATAGTAACTGCTTGGAATTACATTGATTTAAAATATATTACTAAATATTATAATCCCTGTTATGTATTTATTTTTAGGAAAGTTTTAATAACTAGTACAGAAGTTTGAATGTCTTAAGACTTTGTCTAGAGGATGGTAAGAAGACACACAATACAGGCAAAATTTTAGATAATTTCTTTCTTTTCACTTGTCTCCATCAAAATCTAAAATAACACCTTCTTTCTAAGGAACTTTTTCTTTTGGGTAACACCGAGAGCCCTCAAGAATTAGAAGAAGAGGATCCTTGAGTTCTTTAAATTTATTAGACATGTCCTTTAGCATGCAAAAATATGTCCTGTTTAGAGAAAATTTATACCGATTTTTCTCTTCATGCTTGCTGTGGAAAAGAAGTGGATGAGAAACTAAACAAAACTGCTTCAGCTTGATTCCTTTCCATGGGCTGGTCACAGAACATGCCTGTACACAGTGTGGACCAACTGTGTCTAGGCGGCCCTACTTGAGGAGGAAACTTGGAACAGATAACCTCCAGGGGTTCCTCTAAACTTCAATCATTCTGTGATTCTATGGCAGTTCCACTTTTTTTTAAACTTAAATAACACCAAAACACCTTTGGCTTTTAAGGATGGAATTGGGGTGGGATTTTTGGGGGAGTGAACTCTGATAATTCAGAAAAGACCACTATCATCTGTATTTTAAGACTGATTCCAATGCAGTGGTGAAGATAATTTTGTTTGCAAAAATTATATTTTATATCTGCATAAAGGAAGTAAAGATTTGGGTTGGTTGTTTGTTTTCTTTTCCCTAAGTAGAGTAGATGTTTAGAGTACACCATTTATGTAAGTGTAGTAGGGTGAGGGCTTCTAAGGAAAAAGGTAAGTGATGAAGCTCAAAAACAGAGAACATAGGAATGACTCCATTCTGGAATGAGTAATGCATAGATCATAGATTCCTGGGAAAGAAGGCAGCCACTGATTTTGTGCTGTCCTAATGTCCTGGGAGAAGAGGTGTATGAAGCAGAACACAATCCACATCCTTTGGTAGAAAACTCCAGTTAAAAAGAGGAACATCAGAAAGTACCATTCATCTTTTCTTAGAACCACATAGTAGTAGATTTCCATTGCTATAGAATCAAAATTTAATTGTAAAAACTATGATTCAGGTTTTCAAAATTCATCTTTCTAAAGGGAATCCATAAGTCTGACATCTATATTTACAAGTTTTGCCCTTCTTTATGACTTTCATTCCTGGTTACCTGGTGTAATTTTAAAGAACCAAATATCATTTTTTTATTTATGATTACAGATTATGTTCCAAGATTTGAAATCATAGTTTTCCTTTAGAGCAAATTGTCACTGTGGAAGTTCCGTTACATATTAGATTATGTTGCATTCTTCATGGGTTTTATATAAATAAAATATTTGTCTATCAGACATTTTTCTTTTTTTGTCATGGCCTCAATGCGTAATCCAAGAAAGCATTTAAAACTGCAGTTAGCCCTTCTAATTATCTTGATTTTTTGTCAGATCAGTTTCCAACTTTGTCAGACCAATTACTTCTTATGCTCCTATTTATGAAGCTACCTGCTCCAAAAGTCTGCAAGTTCTTCAAACGATAAAGTTTCCTGTCATTTTGATTCTTATTTTATGAGCTTTGGAGATGCTATTCCCAGCAAAATTTACATCTTGCCTACATGCCATTTGTAGTTTAAATTCTCAGTGTGAAAAGTACCTTCCACTAGCTTTAAAATCAAAATTACCACCAGTGTCAGATTCCTGGCAATCACAGCAATTCAATTATTTCCTGATAGCAGAATGATATATTCTCCTGACTATGTTTGCATTAAATACATAAAAGCTATAAATCCCAGGAATTTGTCATTCTTCTGAGTAGTAATCTATAGTGTGTCAGAAAGCTTTTAGTCTTTTGTTATAATAATAACTATATTTATTTTTCAGAAATTCACAGTAATGATCTATATATAATGCCCTCCATCACAAAGATTGAAACTTGGTACAGTGTAATTGTAGCTGTCTTGTATTACTTAGGCACTTTCATAATTTATTATCAATTTCTATTCTAAACATCTATGTGTATTAATGTTCCTCAAAGACTCCTTTGGTGAAGTTACCAGACTGATGAGACCAGCAGCAAATATTGGTTTGACAGCTAAAGGCTAAGAATTCTTCTTGCATGCGTGGTGCCTTTTCTTGCTAGCACTGAACCTAAAAACACAACCACTCACCTGCTGTTTGGTCTTTCCACACATGTGCTTTGCAGATGTGTCATTATCCTCTCTGCCATCTGCTTTTCTACTGTGGAAAATGAAACATATTGACAAAATCCTGATTTTAGTCCATACTAGACAATTGAGAATATATTAAAAATACTAGTTTATTTGAGTATTACTTTTTGGTACCTCTAGACATTTGACCTTTCACATTTTTTGTGTTGGTTGGGTTGGTTTTGGTGACAGTTGTAAAAGAAACAAATAATGCTCTTATCTAATAAGGCATTTTCTTCCCCAGAAGGTTCTCTCATTATGTCTTTTTGTATTTATACATAAACATTTGATTTAGCAGTGAATTATTCCCTATATTTTCTACAGATATTTCATCTTTGTAGCTATGCAGGGAAATGTTGTTTTTTAAATTTCTTAGATTAATATTCAATAGCAGCCTACTTCTTTTTTATTATTTATTTATTTCTAAAACGCTCACATTTGTACTTGACTGTGAAGTAGTCTTAATTTGTTCATTTTGTCTACAACTTCTACACTATTGTAATTCAGCTCCCTTGGAGTGTCACCAGAAATCTATTTATCAGCTGCATCTTGTTCAACATACCATTGCAGCGTTCCTAAACAGAAACAACAAAAAATCACATTCCATTCCATTCTATCAGACATTCATTGGCTCCCAGATTGCAACAAAAATTGGTTTTGTGGAGCTTTATGTGGCTTTCCCTTCTCTCACTCTTACTACCATATGTTTTTTCTTCACTTTTAATCAACCTCAGCACATTCTGAACAAGAAAAATCCAAATTTCTGTTCACCCCCTACAGCCTATTAATGAAGGTCTCCCTTCTATGTAGTTTATTCCTATAGCTTGGCTGTAAAAAAGTAGTATATGTATAGAAATATATTATGCTGTCTATTTGCTTATGTAGGTAGATGATTCAGGAAACAAGGAATGAGGGGGAAGAAAAGAATTCAAATGGAGAGAAAGCCCATAAGGATGAAGTTGAAAGACAGGAAATACAACAGGGCAGAAACCCTTTATAAGATATTGCATATGAGTCCTAAACACGTTAGTCTGATTTGTGCTACTATTATTTCTGTCCCCAAAAAATCCTCAGCAAAGAAAGTTTCAAGCAACATCAAACGGATGATTTCAAGACGAACAAAAAGTTATAATCAGCATATTTAATCAATGCTTCTGAGTATATTTACAATAGAGGACACTATCTGTTTGGCACAGACAGT
Organism: Aphelocoma coerulescens; assembly: GCF_041296385.1. Classification (NCBI taxonomy): domain Eukaryota; kingdom Metazoa; phylum Chordata; class Aves; order Passeriformes; family Corvidae; genus Aphelocoma; species Aphelocoma coerulescens. Next base: position 56,703,079 of record NC_091013.1, on the reverse strand, counting down.
GAGAATACTTCATCCTAGATGACTGCAGAGTCTGTGTGGCAAAAGGATTAAATTAATTGGAGAGATTCAGAAGAAGCAAATCTCCAGGATCAAACAGAATTAAAGCCAACTTATTTACAGGACAACAGAACTAATGTCATTCACAACAGAGAGAAATCAAAAATGAAGGTCTCTAAAGACTAAGAAGGTGAAATAAGGAAGCAAAAGCAATACTATAACTTTCAGCCACTGAAATAAAAGTCTGATGAGCAGAAACCAGGACTGCAACTGTATTCAATGTCTGCAAGGAATTTTATAAAGGTAAACAAAGAAACATTGAGGTTGGAGTTATGTTGATTTCCAAGTAATGTGATTACCAAGAAAAAAAAAAAAAACAACCAAAAACCCACCACATCACTTATTTTATCCTACCTGCTTATTACTATAAGTCAGATGACTTGTCTTCTGGTGGAGACAATATTAGTGCGCACCCACACTGCCACCAAAATTCTCTGCGTGCGACCTTCCATTCATGAAACCAAGGAGTACCTGAAGCCCAGCCCTTAACACCATTTGATATGAAGGATATCTCAAGCATTATATTATGTAGGATCAAGATCTGTTGTTTTTAGGCTTTCAATAGTGTTTCACAATAAGCAACATATAAGGTATTTCTTTTAAATTTCAAGCCATTCGATTGAATTATTCCTCAAGGAAATCAGCTGCTGTTACTATGCATCACTATTTTATTTCAAATTCATAAATCTGTATTGATTTTCTGTGGCATATAATATTTGGGTAATAGCTCAAACAAAACCCATCTGGCATAATCAGCTGGGGATGCTGAAATTAGTGAATCAGACTGAAAAGTTACAATATGCTGTGTCAGTAACAACATGTCAGCTATTCAAGAGGTAATAACTAAAGGCACAAAAGGAAGAGGAATAAAAAAATAATTTAAATAGAAAAAGATGAAGCCACGAAAAGTAAGAGTTTATTGCATAAACAAATGTACACAATAAAGGTGTAGGTTTGAGGAAGAAGAACATTTAATAATTAATAAAAATATAAACTGGCACTTGATTTACACAGCCAAAGAAGGCATTTATTACATTATATAAAGCAGGGAGATATTTCTTGGATTTCCTAACCTGTATTCTAGGTAGCAAAGTGAGTGCTGCAGATATCTGATATTCATCAAGTTCCTGCACTGGAAGGAATATCACCACATTTGCTTATAATTTAATGTTTCACTCAATGCGAAAGTCAGCAAAGTAAAAATAGACCTAGAGCAATTAAAGAACTTTCTATTAGTCCTCAGAAAAATACATTTGTGAGTCATTGTCACCCTCTGGCTTCATTTTAGGCATGAGTGAATATATAATCTTTAATTCCTAGGCAGGTTTTGGCAAAATGAAGTTCAGGAAAATTCTTCTGTTAGTAAGTAATGAGTAAGGAAAACTAAAGTACTTTTAAATGTTCTCTTTCAAAGCAAGTGACACACTCCCAGTTAATCATATAGGAAGTCTGCTATCACAAGAAAAGTTGGTATATTATGGTTTTGGAAAGGTGTAGTTGTGTAGCTAGAGGTATGAAACAACAGCAAACATTTGATCAGTCTCTTGAGCTAGACTAGAACATAAAACAACTGCTGGTGTTTTGTAGTGTGGAGAGCACCTCCAGATAACAGCATTTTATGACAATACAGTGAGAAATAAAGTACTAAATGTGAAATAACTGTAGTTTCCTTTTGTCTTAGATGAGACCTACTCTGTCAGAAGTGTGATTCTAATACATCTGTCCATAACAAGTTTTGGTTGTTTTTGTTGAAATTTTTATTTGGTTGGTTGGTTTTTCTTTTTTTTTTTTTTTTTCCTAAATACACAACAATATATAGCAGGGAACTCAGAGAGGATGAGAACTTTTCGAGATCAATTATTTAAGCTGTCTTAAGCACTACACAGGTGATAGGTTATATGCGTGAGGTATATGGCAGCTGAATACAATGGGAATTTATATTATTGATTAAAGATAAAGAGAGTTAAATTTGGGAAAAAATGAACCATACTTCTGCAGCCTACAAGAGTACATATCTTACCATGCCTTCTCTGAAGTCACTTATTCCCAGGTTAGCTAAAATTCTCTAACTAAGAAAAAGATACAAGTGCCTTCCAACCACAACTTCTAATCTTAACACTGATAGAGCATGAGGTATTAGTAAATTAAGAGCTCTACTGGCACAATGTTCCTGTGCTTTCATCCTATCCCTTAGTTTCTAATAATTTTTTATATTACCCCTATTGTAAAAGATAAATTTTTCAACTTGGTAGCCCAATTAAATTTATTTCTGTTATTTTTAACAGACATCCTCAAATTTTTATTCAGATATTTTATACAAAAAACAGTAAAACCAATATTACTGCATTGAAAGTTTAAATCAGAAAATCATATTTTATGCTATTAATTTCAGCATCATGGTTGGAGACTGCCATCTGTCCTCTGTTTCATGGGTTTATCAGGAGCTTTTGAGAAAATCTGAAAACGAGATGGAAAATTAAAGCACTTTCATTCTGAATTAATTTTGCAACTAAAGAGCCATACTGTTTATGATTTCTAAAAAGTCAGTTTGGTTCATTATAAGTGAATAACAAATATCTGAACAGCAAGGTAACAGTGAATAAAAATTCTATTTAAGTGAAGAGAGAGCTTTACTACTGACAGTAACAGACATAAGATTTAACCCAGTAGAAACTGGGTTTCTCACACTGAAATTTAGTGTGAGATTTTTTGGTGCCCTGATTTTTTGTTGTAAAATAGTTAAACAAAGTTTAAACCAGAGCCTCAACCCTAGAGAATGCATACTTAGGAAGAAAATTTTGTTAATTCAAAGTCCTAGTTATTTTCTTTTCTGGAATGTTTCAATTGAAATAAAATGTATATGGAAAACTACGGAAAACATTTTTTTCAATTTAAATTAACAGCTGGAATCCTTAGTACACACATGGAGAAATATACACTGCTTATTAAAATCAGTCTGCTAGTTCTCAATTATTGCATTTTAAATATACATCTTTGCTTCAGAACATTAGGTCAGAACTGAATGCAAACTCAAGGGCCTGTTTCCTCCATATAATTTAGTGGTATATTTGAACTGCATAAAGGATTTCTGAACCACCTGGTAGGTCCACATCAAGTAGCAGTGAAATAGCACTCAGAGGCAAAGATAATTAACAATTCTGCAGCACTGGTTTGCTTGCAACTTTTTAGTACATCTTTATAATGCTTCATTGCACAGACACCACATACACCCTAAAAAAATAGATTTTGGAAAATAGAGTTGTATATAATTTTTGTATTCTATTCTATTCTATTTTGTATGCTACAGCTAAATGCATTGTTTGAGCACATAATTAATTTACAGTCATATTTATCATCTTTTTTACTTTTTCACTTTTCATCTCCTTTATTTTAGAACACATTTTCATGTACAGAATTGTCACCAGAGTTACAGTGTTAAAAATGAAATATCAAAAGCACTGTCTAATCTGATGCAAAAAGAGGCTTCCCTCTGCTCAAGCTCAGACAACTACAGGTGATGGTATGTGTTCAGTATATCCTCATTACTGGGTCAGGATTTAACCTAGATGTGGATCCAACTAGAGGAGCTGAGAAACTCTTCTGGACTCACTACTGCCAGTTTGTCAGAGAGCTGCTGAACCGAAAGAGCAATGTTAGCTCTTGTAGCCTAAAATTTTGAATGATCAGAACCCCAATTTCTGTTAATATGTCCTAGCCACAGCTCTGACTTAGGTACGTGATTTTTTAAGGAGAAAAGTTGTAACTTTGGCATTTGCTGTATTGACTGTTTTACTGTTAGTTGCTTTATTATTCTATCTGTCAATCTATCTCTCTACCTACCTACCTACTTGCTTTTTATTTGTAGCACTTGGTGTGAAGTGTTGATGTCACCATGCCTGTAAGGCTCTTATTTTTTTTATAATTTTTATTATTTTAAATGTAGAAGGAAAATATGACATTAAAAAAAAAAAAACTGCAAAAAACCCAACAATAACCAGATATTAAAACTAAAACTAAAAAAAATATATATATTAAAAAAGACAGATAATTTTATGTACCAAGGTTAGACCTTGGGAAGGACTAGTATTTCCTTGAACAAGGAAATTCTGAAATCCATGACCTTGATGAGCTGAAAAGACTTTCTTTTCTTTTTTCTTTTTTTTTTTTTTTTTCAGTAGCTAAGTAAAAGCTGCTTATTCTCCTGTATTTCTTACTTTCCTTTTGTGAACTGCATGTAAAATTACCTCAATAGATCATAGCAAATGAAATCTGAGGCTGAAATAGCAGGTTCATAATATTAGCAAAGGGAAATAGATATGTGAAGGAAGAATAAAAATGCCATGTACTAGGCATAATATTAGAATTCTTATCTAAAGAATTTGAAGCTAAGCTAATGTATTTCTCTACTCTTCCATGCATACAGAAAAGGATTTGATAATTTTTTTAAAATTTTTGTTACCTCACTTAAAATTTCCTTTAAAAGATGAGCAGTGGGAAACCATCAAATCAAGCTATTAAATGCGTTTGAAAATATATTTTTGTATCAGAGATATATTATTCAATTCCACTTTTCTTGAAGTGAGCAAGTAATAGGACATGGCAATAGGATAAGGTCCAAAATTCTACAGCTTCATATGGTTATTTTAGGTTTAGAGTCTAATTCAGATTTTTATCGAGGATAATTTTTTGAATAATATTCTTCCTGTTTTCCTCGCTTTTGTAGACTATTCAGGGTATTGTGACAGAAAAAGAGATTTTAACTTTTCTCTGCAGGCTAAGATAATTAAATAAAACAGAACACAGATTTCAACCCTAATAAATGTGACTGTACAAGACTGTGTCGCTTTTGTCACTCTTTCAATAAAACCAGGAGGGATTGATCCTAAATACTTTTTAATCATTGTGCATGACATTAGAAATATTTTTTCAATCCTACACTATCAAACTGATTGCTTAAATATGAAAATCTATGTACCCTCTATGAACCAGTATGAGTTGGTTTGTTAGTGCAAAAGACAACTGACAGACTGTCACATAAGAAGTTTCACAAGAGAGACTGATTTGCACTGCTGCAATATTCAAAATATTATGAACTCTAATCATAGTATGCAACAAAGAAAGTGGTGCATCTAAATATCCTAAAGATTTTAAGATATGACCATGTTAAATGTATTAATGAATCAATATTTCCAGAACTAGGGACTATTAATATACAATATTCACAGGTATCCTTTATAAGTTTGTTGACGTCAACATTTTATCTGGAACAAAGCAATGACTACAGTTCCATGTTCATTTTGCTTCTTATGAACATGGCCCATCTGAACATGGCAAGAACTCCTTGATACAGATCTTCTGAAGATTTTGGTCCTTTAAAATCTAGATCCTATATCTAAAAACTAAGGTCAGATTTATAATCTGCATCAGGTAAAGTTATCTTTCAACTCTGCAAGCCAGAGTACTGAGGATTTTTTTTTCAAGAGTTTATCAACTGTTGCTCCATGCATTTGGAAGCTATAGTAGCAAGGAGGTTGGAATTATATTCGCACTGCTGAACCAATAATATTAACAGTCCTTACATTATCCTGCAGGTCACTTACTATAGAGGACAAAGTTGTAAATCTAGTGAGGATCCTTCAGACACCAAGTCAAAGGTTAAAACAGGCTATAGAGAATAAACAGCTAAACTGTTCCCATGGGAGTTTTCTATGCATAGTATGTTGGTAGGATACAAGTTTCCACAGCAACCACAGGCTCAGTATCAGAGCATAACCCTCCTAAATTATGCAATATACTTATGATTCCATAAGCCTAACTAGTGTATTTGTATGGCCTCCTCACCTATTATGGTACTGAACATATTTTTCACCTCTCCTTGCTTTACTTTAAAGCCAGATTCCTAAGGAACATCATAAACCATAAGAGCTGTTGAAATTATGTGGCTGGCATGTACACATCAGATAAACCAATACACTTGTGATCTTGGCAATTTCAGGAAGTCGTCTCTTATAGGAATGAACAGACTGTCACTAATTTCTACAAGGTGTTGTTTTATAAATAATGGTGAGAAGAACTGGAAAAAGTTCCATTTTTTTTCTTTTTTTCTTATTTATTTTTAAATGAATGAGAAATTTTATATGTGGTACTATAGAAATGGTTAGTTCTGTTAATATAGCCTCACCTATTTCTCCATCAGCATGTGGGAGGGTAGCCATACATAAGCAACTTTAAAAGACAGATTTCTGGAAATGCCATTACTTATATAATTAAAAGTTTGAAGATCTTTCAAAAATGTGTTACTTCAAGCAGTAATAAGTGTATAGTCCCAGAGCCTTCATATATATTTTTATAATACATCAGTAATAAGGCTAATGACTTATTATTGTGGTACACCATCACCTAAAGACCTATTGTCAAAGTTCCTTTGACAAAGCTGAGGAGTTGAACTTTTATTAACAGAGAGATTTCAGTCTAAATAAATAAATAAAAAAATGGAAATAAATAGGTGTGATTATTCCTGGAGCACAGCTAAGTGAAGGAAATGAAAAGAAAATGCTTATGGTCTGTCTTGCTCCAGTTAGCAAAACAATTAAGTATATGCTGAACTTAAACAAAATTGATTTCTTACTAAAATGCATTTCTTAAGACATGACCTTGAGTGTGAAACGTACTTCAGTTGCACAACTCAGCTTGATGCTCCTTGGACAAGTCCTTGTGTCAGGTTGGTGTGTACATTGTATGGTTTGAACTGTACAAATCTCAATAGTCTGTTGGAGATTGGCATTGGAAACCTACTGGGATCTGTAGATCCTGTACCAGAGCTTTCCTTCACTGCTGCATTTTTGGGGGACAAAAAGAGAAAAAAGTCCCATTTGGCTGAAAAGCTAAAAGGATGACTAGCAAAAAAATAATTAAAATTGCATGCTAAATAGAAACAAGGATTCCTACATCAAAATCTTTCTCTTAAGCATGTTTTATTAGAAATCTAAATAGTAGGCAATTGGGAAGTTTCTTTGCAAAGTTATACAACAGTTCATATGGGCAAGTTAAATGGATATACACATTACAAAAAGCAGATGCTTTGCTTTTGATCTGCTTATTTTTTTTCCTAAAAATGTCTTGTGTTCCACTTGTGTTTCATGTATGATTTTCCTCCAAATCCTAAAAGTTGATTGGAGATCAATGAAAACCATCAAGTGTAATCAGGGTACCAGAAGCACTATCTGACAAAAAAAAAAAAAAAAACCACAATGAAACAAAACAAAACAAAACTAATAATGATAATAATAAAATAAAACTAAATACTTTTAGCATTACTATTGGAAAAATCCAAAGAAATAGAACTAGTGGTTTTCAGTGTACTCAGTGATTTTTTGGACAACATACTAAAAATAAAAGCAAATTATTATGAATAGGAAAACCCAAACTATCAAAGCCAAAATTCTTTTCTGTGCTTAAAGACCTGATTTAAAAGACATATATCAATAAAACAGATCAGATTAAACCTTGGAGGCAAAAATGAAGAAGATTCAGTTTATGATTTTATCCAGAACTGAGGAGATTTTTAGTTTGGGAAGTTTAAATGATAATTTAGGTTGCAGCCAACTTGACTTCTGAAAAAAAACCCACTTAACTTTGGTGTGTTAAATTAAGTTTATGGAAAACCCACACAAATGATACAACAAAAAGAGTTATCTATAAATTCTTTCTCTTTTATAAATCCTATGTTATATTCTGTGTTTTAAAAAGATAAATATATCAGCTAATATTGCAATAATTATTTTATTACATACTGTACAAGAACTGCATAAAGTCTCATTTGTAAACGAGACTGAGAGAAGCCCATCACTAAATGAGTCCATCACTATAATCCAGTATATGTCTAATGCTTTAAAGCCACTTTTCAAAATTGCAGGCTTGCAAGCACATTTGTGCATATTTATTAATTCATAGTAGTTCTTCTCATTTTCCAAAATGTTCTAGTATCTGTTTATTTGTTTTGGGTTGGTGAAAGTTTTGTTTTGGTTGGATTTGAAGGTAGGAAGGAAGGAAGGAAGAAAGGAAGAAAGGAAGAAAGGAAGAAAGGAAGAAAGGAAGAAAGGAAGAAAGGAAAGAAGGAAGGAAGGAAAGAAGGAAGGAAGAAAAGAAGGAAGGAAACTTTCTTGCTTTGTACAAATCCTAAATTGAGCTGGGATAAAATTGTATCTGTTACAGATTATAGTAATATATTTATTGTTCATTGTAATAATTTATCACTGTTCAGACTCCTAATATTCCAAGCAATGTACTAAATCCATATAATATTATTGGACTCTATAGCTCCCACTTGAATGTCTGATGCAGCTGAATATGATAGACCAACATAGGTCAAAAATTTGAAATCAAAGCTCAAGTAAAAAGAATTTTTTTTGTGTGAAAATTTGTGCCCATTTTATTGGACATGCTATAGAAATGAGTTTCAGGCGTTAGAAGATAAAAATAAATGTTATTGTATCTAAAAAGACTTATGCCACTGACTTCCTTTGAGACTTGTAAAACCCCCTTTAATGCCTCTGTTCCATGCTCTCCGGTTCTGTATTCTCTGACTTTTCTGTCATTCTTTCTTCATTTCTCCAATAAAAAGTGTCATTTCTTTGGGCCAAAGGTTACTTTATTCATGTTCAGTTCTTTTGACTTATGTGGATTGACAGAAATTTTCCCTGATACAAAAATTATTAGGGCAAAAAAAGGAAAAAAAAAAAAAGAGAAAAATCCCCAATTAATAATAATAATTAAAAAAGAAGATTATGAAATTATTATCATTGATTTTTTTTTTCCATTGAGTGATAATGAAAATAAAAGTAAGTTTTCCTATCATCAGGCCTCTAATCCGTCTGTCCTTGAGATGCTGTGTTTACAATACTGACTTGCAGACCTAACCTGGAAAAATCTGATTAATGATAAAATTTGTCCATGATTAGTCACATTTTCTTTAGTTCTTATTTGCAGATGAATTTTAGGTGCCTTTTCATCTGTCTTTTATTAAATATCTTTTATTTTTAGAACCTGTTCAAAACAGTGCTGTAAACATTCAGGTTAAAAAGTACATTTTTTTTCTTCACTCTATTTTGTCAAACTTGAGTGAAACTTAAAAGCTGCTTGCCCTGTTCCTCAAGACACAAAGAACTGCAGATTGCCAGAAGTGCACAGATCAGCTCTGAAAAAATAAAATTTTAAGCAATATGCCTGCATAATGCTCATTGCCTGATACAGTATTTAAACAACATTTCCTTTTGTGATCAAATTTGAGTAAGAGATAATCTCTGTGTTCATATCAAGGGGGCAATCAGCTGGTGATGCACACCCACTTTTTTGTACAGTTATGTAGGCAAAGTCTGAGCCAGGCAGTGTGCAGTGCATATAATCCGAGTAAAATAAGCCAAGTGAAACAAAACTTGTATTTTTCAAAGTGTTTTAGGACTGGTAAGGATTTAATCAGCTCACATTGATTTTATGGCATGGTGTCCTGCTTCTTAATGACAAAGTCTGGTTGATTTTCACTTTTTTATCAATCCGGACAAAGAAGGATGAGATTAAAAAATAGAGAAGGTTTTATTATTATTCTTTACAGGGATTTTTTGTAAAAAAAAAGTAAAACGTAAAAATATTACTTTGGCATTAGAAGAGCAGAAAAATCAGTTAAATTTATGATATCCATTAACAATCAAATTAAAACTAGCATCACTATAAGGTAACATATAGAATCCCAAATGTATTGAAAACTTCTAACAATTACTGAACTTTTAACTTCTGCCTAGTTTCCTTTATTTCACTGAGTGCAGTAGCTACTGAACAGACAAATAAAAGTTGCTAGGATTTATCTCATAAGATTTATTTATTCACTTTTAACAAATTAGCAGGAATATAGGAACTGATATTGCTGAAAGGATTTTAGACTACAGTCTCCTGTGACAGGTTTGAATTACAAACTTTAATTATCTTTTCTGAAGTGCTATATTATCAACAAATATAACTGTGGAGAGTAAATCAGTAAGTTTCCTTAGAATTATTTTTCTCCTACTTCTGGCTATTGGGACTACTAGCATATTGTTCCATGTCCAGATAAAATTGAAATTCAGTCAGTCAGGCACAACTGTTTTCATATTTGGCTTCTAGTGTTCCAAATTATTAAACTATAGATAGTAGTTGCTCTCTCAGATGTTCTTGGAATCTCAAATGAAAACTATGCTGCTGATGTCCAGGAGAATTGATATTTTATATTTACATGTTTCTCTGGAAAATTATATTTTGCCCCTTTATTTCCTCACTCAGTTCCCTTTACACTGATTAATTTTGAAGGTTAACCTTGGAATAGGCATTTCAAACTCTTCAGATGAGATAAAGAAAATCTTGAGAGGGCTTCTTTACACATTTCAGAATAATTTATGCTGTTCAGAGTATGGGACGTCCAAAGGTCTTTTGTGTGGAATAGCTCAGCTGGGAAAATCTCGAGGTTCAGTAAAGAACCCAATCCCATCCCATGTTCCATAGTATCTAACGGAGGTGAAATGCAGTGTTTTCCAGAAATCTTCATTTTCCTGTTGGTGTGGAGTGTCCTATACCCCACTGACACATAGCAGAGAACTTTCAATGATCAGCCTGCCTCTTTCCCTGTTCAGGCTGTTTATTGTTTGTCTGTACATTTTGTGGAAAGCTTGCAGGATTAGAGGAGGCCAAGTAGACAGGATGGGGTGGGACAGGGGAATTGATGCTGTTCACTCCTGTGCACCACTGGATGGAACCAAAGAGGAGTAGGGAAGGCTAAAATACGCATATGCATGAACATGCAGATGAGATGTGGTGAATTCTTTAAACAAATTCAGACAAACAAAAGGAAACCGGCTGTTGCTACATCATCCCTGAAGTATTTATTTGGAGAGCAGCCTCCCTCTGTCCGTGTACTAAATTCTGAGTGCTGCCCAGTGGTGTTTGCATTTCTGGCCTTTTAATGTAGAAAGCTGCTCAGTACTTACTTGTTGCTTGAAACATGTATTTTGTTTCATTTGTTCATGTCACATTTGTTTAATGAGATTTACTTTCAGTTAAGACATGGTTTAGGTAGACTGTGAACAGCAAAACTATCCGTAACAACAGCTGTTGTAGTCAAAGACCAAACATATCTTAATACAATTTCCCTGAAAATCAAAAAAATTCAGGAGTGATATATTGGGCACTTCACATGGAGTTGGTAAAAGTCTCAGGAAGGACTTAAAAAAATTTGTTATTTTATTTTTTTTTTTATTTTGGAAATGAACTTCACTTGTGACTGTGTTAATTCAATTGTTATTACTTACAATTCTACAGTAATAAGGATGGAGCCCCCAGCTTTCTTAGTCTCGTGCTGATACATAAGTTCACCTCCCTAGAGATATTTTTTTTTAAACAGTGAATGTATAAAGAAATTTTATTAAGAGTTACTGTAACTAGATATGAAAAGGGGTTTGTGTCTATATATGGCTGTAATAAAAATGGAGGTATTTTTTCAACCCCTGGGTGGACAAATTTTGACAGTGACAAGCAGCCTGATGCCTATGTTGAGGAGCATCCTCTCTGTTGGTATGTAGAGACTTGGTGATCTCTGTATCTCCTGCTCTCTGTAGAACAGTGAAACCTTCTTGAATTCGACAAACTAAAGATTCAATCTGAAACTGAGAACAGCTTTCTGGGTGAAAGGAAAAATGAATCTGCATCTTCAAGGTGGAAGATCTGGCCAGTACAACAAAACAGGAAAACAACAAAATTCTCTCAAACTGTTGTACCATAGTGGAAATTAAATAGTACCTGGACCTGGGAATAAGGATTGTCACATGGAATTTAGATGAAAACATTTCCATTTCTATGTTTAATCAATGTCTAGATATTTTTTATTAGAAAATCACTGTCAGAAAAACAATTTAACCACCACACTTCATAATGCGTCTTCTACAAATCAAGCATATATAATTGTTCTATGCAAATTAGTAAAACTATACTTATTGTAATTATGTCTCACACAGCTGGCATTAATTATGGGTGGAAACTGCAAGCTTTCCAGCTACAACTATTGTGTACACTGAATGACAGAAGATTCCACTGAAGAGTTCAACAGAACCACATGCCAAGGAGTCCAATTATGTAACCAAAAGTATATGTCCTGAGGAACTCAAGTTAAATCCTTTCTGTAGCATTGCATCACCAGAGAAATTACAGAAATCCAAAAAATTGCTAAATGTTAATAGAAAATAAATATTTTTTCTAAGGTTTAATGAAGCATTAGTGAGTGAAAAAGTGAGGGGAAGATATTAAAAAAAAAAAGTGCATAACTTGCTGTTTCTGAGGGCTTATCAGATGAGGTGGCTTATGGAACAACATTCCAGTGAAAAAAAAGAAAGTGTTAAGAAAAGTAGCCCTACAAGAGGGCACCCTCTCCCTCCCCTTCTCTCCCTTGCTTCCTTTTCCCTGCACACTAAACATCACAAAATAAAGTCTGCACTGTTGAACTGGCATTTGGTTTTGTTTGCACCTTGGTTCGGGAGAGGACTTTAACATAAAATTGTAACGCTTGCCTTGCAGTCCTTGTCATCTTCCCTCATTACTTAAAATAGATTAGTTGTGGGACTCAGTCATTTATGGTTGATTGCTGCCTGATCTTCGATCACAATTGTGCTGCACCCTTTGAAATTGCTTCTGTCTTGAAAATGAGATGGCTGATAATCCTTTTGCTGTGTCAGCCTCCTATGTGCACGAATATGAAGGGTAATGAATGGTTCACCCTTGCATCCTACTCTAGCTTTTCTTTATGGATGATCATCTTACTTAGCTCTTACATAGTTACCTTTTGGTTTGATGACATTCTTTTGCAAAATTGCCTTTATGGTTTCAAGTTAAATTTGATAAAATAATGGAATTAATTTTATTTTTTAGCTTGTGTTTTAAATATTTTTTAAAAATGCTGCTTAAATCAATATGAAAAATAAAGTATTATATTTGGATATTTTTTGTTTGTATGGTTATTTATTGCCTTCCCATTTTTAGATACTTTCAAACAAGCTTTTCAACTTTCTGAAATTTCAATTTTAGTTGTCTAGTTTCATCATCTTCATTGCTTATTTTTTTGGCTCTTTTATCTTATAATGATAACAATTTATTGTGGTCATTACATGCCACATTGATGAAGACAATATTGCATACATAGTGATACATATATTACATAGCTGCATGCATTTTCATGACATTTATAGCTAAAATAACAACTTATATTAAATTAATATCTTGAAAATTCTATTTAGAATAGGGACTCATTGGAATGAATCACTTTCTGCAATCAAGTGTGGGAAGGTACTAATATATGGAAATACCTTTTGATATGCCCAAGAATATCAATGCCAGAGCATGAATGTGGGTGTACTTGATTTACTTCATCTATTTTGTTATGTTTACATATTTAGTAGGTTGCCATTCCAGAATTGGTATGGAGGAATTCTGTGGGGAAAAAAAAAGTTAGTTCAACTTATAACAAATTTATCTTCTTGTTAGCTACTTCCAGAAGCAACCATCAGAATATAGGCAGGATAAGAAGAAATAAATGTTCCCTCAGTTTTTATTGGAAGGCTTCTCCCAGCACAGTGGGTTTATGTCCAAGAATGTGCATGTTTAACAGATTGCTTCAGACTCTAAGTCATTAATCACTTCCTAGGAAACCAATATGCTACATAGAATTTAACAGTTTAATACTATAACTGAATTGCATTCAATTTCTTTAACATAAGATGACAGAATCATCAACACTGTGTTCCAGTTACTCTTATTCCTATTGACTCCTTGACCAGACTCCTTAGGTGATGCTTAATTTCTTAAGGCAACATGCATTACAATCAGTGAAAAGGTGTGCTTTCAATGCAATCAGAACTAGGCAAGGCCTGAAGTTGAGGATCTGATCCTAAAATTGTCCAAAAAGAAAACAGTATTTTCTGGTCATCCTTTCTTTCTGCATCTGATACTATCTAATGTACATATTGTCAGATAAGGAGGATGATAAACAGCCCATTCTTTATTTTCTAATTTTGGCAATTTGTGTGGGGTTTATGGTACACCTGCTTACATTTTATTTTTCCATCACCAGCATGTAAAAAAAAAAAAAAAATCACCCTTGGCTGCTGACACTTCATCAAGGAAAACTTCAATTAACTTCTCTGAAAAGTCTTTGTCAACCTGGACCATTTAGAAAAATCTTTAGTTATATCTACACTCCACAGTTTTCAGAAAAAATTGAGGCTGAGCTGGCAGGGAGTAATAATTTCTAACAATTTTTATTTATTTTTTTTTAACATGTTGAAATCACAAAAACTTTAATGAACTACTCTAGGGGTCACAAGAAGAAAGTAACCTCAAAATCAGGGGTCCTATTTGTGACCCCACTTCTTGAGCTTGTGCAGTTATGCATCTGTTCTATAACACAGCACAGTGGAATGTTGCTGTGAAGAGTCTCAGGTTTGGTTCTGCTTCAGCAAGGCCAGAACTGAAACTTTTGTTTCTTTTTGCAGCTTGTGCATGGATGCCTGTAGTGTTTTCTTCAAGTTTCACCACTGAGAATGTGTTGAGGACTGTCTTGGGGTGACTTTATGATGTGTATCCCATATCGCTGCCTATGCCCAGAAATTAATTTTGTGCCTTTTTATGCCTTTAAACTGAGCCTGAGAGGGGGGAGGAAAACCTGAGCAAAACTTCTTCAAAGCAGTTTGCAGCTTGTTCAAGGTCACACAGAGATGGAGACTTTTTTTTTCAACTGCGGGAGGAGAGCGAGAGAGAAGGGGAAACCCGGCTTGCTTTTCTTTCCAGACAGCTTTTGGCCAGTTTTTTTTTTCCTCAGCTCCTTTTCCTTCAGAGAGCTGAACTTTTGTTTTCCTGGGACTTCGTTTTTTTTCCTTTTTTCTCTGCTGGACTGTTTCAACATCAGAATACATTGGGAGCACTTTCCACCAAGGCCTTGGCCCTGCAGGTGGGCCCACCACCTTGTCCCAGCTCCAAGGAGGGGGAGAGAGAGATCTACGGAAGGACTCTGAAATTTTCCCAGGTTTCTCTCAGCAGAGCGAGAGGTTTTATCATTTAGCATTATTATCCTTTTCCTGTGTGTTTGTTAAATAAATAGCTTTTATCTCTTTCACTTTCCTTCGAGGAAAATTCATTTTTCCCCGAACCTTGTGGGGGAGGGATGGTTGTAGCCTACCTTCTCTCAGAGGATATATTTCTAGATTTGGCCAAACTGGAACAAGGACATATGCTGCAAATGGTATTAACCTTTCCTTACAGTAAGGTGCTAATTTTATGAGCATTCTTTTGAGAAGTTAGTCACACTAAAAAATTTTGGCCTTTAAGGATAATAACTGAAGCTTTATTATCAGACAAAATACACTCTTTACTAACAGAAAAAAACCTCCAACAGACTATTATTGTGTTGTCCCAGTCTTTGAAGACAACACAGGCATCTCAGTTATCACAAGTTTTTTCTTTAAATATTTGAGAACTCTGAAAATCATAAAATGTTTGATCAGGTGGTCTTTCTGATCACAAAACATTCTTTACAATTAAAGAAGGCCATCCATCAGAGGCTTCCCACATCTCAATTGGTAATACATTTCTCACTGACTGAAGCTCAGTTGCCAAAAGGCAGAAGAAAGATTGTACATCCCTTGTAAACCATGAGAAATACTCAGCAGCACCTCAGTGAAAGCAAGACACAATTTAAGCTTGCTTTTTTTTTTTTGGAATTACTAGTTTCCTATTGTACTGGGCTGAATTGGTTAACATGGAGTGTGAAGGTAAAATATGACAAAAGGTTTTCTTTGCTTGTCTATTTCACCATAGTAGCCAGTACTCATTTGTGCTTTGCTTTGGCAACTTAGGTCTCAAGCACTAATATGAAGACAGAGATAGACCATAGGAATTGCACACTGCAGTCTGCTAATTGATAGAGGAAGAGCCAGAAAGACTTTCAAGATTAAAAAAAAAGAAAAGAAATCCCTGGTGTGAGGAGCTTGGGCACTGGGGTCAGCTACAACCATAAATTTAGCTTCCGCAGAAGCTTGCTAAAAACTACAAAGACAAAAAACATCCAGGGGATGCACTCAACCTATTTCAAGCCTTTACAGATGTTTGATTCTCTAGTTATATCACTTTTATGACCACCAGCTGAAGTACTGTCACTCACCTTGAAACAGCCGGCCAAGCTTGTTCCACTAAAGGCCTTGATGATGCCCTTTTATGCTCTTTTCCAGCTACTCTTACTTTTTTTTCCTTTTCTCACATACACAAGTGGGTATTGAATGAATTATTTGACAGAGTATTGTTGAGAAAGAATTTCAGATGATTGGGAAGTAAGAAAAAGAACTTCTTCTACTTTAATTTGATATTAGGTCCAATGTCACATCAAATAACACTTCAAAACTGCTACTAACAAAGTTCACTTCTATTATTTTTCTTTGGACAGCTGTTGCAGTGGTGCTGAGAGTGATGCCTTGAAGTGGCTACCTGAAAACAGAGGCTACACAAGATTAAGAGAATAAAAGCAGGTATTTATTGAAGGGCCTTTAAAGCTACCCCTTGGGCAGTCAAGAGGCTTCACCCAAGATGTATCCCAGGTCATGGGTTTTTTCATACTTTCATAAGTTTGGTCCATTTGCATACCAGGGTTAATTCTCCAATTAAAATCTCAGGCAATGAAGTAATTTCCCCAAGTTTCCCCCCCTGTTCAAAAGCTTTAGTTTACATATTTTGGGGTCTGAGACAACAAGGTGTCTTTGAAGTGCAAACCTAGAGAGGGTTTGTTATGTCTAACCAGAATGACAGAACAGTAGCTAACAGGCTATATGAAGTTTGAGTTACACACTAGGCAGTACTGGATCTGAAAAATATAAAAGTTAAATCCTAAGGCATCAAGAGTGCATCATGTATTCTATGTTTTCTATTCCTTTTGAAAAAAAAGTAATAAAATTCTATCTTTTTTTTCTTTGTCCTTTTCAGTGGTTAAACAGATAAAATGAATGTAGAACTCCCCTTCTGCCCAATATATTACATAATTTCTGATACAGGTTTGGTTGTTAATATTTTCACAGGCAGGAGAGATTAATATAATTACAACATACCATGGTTCATTTATTTATTTTTTCTTACTAGTCCTGCATTATTTCTGCCTTGGAATAGTAGAACATGCATAATATCCACGTTTAGTTCCTCCATGTAAGTTATTATTTTTACTGTTTCCTCTTACTGCTGGTGTAATATTTTGCTTTTTTTTTTTTTTTTCAGATGGCTTCTAAACTTTTGGAAAGAGTTACAGTGAGAGAAGCAGTTATCTTTACATCAGATAGCTACATTTAGAAAAGTTATTAGACCACATGTCTATATTACAGAATGGTGGAAGGAAAGATGGGAGGCAGACAGACATACATACGGAAAAGTTGAGGAAAAGAGTAAAATAAGAAAAATTTAAAACAAAAACAACAACAACAACAACAACAAAATCAAAAAATTCTGCTGTAAAACAGAACCTCTAAGTAACCACAAGGTTTTCAGGAAATATTTTTAAATAATGGGAAGTGAAAAGGAGAAAACTGCCATTGAAAAGGGAAAGGAACAAACAAAAAGAAAACATCTCTGCTTTTTCTTCCAAGAAAAAGGCTTATTCCAGCATCATCTGTTGTGTGTTACTTTTAACATCCTTTGATTTGGCAACTGGTCATGAGCATTCTTACTACAAGGTATGCACCTGAAAATGCAGAGATTATAAAACAGAACTGGTTGAAATGAAGAATCTCAGAGTGGCAATGCTTTAAAAAGTATATTTTTTAATTCCTCTTTTAATATGATTGCATTATAGGACAACAAGGAAAAGTGATTCTTTAATGTGTCATGAATATCTTTGCCTGACAAAGATTATCCATCAGCAGTTGATGAAGATGTCTGAATGCTGTTAATGATACATTACTACAACTTCTCCCACTACTTTTCTAATACCTGCAAGACATTTACATTCATGATATAGATACCATTTCTGGTCAAACCTAGAAAGAAACCTGTCTCAGACATATGAAGGTAATAATCAAGCATGCAGACAGCAACAAAGACTCATCAGTCACCTCCCATTAGCAAATACCTATAAACCTCTTCTGATTTATTTTTCCAGGCTCATCTCCCAACACATCTAAGCAACCTCACTCCAATTTAATTTCAACCTAGTAGCAGGTGCTAGTCTGAAAGATGAGGTGGGAAAGCTATTTGTAACTCTGCCAATATGAACAATTAACATAAGTTTCTTTTTTCTTTTTCTACATGAGGACATGCCTAAACTTTCTGACCTTACAGACTCCTAAAGTGACCATTAACACCACTTTAACATTTGGTCCCTCTGAATAAAACAAGTTTTCACATTCTCAAAATGCAGTGAGATTTTACCACTAATTATAATACCTGTTTCATAACCAGAAGTGTTGACTGATAGACAAGACAACTACTAGTATCTAGTGAGACACACAAACAGAGGCTCAGCAGACACTCCTGATGCCTCCTCCCACATGAATGCTTGAAACTTCCAAAATTTTAGCCTGCTTTCTCAGGATTTTGAGGCATGAAATTTCAACATTGTCAACAAATTAAGTTCCCTATGTCACATCCCAGCAAAGACTATTCTTGAGAAATAAACTAAGAAATGTAGGTCAAGGGGAAAAAAAAAACCCAAGGAAAACAAAATAGTTTTTTACACTTAATATGTTAAAATATAGAGATGAAAAATAAAGAAAAAACATCAGGTGTTACAGTATAGTGAGTGTTTCAGCTCCTACTGGCCTGATCATTTTGCCAATGAGCCAGAGCGGTTTGGTGAAACACCTAATGCTTGTTGCCAGGCTCTCCCCAGCCTCCCCAAATGCAGCAGCTGTTTAAGCTGCTCCCAGCTGCAGTGGCAGTCTTCACTCTGATAACCATTGTTTCAAAGCAGCTGTAGGAATTGTGCTGGGGGACTTTTAGTCAGCCCAAAAATGTTCTAGATAGAAGAATTTCAAATGTCGTATCTATTTACGCAGGAGTTCACATAGCAACTGCAGGCTTGTGTCCTGAGGGCTGTTATGCCATGAAACTGCCAGCATAACTTGAAGATGAAATCTTTACATGAGCCCAGCTGAACATTTCATAATCTTGGAAGCTTGGTTCTGAGAGCTGGCAGCCCCAGGCACTGACACACCATAGAATTAAAAAAAACTAACTTAGAACATTAAATAACCCCAAATAAAATAAACCAAACAACAGAAAAAGAAAGGAAAAAAGAAAGGAAGAAAGAAAGTTAGTTCTGTGGTGCTTGGAACACAGTTTTTAAGGAGGTATTCCAGTTGGCTTATTGGGGTTAAAAGAAGTCATGGAAAAGCAATGAGGGATTTCATGGTTCCTAGAAGAATAATTTTACTGGAAAAATTGATGCAACAGCAGTATTACTTCCTGTAACAGTGACATACATCATCCTGATTTTCTTCTGAAAGTATGAAGATAAATGGAAAAGAAAGTAGTTGATGATGTTTTGTTACACTGATGCTTTTGTCTATGAAGAATTTGCAACAGCTTTGCCAGAGATCTGGGAGCTGAGACTGCCCTTCTTTTCCAGGGAGCAGTTATTTCCCATTAAAATATCTCTGAACACCTCTGCTGTATGAACCTTAACACTTGCTTCACCTTCAGTCTTTTTGAAGATGGCTGATGATTTCACTGATAGGTCAGAAGTCTCTAATCCTCTTTCAGAATCTCTCCAGAACCAAACTTCTGGATGGGATTGGTCTCTCTGCAGTGTATGAGTGGCAATCCTTTCCCAATTCCCTTATCTTTAACAAAAACAAATGTGACCATTGTATTTGAAATTAGCTCTATGGGTATAAGACAAAGATGACATATTTTACCATCTTAACAGTCCATTCTTTGAGCAGATATGACCCTGTACAATATTGAGGATGCTGTCAGTATCACAGGACAGGATCATTTGGATATATTTATCACAAGCCATGGACTGGAGCAAAGGTAGGACTGCAGTTCCATGAGTCTTAGGGGCAGCAGTGATGGCAGAATGATGGCTGCCAGCTTCACTCACCCTTGAAAGAACTCACAGTCCTTTTCTTTTTTAACCTGTCAAATGAGAAGGGAAGAGTCCAATCCTTCTAGGTGACACCTAGGAGTGTGTGTTAAATCATGTTGGAAAGGTAGAGGGAATAAAAGAATTCATTGTGTCATGTGCTAACCCAGAAAGGAGTCAAAACTGGCTTTGATCTTCTATTGTGTTGATATACACATTGCAAAGGTGTTTGGCACTGTTGTCTAACTTAATTAACCTGGCAGACAGTGCTTTCTGCTGCCTTTTGCTGTGTTTTTGTGGGCTTTTTTTTTTTTCAATTCTCTTTGATCAATGTAAGCAAGTGGAATCCCTGAAGCAGATGAAGAATACAAATGTATACACATACTTCTTTCTTCCTTCCATACCATGAGATCTGTTCCAAGTGGCCTTTTATCTCTTCCTGATTTTTCCACAACACAGGAACTCCTCTCTTATAGCAATTATACATGTGTTTCAGCAAGTAAAACTGTGGCTGTTCTGTCTGGCATATGAATAGTGTTTGTATTCACAGAACATCACTTCTATCCTGACTGTAGAATGCAGTGTAGGCATGAATGGTGCGCAATTCTCTGAAAATCAGGAAATTTTGCCTCTGTTTCTACAGAGGACACTTCTGACAAAGACGTGAACAGCTTGTGGATACTTGAGAGTCTTCTCAATGACTTTGTTAGTTGTTAGAGTTTGAATGCAGCAGTAAGCAAGTTTGCCTAATATCAAAAATGGGGTAAGAGCATGTAAATATAAAACTAGATGCTTAGGTGAAAAGTTTCAGTACACCTAACTAGGAATTTAGCATTTATATGTGCATATCCAAGATGTGGTATCTTGGAAATGTGAATTCCCCACCACAGGTTCTGGGCACCAGAATGCCATCTAAAATATTTCAAATTCCACTATTACTATTTTGATGTTGATAATCACTGTATTTATGCTATCTGATTCACTTTTCACCTAAGACTTTCTACTTGTAAATGCTAAGGATGCACACCAGCATTTTTGTTGTTGTTGTTCATTGTGTGGTAATTATACTTATCAAAATACACTCTTTGCAAGAGGTAGTTAAAATGCAAACAATGCCCCTTGTATTTACTGAAGGAAAATGTGGTTACATCTCAACATACTCTGTTAATGGAATCAGAAAGCAAATTCTGTTTGCTCATAGGCTTTAAGTTTACACCAAATACTCAAATGATTAAACCATCCTTTATAAGTGCAAATCCATTCTCTTTGCCTCCTTGTAAAGACAGTGATATTAATATAATGAAAGGTGAGAGGATAGCTTATGTTTGTTGACTACTAATTCAGCAGTATAGCTTCTGGAAATTTTTGTCATTTATTGCTGCTCAGGAATTTATAACCTGCAGAAGCTGGTGATAATGGGCTTTAAGCCTTACAAACTCCCCAAACCACTGGATTAAAGAAGCTGCTGTATTCTGTGTAGTCCCTGAAGCACACTTTAATGGTTCTGCTGAAAGGGTATCAATCATATAGGAACCGTTCCACGAAGTTACACTGAGGCACTCCAAGATGGTTAAATGTTTTAATTTTCTGTAATGCAATACATTTGTAAAACTATCTAGGAAGCCTAGCAATTAGAATCTTGGCAGCAAAAATTGTGCAATCCATTTTGCTTTGGTTTTAATTTCTGTAACTTTGAACTCCTAGATATTATGGAGCTCTCCTTTTTTTTTCAGATATTTTTGTTTCAGCATTTTTTTCCTATGTTTTTCTATTCATAGGTGGGAATTGGAAAACAGGTATGATTTTCTTGTCATTTATAGGTGTGATATTTTGTTGATTTTTTTTCCAGACGTGATCATTCATGCTGGTTATCCCTGTATGCTGGCAATTTTTCTGCTTTTGGTTACCCATCAGAAAAATTTGTACATTTTCATAGAAAATATAGTGATGTATTCTCTTTAAGGAACTTACTTTACTAGGAAAGTTAGTATATAGCACCATCAATTATAAAACAGTGCAAAAGGATAAAAGTCTAGAAAATTTTAATCTGTCAGTTCAGTACAATTTCAATTAAAAAAGGAATGCTATTTACTCTTTAAGCCCTTCCAGAAACTTTTTCTGCAGTTAAATTGATAGGCTACTAAATTAAAAATTTCCTAATTAATGACTGTCAACTGATATCACAATCATGCTATTGAGACTATAATCAATTATAATATGTGAGGAAAAGAAATCAGCTGTCAATCTTTAAAGTGACGTATTTTGGAACAAAAAGTTAAAAGTTGCCTCATTTTTCTTCTCAAAGGCTTTGCACAATGTATTTAAATAATATCAGCAGATATAATAGTTAGAAAATCTAGGAATTGGGATACCAATTGGCAATCACTAATAAGGTATTTTCAGGCAGGTTAGCCCTCTAGTTTGTTTCACAGTCTTAAGGGGGATTTATCCTTTAAATTCTAAGTTCTGCAGATTTTTAGAACATGCAATTATCTGCTACCAGTTCTCTCTTCTATGACTCACATTTCAAAGAATAAATGCAACAATAATAAGAATTGCAGCCAGTGTAATTCTATAAATTGACATTATGCTGTCAGATAAACTCTAATCCATAAGGCTATTACACCAAACCTTCTGTTGTTTCTGAGGCCATGAAGTAAATGAAAAAGAGCCAAGTTCTCTTATGCTGTATAAAAGCACAGGAAAAATTGTAAGTGTTGGCAACTATGATTGAGGCTAATGTTTTTTGAAAACATTTTAATTTATACAAGTTGCAGTGACAAGATTATATCATTAAGCCACTGTCCTATGAAATAACATAGTAATGTTTTTCTATGGCTTTAGTAACTCCAAATTGTTTGGTGCTTTTCCATCCACATACATTGCCTTGAAGACATCAGAAGTCTGGCTAAAGAATTTTGCAGCAGGATTTAAAAATGACTCAGTAGCATAGAGTCCACACTCACACTGGAACTCTTCTCCCTATAAGCTCTTTGGAGGTTGCATGTGGTTTTGCTTGGTTTCTTTTGGTTTTGTTGGGTTTTTTCTCTAATGAAGATCTGCCTATCTTGTTTCTCTGTTACAGTAAACTCAGGCTTTAGTGTATAATTCTGAGTTAGCAGTAATGTTGTTAAAAAGGGGCATAATTTCAATAACTATTTTTAGAATTTTTATTAAATACCATTAATTCAATACAATTTTTCTAATTAGTTGAAATCTGCATCTTTCTTCACTTATACAATACAATAAAATATTGATTTATCATTATATCAAGATTCTTAAATAATAATATAGGAATTTATTTGTACATACTTTAAATTATTGTTTTCTGGTTTAATATTTTGAAAGTGCACCATAGTTAATTTATTTTTCTAAGGTCTAAAATGTCTTCATCACCTTATCTCTCTTAGCTCTAACATTTCTGTTTCTCTCTCTCTTTGATTTGTTTTCTTCCTGAGGCTTCAACACTATTCTGTCAGGAAGTGGAAAAATGAGGCATATATTTGTCCATTCTTTCCATTTTGAGACCAAGGAAAATTTCTATTATCCAATGCTATTAGAACACATTTTGGAAAAAACCCAAAATTTACTTTTTTTTTCTAAATGTATTTAACGGACATTTGCTTCAGCTTTCTAAAAATTACTTATTTGTTGACATTTTAAAACACTATTTATAATTTCTTACTTGTGCAATTCCCTGTGTTTAAAATATAACCTTGAGAACAAAAAATATGAACTTAACTGATTTCAATTTCAATTGAGAATTTTGCATGCCAAGTGCTGGGTAAATGTCATGATCATTTTTAGATAAGATGCTCACCTTCATTCCTGCCTACCTGTGTGCCTGACATGGTGCCTGTCCTTACCAAAGCTGCAATAGCTTTGGACTTACAGGCTACAGGCACATGTCTCAGCCATTTTTAGGTTCCCTGTTAGAACAAGACTTGAGTTCAACAGACACTTTCTGTTCCCTGATTTGCATGGAAAGGAAACAAGGAAATGTGTTGGAGATTGCCATCTGCATGCTGTGCTCCAACATATATTTCTTGTGGACAGAGAGGGGACCAGCAGCTCAGAGTAGACTGCAGTCACTGCCATCCACTAAGTGCAATGTAAGAATCCAAACCCAGACATAGCAGAATTCTAAAAGCAATTTCGTAGAAGTTATACACAGGTAAGAAGGAAGAATCCACCTCCACATAGAAACCCCACATTAACAATAAAAAATAAGTTTCTGCATTTAGTTAACTCTGTAAAACAAACAAAAAAATATAAAAGCAAAAGAAATTAAGACTATTAATTTTTACTCATGTTAGGGACAGTAATTTTACTTGTATTCACTTACCTTATCTGACAGATGGCAGTCAGAAGTAAACTATTTAATAGATGACTGAAAAACAGGTACATTGGGAAGGCCTAGGTTTGTGTTTATTCAGTTCATAAGTATATTAACAATTTCACCATAATGAGCATACTTATTGCCTATATTAAGGGTGGAAATCTGGAAACACTTGTGCATATGAACTCTACTTCAGTTAATACCCCAAGCAAAATTGCTTCCTTATTTACACGTTGTGACATTTCTATCTGATCCTCAGCTGCTTTTGCTTTGTTGTGTATAAATGTTTCCATTTCAACCAACTTCTTTAAGTCTGAAAAGTTTTTCTTGGTATAAAGTATGAAGTATATTAAAGAAGGCAATGCATTTCTTAATCTCCAAAACATTCCTTCAAACAAACAAGCAAAAAAACCCCCAAACAACCCTTCCTCACATTATCAACGGAAAAGGACATCTTATACCACATGGCAGTAATATTAAACATAGCCTGCTATTCATTTGCCAACAATTCCTATAAGAAATAGCACTAACTTGGCAGGCTACTCACTTATCTGATTAACCTTTTGCTATGTTGAAAAAGAACCCTGCCCTCTGCGATCCTTGTCTTACCTCAATTTTTTTTTTTTAATTAACCACCAATATTACCTCTCACCATATTTATTAACAATCTTTAGTGAAAATACTTATTAAAGATTTCTTGAAAGTCTAAATACAGTATTTTTGTTGTTTTCCCCTAATACAGGATTACATAGGTCTATTCAGAGATTTCAAGAGAACCAGAAATGCGGTTTGTGTTTTGTTTTGTCCCTAGTCTCATTCTACTTTTTACCTATGTATTTTTTTATTGCTTCAGTCAGCTTTATAAATATTGAGTCAGGACTCATTGGTTTGTAATTCCTTGAATCATCCCAAATACTTTGGTAATAAAATAGTTACTTTGTTTGAACCTACTGTTTCTTTCTCCACTGTCATAATTGTGTGACTGATTGCACATCTTTGTTAGTAAGTAAGCCACTTCATTTTAAGTTCCCCCAAAGAACTCTCAGGTGAGAACCATCTTCTTCTTTGAATGTTTGTTTCTTAATATATTACTTTGAGCTCCATTTGACTTCTCATTATCTGACAACAACTCATCTTCATTACCTGAAGAGAGCAGTTCCAAATCACATATCTTCTCAACTTTCCCATGCTGGAAGTTGACGCAAATCAATCATTCCACATCCTTGCAAGATGCTTCTCCTTAATTTCCCTGTTTTCTTTTTTGTTAATCCAAGGGATTCAGAGATGTATTTTTTCCTAAACAGATACAGTCTATTATTCAAATTATTCTAATTTGGATTTTATAATAATATTCATCTTCCTTTTGAATTCTCTTCATTCCTACTTTCTATTCCAATCTTTAAAGGTGTTTATCTTTTTTTTTTTTTTTTTTTTTTTTTTAAATATCAATTTCAAGTCCATATGCATGATGAAACACTCAGAGACTCAATTCCAAACAGAAGAGAAATATCTACTCTCTGATGGCTGTATTTTACTTTCTACAAAAATCCCACTGAGGAGCTTTGGCAGAATATCTCTCCAAAGCAATTACAAATCTTTATGTGGCACATATAATATGGTGACAGATCTCTATTAATAAAGAGAAAAAGGAATAATTTTACTTCTTTGTCCTTTGGGCTCCAGGAACAACACCATAAACAACAAAATTGAACCAGCAAACGGTAAAGGTTATTTTTTAACATCCATAACCACATAGTGGAAAATCAAGCTTGCCACATATGTGTTATTTCTCACTTTAGAAAAAATACCCTTTTTGTTAATACATATCTAACAAAATGTACACCTTTGGCTAACGCCTCTGATCCATTAACATTTTCACTGTATGAGTCACAAATAACATAATGTAAACCTCTTAGCTGAAGAAAAAAAATGTTCTATATAATGAATTCAATTATTTTGAATCTCCAGGTCCAAAATTCTAGGTCCTTTAGCATGCTGAACTAATTTACCAGGTGTCGTGAGCATAAATGTAACAGGACTATATGCTAGAAATTTCTTGGGTTGAAATTGTTGACATTTGGCAGAAAGAACAGGATGTTGAACATAATAATCTGAAAGGAAACAATGTTTCTAAATGTGGAGTTCTTTTTAAGTAGATTTCTGCCTTCATAGACTTTATTTAACAATTTGAAATACTCATTGATTGATGTGATTTGTGTGTTTGTATGTTTATTCCAGACTTTCCACACTACATTTTGTCTTCTGAGTTATTTCAGCTACCTGTTTGTAACTCCAATTTTTTTTTTGTCACTTTCATGTCCAGGTTTTTATTTGCCAAATTGTCTGTATCAGGAACATGAGGACATATCCCTAATTGTATGGAATACCTTTTGTGTGTTGTGAAACACATGCATTGTGACTTTTTTTTCCATTAACTAATGAGGCATATTTTTTAATGAGAACACGGGCAATGTCTGGTTTGGGTTGGTTGGTTGGTTTCATTTGTTTCCCTCCCATTCCTCTTCCCCCCCAAGGTCAGATGTTTAGTTTTTAATCCTGGGTGATAAATCATTTAGAAGTTTTCTAGTCACTAGGGAGAGTCTTTCAGGTTGGCTGTTACCTCTAAGAAGGACGTTTTGGATTCAAATGAATGAAAGTTAGTGCAAGCAATTTTTCCAATAAAAACAGCCAACTTTTATAAACAATCTTCTCTGCATTACTACTATGAAACATTTGGGATGCAGCAACTGTTTAGTTAAATATTGAGGTATTTCACAACTATTTGAAATATAAAATGAGTATCATAGACCTTGCAAGATGTAAAGGAAGTTGGCAGATGTCTAAGCCACAGAGGAAAGCTGTAAGAGAGCAAAGAGTGGAAGCTGTGTCTCTGATGCCTTGAAGATATCATCTTACCTCACCACTCTGTAGTGATTCAGGTAACTACTTTCCATATATTGAGTTTTAATACTATTTCTTAACTCTGATGTACAAAGAACTATTGGATACAAGGATTATTTGCTTATCTGAATTAAATTTTGATCACACCTGATCTAAGGCAGCCCTGATGTAAGTGGGAAGGAAGTTGTATCAGTTGTCCTTCACAGATCTGTTCCAAATTCAATTACTTTATGGCATTATGACCTTTTTCCAAGCCTTTTCAAGTCCAATGTAAGCTCTGAAAATACTAATTATAACTAATTTCTTTTTCTTGAGTTTTTCATTACTAATGACCTCTAGTATTTTTCACTAAGTTTTTTTTTGTCATCAGCTCAAAAAACAAATCAAAGGCAGTACTTTGTGTCTCTTCAGATAAAAATTATAGAAACATTTAACTATGTTGGGCATACATACACTTTTTGTGTTAAAGGAGACTATACGCAAAGTCCATTGCTATGTGTTCAGAACCCTGACTGCAGATGTTCAAAGATATGCAGGATTTCTGATGGAACAGAAGAGAACCCAGGTCTTAGAAATCCACCCAGAACTGGGGAAAATGACAAAATCCTTACATGAGATAATTTATTATTTAGGAGGCTGGGAAAGTACTTCTTAAAACATCTCAAATGACTGCAGACATCGACCTTCAGGCAACTGTATGTTATCCATGCTACGTAACAAATGCTTGTGACTGAGCTTTTACCCATTGTTGAAGAAAAGAGGCTGAAAATCTCTGGCTAAGAAAACCAGCAAGTAACTTGACTACTAGAGACTAAAGCTGTTTCCTACAAAGGGTATTTATTCCTGAAGGCAACCAACAGGTGCTTGAGAAATCAACAGAATAGTACAACAAATAAAATAGCTACAGCTCTGTATAGCAGACAAGGCTACTTTATGCAGTATTTTTGAAAGCAAATAAATAAATAAAGGCAGAAATGCTAAGATACGCAATTTCCAAGTGTCCTCATGAAAACATTAGACAGGAAAGACATGATTGATAAGTGTTTCAAGTCCATTCATGAACACATGATTAATCCCATTTCAGTAACCACCTTAAACCAGGTGGACCTCAGGTGATCAAATTCGTTAAGTTTGCAAGTATGATATTCCCTTTCAGCTGCACTTTTGGTCAATTTGATGTGTAGTCAAGGCCTGTATAACTCTCTCCTTTTCACTTTCAGGTAATAGATTCACTCTGTAAAATCTGTAAACCCGATGTAATATATTCCGTAGAGAATTGACGCTCTTGGGAGGGGAATAATTAATATACGATGTTCTACTGCAATAGCCTATATATGTAGGAAAACAGAACATACCAGCTCTGTGTTGCTTTACATCTTCTAGACTCCAATGCAAATAGATACATTTTCTCCTTTCTTCCATTCCTCACTGTGCCATATCTGACAGGTCTCCAATGACCACAGTACCCTCACACTGCAGGGATTGGAAAAGCAGTACTAGTACTCACTCTGTGGAGCTTACACTGCTTCCGTTGTTCTGCTCTGGTGTATTGAGAGCCTCATGTTGCAGAACATATACAAATTTCTCATTGCCTTTGCTGATTTCTAATGACCTGACCCAAAATCAAAATGCAATCTGAGCATTAGATTAAATGCATTCTTTTCATGCTTATGTTGTTGTGAAATCACATGTGGTTGCTCTTATTCTAACACTATTGCTCCAGTGAGCTTCAGTACACTTACTGTTCAGTATTTCCTCAATTTCTAAGCAAAAGTAATTAAGTACTGTCTCAAGGTTAGTAAATATAGCATACTTTCAGTAAAAAAAACCAAAAAACTAATTATATAAAATCATATTTTCCTACTATTAAATGATATCCTGCAGTCAAAGCCATGCAGGACTAACTGCTAAACAAGGTTGAACAGTGGTAAAGAACATTCATTTTACTTTATGTGAAAGTAATTTTCCAATTATGTCATATATTTCCTTTCTCATTTTACTATTGTCTTAGAAAACTTTGCAAAGAAAGTGTCACATGTAAAATTCAAAAGAATATAGATTTTTTTTTGTGACTGATTATTAAATAGCAATAGGACAAGGGGACATAGTCTTAAACTTCCCCCAAGGGAGATTTAGGTTCGACATTAGGAAGAATTTCTCCACAGAAAGAGTTATTAGATATTGGAATGAGCTGCCCAGGGAGGTGTTGAAGTCACCATCCCTGGAGATTTTGAAGGAAAGACTGGACACGATGCTCAGTGCCATGGTCTAGTCGACAGTGTAGAGTTAGGCCACAGGTTGAACTTGATTACCTCAGAGGTCTTTTTCAACCCAAATAATTCTGTGATTCTGTAAATAATTTTAAAACTTTTGATTCTAGTAAATATATATTGCACAGGATAAGAATTTAGATGCAAGGACTTTACAAATTAAAATTTAGGGAAGCAGTTCTAATAAATCTAAAAATATAAACTGTTATTGCTACTGTAAAAATTGCAGTTGCAGAGTAAACATTACAAAAGAATACATGCTGCACAACTTTTTTTTCTCCTCCTTTTTTCTTTGCAGAATATCAGGCTTATAAAATATCCATGTGGCTTCCCTATTCCTTCATAGCCAAAATATACTTCATGTCTCTAGCTCTCTGTCCATCCAAATCTCTTTCTTCCTCCTTATAATCTTAAATCTTCTATTGCACTCAAATGCAACTTTTGTCTGCATGAGGGCAAGAGAGAGAAGCAGTAATGACATATGTACCCAGAAGCAATCAAGTATACAGCTTACTAACTGAGTCATGCCAACATGTCAAGTCTATTTTATCTCTTCCTAACACAAAAAGCTCTTCAATTAATTTGCTTGTTAC
Source organism: Aphelocoma coerulescens (assembly GCF_041296385.1). Lineage (NCBI taxonomy): Eukaryota > Metazoa > Chordata > Aves > Passeriformes > Corvidae > Aphelocoma > Aphelocoma coerulescens. The sequence continues at coordinate 56,672,794 of NC_091013.1, read as the reverse complement.
AGACATTTGGAATTGGATATTGCTGTTCCTTGATGTGAATCAGGAGGCAGTCAAATCTCATCTGCACATTTGAGTGATACTTAGCTAAAACATCTAATTACTGTGGGCTTTTAAACCATGCAGTTTTCTTTCAAAATTTTGCTTCAAAGCAGTGGCTTAGTTCAGAAGAGGACATAGGTAGTGTATCTATCTGGGGCCAATTCTAAGAAATGAACTTGCTCAAATCCTAAAAATTCAGCTTCAGTTGCTGCCTAAACCTGAAAATACCTAAATATCTAAATTCATGAGCTTCTGTTTCCCTTGTGGTTATAGTGGTTTTTTTCCCCGTAATCTTCCATATTTCTGCTCCTGGATGAAGCTCATTATCAGCTGACCAGTGTCCAAAACCCATCAGGACTTAGAAATTTACTATTTTTATTCTGAATCAGTTTCCAAAGTAAGTTTTCAATGTTTGACTCACATAAAGGACAAATACAAGACTTAATAGTCTAGTAAGTAGACGTCGAGATCAAGTATAAAAAAACCAAACAAATTAGAGGTCATGTGCTCTACTTACATACATCCAGTACTTACTAGGATCTAGTGACTGGAAGATAATCTCCTTTCATAACCAGCAGAGTTCTCTTCATTTTTAGAAAGCTGTAAATCTGATTCAGTTTAGATGATCACCTTTAAATTAATGAAAATTGCTCCTCTGAAACCACTATAAAGGTTTGATACTTTTTAAAGCCCAGTCTCTAATAACCCGACAAACAGCAGTCCAAAGATCCTTTTGAGCCCTCAGTTCCCAGAAGATAAAGGGTAATTGAGTATGTCTCAAACACTGATAACCAGATGGCTGAGAAGCCAGCCAAGGACTGTCAGTAATAACAGACAAGATTGTTGGTAATAGTCAAGGACTGTTGGTATTAGTATGCTGTGAGAAAGAACAAGTTTTGGCTGGAGAAGGTGCCAGGTGAAGACAGGGCAGAACTTTTCCATGAGAAAGAAAAACAACACAGTACATCCCAGGCGCAGGAATGATTGGCAGGAAGTGGACATGGACTATATGGTGGGACTGGGACCACCAAAGACCCTCAAATCCCTCTGACCCCTTTCCAAAAAGGCCTAAAAGAACAGAGTACATGACAACTAATTAGCATAGAAAGCAGGAAACCTGTCTTTGGGGTGGAGAAACATGTCCATAAAAGAATACTACTCATGGCCCAGGCAGTGCTCCTGGACCCTGAATGTCTCATCAGCTGGACCAGTGTGACTGGATTGCTGCTTATTGGTTAAATCAATGCTGAAACCAGAACTGGCATTCCCTCATCTGGGTCTGCTCTGAGACCAGGATCAGAATCCCGTCAGCTGTGTTGGTGCTGTAAGAAGCGCTAGTGATTTCTTTTTTTACCCTCTCTTTCTCCTTATTTTCTTTTTTCTCTTTGCCATTCTTTAATTCATCTCTCCCTTTCTAATTAACCTCTTTAATTTCTCTTTTCAATTTCACCATACCCTTTTATCCAAAACCCACTGCCGTGTGCTTGATTACTCTTTTCCCTTGACCCCTTTATTCAAAACCCATTGCCATGTGCCTATACAGAAGATCAGAGTCTAACAGACCAATTTCCATGCCAAGTGTGTAATTTATGAATTAAATATGCTGAGTGTTTGTGGACCCTCTGACTTTCCTAGTTCCTTTTGACTAATGAGCATTTTTGAATCTTAAGTGCTTCCTTCCTTTTAAAGGTGGGTCATCATACACTCTGCTTTCTAAAGAGAGGTGTAGAGGCCAAGCTTGTGTTTAGAAATCCAAGTGCATAACAAGGGCCAATGTATTTCACCTCTAGGTTTTCTTTCTTCTCTGCCTTATTTGGAACAACTGAGGAAGGACATCTAACCCATGGTGCAGATGATCTATTTAACATTACCCTCTCAGGTACTATGAGCTAATAAAGTCTTAATTAAGTTGTGGAACATTTCTCTAAAGAAAAGAAAAACAGGCTTGATAAAGCTTGAGTGGTCTTGGTGGGAAAACTGAGTGGTCCTACAGTCTGATAGTTTAGATAACAACCTGTTAAACAACTGGACTGATTTTCTTGTTTTGCTGTTCTGTGTACGTTCCAGTGGAACAGATTCAAGAAAAGGCATAACTTTAAAAATATTTGGTTAGGATGCCTGTTCCAAACATGACAATGGACATATATGCTCCTATGTCTGCTATTCCACAGGACTCGTTGTTGTTCTAATCAATAGGTTAAGCCTGAGCCTTATGTTTTCAGGAGTCTAGGAAAGAAGTCTGAACCAAGAAAACAGACAGATGAATCCCCACTGCTGCCTGCAATTAGACGCCTACTGCTGTAATGAGGCAGAGAATAAGTCCTTTCCTTCCCCTTGGCAATATGTTTCTTCCAGTTTCCATTGTTAAGTTTCATAATTTCTGTGAAATAGACAGGAAAGTTTTCTAGAATGTGAGTTGTTATCAGGCAGAAGTATTAAGTACCTCACTAGAGAGAGCTGCATTAAGTCCTGAAGAAACATGGAACTTGTTTGTGTTTTCCACCACCCCCAGTTATCAGTGTACATAGAAAGTGTTAGGAGCTTAATTTCTTCTTCTATAGATAGGCATTGATCCTTGGCATCTTACTACTTGAGCTGTGTACACTTGGGAAATAGATTTCATAAAGTGAAAATACACCCAACAACTAGGCTCTTCCATGTTTAAAATCTTTCATGGAATTAACCTAAGCAATTTGAAACGGCTTTGGTAAGTTCTTCCTATGAGGAGAAACACCTTGCAGCTTAATGAGGTATCAGGGGAGGGAGGAAGATTAATTTATTTTTTTCAAAAAAGTCCAAAGTGCAATTGAGGAAAGGGTGGGAGGTCTTTCAACCATATTTTATTTATGGCTTTCATCAAAAAATACTTTTTATCAAAGGGTCATACCTCAAACCACAAGTAAACATTTCATTAACGAGGCTTATGTAATGTCTATTAAGATCTGAATTGTGCAGAAGAGAAGGAAACAAAAGGTTCAAACTGAGGCTAAAGAAAAACCGACTTTTCTCTAAGACTCCACAAAGATAATATTTTAAGTTATCTTTTTAAAACTTGATTTGATAAATTTGTTTTAAGCAAATACATCCATAAAGCCTGAACAGTTTATTTTATGACTGCTCAAATAAAACATTCTAATGTACCAGCCTGTCCTTGCAAGTTTCAAGGTTACCTACAACAGATTAGAGCTGTCAAGCCTCATGATGCTTATTATATATTGTTTCTCTTAAGGTTTCCTATGAAACTGTTAGCCTTTTCCTTTGACATTTCCTGTTCTGCATGGCTGAATGTACTTATAAGCCACATATTGCTTTGAAGGTAGTCTAAGGAATGTTCAGGTTAAATTAACTGCTAACAAGTTACACTTATTGAATTGCCTTTGTTTACACCACAAAAGAATATTGTTATCCTTGGTGGTTTCAATAGTTTCCTTTCAAGTAGCTCAAGTATAAGCATATTAATTATTTCTTCTTAATAGGAACATTGAGAAATTCTCTTCTGGATTCTAATAATGTAGTTAATTATTTTTTACACATTAAAAATAATAAAAAAAAATGTAATAAAAATGGTTTAAATATTTGTTTCATTGAATAGGGAAACAATATTTCATGGCCCATTTTGCCTAACTGTTCTGTAAGAACAGTAAGAGAGTACTAAATTTCTACAAAGTATTTTGCAAAGAACGGAGTAAAGTAAGCAATCAGGAAAAAAAAAAGGGGGACAAATAACTGAACCTAAACAAAACAATATGACTATTAATGCATACTGCAGATTTATAAAATTATATCGACTATTATTTTTAAGCACATATTTACAGTTGTCTCATTTTTACTATTTGCCTGGCTGAATATTTTTATGACTTTCTCCCCTGACAGCTAATGAAATCTTTAATGCCTGTATAACTCCATAACTGATGTATTACTTCTTAAAAAAAAAAAAAAAAACAACTAAGAATTTTCCATAGAATACCATAAGTGTAATGGTTAAACTGAATAGCTATGTAAACTACATCTACAGAATTTATGCTCCTAAGGCAGATAGAGTATCACAGTGCAGATCCTCAGCTGCTAAACTGAACTGTAAACTGAATTTCTGTAGGTGATAGTTGGATAGCAATTTACTTGAATTGGGCATCAGACCTCTCCTTGGCTAATTGTCCTGGTATGAAAGCATGTGATCTGTCTTGCGGTATAATGAAAATATGGAGATATTTCTGTTAAACACTTACATTACTTGTTCTCAAAGGCAACAGTGCACTAAATGGGTTGTTAATACAGTAAATTAAAAACAGTGTATTTGTTGCTTTCATAAAGCTTTATAGTATATGCAATACTTTTGTATAACTTTTATAACCCTCCACATCTCTGCAATAGGCCAGTTGGCTGATGTTGAAAGAATGTATAAATTTTCTACATTGCTTCCCCTAGAGTGTATGGCAAGAGTTCAATATTTGCAGCTGACTCTATTTAGTAGACAATAATTCAGAATGGAAAATTACACAATACATACAGGTTGACACAGTTTAACATAATTGACAGTTTGCTGAGGGACATCGCAGTTTGCACAGGGAATAGCTGTCTGTCTGAAGGTTAGACTAAGGGCACCTATGAAACCGTGATAAGCAAAGGTACAGCAACTTTGCAGAGAGATTGCCTCTCTCTCATTGCAATAAATACAGAGTGTCCTATATTCACTCTCTGAGCACTTAAGTAGCATAAAAATACAAACAACAAAATGTAAATGCTCCTTTTATTGGGATATAAAATTATTCTGTGAGATATTAAAGCACTCATAACACATTTGTAATGTTTTTAAAATGCTAGAGTATTATTCAGAATTTGACAGCTGGATAGCTTAGCAACAGCAAGAACTGAAAAACATATAACACCTCTTGTTCTACGTTTATCTTAATAATATATGTACACTGTTCATATATGAGCCTTACTGCAGCAATATTTTTGTGCCTTTTGACAGTGCATAAAAACGGTGAAAAGAAATGTAAAAATCTGAGAAACATAGCAAGTGATATCATTTTGAAATATGTTGCTGTATTTTATCTAAGGAAGGAGGGTAGAGAGGAACCTTGGGCCAAGGTTTAACAGCAGTTTACAAAGAAACCAACTGTTATAACAAATACGTCAGAAATTATTTAGACTATGTTTTTACAAAAATTCCTAGCCTGAGATGTTTGAAAACCACATAAATAGTAGATCTGGGTGGATGAAAAGCTAAGTTGTTTTTGCTGCTGTTTTAATTTTTTTAACAATACTCCCAATTTCAGAATGTTTAGTATGGAATTCCAAATATTTATTCAAAAAAAACCAATTCATTTGATAGTTCCAGTTATGGGCTGAATCAAGCCCTTTATTTCTTAGCCTCTTTATTTCAAAGAAAGAAATATATCCTGGGGCCTATCTTTGAATAGAACAATAGTTCAAGAAAGGTAAAAGATATTGTTGAAAATTTCTTACTGCAGTATTTTTTGCTTATGTTGAAATTCAGAGTTACCTGAAATGTTTGCACATAACTTCTCTAAATACAGCCAAGTTTAAAAAAAAAAAAAAAAAGCTACAAAACGAATTCAGTGGAACTTAGGTACTTATTCACTAACTTTGGATAATTAAATACTTCAGTAATTTTATAAGAGTATTTTCCCGAATTATGATTTAGAATTTTTTTTTTTTTTATCATTGGTTTATACATCACATAGTGTCAGGGATCCGATCCATAATTAAAATTCTTAGACAGGAAAAACCACAGTACTTAAATGGAAGCTGGAAATTAAAAACAACGACAAAAAGAAGCATTAAAAAAATTAGGTGTTCAGACTCCTGGAGCAAATAGCACAACTTCCAAAGATGTAAGTAAGACAAGAACTCCGCTGGCTGCACTACACTGAATAGTCAGTTTGGCAGTACTTAAAGTTTTGATGAAATTACCAGGATGCATCAGTGTAACTGGCACATTAAAAAATAAATAGTCCTTGTATTTTCACTATACCATAGTATTTAAATCACTTCTCCTAAATGTTTTCCAGATGCATTTCCATAAAGTAGCAAGAACTGTTTCCTTACCACATTAGCAGAAGTTTATTTAATAACTCAAAATCTATTTCCTAAAAGATAAACTATTTTCTTATGGACAAAAAAGGATATGTGTAATCACTGCCACCAGATGAAAATTCAAAACTCAAAAAAAAGTTATGAATAAAAATATTTAGATGTACATGTCAGTGTTATGTTTCTGGTGCAGAACAGAGAAATAGTACATGCTTTAAATATATGAAATTGTGTTATGTAGAAAGTTTTACTTGAACTAAGTAAAATGCAGAATTTCAGAGATATAAATTTCCAGTACATGGGATAAGAAAAGCATTTAGGAAGTGCTCTTAGGAAGTGAGTTGTGTGTGTGTATAGAGAGAAAATTAAAGGGATCTTTCTTCCAGATTCTTTCAGCAACTGAAAAAAAACCCAAAAAATGAGAATTGAGAATTGAGGACTCTTCTAATCTCAATTATTTTTCAAATCTTTGGTTCTATGGAAAGAATTCAGTCAAATAAAACAAATATTTAATAATCACTGTACCACTCAGTTTAATGGAGTCCTAATGTTTGGTTTTGGAAAGTATGACTTTAAATTTAATCAGTCCACAAGAAAAACATGTTTATGTGAACCATTCCTTCTTAGTTATCAGTTATCACACTAGGAGCTACCCTGGATCAAGGCGCTTGTGAACTGTTAGGACAAAATCAATAGCTGAGGAATACATTTTCTGCATTGCAAGATTACTCAAAGATGTCTTGAGAGATCCAGGGACTAATTCATTCACCCTCTGCTGTGGGAATATAATCAGTTACTCATAATTGCCAGTCTTATGAAATTTTCCTCTCAGACTGAATTCCTGACTCAGCTGCAGTATTTATTCAACAGAAAGATAAGTAGTAAGTTAATCAGTTCTCTCCAGAAATCTCTAAAGCAATTACATAATTGTTTGACATATTTGATATCTCATGCAAACTGAGGTGCTCGGTTTTAGACAAGCAAGGCAAACTGAGATTTCTGGAGGTTATAGGTGCTTTCACTACACATCCACACATTTCCAGTAGAAGAGAAAAATCTGGAAGAATTAAGAAAAACCCAGATCAGTCAAAGCAACTGAATAATTGCAGGGACATCTACTAAAGAAGAATTTGCTGTTAGATTGCCTACTTTTCCATTTATTCACCTCTCCTTTTCTATATTAATTGTATAATATCAGTCATAGAGATTCTGCAAAGCAAATGCATCCTCCACCTACATTGTTATCATTTCTCATAGAACAGCATCTGGATATCTTCAAAAACCCCACTGCTTAGTGGAAATATCCTTTACTTGGAAAAATAGCTGGAAAACAACCCTTTTCCAAATAGTAAAACATGAGGAAAAGAATGTTGATAAAGAATGAGATCATGGGCAACAAAAGGACAAAAATGATTTTTGCCTGTCGTATGAAGTTAATTGGACACTCTGACATTGAGGTGTGAACCAGAGAATAGCATTCCAAGAGTCAAGGCACTTCAGAAAAAAGTAACAACCTATACTGGGCAGAGAATTTCACAGAAATTTTTCAAATGTCATTTAAAGCTGCATGCTTGACTGCTTTTTGTTCCTTCAAAATCCTTTCTCAGATTACTAAAATAGGCAGGTAAAACTCTGAATATACTCATAAAGAATCAGAAAAATTAAATTATTTTATAGCATCAGTTAATCTCTTTTCAGAAATTAGTTTCTTTTTATGGAAATTTCTGTTCCTGAGCACTACAGAGGAAGTCTCAAAATCATATCTTTAGTCTTTCAGGTTTTCCCTACTGCTCTCCATCTACTCTTCAAATTTTAAGATTTTTACTGTCTTGAACAAAAGGTTAGAAATTTGTTTACTTTGCTGCAGTCTCGTCTAAACTATCTGAAGCAATTTTTAAGGAAAGAAATACAAAATATAAGTGCAATATGCTAAATAAAAGAAATAGCAAGCATCATCAAAATGGATTGAGTGAATCTATGGCATAGACGTGTTGCATTTCTGTATTTCAAACTCTTTCCTATATGACCATCATGATAACTGTTCTTGAGCACATGCAGCAAAATATTCCCTGATTTTGACAGATTTGCTTATGAAATCCTATCCAATAACTTTATATATATATTTGAGGATATGTCGACATGTCCTTCAAAAGTATTTTTTTAACAATAGTGTCAGGAGCAAAATCACAACCCTTAACCATGTCTTTGCTGCAGAACCTATTGTTTTACTACCTTTGAGGAAAGTTTTCTATCTATTTTTAGGTTTTTAAGTCATTTTAATTTTGACTCCCTGTAAAGAATTTTCCATGTGGACACCAACTTCTGGACTTCTAGAAGATCAATATGATATTGATACACTTTTTCCATATAGATATAGATACGTATATATATGTGTGTGTTTGTGCCCGCGTGTGTATCTCTCCAAAACATCACAAAGGTGTTTTTTATTTATCAGTTACATTTTTCAATGAAGCAAAAGTACTGAAAAACCTAGGGACTTCTATTGTAGTCAGAATTTCTATTTATTGTCTTTGCAGTAGCTTTATATATATTTGAGAGAATGTGTGAATTATTTCATTCCAACAAATATGAAAACCAAAGTATTGTAGGAGTACTAACATTACAAAGTCAAGCTTTAAAAAAACATACAGAATGCCTGAATGGCTGCTTATCTATCTAATAACCTCCCGACTCCTGTCCTAATATATCCATTATGATGCATATTTTCTTGGCGTGCAACTTTTTTCCCCCCTAGGAACACAGTTTCATAAGTATTCAGGATAATCAGTGCTCACTGAGTATGTACAAGTGATTCTTTAAATCCTCCTCTACAGCTTCTGTCTACAGAGACAGTTTCTGTCTATACAGTCTGTTTACAGAAAGCTATCTCAAAAGATTCTCAATTGTTTTACTACCAAATATTTAAACTCTTCTCTGAATACAGCTTTTCATTTGGTTGCTGTATTTTCTGGATTGCTCTTTCTACAGGTGTGCTGGGGTAAAGTTAGTTTTCTTCACAGTGTCTGGTGTAGGGCTGAGTTTGGATTTGTACTGAACACAAGCTTGATAGCAAAAAGATTTTTTTGTTTTTGCTGAGCAGGGCTTACACAGAGCCAAGGCCTTTTCTGCTGTTCATACTGCCATGTTGGCAAGGGGTTGGGGGCATCTGGGAATTTGGGAGGGGACACAGCCAGGACAGGTGACCCAAACTGACCAAAGTAATATTCCAGACCATATGGCATCAAGCCATATGAAGTGGGGGAGAGAAGGAAAAAGGGGTGGGCACTCAGAGTGATGGTGTTTGTCTTTGCAGGTCACCACTACATGCAATTCCTCCTTTCCTGGAGGTGGCTGAGCACTTGCCTGCCTATAGGAAGCAGTGAATAAATTCCATGCTTTCCTTAACTTGCATGCACAGCTTTCGCTTTCCCTAATAAACTGCCTTCAACTCAACCCACAAGTTTTCTTGCTTTTACTCTTTCAATTCTCCCCCTAATCCTGCTGGTGGGGGAGTGAGTGAGTGTCAGTGTGGGACTTGGTTGCTGGCTGGGTTCAAATGATGAGAGGGTGGGTCCATCCTTCCTTAAAATCAGCTCTCTGGGAAAAGTCAAGGAACACATGGACTGGATAATTTTGGGTTGTAAGAACAAAAATAGCAGGAGGCTTTCTTATTTTTGAGTAGCAGTTAAGACTGAAAAACAGAACTGGCAATTCCTACCATGGCAATTCCTTCTAAGACACTTTTGAGGCTGTTCATCAAGATTCTTTCAGCTTTTCTCAACTGCTTTATCTTGCCTCTTGGTTCACTTCTGAGCTGGGCTATGTTCCAAGTAGAATCTGGAGAAGAAGCAAGTGAAAAGAAACCACATTTGAGAGTGGGAAACTTGTTCTTAGGAATCGTAAATTCTCCTCCCGCAGCAGGATACCTTCTCCAGGACCAAGAACAGATCTCGGTTAGAGGAACTTTCCATGATTAGCTTTGTCAATTGATTTAGAAGTTCTCATGCATTCTGTTAGGATCAGGAAACTAGTTTTAACTTTTTGTTTCAAAATCTGGCACCTTATTTCTTGTTTTCATATTAAAAGGATGTGCATATATGTGTAGGCAAACACACATATAAGCATAGGTTATATGTGCATGCATGATGTACTATGGTTGGTTTCATTTAATGAAAAAAAATAAAATTAATAATCCTAAACATTTATAGAGATTAATCTCCATGTACAGCTACATAAAATCAAAAACTGCAAAGATGTATAAAATAAAGCCATATTAAAAGTTCTTTCTTTAAGAATATCAAGATAGATTCATAAAATGTAATTACAAGAAATAGTGAATTGCTTCCCAGAATCCAAATGCTAAGGAACTGTTTAAATACATAGCAACACTGCTACAGGCATGTGGCTAAAATGCTGTTCTTCCCATAACTCTGGAAAGGGCAATACTGGAGCTGGTGAGAATGTGCCTGTGCTGCCACACACTTCAGAACTCGAGGGCCTCTGTCTGAAAGAAATAGTCAGCATCGTATTATGACATTGTACATTCTTATATTTACAAGTTTGAGAGGAAGCTTAATATTTTATTTTTTGAAGTTGCCTGTGGCAGTAAGCTTGGAAAACGTATCAAACAGCCAAATAGCTGCAGACCACAAGAGATTTCAAAGTCAGTTATGTAAACCATGTCCCAGAGCATTTCTTGCTATTAAATACTGGTCTCCTAACTGAATATCTTACATTATTTTCTGTAGTTATATTCCTGTGGCCGCATTATTCCCATTTGAATTTATTTTATGAGTCCAGACTCATAATAATAAGTTAAAGCACTCAGCTAACAACCCTTAGGAAAAACGTGGTAGTTTGCTGTACATATACACATTGAGCTCTCCCTTCTAGGCAGTGTGGCTGGACGGCAGTAATATCCTCTCGAGCTGGGACACCTCTCAGGGTTGCTCTTGGGGCAGACAGAACTTTTATTAATGGCAGATCTTTGGATGAGCCAAATTTGAGCTCTTCCTGAATTGCTGCTGGATTGCACACCAGGTAACTCTATCCTTGAGCAAAAACACTAAAGGTTTGAGTTTCTTTAACTGAGACTTAGAAACCCTTATCTAAAACAGAGATATCCCTTGTTTCCATTTCTTACATTACACATAAACCATTGTCCAAGTCTGAGACTAAGATTGGACCCAGCCATAACTAAGCTCCATCAGGAGTTTAGAAATCAACTTTGAATCTCACAACTCAACAGGAGTTTTTACAGCCCTTTACACGTTCTTGTCTCCAGTCTCTACATCAATCATTCTAGCTCAATTCTAATCCAATTTTCCTGTGTATGTTTCTTCCATGCAGTAATAAAGTGAACCTTTGCCAAACTGCACTTTGACATCATATTAAAATAGCTTTTGCTAATACCTTTGATGGTGATCCTTTAAGCAATCTAAATCATTCTTTCCTGACAAACTGGCATAGTCAGCAGGATCCTAAAACAGGATTAATGACAAGAACTAGGAGAGAAGAGGTATGTAAATCTGTATTTCAATGGATTGTATTTGCACATGATGCATCTCCGTTTAACACTCAGAGTCAAAATGCATTACCTACCCCGCTATGCTCTTGCAATCCACCATAACCCTACATACCTCCCCAACTGGGCTATAAAACTGCCTTTCATCCACCAACGTTTTGGTTTAGTGGAAATATTTGACTGAATGTCCTTCTGTAGGACAGAGTTAGCATACTCTCACCTGCAAAAATAATCCATATTTGACAAATACAGGCCCGCAAATCCAAATTACCACAAAAAAGCTAAAAAGAAATTGTTCTTAGAAAAGAAAGGCAAAGAAACAGATGATATCCTTACTTTTTTTTAATGAAGAACCTCAGTTGCACAGATCCTGAGAAAGATGAAGCACTGAATAGAACAGGAGTTCAGCATCTAACTTCAACCTCAGGTCTGATGTGTGTGAAGTTTATTAGGATATTATAGTTGTACAAGAGCCTGGAAAAAGAAATCTTTTAATACTCACTGAAGTGGCCTGAGGACACAACTATGAAATGGATGGAGTTTATGGATTATTAACTGAATAGAAGGTGAAATAAATTGGAAGTCCAGCACCTGTGCACTTTGGAATTTTTATTACAGAAGAATGCACATGCTATAGCAAAAATGACAACTTAAACTTTACGGTAGTGGTTTTATTTGTTTCTAGACTGAGGAATTTTTTCACTTCTGTTGTTGTAATGCTAGGTTATTACTCCTGAAAACTAATATGACTGGAATATCTTCCAACTGTACATATAGGTTGAACTCTAGGTGGAAAATATATGAGGCAGATTATACATAGTATTATAAAAACACAGCTGATGTTGATATTTATATTTCTTCAAGATTTACTTAAGTAGCTGAGCATGAAGAGAAATAGGAAGACTCCATATATATTTAACAGCTAACTGTCTAAGGGCTTTTTACTTTCTGCTTTACTGTGTTTTTCAATTCTAAAATTCTATTCTGATGTGACATGTTCCATATTTACCTAAAAGTTGGATGAATAATTGATCTCGTATCACATGATAATTAGTTTACCGTTTTCTGAGGTTTATCCATTAGTCAGGTCTTAATACATGTAATATGCTATGTCACTGTGTCATGACTGACATTGCAATACAAGGAGAAAGACCAGAAGTACAAAAAATTAATTGCAGTCAAAGCAAAAGCAGTTATTGAAAGTAACCTTCACTTTTAACCAACCTCTGATGTAGAAAAAGAAATATGAAGAGATCTTAGTCCTAAATAACTTCCTATTTATCTTTTTATTTAAGACTTTCTTTTCAAACCAGCACAAAATGATGTGAACTCAAAAGTTTAAGGTCATTTGAACACCTCAGTAGGTCAGACAGTTCAGTATTTGAATATAGTGTCTTATCCATTAAGTCATCACCACTCGGAGCTTTCAAAAGCACCATGGATTGAATATATATATGGATGTTTAGATCTCCTAGATATGTTTACCTCATGAGACAAAAATGTTTCTTTCTACTTTTGCCAGGGAAAGGGTGACAGGTGGAGGGTAGTAAGGAATTTTATCTATATAATTTTTTATGCAGATATCAAGAAAATAGCATTTCAACTCAAAAAAAATCCTCTTTATGAAGAATGATTTCAAAGTGCAGGAAAACAGGGAATGTTGAATAAACATTTTTTGTAACCTAGTTTTAGTAATTATACAAAATTCCTTCTGAAGTTCTATTTACTTACATTCCAATTCTGTGCTTTTAAAATAAATTAGTATGAAATATTATATGGAATATAGAATTGAACTTTGGAAAATTTTCCAGCAAATTGGCAAATATATAATATGAAAAACCCCCTTACTTAGTCTGTCAAGATTCTACTCTGTAAGGGAAGTTGAGGGTACACCTGATCTCACTGCCTGTGTCATTGAAGCTGTGGAAAAGCACCAGTCCCAAGACAGAGCCCAGGACAACATTACTCATCACCAGCCTCCAGCAGTTGTGTCCATCCAGCTAATTTCTTATCTACCGAATAATTCACCCTTCGAAGCCTTCTTTCCAATTTGGAGATAAGGATGCCCTGTGGGACTGTGTCAAAATCCATATAGAAATCTAGGTAGGTTATTTCAGTTAGTCCTCCCTTGTTGACTGTGCAGCATCCTTTGGAGTAAATTTTCAGAATCTCATGAAGTTATTTTTTCCATTCACATAGAAGCATGCAAACACAGTTAGTTTATAAGGAAATGCAATATTTTTAACTTAATAGATCTCAGTTTGTTGCAGTTTGCAACTTGCAGGAAGTATAAAAAGAGAACATAAACTTGTAGCCTCTTAATTGTTTCCTGTGGTTCAGATAACTGGGCAGGGAATTTCCTGAGAGAAAATTATTTAAAATCTTTGTAGATATCCAGTATCTCTAGTACCTTTTAGTTGCCTTTGAGATAGAAAGACAAGAGTATCCAGAATAAAATGCAATGTGAATATAAACAAAAGAGGTTTGTCCATCAACTCCAAAATAATGGTTATATAGGATAACTTTTTTTTTAAACTGGAATACAAATGCCTTTTGCATGAGAGGTAGTTGGAGAGGTAGAATATTGACCCTTTTGCTGTTGTTGAGCATGTCCTGATTTACTGTTTCTAAAAGTGGGATTTCTACACATTGTCTGCCATATATTAAGTCACTCCTCAAGACAGAGTTCTTAATCAAATTCGGCAGGAAATCATTCTGCAGTTAAAGACAGACATCCACAGCAGAGAGTTATCACCAAGGTTTTCCAAGATCTTAACAGAAAAAGATGTTTATAGATTGGGGAAAAAGAAAGGAGCCTAGGTCTTGGTGAAAGAGTATACCCAGAATATAGGTATCTATATATTCATAGGCTGAATGGTACTTGAAAATGGTAGATATTTTGCTACAGGAGACCAGTTAGTTCCTTACGTGAAATCAAGTTCAGCAATGACTTTCCTAATCAATGTATTTCTGAACTGAAGGTAATAGATGTCGTTTCATTTGTCTTCTGACTGTAATCCTATGCCCAGTCCTAAAAACTTCACAGAATTTGATAGAAAAGCAGCATAGAATATTACAGGTTTTTTTACTGTTATGAAACATTGCATGAAAATAATGTCAGGCCATGCTAAGAATGGAAAGACATCAGCTTGGAAATGGCTTCCTATTTTTAGAGTAAGTTCTAATCTTTAAATTTTAATATGGGCTTAGTGTTTAATTATGTGAAACCATTGCAGATTATGTTGCTCCCTTTATATTTCAGGAAAAGCTTATAATCTTTAGTTTACATTGTTTGTAGTCAAACTCACAATACATATTTGGATACTTTTGTCTTAAATAGGCAATTGATTTTCTGTTTTTGTATCAAGTATCATCAGATATCTCCTACTAGTAGCATCTCCTTTCTGAAGTTAATGTAATGCATAAGAGAATTTATCTTCATATTATAGTATCATTTTTCACAATGTCCATTAATATAGCTGAAAGTAGTTTAATTACAATTATGCCTTTGATACAGCTTGAAAAAATGACTTTGATATTCATATCACTAACATAGCTATGAATTTGAGTGTCAGTTTCATTATGCCCTTCTGCTCTTTTCATGGGTTTTTTTGTTTGTTTATGGTTTGGGTGTTTTTTTAGAAAACACTACATTGCAGGGGACAAAGGAGAACCCCACAGTCTATCTTTTGTCATTACAGAAAATAATCAAGTTGGTCCATGAGTTCATGATGACATACTTTTGATGATTAATGACTAGATTTCTAAAGAAGAAAAAAGTTTTGTTTGGGATGGGTTCATGGGTTATAATTGGACCTCTTTCCCATATTTTACTTTCAAGTAATGACTATTTCTTGCTACTAATTAAAAGGTCACAAATTCTTAGATTTTGGAATTAAAATAGAGAATTGTAAACATCTAATCTACTCATTTTGTAATACAAAACATATATTGATTTTAGCTGCTTCAATGCCTGTTGAAGTAAGGGTCATTGTTCGGATTTTAAGCACTTGCAGCCTTGCACATAGAATGAAAATAGCTTACCTGGTTGGAAACTTGATTAGCTGTTTTAAAAGAAATAACTAGAAAGGCATCTGGGATATCTAGGAGTAGAAATATATATGATGTTGACAAACAAAAAGTAATTTCCTTTTGGGTTTTGTTAGTTGAGGATAAGGCCTCAGGATAAGTTAATCTGCTGAATCAGAGTGGTGTTCAGAAAAGCACCAATCTAATTTGATTTTCAATACTGTAAAGATCATGTATTACCTGCAGTGGTTAAACTGATTATTTCACAATGAAATTCATAAATACTATTGTGGAGAAATAAAACTGCTCCATGACATCTCAAATGAGATTCTGAGATTACAATCAAAGCGTGTTGTGCTGAAAGTCAATAATGTGAACAACTTCAATCTTGAATGGAGGTTTAAAAAAAGCTCATGAAAGATCATCTTGTAAAGAGCTGTGTGACATAAATAAGCTTTGTTTTGTAAATTAGTGGATCCTTGGGAAGAGGAAAAGCCAGAGCTTTGCTTTTCTATGCATTGAAATTCAGCTCAAACATTTAATGGAATTGATAGTTTTGTTGTTGCTTTTTTTTTTCCTTCTTTGTAGCTAGAATATAGGGACATTTCAAGTGTACTTTGTTAGTGTACATGATTTCCAGGATACTTTAAAATGTATCCATTAACACTGCAATTGAAGCAAACAGATAATTTTAATCTAAGTTACACTATGAAATCTTTATCAAAAGTAAATTGCTTGTTATTATTTACACATAGTAATTAGTAATAGAATCTACAGTCACTGTTTTGTTCTGAGACTCTTCTCTCCTTCCAGAACAGGTGTGGATAACATCTGAGTATGTCATTCAAATATCTTAATGATATTACTGAAAGAATGAGGATGGAATGGAACTGCAATATCAAATTAATTATATTTGTAGCGCCTCGTATTGCGATAGAAGCTAAGGCTTATAGAAAATCTGTGTTGTGTAAGCTTTTTCCATCAAAAGCTAAAAATTCCAAAATTTACGTCAAGAATGCTTCTTAAGGGAGAATTTCTTTTTCCCAAATAGATGGATATGGAACTGCTGGAACTGCTGTCCCTTAATTTTCCATAACACTGGTTACCAATTCTAAGTAAGGTAGTGAAAAATTTCAAGTATCATGACAGCTCTATAGACAAAATATGCAGGCTAAGTAGCTGGGTCATTAATTCAAAATGTCTTACACTCATGTTTTCTGGCCTAATACTCAGAGGAGAAACCAAGGAATGTCTAAATATGGTCAGAATGCCTTTGTAATCAGAGTGCAGTGAAAAATCTCAGAGCAAGGCCTTGACATTTTTCTTCTGGTGTATAATATCAAACATCTAGGAGAAACTTTGCAAGTTAGAGTATTACAGGGTTTGTTTGTTGTTTTTTTTTTAAATTATGTATTGCATCATCAATATTACACACATAGAAAAAAGATTAATCTAGGTTGAAAGGTGCTTCCTGTGATGATCTAGTCCAAGCCCCCTGCTCAAGCAGTAACAGCTAGAACAAGCTGATGATCATTCTGCCCTTGCCAAAAATTCCTTGGTGCTTGTTCACTGAAGAGTTACTGGCTTTTATGTAGAAGTAAACAGAAATAAGAAAGACAAAACAGTTTTTCAGAATGCAAATCCTGATTTAGCTATGCAGAATGTAATCTTTTTTTGGTTGGAAAATATTATTTGTACAGACATTTTTAATTAGTGCAAATCTCCAAAGAGGAACTTCCTTTCTGGGAATATAGATATCCTTGTGTGAACAACTGTATTTATTCTGGAAATGTCTGCCCTGTTGTCCTAGTTAAACAGATGTGTGGCATTTAGGAGGCAGGCAGAAAACAAGAGAGTGTTTTAAGTTCATTGACTTCCTTTGATATGAAGAGCTACACAATCATTTTAACAGAATTGGAAGAGCAGAAACAAGAACTGAAAGGAACGCTTAAAGAACAGAACTAGTCTTATTCCAAGATCTACCTTCTGGCATTTAAAACATGTTCAACTATATGGCATGTGGAAAGCCAATGACTGGATAAAATATTTTAGGTTGTTCTAAGCAGTATTCCAAATAACTACGTCTAAAGCACTGCAAGACAAGAATTTAAATTTAAAGGAGCTCACTGTAACCTTCACAGCTAGGATAATACAAATGTATTTGGTATTTTTTCTTCTCCTGGTGTGTTTTCTTTTGTGCTGTTCTGTACTTTGTTTTGTCTCTTTAACATCACGAGGAACATCTACCTTGTTTATTTTTCCTTTTGTCAAGCTGTACATTTATCAGCATGAAATATTTCACAGACCTCATTCACCATACAGCAGTACATGGAATCAGCTGCTCTCTGGGATTTACACTACAGGTATGTTCACTGTACCTTTCAGATGAAGAATTGATCAACAGCCGTAACTTAATATGTCAATTTAACATATGTCAAAATTCCAACACGTCAAAAAGTCAGTTTTGCCTGCTTTGACTTGATTGATTGAAAAAAGTAAGGGCTAAGTAGTTCAACAACAACTAAAAAGATTTTCTTGTAGAAAATCTTGTGAAATTGTAGGAATAAAATAATTTTGAAAAATATGAATATACACGTGATGGTCAACAAACACTCTTACTAGCATCTGGGAAGAGTGCTAAAATCACTGTGGTATTGATAATATTATTTTTTATGGACTACACTCTTTTCTTTGAATTTCATCTTGGCAAAATAATATTGAGTTTTTTTCACCTTTTATCTCCAGAGGAATCTATTCTGTTCTGTTAATTATAGAACTGTCCAGGGTTCTGCTTATTCAGATATTTAAAAGTTCTACCAAAGTATTTCAAAATTTGTAATAATTTATTCTTACAGCACCCTTTGGAGTAGGTATTAGTATCCCTTCATTCTGATAAGGCGCTGAAGACATCAAATGGTATAAAATTAAATACGGGGAGTCTGAAGATAAACAGGTTGATGACTTCTGCCTCGGAAAAATACATATAGCAACATGTTCTGGTGCTACTTAAAAAAACAAACAACCAAAAAACCCACAAACCAACCAAACAACAACCATAAAAAACTCAACCCTGACTTTCTTTTTCTGGATTAATTATGTTTTTCTTTCTGAAACTTTCACCATGTCTTGTAACATGATTAACTTTTCCAGTCCTCACAGTTATATTATATATGATGGAGTGCTACTGGAAAACACTTAATCAAAACTTCCATGAGAGGCAAGGAAATACTTTGAAAAATTATTGTCTCGCTCACAGGTGTTGCATTTAGTTGGTTTGAGGGTTTTGTTGGTACTGCTGTAGTTGTTTTTGCTAAGTGTAGACAGAATATGGATCAATTACTGTTTTAATTTGTCATTGTTCATGGGAACAGAGGTCATGTCAACCAGGATGAATTTAGCAGTTAATAAACACATGAGGAACCTATTATAAAACCAATGAATTTACCTTCACTAATCCGAACTGTTGCCTTGGCTCTGATCTTCTTGTAGCATTAACAGCCACCTCTCCCTGGACCCCACCTCTCCACTGCTGCTCTGCCTCTGAAGCTCAACAAGGATGGCTGTGACCTTCAACTCCCCAAAACAGGGATTACCATGACCCCATGCCTCTAAGTCTTCCATACAGTGTCCCTTTCCCAGGCAGCTGTACTTGAGCTGTTTCTGTGCCCACTGACAAGCCACAACTTTTATTTGAATTCACAGCAGATCACTCATGAGACCAGATCTCTCTAGGCTGCAAACACACACTGAATTGGGAAGAAAGGCCTGGAGATGGATCTACAGACTGTGTAAATGCATTTGCATGCACTAGCTTGAGGATTGACAGTTTAAATACTGTTACGGTCCTGATTTTTTTTTTTTTAATTCTTGAAGCCAGTCCATCTACTCAAGGGAAAAAAATCTTGATGTTTGCAGAAAGAAACTTCTGTTTCATAAGTTATCAGGGTGTGCTTTTCAGAGAAGAAAAAGAAGAAAAAAAAACCCATACAAAACATTGCTAGCACAAAGGTTATTTATTGATAGCAAGTAGCTGAAGGTAAATCTCCCTGTGATTATGCAAAACACAGTCTGAATTAACACCTTATTGATGAGTTGAAAAAAGAAATCTAGCAAAACTAAATACAAGGTTCCCTGCAATAATTTAAAAAGCAATTCACAGTAATCCTCAGATTTCCATTCCTTCCCTTTGGGGACTTTCAGAGAGTTTTCTAGTTGCCCATTCCCTCATGTTGACTACACATTTTCTGCCCTACATAATTTAGTCAGCAGACTGTCAAAGTTCCTGAAGCACCGTGTTTGCAAATGTATCAGCTTTTCTCCACTAATGTTATAATTCCATATACTGAACTAGTCATCCTCATTTTACCTTATGGTCAATAAATACAAAAAATACTTTTGAGGAGCAATTAGTATAGCCTTTTTCAGGCAGCTACTTTAGGATTGAAAGAATCACTCTCTAAACATATTCATATTTATCCCTTGACAGTAATGGGTAAGTGACTATAATGATAGCCTGCAGTGCCTAACTCAGATGTCTGTGTACATTCTAAGCATCTGGAATTAAAAGGTGGATCCCATTTAAATTCCTAGACAGTTTGCTGAGCTAAAACCAGATCTATGAAATGAAAAACCCCAACACCTAATGTGGCTGATTTAATTCAGTTTCCAAGTGAAGTTGCCTCATATCTGGTTAGTATCTGTAGAGCAATTTGGCTGTTTTTGAGCCAGTGACTACAGAATCATAGGATTGCTTGGATTGGAAAGAAACTTTAAAATAATCTGGTCCAACCCTCCCTGCAATGACCAGGGACATCTTCAACTAGAAATTTTCATTTATTTAGCAATAATGCTAATTTAAGCAGTCTTTCTGCCTCTTTGGAGTGGCTGTTTGTAGCCACTAGGACAGTAGAAGGAATTATTAAAAAAAAAAAGGCATAAATACTGGCTTAAGTAGATGCTCAAAGTGACTGTGAGACAAAATGGTGCTCAGGTACAGTTAGAAACGTGAAATAATAGGATATGTTAG
This sequence comes from Aphelocoma coerulescens, assembly GCF_041296385.1. NCBI lineage: Eukaryota > Metazoa > Chordata > Aves > Passeriformes > Corvidae > Aphelocoma > Aphelocoma coerulescens. Next base: position 56,652,119 of record NC_091013.1, on the reverse strand, counting down.
AGATGTAGTCTTTGTAACTTATGTTTCACTTTAGCTTAGGTACAAATTTCAGGAATGTAGTCAGGCATCTCTATGAATTCTGAACTGGCATCTAAAACTACTCCCTCTTCTTTTGTAGTCTTAGTCACAAATTAAAATTTATTTATTTTTTCCTTACTTTTAAACTAATAGTCTACAAGACTTCAAATTAATTTCACCCTAGAAGAGCTGAGTTCTCTCCAATGATTATAAAGAAGTTTTTGAAGTATAAAAATCTGCATTGTTTCCATCTATAAAGCTTTTTGTCATACTTACCAAAGTTCAAACATATACAAAAACCTGGGTATAAGAAATTCTAATCTGTCCAGTTACCTCAAAAGAGACCTTGACCTTAACAGAATTTTTTTCATTAATGCATGAAATTCTGTAACTTTTTTCCTTGGTAAAATTTGCTGTGGGCCTTTCCAGATGATACACAGATCAAGATGAAGAAGATAGTTAAACAAATTTTATCCCTGAATCCATCACATTATGAAAGCCTTTTATACCTAACTGCAAAATCACATTTGACTACATGGCAGTAGTAGCTGGGAGAATGTGTGTATCTTCTTCCCTCTTCTTTTAGAAAACTGCATGACAGATATGGAAAGTCTATACTTAAGATGCCTACGGCAGTGATATCACAGTACATAATCTATACTTACTTACTTTAGAAATAGTATGTGTTACCAAATTTCCTGCAAGTAACTCCCAGATTTTCTGAAAGAAGCTTATAATTGAGCAGTGTTGATTGAATTTGTTTATGGCAATAATGAGCCATTTTCTACCAAGTCCTTCTGTTTCATATTTTTTGTATCTACTTTGTTCTAGTATACCTCCTTTCTTCTTAGTGGGTCTGTTAGTTCTGGTTCTCCTATTTTCTTTTTTTCTTCCCTTCTCCTTCTCCTTCTCCTTCTCCTTCTCCTTCTCCTTCTCCTTCTCCTTCTCCTTCTCCTTCTCCTTCTCCTTCTCCTTCTCCTTCTCCTTCTCCTTCTCCTTCTCCTTCTCCTTCTCCTCCTCCTCCTCCTCCTCCTTCTCCTCCTCCTCCTCCTCCTCCTCCTTCTCCTCAGGGCTGTTATAGGTAGAATTCATTTGAAAAGAGGTGTGTGAGTCATTAGAAGTGCAGATAAGCACTGAGCTATATACCTGAAAGTACAGCAATTTATTTTCCACCCATCCCCTCTATTTTTTTTCCTTTCTTTATTATTTATTTATTTATTTATTTAATCATATGGCATTCTGGTGCATAGTAAATTAACAGAAACAAACTTTACAAAACATATTCAATTCACATAACTTTTGTAAATGTTTCATTTCATTGTTAGCAATTATTAAAATTAAGCCAAACATCAGAAGCTTATGTGCTCAGGTTTAAGTGTTTTTTCAACTGTATTAAAAGGATAATATTCAGGATCTATTTTAATGGGTCTAGATGGTTTTCCTCATTAAAATACATTTTAAACTAAATTCATTCTTATCTCAAGATATTGAAGGGTGAGTATAAATTGTACAATGTTTATTTTCATTTAATAGCCTTTAGTCAGCATTGATGTTTAAGTACAAAAAGAGAGAATTTATATGTATATTTTTCTCCTCTTTCTTTCTCTTTATGTGTCTTATAATTGTCTTATAATTGTTTCTCATTAAAAAAAAGAAAACTGCACAAAAATTGAATTCAGTAACATTTGAGATGAACTTCAATTATGTCAGAATCCCTAAGGACTGTGTTTTCATTACATGCTAAAAGATCAAATTAAACTCTGTACTAGTTCACAGATCTCTTATGAGAGCACAATCTTTATTGTATGACAATTAAAAGAAATGGAGGCACACATTAACTTTAAATACCACTTGTATTTCAAGTCTAGGTATACTAAAAATGGAGGTATGATTTGTCCTATCTGATACAATGTACTTGGCTTTGTAAATGCAACATCTATACCATTTGAAGAAAATCATTCTTCACTTCTTCAGTATTTTCAAGAATCATGTATGTACAGTATAATCCTGGAAATTCCATAGATGGATGAAAATCACAGTAGTGTACAGGATATAAACATCAAAAATAATGTAGATTTTGGTAGCCTCCATTCAGTCTTTGTCAATGGTCACGTGTCTATGTCAGAAATAAAAATATTTCTGAATATGAAAAAAATAAAAGTAACAAAATCTAGTATAAGCAGATTAGTTGTTGATACAAATTAATGGACTTTAAAAAAAAGTCACTTCTTGGTCAAATCAAAATAGAATGCTGTGTTATCTGTCCTTGGTAGTAAATTCAGAAGTGGAAGGTATGACGAGGAACATAGAAGTAGACATAAAAATTACAGCTGTCAATTCTAGCAGAGACTCTACTACCATCCAACATCTGCAAATAGAAAAAGCCTTTTCATCCCTTCAGGAGACATTTGCTCTTGACCTCAGTTTTCATTTTAACATAAGTCAAGGATCTGAAGGACCTTTTCTTATATGTCTTCTGAATTTGTAGAGAAGTCAAGCCACTGCCACTTTACAGTATGAGACAGATTATGAACTGTGGTTGCCTTAAATCCATTGGGATTTTAGAAACACCTACTAATTTTATATCATATTTTTACTTCAATTCCTTCACTCATTGCTTAATCTCAAAATTAGAGATGGAGGTGGAGTGTAGGCTGGGGAACAGGAAAAGTTAGAACTGTAACTCTGTCATTAGCTCGGCCGTTTAGAGCATGGTGCAAATAACACCAAGGTTGCAGGTTTAACTCCTGTATAGGTGATTCACTTAAGAGTTGGACTTGATCCTTGAGGCTCCCTTCGAACTCAGAATACTCTAAATTTTACCTGCTTAATTACATGTCCTTACCTAAAATGTTGGTTAAGAAGTATAGGGTAGTTGAACTAATTCTCTAGTTACAGTTTTTCTCTCTCTCTCTCTCTCATTGTTTACTCCTTGGTGGCTTATTTTGGTGTGGTGTACTGTACTTTGGGAATACATGAAGTAGGAGAAGAATTACTCTCTGAGAGTGCTTTTACTTTAAACTGTAATTAACTTGAAAATATATGAAATCTTTATTTCTTCTGATATTTCTCTCCACAACCTGAGCATAATGATTTCTAACACTATCAAGATTTATTTTAACTAGATGAAAGAAAATTATTCTCCATCACCACCACAAATAACTCATCTTCACTTCCAACACCCCCCCCCCCAAACCCCATCATACCCCCATTATCACTTTAATACTTGTCTAATTTATCATTTAAATAGAAACATAGAATGATACTCAGGTCTATGCTGATTGTACTTTAACTGACATTATTTTCTCCCTTTTGCTGCAAAAAATCCTAAATCACAGCTGTAAAGGTTGCTCACAGTGAGAGCTAGAGACCTGCTCAATCTTTATCTCCTCCCAAGCACCACCTAAGAGCTTTTCTGCTTTCTTTCTGACAACGGTTCTTCTATCATTCCTCCTTCCAGCCTTTTCCAATGCTGTAGACCTTCAAAATCCCTGTCCAGATGATATCAGAAGCTGATAGCTTTTGTCTGAGATCATCCCCAAGACCATCCAATGCATACTTTGCTTTTTCACTCATCAATATAAGAAAGAAAAGTGCAAGGGTATGTAGAAGACAGAACTGGCAAAACTCTTACATGAAGACTGCCCAATCCTTAAGGACTCTATGATTCCATGTAGCCTACCAATCTCAAACAAGATGTGAATTGATGATTATTCAACAGTCAAGAATGAAAAGAAAAGGAAAAGGTTTTTCCTCCTTTCTTTTGGCTATAGTTTTCTGGTTTGTTTTTAGCTTTTGGAGTATACATATTATGCAACAAAAATACTGCTTATTTTCTCTTTAAAATTACTATTGCAGGAGATAGGAGAAGTGGCTGACAGGGTCAAAACAACCAGGTGGGAAATGGTAGGGAACAGGGAGAGCCCTGCGTAGGTGGGATGGTGCATGGCCTCCCCTGGGACCCTGGAGCCTTGTACTGCTCTGTGAAACACATGAGCATTTGAAAAGTCACTGCCAGCTTCCACTGCAAGGAGGGTGGTCGACTGCATGGGCCAGCTGGGGACATTCTGGAACTGTGTAAAATGCAGGCATGAGACTTTAGTACTGAAATTAGCATACACTTGTATGGGGGAGGGTCCCAGCAGTATAGAAGTGAGAAGAGTGTGACAAAAGATGTGTCACACGGCATGTTCCACTACCCTTGATTCAAAACCTGCTGAGGTCATGCTGAATGTTAGGGTGGTTATCTTCCTTTCTCTCTTTCTCTTTCTCTTTCTCTTTCTCTTTCTCTTTCTCTTTCTCTTTCTCTTTCCCTTTCCCTTTCCCTTTCCCTTTCCCTTTCCCTTTCCCTTTCCCTTTCCTTTTCCCTTTCTTCTTCATGTCTTCTTCTCCTCGAATTATATTGTAAGTCAGACAAAGAAAAATTCCAGTCACTGCCTTGACAAGTGCCTTGTTGTGTCTGGAGACAAGTTAAAGTTTGTTAAGGTAAACTTTGCAAAGTGATTTTTTTCCCCTGGAGTTCTAAAGTTTGCAAGTAAAGTTGTTTTTGAACCTCCTGAGAATTTTGTTATTTCTCCTGCTCACTGTCCAGAGTAAATCCAAGTACCTTTCCCTAAAGCCACCAGGTAGACCAGGGCATTGCAACTATCAGGACAATCCTCTGTAGATATATTCATATTGGTCCAAACACAACATTTTTTTCCCTTTATTTAAATGCTATGATGGCAAATAAACAGAAATTACTTACACTATACTATACTAATAAACAAATATACTACATTGTACTAGTAGTCTAAAAGGGGAAAAAACACAGACACTTACCTATACTATTAAATTGCTGCACACACTCTGATGTGTTTTGGTGTGGCCAACAAATTCCCAGGCAACACACACAGTTGGTTTGGATGTACTTGTACTTATGCTCAGATGCTACTGTCTTTGGGCTGACACTGTGATGATCTTCAGCAGACTTAACCAGTCATTTGAATATAGTTTACTACTTAAGTGCTTGGTCACCACTGTTTTATAGAAAGAAATTTGAAACATCAATTTCATTGATAGAAAAACACATACGAAGGTGAATGAAATAGTCTAAAAGAATTAGGTCAACTTAGCAGTTAAAAAGCTTTAATATATATGATCAGTCTTGAGGTGGACATAATATAAATAAAGCAAAAGGAATAGAATGAACAGTGTGGTACATACTGCCATTCAGTAACTAGGCAAATTTCTCTCTGAAAGGCTATGACGTAACAGAACTGTGAGTAATGATTCAGTTTCTTGAATTGCAAGTTTTTTTCTTAATACTGAAAAAGGGAGGACTTAGTTTCATGATCTAAATAACAAAACAAACCCTTATGAAAGGAAGAGAAATTGTGGGGTTGAGACTTGTATAACTGCTAAGCATTTACCTCTGTGAATGCTGCAGGTTTGTCTGTATTGCCAGTGACTGCAAATCACGCTTTTCTATAACTTCATTTTAGTTTGGATTGGAGGAAACACATTAGCTAACAGATAATGAAAATGTCACCTCAAATTCTTCACATGTGTTCAAGTTCATTTTTCTACAATGCCATTAATTTGTAGTGAGATATATTTCAGGAAATTTATTAGTTTATTTCTGGTATCAAAATTAGGATTATTCAAGTGTAATGTCTAAAAAAGTTTGATTTGAAATTGTAATTGTTGTCTCATCTTAAGAATACTAATGAAAGTATAGCAAGGCTGTAGTCATAATATGGGCAACATAATAATGCATAATTCAGTTGGGAAAAAATAAATCATTCCTCGGGCAAAATAATGATCCCTGAACTTCTGTTAATTGATGAAGCATTCACAAAGGAAGCTGCCCAGGTATGGAAAAAAAAATATTTCTAAGTTAGTGCAATTAGGGGGATGCATCTTCCTCACTATCTTTCTTAGAGAGGTATGTTGCATTTATTGCAACAGACAGGAAAGTCTTAAACAAAATGAGGTATCTAGCTAACAAAATGGTTATTATTCCACAGAAAAAAAACCTTTTTGCTGTTTATGAAAGAGCAACACTAGATTTAGACCTTGTTTTGGTAGGAAAAGGTATAGTATTTTTATTATGCTTTTAGAGTATGCATTTTAAAAACTGTTGTTTCGGATTTTCAAGCTAATTTCTATTTTACTGTTTACTGATCAACTACTAACTGGCTTCACTGCTGCAAAACAAAATCGAAAAAACATTGCAGCTAAAAAAATTTAATAACTCACAAATTAAGGAACATATTGATAAAATATAAAATGTAGTATAAATCCAGGTCTGTGAATGTGCTACATGTAGCCCAGAACTAGACAGTAGACATTTCTGATAAAGAGGGATTTCTGATACAAGGGATTGCTTGCATCAGATATAGCATGGCCAACAGGACTAAGACAGAGATCATTCCCCTGTACTTGGCTGAGGTTGCGCCTCAAATCCTGTGTTCAGTTTTGGGCCCCTCACTATAAGAAAGACGTTGAAGCCCTGAAGCATGTCCAGAGAAGGGCAACGAAGCTGGTGAATGGTCTGGAGCACAAGTCTTATAAGTAGTGGTGGGGGAGCTGGGGATGTTCAACCTGAAGAAAAGAAGGCTCAGGGGAAACCTTTTTCCTTCCTAAAACAAAGTTGTAATGAGATGAGGGCTCTTCATCCAAGTAACAAGCAATAAGACAAGAGGAAATGGCATCAAGCTGCGCCAGCGGAGATTTAGATTAGATATTATGAAAACTTTCGTAATCAAAAGGGATGTCAAGCATTAGAACAAGCTGCCCATGGAAGTAGTGGAGCTCCCAAGACAGAAGGTTCTTAAAAGATGTGTAGATGTGGCACTTAGAGACATGGTTTAGTGGTGGACTTGGCAGTGTTTTCCCATTTAAATTGACCTTATGGGTCTTTTCCAACTTAAATGATTGTGTGATTCTATTCTCTGATTTATGTGGGGTGGGTGCAAGAACAAAACCACACCAATCGGTGACATATGGTCTAAAATTTGTTTAATATGCAGGATGTGTATACTAGGTGGATGGTGACTCCAAACCCCAGATTTCTGTTCTGCAAGACATGCACTTCACACATACCAGTCAGGGTCACAGTCTCTCCCAATCCACTTAAAACCAGCGTGATGGATCCAGGTAAACAGGATTCTCACTGACTGGTTTATTGGATTAACCCTGGTTGGATGCCAGCCACCCACTAAAGCTTCTCTATCTCTCCCCTCCACACGTGGACAGGGCAGAGAAAACATAACAAAGAGTTTGTGAGCTGAGATAAGGACAGAGACAGATCATTCACTAAATACTGTCATGGACAAAACAGATTCAAATTAGAAACATCAGTTGAATTTATTGCTAACAAAATCAGAGCAGGATAATGAGAAGTAAAATAACACCTTAGAACACCTTCCCCTCACCCCTTCCTCTTTCCCTGGTCTGCCTCCTCCTACCCCATCAGTGCAAGGAGACAGGGAATGAGGGTTAAGGTCAGTTCATCACATGTTGTTTCTGCTGCTTCTCAGGGAGATGAGTCCTTCCCCTTCTTCACTGTGGTGTGCCTCCCACAGGAGACAGTTCTCCATGGACTTCTCCAACGTGAGTCCATCCCACACGCAACAGCTCTCTGTAAACTGCTGCAACATGGGTCACTCTTCCATAGGGTGCAGTCCTTCAGGCACAGCCTGCTCCAGTGTGGGTCCCCCACAGGGTCACAAGTCCTACCAGGAAACCTGCAGTAGTGTGGGCTTCTCTCTCCCCAGGAGCCTGCTCCAGTGCAGGCCTCCCATGGGTTCACAGTCTCCTCTCAGGCATCCACCTGCTCCAACATGAGTCTCCTCCATAGGCTGCAGGTGGATCTCTGCATCCCCATGGTCCTTCATTACTTCAGATTACTTCCTTAGTCACAAAGAGTTAAAAATTCAGTCTTTAAACTATATACACTAATGTTCTGTAAAATGAATTTTCTAGACCTGAACTGTCTTTTTAAATTATCAGCACCATCCAGTTTGGCTTTTGCCATTTCTTATTAATTCTTCTGGGGGAAGTATGCAGATAAGAAACATTAAAAAAACAGCATGATTTAATTTTATTCTGATCAATGCTGAAGCAAAATAAGCTTGACATCATTTTGAAAGCAAGTTTAATAATCTTAACCACTCAGAAATATTCAATAACAAAACAAAACAAAAAAATCAAACCAAACCAAATAAATAACTAAATAAAACACAACAAAACTTTTGTTGAATATTAACATTGACTGAAGTGAGTATTCTGATAAGAAATATCCTCCCTATTGCAGGATGAAACTACTGCTCATACTTAATCTTGCTCAGTCACAAACTTTAGGCTGTGATAAGGTTATTTAAAAGTTGCACCTATGATACAGAATATGAGGGAAAAACAATAATTCTTTAATCCCACTTGGTATAATACCTTGGTGGTTTTCCCAGATGTGAGGTGTTGTTTTTACTCTTCAGTTATGTGGCTATCCTTTTTTTTATGCACAATAAAGATATCATCAGGAATATATAGTGTGTATACAGGTGTGCATTCAGTCAGTTTTCTGAAGAAAGTTTTCCAACAGTATAAACTATAGTTTGACATTTGATACAGTTAAGCAAATTACACTGTGGGATATTTTATCCTCAGAAATGACCTTGCTTGCAGGAAGGGTTATATTAGCTTTTTGAAGTCTGACTATCTATCCTATTGACTTGCTGGAAATAGAAATGACAGTAAAAGAATCCAAGGGCAAAATATGTAAGCAAGGGACAAAAAATGAACAAAATGCACATGTTGAGACATGTCATTTGTATGTCTCACACCTTTTAAAATTATTATATATTTCTAAGAGTTCTCACTGATAGTTAAGCATTTCAGACTGGAAGTGAACATAAAGATACAAAATTAATTTCATCAGAGCTGGGCATTTAGTTCTTATTTAATCACTTTTATGTATACAAACAAGAATCACTAATACTTGTCCTTTTGTATGTGGCCTGCAATATAAGGACATTAGAAGGGTGCTTTCTCCAAAATGAATTTTAGTTGTAAGATTGAATGAAAATAGATTTGCTGTATCATTTTCCTTTTAAAACCACAGTATCTAAGTTTCATGCACAGCAAAATTTGTATCCTGTTTTGGAAGTCAAACTGAAACAGAAGCTTTTTTAATATGAGTTAGCACTATTTTTAATTGCAAACTGAAATTAAATATTTCTGGTGTTTGAATTAATGCTTACTTTGCATGAAAACAAAGTAACAAGTTATGTCTAGATATTGACTACACTAGCTCTAAACTGTTCTAAATTAATTATTAAATATGTAATTATATGTTTTGCATTTTAATTTTTAATGATATGTTGTGCCTGTTAATTTCAATGCATGGTATAAGTTCACACAAAAAAAAGGAAATAGGGAAATCATTGTTTCCAGAAAAGATAGTGAGGGGTCTGTCCGTTCCTTAAAATTGTACTGATTTGCCCACTGAATAAACTTATAAATTTTAAATACTGATATTTTAAAACACCTCTGTGAAACAGATAAACTGATTTAGAAGGATCACTCAAATTAAATTAATTCACAGTAAAAGTGAAACATCACCTTCCATTACAGTGTGACTAATAGGTAGCCACTGAATAACACAAAAGTCGTTTGTAGTTCAACAAATTTGGGTGTTTTTCCTTTCAATATTTATTTTATTTATTTATTTATTATTTCTTTTCTCTCCTACCTTGCAATCACAAGACTAAAAGATAGCTTCATTTTAAGGAGGAAAATAAGTTGCAAACTCTGGTAAGTAATGATGTTGAGAAAAAGTAGTTTAGGATCCAAATTGTTTTATTTGAAAATGCTGTATGGCTTAATAAGAATTGTTGAATGTAACTTCAAATTCTTAACATAGCATAGGTTAACTGGTTTCTGGTTATCTGACTTGCAATGATTTTTAAATCATGAAAAAGTTAATGAATGAAGGTAGAAAAGAAGGGGTTCTCCCAGAAGAAAAAATTATATATTGTATAGAATATATAATAATCAATATTTATATATAGATTATATATTGTATAGAAGAAAAATATTTAAAATATTAATGAGTGATGAAGTGATTTAGTTTTGATATGTACAAATGTCCTCAGAGATCTTCTATACCTCCTTGATTCATATACTGTGTTGATATCTTGGTTGGTTGATAGCTGTATCATTGATGCACTAATGACTTTTAGAAGATTGATCATATTCTTGCTACCCACTACACACAAAGCCAGGCCAAGCAACCATTTTTGAAAAGCAATGAACCTAAACTGCAAAACACTGAAGACAAATAGAATAGTTATAATTATTTATAACACCTCAAACGTAATGAGACTGATTCTGTACAGGAAACTCCCAGCAAGTCCAATAAAGTAAATTGAATTATTTATGCCTGCTCCATCATCATATCTAAGTACCTGGCTTTTGAATATATACTTACTCTGCTCCTAATAAGCAAGCTGAAGCAAGGGTTGCATTAGAAAACTATTGTACTCTTTAATGTTGTACATATGCTGTATTATACATGATGAGGTACTGAAGAATTCAGAAAACACTTTAGATGTTCTTTTTCTGGGAAAGAGTAGACGGATGTAATCCACCTGAATTCTCCAGACAGCAGAAACATCAAAGGAATGAAACAAAATTCTGATAGCCATGAGCCTGATTTTAGTGGTGTATATATTTCAGTCAGAACTTAAAGCGCTGGGGTCAGATAGCAAATACCCTACAGGTTTGCTACTATAGATGAAATTGTAAACATCATTATCTTTTCAAAGGAGTTCAAATATGATAATCATTAACTTTGCACACTCAGCACTGCATGTGAAGCTGACAAGATCAATATGTTGCCTCAAATTTGCAGTGCTTTTACTGCTTATTTTAAGGAAAATAAATCTCACAAATATTTTAACCTTCTAGAGTGTGAAATGAATAAATGTAATTAAAGTTAACAATAAATATTTCCAACATCTTGGCAATTTAATACAGAAACATAACCACTTTTAAATTCACAATGCAATAATCATATCTAGAGTTGATGGAAATGAAAATAAAGGGGTAAGTTAAAGAGGTGTGATTAGGTATACCATACAGTGACATGATAAAATTCTCCAGCATTTATATTCTCAAGTCCTTGCGTGGCATACAGTTGTCTTCCAGCAGAATCCTGACACAAGTTTCATAACAGCACAAATGAGTTTACAAGTTATGCAGAAAATTAGAAATTTCCTCAAGGACTTCAGTATGCCTTGTAATCTTTTATTCATGCATGTAAAGCAAAGGAGAAAATAGACATCTGAATTGTACATGTAATCCATTTGAATATTTACTATTGTTGAAAATTAATCTATTTCTAAAAACCAAATGGATTTTTGTAGGTTATTATTAAAATAGCACACATTCTACTAAAACTCTATATGTGTATCATATTTATTCTGAATTCTTTATCAAAATTTCAGTAATGAAAATGCAATTTCTTAATCAAAAACAGGGACTTTTTCAGAAAATTAAAACCAATGTTGCCATAAATTAGTACAGAAATGGAGAGAAGTTTATCTAATTCAAACTAAGTGGAACACAACTCTGAATATTGCAAGATCATTTTGCTATTCCTGGCAGTTTTTCTGATCATTTATCTTTGTATTTCCATTCTTGAATAGCTTGATATTCGACTCATTAGAGCTGAATTAGTCCTCTCCTGCTTTGTTTTTCACTCATGACTATTTATACCAAGATCAATAAATTCCATTTACTGAGATTCTGAGTATCAGAGTATCAAGGTTATAAAAGACACATTTTGAAATTGCAACTCATATTTCTTTTCATCCAACCTTATTCACATATAAGAGCTAATTCCTGATCTGCTATTGGCCTTGAGACAGATATGATTAATGCTTGTACAAACAGTTCTCCTACACAAATAGTACAAATTAGAAAAAGATGCATATTTTTCATTATATTTTTTCAGTTAAAAACATGGGCAAAATTGCAGATGAAGAGAACTGGTTCTTACTGTTTTCCAGACACTTTACTGCCAGAGTAAAATCAAAAGTTGTTAGAAAAAAAAATAAAGGCCATGTTTATGAGAGAGCAGCAGTGATTAATTACATGACAAAATATATACTACTTAGAAACATTCAGAACTACTTTGACATAATATTTTGAGCTCTTCTTTGGCTGAAGGCCAGAATTTTAGCTGAAGTTACAGTTTTATGATATTTATTATTCTCACATCCAAATACTTTTAAAAAAAATAAAACAAATGTCTCACTAACACTAGAAAATTGAAAAATTAATTTCTGTTCTTTTACAGTGTAGTATTCTATACCATACAGTTAAATAATCACAGAAATGTATGTTGTTCAAGGGGAAATCTGTAAATCTGTATCATAGAATCATACAACAGTTTGGGTTGGAAGGGTCCTGTAAAGGATATCTAGTCCAACTCCTGCTTCAGTGAGCAGGGATATCTTCAGCTAGGTCAGGTTGCTCGGAGTCCTCATTGTCTGACCTTGAATGTTTCCAGGGATGGGGGAAGAATGACTGGAAAATGGCCCAGCAGAGAAGGACCTGGGGGTACTGGTTGACACAGCTGAACATGACCCGGTGTGTGCCCAGGTGGCCAAAGGGGCCAATGGCATCCTGGCCTGTATCAGCAATAGTGTGGCCAGCAGGACTAGAGTAGGGATTGTCCCTCTGTACTCAGCACTGCTGAGGCCACACTTCAAATCCTGTGTTCAATCTGGGCCCCTCACTACAAGAAAGACATGAGGTACTGGAGTGTGTCCAGTACCAAAAGGACAACCAAATCAATGAAGGGGCTGGAGCACAGGTCTTATGAGGAGTGGCTGAGGAAGCTGGGGTTGTTTAACCTGGAGAAAAGGATGCTCAAGGGAAACCTCATTGTTCTCTACAACTACCTTGAAAGGAGATTGCAGGGAGGTGGGGGTCAGTTTCTTCTCCCAGGCAATCAGCAACAGGACAAGAGGAAATGGCCTCAAACTGTGCCAGAGGAGGTTCAGGTTGGATATCAGGGAGAATTTCTTCACAGAAGGGGTTTTCAAGCATTGGAACAAGATGCCCAGGGAAGTGGTGGAATCACCATCACTGGAAGTGGTCAAGAAACACATGGATGTGGCACTCACCCCTATGTTTTAGTTAATAAGGTGGTGTTCAGTCACTGGCTGAACTTTATGATCTTGGAGGTCTTTTCCAACCTTAATGATTCTATAATTCTATCTACCACCTCTCTGGGAAACCTGTTCCAGTGTTAAACCACCCTCATCACAAAATATTTCTTCCTTATAACTAATGTAAATCTGCCCTCCTTTAAAATGGTTTAAAACCATTACGCCTTGTCCTGTGACTACATGTCCTACTAAAATGTTTCTCCCCATCTTTCTTACAAACCCACTTTAGGTAGGAAAGGCTGCAATAAGATGCCCCCATACTCTTCTCTTCTCCAGGCTGAACAAATGCAACTCTCTCAGCCTTTCCTCAGGGAAGCGCTCCAGCCCTCTAACTCTTTTCGTAGTCCAGGTCTGGACCTGCTCCAACAAGTCAGTGTTCCTCCTGTGCTGAGGACTCAAGGGTGGGATGCTGTACTCCAAGTGGGTCTCTCCAGAGCATAGTAGAGGACACTTGGTTCATTGGTTTGGAGGCTTTGTTTTTAATTTTTTAATTACATGCAGTAAAATGGTGATAAACTTCCATACTTCACAATCTGGAATCACAAGGAATGTTTATTAAAGATGAATATCATTACCTGTGTCTTAAGAAAAAAAAAGCAGTAACTTTTTAGTGAACACATTGCTTTTATGGGATGTAGCATAATTAGGTACAAATCAAAAATATGTGACTTAGCATCTCAAAATATATAAAAAGCCTTTCAGATGTAGTGGGGTTCATTTTGATCCAGGTTTTGTAATTTATCTTTAGTATCTAGTCTAAGTTAATTTTCTCTCTACAGTTTGTGAAGAAAAGTCAGAACCTGGAAATAAAGTTCATCCTGATTATGTCTGACATATTACTTGGGAAGAGACAAATCACTATTGACAACTAGCTTAAATTAGATACTATCTGTTGGATGACCAATGTTAAATGAGATGCATTTCTCCTTTAGTCTGGGATGGTTCAATGAGGAACAGGCAAGAGAAATACACTGATTTACTGCTTCTAATTAAACAACACATTTCTATATATGAGCCAGAACAGATCTTCCACTTGCTTAAGGACAATAAGATTAAAAAACAAAAAGAAGAAAAAAAAAGAACAAAAACCCCCAGCTCTAAGTCACCTATTGAAATAACAGATGAATGAGTTTTTAGGATCAAAATTTAAGTGTCTACATTCCTTTTTCCTTCTGGTTCTGATAACAAATTTATTAATCCCTTACTGAATTCCACTCTTTCCCTTAAAACATTTATCAGATGAAGCTATTGAAGCTATTGTTCATTAGTTTCGAACTAACTTAAATCGTATTTTCATCCTTTGAGCGTCAGTTTCTTCTTTGAGTTCAGAAGAGAGTTTTATAACAAGCAATGTCTAAGTGCTTTTATGTCTTAATGCATTTCAAAAACTTCTAGTGTTAACATTACAAAGAGAAAGTTGAACACAGAAAGACTAAAAGGGAAAAAATGAAATTTGTCAAATAACAGGCAGGGCCTTTTATGCTGAAAAGTTCAAGTATATTTACAAAAGTGATTTTGCCTCTGTGTCCATCTCTTCCCTACTGTCAGGCTGGCAATTTGGCTTCAGATGTGTCATTGTCATTTTTCAGCACAGAAAATGTAACAGAGGAAGGACAATAAAAAGGGGAAAGAAAAAGAGAGGTCAAGAAAATTCAAGGAAACTAGATTTTTTTTGTGTCTTGTACAAGTTTTAAACATGCTTTTATAATAGGTGATGGGCAGAGGTCCATTAAATCGACATGTCCTTTTAATAATTGAAGCTCAATAAGCAAAATGCACACCTCACTTTTATTCTAGGGGGATATTTTTATATAAGTAATAAATAATTTCTGCTCATTCATAAAGGGAACATATCATGGCAACAAAAGTCTTCAAAGATTCTTTCACAGATAATGCACATATATTTTACATGTCTTGCTTTATAGAGTTTCATATAAATTGGCAACTTTTCATTGGTATGGTGGAGGTGCTTAAACATGGAATAACAAATTCTGGAATACTTTCATGCAACTCTTACTTTCAAGTAAATGTAGGGGAACACAGTGAAGATGTAGTAGTTTGGGGTTTTATCTAGACTTTGTACCAGCATAACAGGGAATCTGAATTTGTTTGTTGTTACTCACGATACTTCCAAGCTATCTAAAAATATCTATTAGCAACTGAGGTATTTATGGTATCTAAGACATCCATAATTAACAGAAATGAATGTGACCTAAATGAGATTGTGCTTTTCTGGAGCACTGGCTGTAAAGAATGTGAGATCCGTTAAGGTATCTTACCTAGTATTATGCAACTAAGTTTAGGCAAACAAATTAAATGGTCATTTTCAGTGTCACATATTTTGATGCTGGGAGATGGGCATCTCAGTGGCTCTAATTAAAACAGTTTTTTTTCCTTTATGATCAAATAAAAGACTGCAGGTAAACTCACGTGTTTGGCTTCCAATCTAGGAATGAAGCGAATTTAAAAAAAAAAAAAATGGATTTAATGTATTCATGTAAAACAGTGAGAACCAAGGTGAAGGGCTTGACAGTGGAAACTGCCAACTGTTAACAGAGATTTGTAAATCTCGAGAATATCATTCAGTTTCTGACTAAACTTACCTATCACAAAATGTACTAGAAAAGCCAAGCACTACAGAAAAGTAAACCAAAATCTCTTATTTATGGCATTGCATTTATATTTCTCAATTCCGGTATGCTTGCTGGTTAAATGACTAGGACTACAGATCCACCTCAGCTTGGCTGGCCATCAAAAAATCTCTTTAAAAGATGTTAATGTCGTAGGTGTTCAGTGGTATGTGTTTGAACATACCTTATGTTAGATCCTGTTAAAAATGTAGTTAAACTTTATTCTTAAAATATTAATCATTAGAAATGAAGATTAAGGTTTCAGAGTAGATGATTTCATAAGCAGAAAATCCATTTCATTTCATTATAAGGCCTCTCCTGGCTATGTAAATTGCATAAAATTCAGCTTTTACTTTTCTGTCAAGAAGAAATTTACTAATATCTAACACTTTTTTTGCAAGCAAAAAAACCATGCAAATGAAATAAACATTGAAGGAAAATGCTGATAAAGCAACATGACTTAATTTTAATTAAGAAAATCTAATAACTGTATCTCCATGATGTGAACCTATTTTGTGAAATATTTTGCATAAGTTTTACTAAGGACATTTTTAAAAAAAGTTATTTTATTTCATTAATATTGTGGTAGTATAGGTCATATTCATTAGGTATGTAAATAGCAGAAAAAATGAGATAAAAATACTATGAAGTATCATGGACATTGGTATGAGAGATCACAAGTGGTCAATTTTGGAGCAGATACTCCTTACTGTACTATCAAACTCTCTGCTGGAAATAAGAGTAAAAAATTATTTTTTTATTGCTATACTCTCAAAGTAAATGGATGCTAACTGTCTCAGTTGTTAAAAATATGCAGAATATATAAACAATTTTCATTTAAAATTCTGGATGTCACATTTAAATCTTCCTTCTTCAGACAGATAATACAGCAAACCATATTTATAGCCCTGGTTCCAAAAACATTTTTAAACTGTGAATTTCTCAATATATCTCTGAACTGATGATTCAGTTTATTTCTTATCATGCTTTTTATTATAAATATTCTATTTTAAAGGACTTTAAACATTAAGATAAATCTTTACTGAGCTCAAACCTAACACATTTTTTTAATCTTGTAAACAAGTGATTTTAGTTTTTTGCACAAACTCTCACAAAATGCATGCAATGTATTATTTTAGAATGGAATCTTTGGAAAAATAAACTTTATTAATTTAATTTTTACATGGTGTGATAGTGCTTCAGTCATATTTTGTGCTGTAGATAGATCTGTTTAGAAAGTAAACCCTATATAATTATACAAAATTAATATTATGAGGTGTCGGGGTCTCCTCCCTCTGCCATGTAGCCCTGGGAGAGAGGCCCTGAGGGGACAGAGATGGGGTTTCCCTGCCCCTGGTCAGCCTCTTTCCCCATTGGTTGTTTTGTGTTTCCCTGCATGGGCAAGGACCCTGAGTCCAGACTGTGAGAGTTCCTGGGCAGAGCCCCGGCCATGCAGCTGGGGAAATAAACATCTCTGAAACATCTACCAAGAATCCATCCATAGATATTTCTTTTCCATGGCCTCCTTGTTTGGTGCATCGTGTTTCAGTATCCCCACTGCAACAATGAGGGACACAAATATCTAAGAAACTCAGTTCAGCAAAACAACCAAAGGCCACTAGATACAAAATTCAATTAGTTAGATTGAGAAAAGTAAGAAAGAACACTGAAAAATGAAACCAGACAGTGATATTGGAACTTGTTGACTACAGGTTTGCATGAGGTCCTTCTCATTTAGCTGTTAATATGTTCTAGAGTCTCCTCCTCACTGTGTTGGTTTTTCACGGCCCGGTTTTTGGTAGCAGGGAGGCCATGGAGGTGACTGCTGTGAGAAGCTGCTAGAAGCTTCCACCATGTACAGCAGAGACAATCTGTGATGGCTCTGAGGATGGATGTGCCGCTGGCCAAGGGGGGGCAAATTAGAGATGATGGCAACGCCTCAGTAATAACATATTTAAGAAGAAAATAAAAACAAGGGTTGTTGTGCAGTTTTATTTCTGCACAACAGGAGGTGAGAACATGTGAGGGAAAACAATGGCGACACCAAGGTCAGTGAAGAAGGAGGGGGAGAAAGTGCTCCAGGTGCTGGAGTCGAGATCCCTCTGCAGGCCATGGTGCAGACCATGGTGAAGCAGCTGTCCCCGTGCAGCCCATGGGTCCATGGGAGATGCCGAGGTCCACCCGCAGCCCGTGGGGGAGGTGCCGGAGCAGGTGGATGCCTGGAGGGGGCTGTGATCCAGTGGAAGACCCAGTGGAGAGAAAGGCCCCTTGCTTCCAGCCTGGAGCAGCCTGCCCTTGGAGGACTGCACCCCATGGAAGAGTGACCCATACCGCAGCAGTTTCAGGAGGACTGTGTGCCCATGGGAGGAATTAGCGTTATGGCAGTTTTGGGAGGACTGCTGCTTGTGAAATTGGAGCCATGTTGGAAAGGGGAGGGGAAGTGAGAGCAGGGCAGAGCACAGCAGGAAGAGAAAGAAAAGAAAAGAATAAAGAAAAGAAAAAGACAAGACAAGACAAGACAAGACAAGACAAGACAAGACAAGACAAGACAAGACAAGACAAGACAAGAAAAGAAAAGAAAAGAAAAGAAAAGAAAAGAAAAGAAAAGAAAAGAAAAGAAAAGAAAAGAAAAGAAAAGAAAAGAAAAGAAAAGAAAAGAAAAGAAAAGAAAAGAAAAGAAAAGAAAAGAAAAGAAAAGAAAAAAAAGAAAAGAAAAGAAAAGAAAAGAAAAGAAAAGAAAAGAAAAGAAAAGAAAAGAAAAGAAAAGAAAAGAAAAGAAAAGAAAAGAAAAGAAAAGAAAAGAAAAGAAAAGAGAAAAAAAAGAAAAAAGAAAAAAAAGAAAAGAAAAAGATCTATAACTCATGTAGTAAAAATGTAGTAAGATATGAATTTACTGAATATTGTATTAGATATGAAGTCAAGCAGATAAAGAAACAAGAAAACCTTTGCCAACAGGAAAGGAGTCTGACAATTAAGTAACATATCTATGAAAAGAAATTAAAGGCAATTCTGAAGAAAACAGTACAATAACAACTAATTCATTTAAATGAAATTTGAGCAATACAACATGCTATTATATAGAATAGCTACATAAAGATATAAATTACAAGAATTATAAATCCCTGAGTGTTAGGATAGTTTATTTTGATATTTTTATGTTAATAGAACTTGACTGGTGTGAAAAGAATTGAAAGCAATGAATGGTGATTAACAACAAAGCTGAAACCTTGCTTTAAGCCTACCTTCACAGGAAAAAGAAAGTCTGTCAGACAGATGAGTACTAATCTAAGTGAATCACACTGCCATCTATTTATTGCTTCCAAAGATCAAGGTTTGTTTTAGAAATCTGCACAGTATTTGAACTGGAGAGCTATAGGTGACCAATGACACTTTAATAAGTTCAAGCTTTGGATAAATCAATTCTTTGCTGGTGTCTGACAGTTTACATGCTTTTGACATTATTGATCTTTGTCCATTCATTCATCTTCTTTCCTTCCAAGTTGTTTGGATTCTTTAATTATTTGTATTTTCTCTGTCATCTTTTTAATCAAATGCATGCAAGTCATTGCAATAGATCTTCATCTGTTTCGTTTTTTCTTTTCCATGACATTCAGTAAAGTTTCTTATTAAAATTTTATTTTAAAGATTATTTATATGTGACATTGAGTTATTTTTGTTGATCAGTGCTAATTTTTTGAACATTTTCCATGACTTCTACATTTCTGAAGGAATGCAAAGAATACTTTTCTAACAGCTGGTGCTGGAGAACACTGCTGAATGATGCCCTAGTTTAGGAAAAAAACACTTTCTGAGTGATCACTAGATCTTCAGTTTGAAATACAGCTCAAAATTAAAATTTTTTCAGCAAATCCTGATTCTTCTTTGCTATTTTTGAATTTTAAAGGAGTGATCAAAAACTATCTACCTGTCCTACACATTAGTGTTTGAACACCCATTGCCTCTCATTAGAGTGCATTCAGTGCACGTGAACACTGTTCTGACGGAAGTTGTATTAAATCTAACACAACCATGGAAACAATAAGTTGAATATTGTTTGGACGAAGAACAGCTAATACTTATTGCTGAAGTCAGAATATCTGTTATCTATGCTCAAAGAAGAAGTAAAAAATCTAAAGCCTATTTAAAAATTTCATTAACCGGTTAAAAATGCCCACTTCAATCCTTGAATAACACAGGCTTACAGTATATATAATGATCTGACATGACAATGGCACTTTATTTTTAAGGAGGAAAATTATCAGTATTGATGATGTACAGAGTATCATCTATGACAGCAGTTCCCTTTCCATTTGTGATAAAAAAAAGTATTGCCTTAATGTTGCTGTAAAGTTGTTCTGATATCCCACTTTTTTTCTTGCTGCTTATACTTTTCCTGTCTATTTTCTTCTGCTATAAATGATTACATGCTCAACATAAAAGAATAAGAATCCAAAGATGGGCAAAACTTTCATCTGTATCAGAATCAGACAGTACTATTAATAATGAACCTCATTAGGCTACACTCAAGCTTTCCTTAGCTACAAAGAACTACAATATATGTCACTGAAAAAGCAAAGAAAATAATTATGACCTTATCAGTTCCTGCCAGCATGACTCTCATCTCTGCATTTATTTTTAGAAGAGATGGGAAAGGATTAATGAAATTTAAAAGAACTGAACAAACCATTCTATAGTTGGGATGGTGGAGGAAAGACAGACAAAAGATGGAAATACAGATAATATACTTCCAGTTTTAATTTGAAAGGGTTTTCAGGCTACAGCACTGGTATTTTCACTTATCATCCTTAACCTTGTCCATGTGTATATACATACACACACACACACATTTAAAATATTATTATAAATATTAATGCTTTCTCTGATCAACTTGAAAGCTGGGGAAAAGACAAATCAGATTCTTTTGACTTTTTTTACAACTGCTATGTCAATCTCAATAATGGTGTTAGGTTTCTAAGGTTCCAGTGAAAACCCTAAATAATTATTGTCATTTCTTTATGTAAGCCATGTTTGCTACTTGCCTTTATTTAAAACTTAGAGAAAGAAAGACAAAAAAATCAACACACACATCTGTTGCTTTATTATAAAAATTTAGTGGTCTAGACTCCATTCACAAAACAAAAGGCACCATGTAATAAAGTTTAAACTTTGCATATATACTGAACTGTTTTTCTGTCAAAGGTAACAAATATAGTTTGATAAATTATCTATTGCACTGGAGAGAATAAAATTTCACAGATGTTAAATGATAACAAAATTCTCAAAATAAACTAGTTGTCTTCTGAGAGTATACATTTTCCTGGTGGGCTAAGGCAATATATGCTATCTTTTCTTTGAAGTCAAAAAGACTGAATGTATTCTAACCATCCTCCATTTTACAGAATAGAAGTATCTTTAAAGCTGAACACTTTCTTAGCCAAGGGGAATATTTTCTCAACGCAGAATAAACCTGGATCTTTTTTTACTTTTAATAGTATCAGCATGTCCTCAAAATGTCTTTTTGGAAAAACCTGTTAGTGCAGCAAGAAGAATAATTTACTACTCCATTTCTATAAAGGCATGACAAACTATTATGGCACCTGACCACTGTGAATAAAAACACAGTTAGACATTAAATTAATGACACTGGCATGAGATCTGCTTCCTACTCACCATTTTGAAATTTACTTTGTAGTCTCCTATAAGATGGTGCAGGACTCGATCTATTAAAGCAGCATGCTACAAATATTCTGATAGGAAAAAAAGTTCTGATGCTACAGGGTAATATGAATAATCTAATTGGTTCAAGTGTCAAGCTGCAAACAGACAAACATATTTCATTTTCTTCTTGTATTAATCTTCATCTTCTTAGGAGAAGTTTGGGTCTACAATGATGTTGATTTTAACAAGTGGAACACTCACTTACCACAAACCTGCTTGCATCATTACAAATAAAGCAACCCTAAGATGTGGAAAATAATTAATCAAACTGAATTTCCTTTTTCAGAGATGCCATATTATTTATTTCTGTCATGCAGAAGAGAAATCCACTCTGATATCCTGATGCAAAACTAATTTGTATTTGGCAATGTGGGGAATTGGGCTGCACAAAAGAACACAATAAATGCTCATAGCACAACCACATCTCCTATGGTATTCCCATCTTTGTAATTATGAGTGTTTATTTCCATGTCCATCCTTTAGTAAGCAATTCTTTAAGTATTGTACAAATTAATAAAAATAAAAATAAAAATAAAAATAAAAATAAAAATAAAAATAAAAATAAAAATAAAAATAAAAATAAAAATAAAAATAAAAATAAAAATAAAAATAAAAATAAAAATAAAAATAAAACAATTCTGCATCGTTATGCCAATAACATCCTATTGAAATTTTGCATTACGAGATATAGAATGGTCAATGAATAGAGGAAAATGGATCTGTTTTAAATCTAACACTATCAATCTGTACAGGGTGATTAGAAGAAAAACAACCAAGAGGGACGTACGGTACTGTGACTGTCCAGAGTTAACAGCATTAAAAACGCCTAGCTTTGGTTTTGGTCAAGGAAGTGCTAAGGTTAAAGAAACTGATATCTTTGGGGGTTGAGGTGTTTGTGTTATTCTCCAGATCATAAGTTTATATAAAATGCATCTAATCCATCTGGAACCAAAATATATTTTTTAAATTAATATAGGCATGTCTAGACATTAAAAAAGAAATCTCAAGACAAAGAGACAAATCGCGGATTTTTGAGTTTTCATGTTTTTACATGCTTCATTCCAGGAATGTCCTTTAACAAAATAGCTTCTTAAAAGACCAGTTGTGAAAGGAATTTCTCACTATTAATATGTTTCTATTTATACAATAAGACAATACTGTTATTATCACATGGCACACACCCATTAAGTCTTTATGCTTTTATATAGTCAACAAACAAAGCCCTCATGAACAGAACAATTGTAGACTTTTGTTATCCTATGTGTTCCCACTTTTAAAAAGTTCTGATTCTACCATTTCAAACAGGGGTTATATAAGAAGCAGTAGAAAGAGTCAGATAACCATGCTTAAATATTAAGAAAAATGTGACAGCTATTCCTGGGATTCTTTTATCTCCATCAATAAGAACTTCATACATACAGAGAGCCAGAATCTTTTCCTTCAGCACTGTGTTTTCTTTAATATTTCTAGCACTCTTGTGTCCATTCTGTCTAGTTCCATTTGCTTTCTCACTCAGCCTGTCTATCCCTCATCAGCTGCACCTTTCACTCTTCAACCATTGCCCTGTTGTTTAGAGAAAGCAACTGCCTTTGCAATGGTAACTTGGAAAGGAGAATTTACAGCTGCTAAAATTACATATAGTATTATTTTTCTGAGGGATAGGTCTCCATCTATGAAAAATATTCTCCAGATTTTTGAGATTGTCATTAGTTTTTATGTCATGGTTTCATAACTAACTTTAAGATTATTGAATCACAGAACGGTTTTGGTAGAAGGAACATTAAAGATCATCTGGTTACATCCCCCCACCATTAGCAGAGACTCCAATTAGACCAGGTTGCTCTGGACCCCATCCAACCTGGCCTTGAGCTCTTCCAAGGGTGGGGTATCCACAGCTTTGCTGGGCAAATTTTTCCATTGCCTCACCACCCTTCTTTTTAAAATTTCTTTCTAAAGAAAGTAAAGAATTGCTTTCTAATATTGAATATAAATCTACGCTGTTTCAGTCTAAAGTCATTCACTACATGTCCTTGTAAAAAGTCCCTCTCCCTCTTCCCTTTGGGGACAGGAAAGCCACAAAAAGGATACTCTGAGCCTTCTTTTCTCCAGGAAGAACACACCCCAACTCTCAGCCTTTTCTAATGAAAGAGGTGCTCCATCCCTCTAATGATCTTTGTGGTTCTCCTCTTGACTTGCTCCAACAGGTCAATGTTATTCTTATGCTGAGGACCCCAGAGCTGGATGCAGTACTTCAAGTGGGTTCTCACCAGGGTGGAGTAGAGGAGCAGAATCCCCTCCCTCTCCCTGTTGGCCATGCTGCTTTGGATGCAGCCCAGGAAACATTTAGCTTTCTGGGCTGTGAGTGCACATGGCTGGGTCATGTCCAGGCACTCATCCAGCAGTACCCCCAAGTCCTTCTTGGCAGGGCTGCTCTCAATTTGTTCAGCCCCTAGCCTGTATTGTTACATATTGTTGCAGCATTTTGCACTTAGCCTCATTAGATTTGGATTCCCATGGGCCCACTACTTGAGCCTGTTCAGGTCCCTTTGGACGTAAGAGAATCAAAGAACAAATGGAGATCTTGCAGCCATGTCACCACTGCACATAGGTGCTGCTCTGAAGTTAATTGGTATGACTGTACACTGATGAGTTGCATCCAGTAATGGCAAAAACTATTATTTTTCTTAAAAGGCTTCATATACTTTGCTTCAGACTCCTGAATAGCAGTTTTTGACAACCTGAATACAAATAAACATTCCAAGTACTATATTTTATCAGCTTTTTAACGTACAACAGGAAGTACTTTTACAATGTCCTGATACCTGGAATAATTAATTTGATAACTTTCCAAATAAGGACAGTAACATTAATTTCCCACTGACAAGAAAAAATAATCAAGTGATGTTGGAGCCCTGAGTTCAGAGAATTTCAGTCTTTCAATGCTAACAGGCAATGATCCTCAAAAGCACACTGCATTTGACTTGAGGCCTTGGGAAAAACTTCCCAAATTATGGGATAGCACTGAGATTGTTGCCATGTAATTAAAGTTATATAACTGGGTGGGATATGTAGAGATGTAGAAAATTTAGGTTTCTGGGATATAATAACATGCATGTAAGAAAATGGAGGATTTTTGGTGTAGGGTAGTTCTTTCCTCCTTCTTCTTCACAAATCTGGGTAGTTTGGTATTGGTTCAAAAAACCTGCGGTGAGGAACATGAATGTTTAGTTACTGGATTATAAGTAAAAATAAATTAGTTGTCACTCCATAATTGGATAGACTGGACTTTGAAAGACCTTGGAAGGTAGCACTCGGGGGCCATTTTCACCTTGATAACTTAGAGGCGTATTCTGTGCAGCTGTGTCATAGATAAGAAATAATAAACATCTGAGTCCAAGGAACAACTCTGTGTCTCCTGCATTTCAATCTGAACTCTGAGTAAAAGAACTCACAAAACAGAGGCAAAGAAGAAAAGAAACTAAAAAAGAAGAAGAAAATACAAGACAAGAAAAATTGATAAAGTGGGAAATGCACTGTTGGAGAGCAACTTCAGTACACAGCACACTGTCTCTCATTCATGGGCAGCTGACGGAAGAAAGCAGTTCTGCATGTAATCCATACAGAACCTTATGCTGCTGTTTACATTTCTTGTTCTGCAAGCAGATAAGGACTTGTAGTAATAGAAATATGATCAAAGCAACTCTATTGCAGTGCAAGTTTTTACAGAGCAAGCAGTTTCATGACAATCAGATTAAAAAATCTTCTAGATCTCGTTCTTAATAACAGTTAGATAGAGAATACAGTTTCTTTTATCCCAAGATCTAGGAAAGATCCGGGGATAGAAGGATCTAGGAGAATGTCAGTACTAACCATGATCTCCAGGACCCAGGACTATTTGAAATACATATATTCAGCTACTTCTAAATAAGAATTATCATCTCTGAATTATAAATGCTTGCAACTAACTTGTTCTATTTTTAAATGTGCTGCTAACATCTGTAATTTAAAGTTAATTTTTTCAAAATACGGAATGCACCCCTGTATCAGAAAGATATCTTTCCTCTATTTCCATGTTTTTCTTTACTTTGCAGAGCAGGAAAAACCTTTCTGGTTTGGAAGGCTCAGCATGGGCTGGACTCTGAAAATGTGTCAAGAGAGATCTGAAGCACCTCCTGTTCAAGGATGAGACTTGTTAATCTCAGTGTTTGACAGAAAGATGGGTTGTGGTGAAATCCATCTGGTCTTATGGTCTAGTTTGTCTGGGAGCCAGGGGTGCAAAGCCTCCCTGAGAATGCACCTCCTCCCCAATGTAGACACATGGTCACTTCCTGAGAGCTTAACTGCTCTCAGAAAGAAGCCTAACTGCTGTTTTAATTAGCATAGTTTAAAAATAATTAAAATGCAATATGTGCAAAGATTTTTTTTCTCATTAAACCCAAGTAAGAAAATATTTTCTTTATTAAATACATTGCTTCATTGCAGAGAGGAGCAACTGTTATTTCTTCACCTATTCACCAGTCATTTGCTGCACAATTTAATTTGGACTTGGTGGCAAATGTAATGATAATGATAATGATAATGATAATAATAATAATAATAATGATAATAATAATTTTAAAGTTATAAAGCCTATGCACAAATAGCCACACTTAGAGTAAGGGTTCTTCTCTTCAGAATAATTTCTCCACAGTAACGTCCCATTAGCTGCAGTAGTTCCTTTTACTTGACCTCAGTATACTTGTTCTCAAGGAAATCATCACACAAAGAAAACCATCCTTTGGTTTCAGTTTTGTATTGTGTCTCACAAGTTGTTGCTTTGTAATTCTGTTAAATGAAGTACAAGAGGACATGTTAGTTACTGATAGCGACGCTGATCATGCATATTATAACAAATATTCTTTATGTTTAGCCGTTTATTCCTTTCATGAAAAATGAAGAACAGAAACAAACTTAACTGTTTAGATATGTCCTTAAGCTCAAGCACAAGTTCACATTCTCAGAGACTAATTAGAAATCAAGATGGATTTAGATAAAAGTAGAAGTACAAAGTCAAAGATTAGTGTCAAACCACATAATCTTTGTTAGGATTTAGCAAAATAGAATCTTGTATTCGATGATTCCCATCAGTTTCTGGCAGGTTTATAAATGAAGCTGTCAGTAGAAGAAGTATTGTATGAGATACAAATAACAGGAAAAAAACAGTCTGTTTGAAATTTGTGTGCTCCACATTCAAAGGCTTCTAAAAAGCCAAACCCAGGGCTACAGTGAAATTATTTCAAGTGATAAGGCAGAAAAGCAGTGGTTAACCTAAAAATTCAGAGGTCAGACCCATGATTAGAAGCAGCACTTCAGTATGTTTTTTTGATCCAATATTTCCACAGGAATTCAGCAGTATAAATGTAGTAAAGAGATCTCACATAATGAAGAAAGAGCACAAGGACAAAGAATTTTTAATCTGCATTGCAGCTTTTCCTCCTTCATTTCCATGCAACTACATGGTATCACTGAAATGAGCACTTGTTTCTTGGTCTAAAACACATAGCTGAAATTGCAAGAATAAAAATTACCACAGATGTCTTTAAAGTTATTTGGTATTTTTTTTTCATTTATTCTTCATTTTCTGGGATTAAACATTACAATGAACAGTTCAAAGGTATTTTTCATACCAAAACAACGCAACTGTGATTTTTTAGTGGTACATCACTAATGTCTACCATGGGAAGATAGTTAATAGCTCACTAATTTTTTCAAGGTCTGAACACAGTCTACAGGTATAAAGAAAATCTCTGTGCTAATTTAATTTCTGACATTCCGCTCAAGAAAATTATTATTTTCCTGAATCTTGTCAGATGAAATTCTTTTTCTTCCATGTTCATATTTCAGATTTAGTAGATTATTCAACATTGATTTCCATAAGAACTATTTCATCTTTCTTATTCCTCTGTTATTTTTATATAAATAGATTGTCTAAGAAAGAATAGATTTTGTCTTCCCAATTTTAGTAGTTTTATATTATCAGAAATTCAAATGTTTTTCATGAGTCCATTGATTGTTACCATGACACTTAATATATTAGAACTTTGTAATTTTAAAGTTTACAACAAAGATTTTATTTTGTTTTATTTCATTTTATTGTATTGTATTGTATTGTATTGTATTGTATTTTATTTTATTTTTTTTCTCCCATAACATCATTAAAATATTAATTTTACTAAAGTATCTATGGTATGGTAAAAAAATTTTCTGATCAACCTGTATTGCCAAAATATTCTGCTGTGTGACCTACGCAGAACTGATGTTTTCTTTGGTAGTAATTTTTAATAGAAACTGGTTTTGTACTCGTCTTTCATTATTCTGATAAAGTGAATAATCTACTTAATTTTCAAAATGTTAGTCTATTGCAAATTTGACCAGATGTCATTTCTTGCTTTTCCTTTCAGAATTCTATTCTTACTGTTCTTATTTTCCTGTTTTCAAGGGCAGTTTGTGGTTTTGTGGAAACATATTTTCCAATGGAGTTTTTTTCAAACAGAACCTGGCAAGATAGGGAAAGGAAAAAAGGTAACTGATGAAATGCCAATATCTGACATCCTTGATCACAAAAAGGGTGATGTTCCACTGGGAGGTAATTAAGGCTACCAAATTCATAGAATCTTAGAATAATTTTGATTGTAAAGGACTTCTAGATGTCATTCCATTCATGCATACTTAAAATGGAGCCAAAATCGAAGTTGGAACCAGCTTCAAAGTCTGATGAAGTTCTCAGGGTCATAGCCATGAGCCTTGAATATCTCAAAGGATAACAATTCTATTACCTTTCAAATCAGCCCATTTCAACAATTGACCTCTTGTACTATGAAACAAAGAAGTTTCTATCTAATTCAGATCAAAAGTAAGAAACAGACCATGCTTATAAAAGGTAAATTAACATTGAATCAGTAGAGGATGTCATGCATCACAGAATAAAACCAATACTTGTCTGGTTAACACATTTGTCCTTTGCCTTAATTCTTTTCAAAGACACTGAGATTTAAGTATACAGGTACTTAAGTACAGCTACAAACATTGTTCTGCCACATTTAATTTCATAGTCCCTAACAATTAAAAGTTTAAGAATTTAGGAGACATAGTTAAACAAACAATTTATGGTAGACATAGAATTTTTAGGCGTTTTTAGAACTTGTTTTTCTTTTTGATATTATAAATACCAGCAATAACAGGAGAAAATAATATATATTAATGAGTGGCTTACTAGAATGTGGGAAGTAAACTACTCACATTAAATGAGATTCAAAATTTCGTAATTTTTGTAAACATGAACCTACTGCTGGAAAAGTACAGTCGAGAGAAAGTGAATGAAGGTGTAAAGAGAAAAAACATGCTTGTGGCCATACTTAACATGATTTAACAGTAGTTCTGATACCTGTGTCAAGACAATCCTTGGACCTACTGAAGTGTTTAAAGTTTCAGTGCTTCATGCTTTTGTATTGTTAAGAGAGGGCATTAACAGTCCATTTGCTCCTAGAAATGGACCAGGGGTCAATTCTTTGTATCTATGAAAAATTTTCAATATTAAGAGTTTAAGACAAATATATTCAGAGATTCTTCATCAGGATGTCACCATGTCTAATCTACTTGTGGATCTTTCTTAGTTCCTCTATGCTACGGTGAGTTTTTGGGCAAAGCAAGGAGACATAACCCCATGTAACCAGTTAGAGCAGTTGGACAGAGCACAAGACAAGCTTTTGAAGTTTACTAAACACAAAACCCCACTATTCTCATATTGTTGTGAGGAAGATCCAGAAAGCAATTCACTGTCTTCCAATCTAATTCACTGACCCCATCAAACCAAAATAAAAGTGTATTTCTTTTAAACATGTTTTCTTTTCTTTTCTGAAGCCTTTCTACTTAAATGTCAAATTTTCAAGTAACTTTTTCATTTCAGTGTGAATATATGCACAACAAACATTCCTCATTTACACTTCCTCTTCTTTTTACCCTGTCCCCTGACTTTTTCTTTTTTGTCCATTTAGAAGACACATATTCACCCTCATATATATATATATTTAACATATATATGTGTGTATGTTTGTGTGCATACATGCACACCAAACTAAAGAATGTAGTTCACTTGACTGGTTAATTCCATAGACAAAAGCAAATTCTTTGGACATATAAGTCAGCAATGCCATGAAACTACAAAGGAAATCTATTGAAGTATTCCAGCTGCCTTCATCCTGATTCTGCTTGATTCATTACTGCACAGCTGACAAGTGTTTGATGAGTGGAATAAAACCTTAATGACTAAGAACATGCTAGGTGATGAAATATTACTTTGGAGCTCTTTATAAAGTTTAATTCATTTGCCCAGCTATTGAACCAGAATCAGATGCAAAACTAGTGAAAAAACATTGACCATTTCAATTTTTTCTATTAAGATATTTCAGTATTAGCTGGTCTTTGAGAAAATACAGATGAAGCTTATTTGCATGCAGACATTTCTAACTTATATATAACATTTCCAAATTCAACATAGTTGATACACTTGACCCGATGTTTTTGCATAATTTTTATAGCTGTATGCATTTAAAGTAGATATCACCCAAATCTAATGATAATGTTCATATTCATATAGATGTAGCTTATTGTGTTGAGAGCAACATAGTATCTGAGGTGCTGAAAATGAGCGGAAAAAGGGCTGTATGATATCTTTTACAGGTGTGTACTTTTAGCCTGATTTGATTGTACAAGCAATATAACTTTAGCTAGCTGCTAGTTACAACCTTAGGAGTCGTACTAAAGAAAATGTAAATGTCTAAGGCATTGACTATAAAAAGAAATGTGTTTTAATCACTGAAATTCATGAGTGTTAATGTTTTGATGTTGAAAGATCAATCTCTAATGATTTTCATTAATTTGATGATAATAACTTACTAGGCTCCTGTAGCCACAATGTAGTCCTTATTGAAATAAATGAAAAAAAAAAAAAGGACATTCTATCTGAAACAAAGAGTAAAAAAATACCCTATTTTAGAAATTCACATGGTTTAGCGATTAAACAGTTGCAATTAGATCATGTGAGTTGGTGTTCAAAGGACATGTCTGAAGAAAATGTGCACACATGTTAAGTATGTGTTAAAAATTATTTGTGAAAGAGAAAGTATGTTTTTAAATGCACCAATTTCGGTGTTTTAACAGGCATATTTCTGTCATAAGAGGTACTGCACATTTAAGCACAAAGAAATTCATAGCATTTGAGTAGTAAGTTCCCTAACTACATATTTTAAATATCTAAGACAAGGCAAATTTTCATGGTTTCTGTAAAAATAATATAATTATACTGAAGAGTTTTTTTTCTTTTAACTTACGATAACAGAGTAGCATAATACAAAGAAAATTACCAGAATTTAAGTCTGATCTAATCTGAAAGTTCAATACCTAGTGGATACCTCTTTATTGTGTCCAATAGAATTTCAGATATCTCCAAGGACTAAAACATTTGGCCTGTCACAGAAGAAAAAAATTTAAATGGTAAATATATAATTCGAATATTTGGTATTGCAGATAGATTCCTCTCATCTTTTCACTTTGCATCTGTGAGAACACTCTGGGTCTGTTTGGCATATAGGCTCCCATTTGGCAGATAAAGACTGTAATTAGGCTTGTCTTTAGCCTTTTCCTCAGGATGAAGGAATTCTGCTCTCATAGTTTCTTCTTGAATGTCATGTTCTCTAGCCCCCTAATCATCCTGTTGACCCTCTAATAATTTTGATCAAATATCTCATTGTCTTCTCTTAAGCTGGGAAACCGAAACTGAATACAATACTCCAGATTCAGGGATACAAGTGAAAAACAAAGGG
The DNA here is from genome assembly GCF_041296385.1 of Aphelocoma coerulescens. Lineage (NCBI taxonomy): Eukaryota > Metazoa > Chordata > Aves > Passeriformes > Corvidae > Aphelocoma > Aphelocoma coerulescens. Next base: position 56,620,673 of record NC_091013.1, on the reverse strand, counting down.
TAGGAATCAATTCCTCAAGTCATTGGTTATGCTGTCCCTAATACATCCTTCTGTTTAGTTGGCCTTCATTGCTGCAAGAGTCTGCTTTTGAATCATGTCCAATATTTTTGTCTGCCAGGATCATCAGGCCTTTTCAATGTGAAGTTCCTTCCAAGCCTGTTGGTCCTCAACCTATACATATATGAGGTTTATATATGAGGTTTGGTTTTTTTGAATTTAAGCTTTCTTGAGCTTTCATTCAAGAAAGAACTAGCACATTCTTCCAGTCTCTCAAGGTTTATCTAAATAGCAATCTGGTCTTCTAGAATTTCTTCCTTATGAGGAATATCTTCTTTTCCTAGCCAACAGAGCTGCAGCAAGAGAATGACATTCAAAGCTTTCTTTCTGCATCCATGATAGTGTTTGCATTCCCACTAAAAGCAATAGAGACCTTTAGAAAAAAAGAGCCCAAATGAGTAAGTGTGAAACTCTTACAGACTGGCAGACCTGACAGAGGAGGTAGAAGATGTGAGTCATGTTGTTCTTAGACAAAACCCGGAAACTTTTTCCTCATGTTTAACTACAACATACACTGCTGTCAACAGAAAATAGAAACAGCTGGCAGCAGCATACAAAAGCATTTCCCAAAGCTACTACTAGCAATTTAAATGCATTAACCATGGACAATAACGGACAGCATCTTCAATTTGAATAGACATTTTCTGGGCATTCAAAGAACTCTAAACAAAGATGTTAAATCTACTGAAAAGCTGTGAGGTACAGCAATAAAAAAAAAAAATACTGATGGAGATGATTTCTGTCCTTAATTTTTCATGTATTTTATGATGCCCTTTCTTTCTGTTAGAAAAGGTAAATACTGTGTTTGCTCTTAATAAAAGGGATTAATTTTATAAAAGCCATACTAGTTCCTTTATTGTCTACAACTGAAATTTTATTTGTAAAAATTGACATGATACAACTAAGTTCATGGTAAATTTATGTCAAAGGAAGGTTTAGTTAAACTTATTTTTGAAGATTTCTTCATGACAGACTTTGTTCTTTGATGCCATGCTTGAAGACCACAGGAGGCACTAGGAAATTTCCAACATGTGATGGGTTTTAAAGCAAGCTGGTAACTCACTTGTGCCTATTCAAATTGTCTATGCTTAGCAACAGAAACAGCCTTGTAATTCAGTTCTTCTATTACTATATTTTGATTAAGATACAAGAACCATAGATGTTTAATCTGACTTTTAATAAACAGTCATAAAACTTCTTTTTCACTTGTGGATATTCTCAATAGCCTCTTTATTTTACAATGTTTCTCAAAGACATATAATTGTGTATCTATTTCAGTGTAATGTCTTCCATTTTTCCTATAGTTGCAATTATTTCTTTATATAGCTATAATTTGCCTCAATATTTTTGAGTCTGGACTTCTTTTTTATTTTAGGTAGTATATACCCTTTTCCAGAATAAGTGAGTTATTGTATAAAGATGGATATACATTAAAATGGAAATGTCAAACACTGTACATTTATTTAAAACTTATGTGTAAACAAAACAAAACACATACCTCAAAGTCCTTAAGTATAAATACATGGTAATAGAACCAGGTCCAAAAAATCTAAGAGATGAAGATTCCCACAATATCTAGAATAAATACACTTATTTTTCATGAGCAAAAAATGAATGAATATAGTAGTCATGACCATGGAGATATATTTTATTTCTCTATATGATTTTATATGCAATGGTGAGCAAAGAAAAACGGTTCTAAGTGCAGAACTAAGACAAAGTAGTTTTCTGCACAAAATTTGAGTCAAGATGACATTTAAGACCAGATATCTCAAGAGTAGAAAATATGTGTTTATTTTCACAAGCTGGTGAAGCAGACTGAAGTATGGCTGAGCAATGAATATATTTACAATACGGTAGCCCACTGCATCAGAAACAAACGGGGGAATTGAAAGTCAATGCGCAGCTGCCGAGCTATGACATCACTGGGATTACAAAATGTTGTGATGGATGGAAAGGGGAGCTTTAGAAAAGACAAACAAGGCAGGAAGGGGACAGTGTGCGATGTAAACATGTGGCTAGAATGCAAGGGGTTTTTGTAAGGGAAAGGTCATGAGACAGTCAAGAGTTTGTAGGTAAGAGTCAGAGGACAGGCAGGGTGCCAAGATAGGTACCAGCTATGCCTAAAGAAGTAGATGAAGCCTTCCGTAGACAACAGGAAGAAACCCCACAGTTGCAGTATTTGTATTCATGGGGGATTTCAACCACCTGGACCGCTGAAGAGTGAGTAGTATGATTGATTATAAACAATCCAGGAAATTGCAGGTGTGGGTTAGTGGCAAGTGAAGCAGATGCTTCATGAGCTGAGTAGAGGTGGTTTTCTGCTAGACCTGTTGATGCTCAGAAAAGGGAAAGAACTATCCACATAGGTAAAGGTTTACAGCAGCCTTGGTTAACAGAGACTGTGGACAGAAGTGACCACAAGACTCTAACATGAGTCATAACCATGGAATTTGGAAGAGAAGATTCTGTTTTATAATGTTCTGCTCCACAGGATAGCATGGGAGACTGCCCTGGAGGGCCAGGGGGCCTAAGAGATCTGGATAATCTTCATGGTTGACCTCTTCAGAGCACAGGAATAAAGCACAGAAAGTAAGGTAGGCCAGCTGGTCTGAACAGGGAATTCCTAACTGGGCTCAAATTTTAAAAGGAATTATTGATAAGGGAGAAAAAAGGATGAGTCAGGAATACCAAAGCTGAGCCAGGTTGAAAATTGGAAAGGTGACAGCATAGTCACAGGTCAACAGGATAGTTTTCTGTTAAGTACCTCAGCTGCAAAAGGGATAAACTTAAGAAGAAAATGAAATTAATTCAATTTGGATTTCTTTTCTAACAAAATTAACTTCCTAACAGGTATTTTTTAGTTTAGAAACCAAAAAGCTATAAGGACAAGTGGTTTCATCTATTCATAGATATTCTGAATGAACTGCATCTATCCTTACCAAAATCGATAGAGAGTAATGAAAAGGAGGTGATAAATTCTTTAATAAAATTACATATAAAAGAAACGGTACTTTTGTTTTCTTTTACTTTACTAACTACAACAGGGAATGTATGGTATATGAGGCACCCTGAGGGACTTTTAAGCACATCTATATATAAAGTCTGGTTTATGATGTTAATCATCACATACCATTCCTTTATTATTTCAGTTACAATATTTATAAAGAAAGAAAAAGTCTATTTTACTTTCTTATTAAGATGTTTGGCATGCTAGTTTAAATATGCAGATTTGGTATGGAACTTTACTAATAAAATGCTAGTCTTCTGTTGATATATGTATGCAAAGACCTATATGTGTAATGTTAATATACTGGAAAATAACAGTTTCTCCTTCAATAACTCAGGTTAAGCAAAACATGGTTTTAACACAAAAAAAAAGTCGGGAACAAAGTTTTGAAGCATTTCCAAAAGAAAAATGACCTCAAGTTTTCTGTAACCATGACTGGTTTTTCAGCTTAGGAAATGGACAGAATCAAAGACATGTAGAGTTGAAGCAATTATCCTGTAACTAACAGAATAATTATGGATGACAACTTACTTCTCACCTTGTCACTTCTCCCTTCCACAAAGGAAAGAGAGTTTCTATTTTTTCAAGATCTTGTATGAAAAAAAGGAAAAAGAACAGCTGCATTTCTACCTACTTGGTGATATCAAACTACGTAAAAGTATTAAAACCCCTTTGAGATATTAGCACACATAGAAAAACAAGGTCTTAACCTGAATTTATCTGCAGCATAATGATGCAGATATAATGATGCATCATAATATCTGACACAACATAATGATGAGAAAACCAAAAATAATTTTGGACTCAGAATTTTTCACATTGAAAAAGACCTCTAAGATCACCCAGTCCAGTCCTTAAACTCACACTTGCCCAGTCCACCACTAAACCATGGCCATAAGTACCATATCTGCATAAATATGGACCAGTGCAAAGGGCATCAACCACATCAGTAACAGAAGTGTTTGTTCATAAGAAAATGTTCAAACTGCAGTGCAAGCAGTGAGGGAGGGTTTGATATTTTCTTTTTAAACACTGCTGTAGATATGAATTTTCTCTGTGTCCTTTTCTATAAGCAAGTCTACCAGGATTTGAACTTTTCTGTGAAGGTGGTGAAGTCATAAAACTGTATTTAAAATGGAGTATATTCAGTTCAGATCCAATTCACTATTTTCTGTAATACCTTTGCAGGTATCTGATACTAAGAAATCCCAGACTGGCAGAGGTGCTCATGGGTGCTTTTTTTGCATGCTTTCCTGAGTCACACCCAGATTTCTGCCATATATTGTTTGGAAAGCAAAATGGATTTTAGTCTGAATTCTCCCTTACGTACATTCTGCTCCCTCTACATCTCTGATATCATCCCAGTAAAACGTTAAGAAGAAAACATATTGAACTTTTGTGATAAGGAGCATAGAACTACTGCATCAGAGTTAAGATGCAAGAATTAAGAATTAAGAATTCATTCATTAAGAATGAATTAGAGCTGCAGTGAAAAGTTTGTAGTATGTGATCTCATAAAAATGGAAGTTTCTTGAAATTCAGTAAATAAAATTATTATGAAAAGAGTATGTATGACTCTATGGTTAGAGTCCTGGTCTAACACTGAAAACATACATTTTGATTCTTGGTCATAAAGTGTGCCCTTGAGTAAAGGAGGTTTTGCTTCTCAAAGTATTTAGAAATGAAATTGCCAGATCTAAAGTTCATAAAATTAATGAGATATTTTTCATGTGCTTTGGATCAAACTTTTAATCATATCTTGCCTTTTTCTCCTTAGTTTTTCCTTTTCTAGTCACATACTGTGAAGGGAGTCCAATCTAAGTGACACTATACTGGAGAAATAAATCAAAAATTTAAACTACTACTGTGAAGACTTATGTTAAGCATTCACTTGCTTATTTATCAAGTTTCCTATTAGTGGAGAAAGAAACAATAGGACAAAAGGCAGAAGCCTCTTAGCAGACGGTAAACATTTATATTTCTAACACGTTATGTGTTCAGATTTTAGAAAACAGCACTCTATGCAGGCTTCCTAGGCAGAAATCAAAATAAAACTTCCAACTGGATCTGCTTATGCCAAGCTGACTACATAGTGGTGGTACGTAGATTTTAGCTAGCAAGGTTTTTCAACCATTTTACCTCATTTCACCTTCCATTAGAATATTTTATGTACCCAGACACTTTGTTGTAACCACAGGAATACTCAGATGGCAGAAAGAACTTTGGCTTTTGTCTCTCTCCTTATCCTTTTGTGTGTCCTAAAAAATACAAAATCCTGGTAGAAGCTGTCTTGGAAACATAGAAAACAGTTGCAGACTGAATCATGGTTCCAAAGAGATATTTGCTTTTATTTTATGCAAGAAACAACAATATTGCTATTTGACCCATAGTTCAGCACCCTAGCTGTTGTATATGCCAATCCGACAACTTAATTGTCTCCAGATAACATCCATGCCTAATTTGCTTTTGGTAAGTTGCATGCCTGCAGCCAGTTGACTTTTAAGTTTTGCAGTTACAAATATTGCAGTGTCTAAATTATTCTTTTTTGATCTCTGTATTAGCTCTTACTTCTCGAAAAAAATTGATCCCCTGACGACTGAGAACTACTCTCAGGACATTTTAAAATTTGTTGAGTTTTTTTTTATTTTTGGTGGAGACAAATAAATATTTTAGCCCATATCCATCTCTTAGTGCAAAAGATATTAGGTGATTGCACCTTCAAATTTCACTGAGTTTGTCCTATGGAAAGGGACCTGGGGGTCCTGGTTGATGGCAGGTTGAACATGAGTCAGCAGTACCCTGGCAGCCAGGAGGGCCAACCCTGTCCTGGAGGGCATCAGGCACAGCATCGCCAGCCGGGAAAGGGAGGGGATTGTCCCGCTCTGCTCTGCACTGGGGCAGCTTCACCTCAAGTGCTGGGGGCAGTTTTGGGTGGTACAATGTAAGAAAGACAGTAAACTATTAGAAAGTGTGCAAAGGGGGGCAACAAAGATGGTGAAGGGCCTCAAAGGGAAGCCTTATGAGGTCACTTGGTCTGTTCAGCCTGGAGGAGACTGAGGGGAGACTTTGTTGCAGGTTACAACTTCCTGGTGAGGGGAAGAGGAGGGGCAGGCACTGAGCTCCTCTCTGTAGTTACCAGCGACAGGACCTCAGGGAATGGCCTGAAGTTGTGTCAGGGGAGGTTTAGGCTGGATTTTAGAAAATTATTCTTCACCCAGAGGGTGACCAGGAACTGAAACAGGCTCCCCATGGAAGTGGTCACAGTACCAACCCCGATGGAGCTCAAGAAGTGTTTGGACTGTGCTCTCAGGTATGACGCTTGGGGATGGTTTTGTGCAGGGCTACAAGTTGGACTCGATGATCCTTACGGGTTCCTTCTAATTCAGGATATTCTATGATTCTATGAAGCAAATGTCCTATATATTTCTGAGAAAAAAAAAAAAGGGGGTTTTTGGGGGTGAGGAGAAATCAGGTTTTTTTAAGAAAAAAAGAAGCAGAGAAGAAATGTATTTCAAGCTTCAAGATCTCTTTATAAGTAAGCACATAGTAATGCTCCAGAAAAAATAATTCAGTATTTTTAACTTTTGTTATGACTTTTTCGCTCTTTCAATTGAATTTCAAATGGTAAAGATGCTTTCATAAAACCAATTTTTTCTTCTTTTTATGTTTAACCGTTGTCAATGATGGTACATCAATTGAAGTAATAACCAGTGTTGTGACATCAAAGTCATTTACTCCTCAACCAATTGTACTGTTACAAACAGATGATTATGACTAGCTGGGGATATAATAATACAAGCAGGAAATCTTTAGAAATGAACTCTCTGTTTATTCAAATAACTAGTCTAAAAAGCCAATGATAGAAATAAATAGTCAAAATTTATTCTAAATATAATTCTTATCAAAATCTTTCGTGAAGCTGTAGGTGGTCTCTAGCAAGATTGTATACTGTGCTTTATACATAATTCTTTCTTTGGATTATTTTTGAAATTAGGAGTTTTTAAAAAAATAAACATCTTATTTCTAATGACACTTTCAAAAGAAAAACAAGCAAACAAATGCTTGTCCCAATGAAAAAAGAAAGGCAGCCAAGCAACCTCCTTCTAAGAAATACAAAATAAATATGAACAACAGTAACTCATGTATTTCAAAATTACTATATTGTCCCTATACACATGATAGTTTTTAGAAACCTTTTTAGGAAACTTAAAAGAAGCAGTAGGCTTTATTTCTTTAAGGGCAATTTTTGACAGTGTTGGATGCAAAGAAATTGCTTATTGGCATTTTCTGTGTTTACGGTAGTCTCCTTCATTTCATTTCTAATCAGTGTGTTTTATCTATCATGCTAAGAAATTGCAAAATTTAAGTGAACATGGTATTTTAGTTCCCTGTAGGAATAGTATGCAGATGACAAATGGTTGATGGTGATGGTGGGTGATTTAATGAATGATGTTTTGGAAAACCTGAATCATTTGTTATAGAAAGAATTGTGTAATTTATCAGTATTTCCACAATTTATAACTCTGTATGCAGAAATATGGCAGAGAATGAACATGGAGATATTTTTCAGGTAGGATTTTTGAACTCTAAACTATTTCCCAGAAAAATGTGTAAGCCTTTGTGAAAAAAAAAAACAGAAAAAAAAAATAAACCCCATTTGAAAAAAAAAATTGTACATAATATTTGCCTGTATTTTTTTTTAACAGTTGGAAAATCAATCAAGTATCCACAGAAGTATCACTTTTTTTTGTAATGGTTCTGATGGGATGTCAGCACTTTGAACTGACATTATCTAAGATAAGTGTTATATTTATGTTTAATTTTCATTGTTAAAGGGGAACAACATCAGCATGAAAAAGATAGAAGTACAAACATTTCAAATTGAACAAAAAGTGGTTACATTTCTTGTTTTTATGGAATTTATGTTCACCTTCAGGAACAATAGAAGAATTTAATGGAGTCATATTTTTTCTTAAGGGACACGTCAACTGCAGAAGCTTTGATTTGGTGTCAACACTTGGAGATATAATGAAGACTAATGCTGACTAAATGTCAAACAGAAAACATTTAGATAAATGGAAAGTGATCAAAAAAAAAAAAAGGTCTTCCATTGCTCTGTGAGATACTTGAGAATTTTACAGGTTCTCTTGTGGATCTTTGGTGCTGAGCAGATTGCTCATATTGTATATGACAAGTTCTGCTCTAAAATACACACGTGGATGTCTCAAATACCATAGATTATCTCAAATAATAACAAACTGATATAGTTAGGCAGCTGAATTGAATAGCTATCAGTTATAGTTTCAGAGCTCAAGCACATAGCATATGTGAGGATACTTGCATTTGGACACCCACAGTTTTTGTTTCCATTCTAGGTTTAAATCTGACCTATAAGACATTATCAGATACATATTTTATTCTTACTCTGTTATTAATTAATTATTTCCAGTTGCACTGTAAAAAATTACTTCATCTTTTTTTTACTGACCAGTTTCTTTCTTAGAATAAATGCTCCATCTTTTCCTTTTCTATTTTATCTTAAGGCTTCTAAGCCAAGTTTTAAAATGCAATACAAAAAAAATCCCCTGAAAGTTAGAGATATAAGGGAAGGTTATAGAATCATAGAATCATAAAATACAATAATAAAATGGTTTAGGTTGGAGGGGACTTTTAAGATTATCTAGTTATAACCCCCCTGCTAAGGGTAGGGACACCTTCCACTGGGACTTGTTGCTGAGAGCCTCATCAAACCTGACTTTGAAAACTTCTAATGGTGGGACATACACAGCTGTGCTGGGAAAGCTGTTTCTCACCAACCTCAGTGTAAAGAATTTCTTTTTTGGATCCAGTGTAAACCGATGCTTTCTCAATTTAAAACTGTTACCCCTTGTTCACTGTCTACTGAATTTGGTAAAGAAATGAGCCTTTCCAGCCTTCTGATCATTTTTGTGGCTGTTCTCTGGACTCACTCCAACAGGTCCATGTTCTTATGTTGGGGCTTCATAGAACTGGACGCAGCACTCCAGGCAGGTTCTCATGAGAGCATAATAGAGAGGCAGAATCTCCTTCCTCAGCCTGCTGGCCACACTGTTTTTGATGCAGCTGAGGACTTGGCTGGCTTTCTGGGATGCAAGCACATATTATCAGCCCATGTCCAGTTTTCATCTACTAGTTTTCCCAAGCCCTTCTAACAAGGTTCCTCTCAATCCATTCATCCCACAGCTTTTATTGATTCTGGGGGTTGCCCCAGCTCTGGTGCAGCACCTTGCACATGGCCTTGTTGAACTTCATGAGGTTCACCCGAGCATTAAAGGGATCTACAAACCAGAGGTTGCTCTTAAGAAACTTTTCTAGATTTTCAGTCTGCTGATAAATTTAGACACCTTTTCAGTAATGCATTTTTGGACTTTGGCCAAATTATAATGAATAAAATCTCAGCTGTGGGCAAGAAAGTTTCTCAAGAACAACTGCTACTGCTCAGTGACCTTCATCACAAAGTGACTGCCAAAAAGTATAAAAGCATATTCTCACCACCATCACCTCTCATGGTGAGTGAATTCTGAGCTTTCACAACAATGATTTTTAGATGGATTACTTTCAAACATTTTAAGCATTTTCTGTGATCTCTTAGAAGCTGCATAAAGAACTTTAGTAACATTAGTTTTCTTTCTGTGTGCCTTCAGATTTTGCCATTATTATATGTCCTTTTCTCTCTTTGTCCAATAAGAAATACCTTGATTAGGATCAGATAGCTCTTAGGTGTTCATTTGTTTACTAAATCTCGCATTTTATTCAACTTCCCAGGTAAAATTTGAGCTCTGAATTGCTTACTTTTGCTATGTGTTTGGTCTGTGCTTCATTCTATGTTTCTATAGTTCCCTAGTGCTATCATTTTATTTAAAATGTAATCTTCTGCCAGTACCTACAATACTAGTATTGTCCCCAGAGACAGTCTGTCCTTTTCTCATTCTTAGTCTTCCTGGATCTCAGAGCAAATCCTCTCCAATGGCCTGCCTTCAGAAAGATGATTTTTTTTCTTTTTCTATTCAGGGGAAATTATTTTTAGATGTACAAGGTCAATTCTATTGCTTTGAACTTTCAGTTAATGTAATACATTAGAAAAATCAGAGGAAAGATTGGTTCCTTGTATCAAGATATAGAATCTTTCCATCACTTTAAGCAGCTGAAGAAACATGTCATTATCACCCATCATCTGATGTGCCAGTGATGATAGATGTATCTGTCATATTTGTGTTGATTTCCTATAATCTTTTTAGATTATTTGAGATATATAAAGGAATAGAAAGAATTTTTTTATCAGCTCTGACTGTAAAAATCAGATTTCAAAAAAAACAAAAAAAACCCCAAAAAAAACCAAACAAAAATAACAGCTCTCATCACTCAGAAACTGAGAGAAAAATCCAAAATCCAAAGGGGAGAGCTGTAGAGATTAGAAAATTATCATTAGTATAATCTAGATAGACATGGCTAATATATTCAGCTCAAAGGTAAAACAAGGGACACTTACATGATTTCAGAATTAAGTACTCTTAAGTAGTCATCAAACATTCATGATTTTCATCATGAAATTAATAAAAAAAAAAAAAACCAGTCATAGCAAAGAGCAAACACTCATAGCTTTAACAGCTAACTGAATCACAAGTGGCTACTTTTCTCTCAGCATGTGTAACACCCACCTGAGACTTTGCAGTAATAGTTCCCAGATCCCTGTCATCTGTTTCAGCTTCCTGTTTCTTCTGTGCTGTAGGAAAGTTTAATAAAACAAGAATTTAGGGATTTGAATTAATTATATATTAAATAGTTAAATATTTGGTTACATATTAGGTCCATTTAGTATTCCCTACTGTTCCATTAAGTGCTCTAGTCTCTTTCATTAAAATTAAAAAAAATACAAAACAAAACAAAACAAAAAAAGAAACAAACCCCCAAAAAAAACCCCAAAACCCCCAAAATAAACAAACAAAAACACCACCCCAAAATAACAACAAAAAAACCAAAAAACCAAAAAACAAACAAAAACCAAACCCCAACGTTCTTTTTGATTTATTGCAAAGTCTCAAACGATCCCACATGGATCAGAGGACTGTCTTAGTTAAGAAAAAAATGCAAAGGCTTTTTGCCAATGTCAACTCAATTATATAGTCATCAGTATTTTCACAGTAGAACACAAAAGCTGGTGATAGGTTTTTTTTTCCCCAAGGTTCATTTTTCAACTACGAGGTTGACACGGATACACCTAAAGTGATTGGACTAAGATGCCATTTTCCTTTTGGGAAGAGAATAAAAAATTTGCTACTACCAAATATGACCTCAGTCATCCACTCTCAGTCGTAAAAATGATCATTCTTATGAAGTACAGAGAATCAAATTTTGTAAGTACATACTTTACTTATCCTGTGCATTTAAAAAATATTCCAAACTGAAAAATTCCATTTCACCATGATATTCTGCAGTATATATGGTGACCACATATTTTCTAAATGATCCTGAGATAAACAACACTTGCAATATGGATATGGTGGTAAAAGTGGTATTTCATTTCTTCCAAGACTCAAGAAAAGAATGAATTTTTTTTCTCATTATCCTCTGAATTGAATGAATACACTATACAGGATATATGAGGTCTTCTGGAAAAGAAGAGGAAGGAATAATACCCTACCATAACCAACAGTCTAGTCTGTAAAAACACTAAAACACTTTCTTATATTTCTAAAACTACCTATTTGCAGCACTAGCTTTGAAAAATCATAGAAAATTATTCTGTAAATCATTCAGATGAAGGATCTGAAGTTCAGATCCTTCAGGTCCCAAACTGTAACTTCTGGAAGATTTCAGCACACGAAGTTAGTATGTAGACAGGACTAAATTCTGTTACCTAAACAGAGAAAACTTTATTTGTAATCCTGTCTATGATACAGTAGAATATATAAAGTATTTATTATTTCTTGGAAAATGTAGTACTGAACCCATAGCTGATTGATATCCTTTAGACCAAAGTCTGGAAGCTAAACAGAATGAATACTGAGCCATTTTATAGAACCAGAGAATAATTTGAGTTGGAAAGGACCTTTAAAAATCATCTGGTTCAACCCCTCTGCGTTGAGCAGGAACACCACCCATTAGATTAGGTTGCTCAAAGCCCTGTCCAGCATGACTTTGAAGACTTCCAATGATGGGGCACTCATGACTTCTCTGGGAAACCTGATCCAGTGGCTCACCATCCTTACTGTAAAAATTTTCTTCCTTATGCACAATCCAAAACACTCTATGAGCAGAAGAGAGGGGGAGAATTACCCATCTTTTGATGCAGTCCAGGATACGGGTTCGTTCTCTGGTCTCATGGTGCTCATTGCCAACTCATGTCCAATTTTTGTCCATCAGTATTCCCAAGTCCTTCTCCCCGGAACTGCTTTTAATCCATCAATCCCCCAGTTTGTATTGGTACTTTGAATTACCTAGACCTAGACGCAGGACCTTACAATAGGCTTTGCTGAACTTCCTGAGGTTCACATGGACCATTGCTCTAGACTGTCAAGGTTTCCCTGAATGGCCTCGCATCCTTCTAGAAGAGCAGCTGAATTGCTCAGCTTGGTGTTAGCTGCAGACTTGCTGATGTGCACTCAATCCTCCTTTATAGTGCCATTGATGAAGATACTAAAAAGCATTGGACCCTGTATGGACCCTTGAGGGACACAATTTTTTACTGCTTTCTACTGGGTCATTGAGCAATTGACTGCAACTCTGGGTGTGGCCATCCAACTACTTCCTTATCCATCTAACAGTCCATCCTTCACATCCATAACTCTAATTCAGTGGAAAAAGTGTTGTGTGGGATCATGACAAAGGCCTTACTGAAGTCCAGGTATATTACTAGTGAGTAGTTCCCATTTCAAATGGCATGAGAATTTTCTAGGTTTTAGGCAATTAAATCAAACTGATAGCCTATATGTCTGTTCAACTAGTCTCAATTAATTTCCAAGTAGACAGAAAAATTATTTCACTGTTTTTCAAATATGTGGCTTGCCACTGTAAAAAGAAAAAAGGTAGTGGAGTCAAAATTGATTTTTTTTTCTTAAATGCTAAGCAGTGAGTAAGCTGAAACCCAAAATAAAAGATGTTTTGTTAGAACTGGTAAGCAAACCTCCAAAGAACATTAATGGATTTTTTAATGCACTTTCACACTCTAAGGATATGCTAATGCCCCAGATTATATATCAGATTTTATTCTTCCCTCCATTCCACTTTTCCTTTTAGAGTCATTCTAATATGCAGCTCTCTTTATTCCTCTTTATTTAATAACTACGAAAAGAACTAATAATGAGGTTCTTTTTTTTCCCCAAAGAATTAGAATAATTAGTATTAAAAAATAAAGGAATTAAACCTCTGGAAGCTTCCAACAAGATCCAGCTTCTTTTCTAGTGAAATTATTATTATTTAATGTGTTTATTTATTTATTTTGTCAGCTATTTCACTGGAGGGCACACAGGGCTACATTCAACCATTCATGAGCTATCTCATTACAGTTTTTATTTCAAAATTTTCAAGAAACTTTGATTTTTTTTTTTAAATCAAAAAGGACTACAAACCAGTACCATAAGATAAATTACTGTATATTAGCTTTCTATCACTGTTCATCTTCACATTGCTCTAACCTTGAGCTTTACAAGCCGAAGAGATGAACTAAATATGACTTGGGGCTGTGAGGAAAAAAAAAGGATAAATTGTCAGAAAACAGATAACTTGCTAAGTTATCCATTTCACTTAATCTTCCAAGTGTGTCCAATGTCACATTGCTTGACCTGTAAAAAATTAGAAATATAATAACCACACATGCTTTACAGAGAGAAAAGGAACCATGAATGATCTACTAATTTTGGAAGAAGCTGTAAGTAAGCAAAAATTTAATTTGAAAATTAATTATCACTTTAGAAGTTCAACCTCTTTCAAGATGAAGTGATAACAAGTGATCTTTATGCAGGTAGACAACCCATAGGACATTTAGAACAATGTCCTAAATACCTAACCTATTAAAATATAAACAATCATAGAGAAAGCAAACAGTCCAAACACAGAACTGCACAGGTATCAGTTAAAAGTGAGCACAGCTACTGGAACTGATACTCTGTACCTTTTAAAAATTTATGAAGGTATTACATATTCACAAACTGAATAAAACAGGTTGCCTTCTCCTTCAACCTATCTAAGAAAACTACACTGGCTTTCCAGCCTTAACTGTGATTAAATATATTTATCTTCTTTCCAACAAAGCTTCAAGGCAAATTTTACTATGCTGTTATTCATCTTCCCTCAAAGGTCCATCCAGAAATGAGGAAAAATTAAAGAAATAATTTCTCAGAGACATAAAACAAATATATATGCTTATGCAGAGGGTAAAATTGTTTTATGGCTTCACCCTTTAGTAATATACCACCTCAGGTTAATATGGGATACCTATGTAGCAGTTCTTCTTTTAGTCTTCGCAGTCTGGACTTTATTCTTCCAGCAAAGGATTCTCCATATCTCTAGAGGAGATCAGGTGAAGTCTTTGATGCTTAAAATGGTTTATTCTAATCACAGGTTTAAAAGGTTGCAGAATTGTCTGGGCGACTCTGATGTGTTTGTATGCTGTAATGCACTGAATGTACTCAGCTGAGAAACTACCCCTCCTGCTGTAACTTCGGAAGGGGAGAAAGCACAACCAAGTAAATAAATAAAAATTTGAAGCATGGAATCAGTTTATTAAAAAACATGGTTATGAATATGTTTTCAGAATTTTCTCTTACTCCCTAGCCCTCTTTTTTTACATAGCTTTTATAGTAATGACACTGTCCTACCTTTTTCCCCCAACATTTTCTTTTCCTTTTTTTGTTGCCTTTCAGTCATGTCCACAGGATTAACTACATGTCTACTTATAAGGTTAAACTAAAGTGTAGAAGAACCCTTAAAAAAAAACGCAAAATGAGTCAGGAGCTGGTAAATAGTACAATCTCTTTTAAGGCAGTAACTAAATGAGGAACGCTTTAAATTAAGGGCTGAATTCCTAGAAATTCCATTAAGATGATGAAACGTTTTATAAAAAAGGTGAAATTAAGGCTGGGATTGACCCAGCCATGCTGGTTCCAGCTGTCTCCAGCTGACACACTTCAGGTACTTCTGGGCCCTGGATCCTCAGGGACACCTCAGGGAAAGTGTATTTAAGAATGGGAATAACACTGCACAAAGAGTGAGGAGTAAGGAAAAAAAAACATGAGAAAAGGAACAGCTCTGCAGACACCAAGGTCTGAGATGAACAATGGGGTGGAGGTGCTGCAGGTGTGATAGCAGACATTCCCCTGCATCTGGTGGAGAAGATCAAGGTGAAGTAGGTTGTCCCCCTGTCTATGGAAGTCCATGGGGGAGCAGATACCCACCTGCAGCCCGTGGAGTATCCCACAATGTAGTAAGTGGATGTGCCCTGGAGGAAACTGAGCTCATGGAAAGCCTTCACCGGAGCAGACTTGTTAGGAACTGTGGCTCAAACAGAGTAGTCCAAGCAGGAGAAGGTTTTTTAATGTAATTATGACCTGACAACTTGATGCTCTTGGTGGGTTAAATGGGCTAGTTGACTCTTTTCTTACAATTTTTTTTTGTGACTTGTGTGGTCAATTTATTAATTTCTCCCTTATTTCATCTTAAAGCCACAGAATGAAAAAAGCATGAAGCATATATGAATGACAATGAGATCCCTGACATTCACTTTTTTCCTACTACTTTTCAGATAGGAGAACAAAATGGTATGGAATATTAGTGCATAAAACACTCATCCATAACATCTCTAAAATTAATTTCTTAAAGAAACAGTTTCTAGTTTAGACAATAAATAAGAAGACATGAGAAAAATTGAAAAAAGTCTTTAAAATGTTGGAGGAAATGAGTATACAATCTCTAAGCAGATAAAACCAATTTGTATACCTTAACTTGAAAGGAAAAAAAAAAAAAGGAGAAATAAAATTGAATGAAAGAGGAATATTTTATCCTGATTTGGTCTTAATGTTTGTTCAATCAAAACCTGCATTAAAATACAAAACAAAAAGCCTGCGAGTCAGATACACTCAGAATACTATAGAATAATACAATTTCTTGTATGAGCTGAGATAATGGCATTCTCATCTTGCCCTATGGAATCTGAATGTCATGAATTCCTGGTTTGAAACATAATTTAATAAAGGTCACTTACCAAGGTAGAAAACAGGGGAAATAAGGAAAAACCCTGCATAGCACATCTGTTTAGAATGAACTGATCTGACATAGTTATTAATTATCACAGATGCCTTGGGGTTGGAATAAAGCTGTCAACTCAGAAGCAAAATGCTTTCCCAAAGTCAGAGTCTCAAAAAAATTGCAATAAACCCAGAAATGTTCAATATATTCTGTCAAATATCTTTTCAGCATCTGTGGCAATACTAAGCTGAAAGACTAAAATGTGTTAGCAAAGCCTTAATCAAATGGAAAGATTTTGATATGAGATAAAACGTGTTTGATTCAGAGGGAATAGCTTTGTGTTAGATTTATGAAGGCAATGAAATAAAATATTGGCTAATATTTTAGCACACATTAAAAAAATCAATTAATATAGGACTTGGGACTTCAAGCAGCTTTAGCACAAACAGTGATTCAGCTAAGCTACACCTATAGTATTTGCTCAAATATTATCACTCTTCATTTCAAATGGCATGGACTGTTGTCATGACATCAAGATAAAATGTTTGACAGGAACAGGCTATACTGCTCAGTTAGTTGTAAGGCTTAGTTTACTGTTATTATTAGTACTGACCATATAGACTAAGAAAATATATTTATATAGTTGTTTTTACTTAGTAATAAAAAGCATTTAACATGTAGGCATCTTGCTGATTCTTAATGACAAAGATATAGGTTAGCAAAGTTGCCCTTACGTTGATTCGGTTCTGTTTTGGTTTTTAAAAATCTGTATGTCTGAGAATTTTACCTAAAAATGCATTTAGGCTGATCTCATATGTCCACATTCAGACATGGACATTCTTACACCCTAAGACCAAACTTTGTATTCTAGTTTGCATTTAAGTACATGAACTCTGTTTACACCTCAAACAGGTGGGTCACACCCAACTCTTGGAATGGTCCTCAACACATAGTATCCTCCAGACAATTTATCTGAAATAGATAGTGTCAGCTGATATGAGCCACAGACAAGTGTGGGATTAGGCTAACAGTTAAGTGATATGGGCCGGTGCTTCAGCTCATGATCTGTCACTTTGTGGGGGACACGGCTCAGTGTTGTTTGTTTGTAAATGGGATAGGTGTGTGATACCTAAAACTAACTGCATAAAATTTGAATCATTCTGCTCAGATCAGGCAGCTTTTACAAACTATGATATTGCAGTTAAGTACTGTTTAGAAAGGACATGTTTAGAAAGCATGTGCTGTGTAGGTTCATAGCAGCTGAGAGATGGGAAGCTACTAGAAGGATGTATTGCTTCACACAACAGCTTGTCAGAAACATACTGTTGATAACAAAACTGTTGGAGTCTCATAAAAGAACAAAGCAAACCCATGGAAGAAAAAAACAAATCACAACCACCTATTGTGCAAAAAGTGCCTAAACTACATACTGACTGGAACTATTCCTATGCATTTGCCTCTTCTCATACCCTGAGCTACTGATCAATGCTGGAGAAAATTTACCAGGCCAAACAAGTATTTTGTTGATCATATACTACCATTCTAGCATTAATATTCACCTCCTGATTTTAAAAACTATGTATTTCAAAATTTGACCTACATCCAATCCTAAAATATTCTGCTGGCTGAAACTTAACACTATAACTACCTTATTTTGTGTGACTGTCTTTGCATTTGAGTTAAGACTTTAGAACAAAGAAGCATTTTTGTTTAACACCATTTTAAATGATGAAATAAAATGTGATCAACTTTAAAAAGATAAAATGCAAAAATGTTACTATGGACAATAAATGTTGACATATTTCAAAACACCAATTACATTAACAGAACAAAAGCATCTTCCAGTCTGTCAAACAGATAAATACCTAAGATGATATACAATACTATAGGTACTGATGGGTTGTTTATTATTATTATTATTATTATTATTATTATTAATATTAATATTACTTAATAGCTTTGCTTACTGAGGGTCTAAAGCCACTCTAAAATTTAAGGTGTGGTCACTGTATTTGAGAGGATGTATTTGTAAAGGTAATTTAATCATCTGGTCAACATTTTTGAGGCAGGTTTTTTTTTCATCAAGACCAGCTCACTAGGTCAAACGCAAAGTTATTTAATCATTGTGATTTTAGTAGTGGTGTTATAAATAATTCCATTAAAATACATTTATCACCCAGGCAGGCTATGAAGAGATAGTCTTCTTGTCTCTTGTGTTCTAACTAGAGAAGATAATTCAAAGCATTTTTAGAAATACTGACAGCATGGGGATTTTTTGTCTGCTTCTATGCATATTAAAACTACCACCAAAAACTTCAAAATACATAAATGTGCATGTCTATGTCATGCTGGAATATTGAAACTTCATGCCTTTTCATTTTAATTTGGTTTCTCATTTGAATTTAGAAGTCATGAAATCATATGAAAGGACATAAATAAAGGCAGAAGATGAAGAATACCTATTTTGAAGTTCAGTTATGACATTCTAAAAATAAATTAATAATGCCATTTTGCATAACTGACATTACCAAGAGAAATATTTCTCAAGCTTCATTCTTTTGGTTTTGGGGTTTGTTTGTTTTCTTGTTTGTTTGCTTGTTTTGTTTTTGTTTTCTTTTTTTTAAGAGAAAAGGTTTTATCTCTTTTCACTGTCATAGCATATATAAACTAGTGGTCTGTAAGGGCAGGTGCATTGAACTTCTATTAGATGAGGGCTTATTTGTATGTGCATATTTGTGATACATGGGTTCATTTTTTACCTGTTGGAGTCTAAAGCAGAATCTGAGGCAGGATGTTTCCAAAAGACTGGACACAGTTACTCTCAATTCCATTACATACACATTCCATTACAAGTAGAAGTGGAAAACTGTTTATGCTTGCTCTTCTTTAGTGCATTCAAACAGCTCAGCCTAGAGGTTATGTCTGGAAAACACATTTTTCCCAAAAGTCCTTTGTTGATCACAATTAGATTCAGAATTCTGGGATAAGGGCAGCTGTGCTTTGATAAAGAGAAGTCATGTACAAGACAAAAGGATATGTCCATAGCTTCAGCATTTGAATACAAACGGAGCAATTTTAAACTCCCATCTTCTTGTATTCTTAAATATTATTACCCACATTTCACCTGCTAAACTGCAAACCTTAACTCCTTTGACACCATGGCCCCACCACTGAAAGTGTAGAAGTCTGTGGAGCAACAATAGGGAGATTTAAGTTCTTTTGATCCAACAAACTTCAGGCATAAAGTGAAACACCACTGAAGTGCTCCAGCTGCAATGGGGGTGCTTTCAAAGCTTTTCCCAATCCTCCTGGGGCACACTGCCAATTCTTTTCTCCTTTTTGCAAGCTTTTGGAAAGTCTTGCAAGCATACAGTGTTTTATATTTACTAAAAGGTAACATTTAAGCTGTTGAAACTCTTTGAACAGCAAGTTCCATTGTATTTATCACAATTAATTAAAGAGAAAGAACAGAGGGGAAACATGTGTAACCTTCATCTGGTTCAAAAGAAGTAGGGTGATGTTTTAAAGATTTTCTTTCTGTTCTGAAACCCAGATCATAGATAATTCAGAGAGAATTAAGGCTTTTAATAACAAATGAGAGATTTTGAAGCTGTGTTTCAGCTACCTGTCAAACCCCGGTTCCCCTCCCCAACCTTTTTCCTACTAATGCTTAGCACTTTTCATCTTCAAAGTACTTCAAAACACATTAACTAGTTAATCCTTTGAGCGTCCCTAAGAGATTAGTAGAAAACGATGTGATCTCTGGCAGCCATGCAAGAGCCTTGAGCAAGGCAATGAACCCTACATCCAATAAGAATTATTGTCAAGGTCTCCTGAAGTCCACAGCACCCTGAACATATATTCTGTTGAAAACTTTGAGAAAATGTAGAAGTATTTAAAAAAGAAAA
This sequence comes from Aphelocoma coerulescens, assembly GCF_041296385.1. Taxonomy (NCBI): domain Eukaryota; kingdom Metazoa; phylum Chordata; class Aves; order Passeriformes; family Corvidae; genus Aphelocoma; species Aphelocoma coerulescens. The sequence continues at coordinate 56,600,477 of NC_091013.1, read as the reverse complement.
AGTGACATGTAAAAAAGGTAGGTGGAATTGAAGGACAATGTTCAAATATACAATCTGGAAAAAAAGCTATTACTCCTTAAGCAGTGCTTCTTAATCATCTTACAAAATCTATGTACTTATATATTAGTGTCTTTAAATATCTGTAACTATCTTGCTTGAGAAATAACAGTTATAACTTCTGTATAAGCTCTGCTCTTTACAATTGCAATAGTAAATTAAACAGGACAAAACTACAGGATTCAACACTGGCATATACTTCTCCATAACACTAAAATCTTTGTTCAGTGTTTGCTGGCACTTTTTCCTAAGGCAAACTTACATTCTCACAAAAAAAAATGTAGCTTTGTTAACAGCAATTCCATTTGAATACAATCATTATATTCTAAGAGATGAGAGAGTATAACTTTATAGGAAAAAGCATTTCTGTGCTGCCAGGACTAGAGAATGAACCCTGATCCAATTTAGTTATTAAGATGGATGTAGTCATCAGTTGCAAAAGCATAGTATTGCCATAACAATGGCAAAGACTTTGAATGCCTGTTGCTTAGAATATTCTCAGTGTGCTTCGAGAGAGTTGCTTCATAAGAGACTGTCATAGCTGAAGGAGTGGCAATTCACCTTATAATAGTCTGGCCACTTGGTTTTGTGGTAATGATTATCCCTACAAGATCTTTTCTTATTTTACAGAAACTTCAAGAGAAGGAAAGGACATAAGTGATTTCCCAGAATAATGAATAAACTCAGAGTCTCTGTTCACAGAGCACTTGTAAAGTACATGAGCTTCAAACAAATCTAGGTTTACAATTCCCAGATCTGTCATGAGTGTTCTGCCTTAAAAATATCATCCTTTTTTTTCTTGGAATAATTTTGAAAATAGCGAATATTGAACATGTCTTACAGAGAAAATTCGTTGAATTTTGTTCTTCAGTGCTTGGTTCTCAAAAGTGAGTTTGAGGTAGGTAAAAGGAAACTTTTCTTGAGCATCATTTTTTGGGGAGTTGTAGTTCCCAGAGAATTGCAGGAACTTGGGTTTCCCTCTGTGCTCAGTATTTCCTGTTGGTTATGTCTAAAAGTCTCACACAATTAGCTCACCACTCTGAAATTCCTAGCTCCTCTCTCAGGTACTGGGTTTGGTGCTAAGGCTCAAGCATCTAAAATGTAAAACTGTGCAGCCTGATGGCTGCTGCTTGGCCCTCACACAACCTCCTGTGTGTGCTAACGCTCATTGTGCTTCATTTTGTTCAAGAGACTAGAAGCTGCTAAGCAGAGTGCTCTCTCAGACTGCTAAAGCTGTGACTATAAGTTGAAGGAATACCAATTCAGAATGCATTATATTCAACGATGTGATTTTATGCTTAGACACGCACTTTTCTCACGTTGTTTTCTCATTTCTTCCTCTCAAGGTGTTGTGTTTATTTATTGGGTGTAAAATATCATTCACTAAATAGTTTTACATTAACATCATTACCTTAATTCTTAACAAAAAGCTTTTGTACCATCCTATCACACCACATCTTAATTTTTTTTTTTTATGGGAGATAGTGGTCAGACACTGTAACAAGTTGCCTGGAGAGGTTGTGGAATTTCCACTGTTAGGGATATTCAAAACTCAACTGAATGCACCATTCTGAGTAACCTTCTCCATCTGACCTATTTTCCGTAGGACTACAATATTTCCAGAGATGCTTTTCAACCTCAGGTATCCTGTGATCCTGTTTACAATTTAGAATTAAAACTGGACACTTTCTGAAGAAGAGGAGAGCACAAGTCTGAAGCATATTCTGTCAAAAAGTTTGGTTCAGAGATTTGGAGCTGATTTTTTTAAATATACTTGGTTTTGTTCAAGTATATCTGCTTTTTAAAAAAAATAAATTTTATTGACTGCAAATTTAGCTCTTCAATGAGTGTAACAAAAATTTAGACAAGCAGCACACAAATAGAAATCTAAATTGTTAACAGAAAACCTGGATACCTAAATCTGGAGCTGAGTTTCATATAAAATATTGAATTAACCTTCTTTTCTGGAACTATAATAACTATTTTTACTGCATGAGACCATAAGCATCACTTTTAGGGACAACGGGTTTTTATTTTAATTATTTTTACTGCACATCTAGATTAATGAAGCATACTCTGTACCCTACTGATGTGTAGTGCTACACTGACCTACCTCAAGAATAAAACTGGTTCTAATAAATGTAAGCTATATTTTTTATTATATATTTTTTAATGTAATTTCTGAGTTTCCACTGCTAGCCTACTCTATTTTGCATCAAGACAAGGTCAAAACATAATGGTTCAACAGGTTACCAAAGATATTTACTGAAGATTTCTCAAATGTAAAAAACCCCAACTATTCTACCCACCTCTATGGTAGACTGCTTGAATTAAACAGAATTACAAGAGAAAACTTTGTCAGCTTTGTTAACATTTATGGTTTTATATAGAGTACAGTGTTGCAACAGAATTACCAGATTATATTATCTTCCTAATTAAACATAATATTTCAGTGGTTTTAAATAAGGCTCTTTCACTTTTTTTTTCTCCTCATTTTTCTCCTAGGAAAGAAAGCTAGTGAAATATGTCAGGTCAGTTCTGTTTGCTTTTTTAAAAGGTATTATGTTACTGATTACCAGGAAAATCCTGTTCCATTTTAAATTGACATAATATTTTAGGGTTTTGGTTTTTTGTTTGGTTTTTTTTTTGTTTTGTTTTGTTGGGTTTTTTTTAATGGAACAATTGTCCAATCAACTTCCAAATGTATTATACCAAAAGTGAACAAAAGCCAGAATTACAATTAAAACTAAACTGTGGTGCAAATTTTCGCTGTAACACTTTATCTTTTGTTAAAAATAGATTTATGGTAACATAAAATTTGACAGAGGTTCATGTATAGTTTTGAAATCCTTTTTTTATTTCTTTTTTTTATCAGCTGGTGTTTTAAAACACTCCATTTGGTACATGAATTTAATAGAAAGATGTCCATCAGTTCAAACACTGAGTTAGAATCCAAGATACTCTGTTGTTGAATAATAAGATTACAGAAGTATAAGAACTTCTAGATAAGTCTAAAAATTCCCATCATCCTCTGGATAAAAATCTGATGGGTTTGGTTCTTATGTGAAGGATGATATTTCTAATTTTTACAGCAAATTAATTCACTGGGGGAAGGTGAGTGACAGTATACTGCCAGCGGTCATGACTTCCAACTTGGGCCTGCCATTTAACATCTTGCTTTATTTCTTAAAAAAAAGAAAACTTGTTCTCAGTTTGTGATTATTTTCCCTCCAGGGAAACATATTCAGCTTTCTGTCTGTTTAATAAAGAAAATACTAAAATGAGCATTAACTATGCTCAATTCTCTCCTACTTACTAAATAAAAATAATTTCTAGGCAGTCATTTATTCCTAGTTTGCATTTTTTGACAATAATACTCTATCTGTCTCATGCTTATTCTGTGTTGGCATGTACACATGGGTCTGTATATAAAATATCCATGTTTCTCAGATCTCTGGGCATATCAAAATGAATTGGGAAGTAGAGGGATAACCAAGAGCAATAAAGACTAATTGGAAAATCTGATTTTATTCCCATCCATGAGACCAGACACAAAATATTTGAGGATGCTGAAAGAACTCATGGTTTGTGAAATATTCCATTGACTGGAGGAGGTGTCTGACATCTGCAAAAGGTTATGAGATATGGTTCTCTTCAGAAAGAGCAAGAAATAGGAACCAGGAAACTGTAGATCAGTCAGCCATTCATCAGTGTCTGAAAAGATAATGGCCGTTTTTTTTCAGAAAAATTCTTTTTGCAGACACCTGAAGGAAATTGGCATGGGAAAATCAATCCAGTCTTAAGGATAGTCCTGGTTCAGTCAGGAGGTAAGACTAGATGATGTCCTCCAGACAAAATTTCTGTGACTGTATGACTTCAGGTTTACTTCTCTTCCACTCATAAATAAGTTTCTTAACTAAAGCAGGCTAAGACAACTCATCCTACAATACAGAACATGAAGTGATCACTGTGTTGGGTTAGAAGTCTTGATTTTTACATAAATTTCTATAGCGTTTATGAAAGCATAAAATAAATATATTGACAAATGCATTCTCATAATTTCTACCAAAACCAAAAAATCCTGCACCTGAAAAAATTATATATCTAGATCTATCTCTAGATGTATAGCTCTAGATCTAGATCTAGATCTAGTCAGAGATAGAGGTATATCTTTTCCAGGTAGATGTATTGAAAAAGACCATTTGCTCCATTGTCTCCTCTAATAGTTTGTTTTTTTTCTTTGCATTTGAAAACTCGGTTATGTCAAATAACTCACAGTGTATTATAGGTCTTATTTTCCTGGGTCTGTGTGAGAACACAGCATGGGGATTGCATTCAGAGGATTAGAGGAGCAGAGTTTGAGCTGTGTCTTTAGAAAGTAGAGCAACACTCAGCTATTAGGTATACACGATATTGTGATATTTTAGATAGAATGCTTGACTTGTAGCTTTTCAAGTATTGCAGATTTAATGTTCCTCAATTAATATCTTTGCCAGGACATAATGTTCTTTGTTGTCTAGAAAGACTACACAATTTTAGGTGCATTTTCTTTTACTTCACTATAAAACAGGAACAATAAGCACAGTCTTTTGACATTTTAAAGACCACTGGTTCAGGGCAGTGGGATTTGCAGATGATCTCAAATCAGATGTCTGAGGCTGTGAATGTTAATTCCATATTCTTATCCAGGCAGTCTGTAAAATACCCAATTATTCATAGGAGACATTAGTATAGATATCTCCTATGGAGTGTGCTAGCTTCTGCTAAATTTGTGAAAGAGACCAGAAATGTAATTTACTCCTCTTTTCAGCCACATCAAATCTGCAATAATTGCAATCTGCAATTGAACAATTAAATGTCTTTTTTTTTCATTTAAAAGAAGTTTAGTTATACCACTTTCTACCTAGAAAGCTGAGAAATGGTCAGAATAAAGAAGTTAAATCTTGGGTGTTTAAAATTCTAACATTGATTCATATTTGAAATATTCTAAAACCAGTGCTTATGAGAGCATCCTATGGGATTTGCACTCAGCAGGTATAAACTAGTGATCTGTGGTAGTTATTATGAATTACACCAGCTAAGAAATTTTGTCCATATTTTCAATTCCATATACAAGCCAGCCAAACACACATTTGCTGGTAATATCCCCCTACTCAAAGACACTGAGCAGGGCTTCCCAAGTGAATCACTGAGTGAAAGACTCATACAGCTGTTTAATGCCTTTCACTTTCCTACATATCCAGCTCATGCAGACTAGCTGAGGGATTTTTCTGCTTTCTGAATTTTTGCACCAGACAGCCTGTCAGGAAGTTTGTATCTGAAATAGACAAAAAAACAGGAAACATAGAAATAGAGGAGCTGGAGCACTCTACTTTGGCAAGGGTGTCCTGATCAGAGAGAGCAATCCCTCCTCCTCCCACCCCATTATTTTGTTCTATGCATCACCTACCATTCAATCCCATTCTCTCATGACTGATATCATTAGATGTGCTTGCCATCACTGTGTCAGTATGTCACTTAGGAAGCAGACAACTGAAAAACTTCATTAAAACATACTAAAAAATAGCAACTAGATTTAAAAAAAAAAAATCCTACATTTTTACCTCTGTATTAAGTGCTTATCTCTGAAGACAAAAATGGGAGTTCCAGCTCTGCCTTCAATCCCTTTCCATACATAATTCTCAGGGTTCAGTGTACTGAGCATTTTCAATTTCCAAGTGTAGTTAAAGAAAAATCTTTTCAAATGTAATCCTGAGGGTCCTGCTCAAGGATATACAATAACTAGTACTCTGGAGATTATAAATTCACATAACAGGCGCTTGGACAACTCACTCCAATTGTCTATAATCATAATTTTTAAATTAAACAACTGTGACATTCAGCAAATTTCACAAATATGCAAACAAAGTTGTGTCAGTTTGGCAGCAGAGAAGACATCTAAGAGAGGCAACCATAATAAATATATCTACTTGCCAACTGCATTGGTGTTACAGGCTGAACCTTTTCTCTGCTGTTTATCATCTCTAAAACAGAAAGATCCATTGCAGAATTATAAGATCAGAAGCTGATCCTAGTGGGAGAAAAGCCGTTGAGATCTGGCTTAGGGACCTGTACCTCAAACTATCTACTAGAACTTCTCTAGTTTTAGGGGTTTTTGGTTTGGTTGGGGTTTTTGGGTTGTTGGGGTTTTGTGTGTGTGTATGTGTTTGTTTTGGTTTGTTTTGGGTTTGTTTTTGTTTTTGTTTTTTTTTTTTGGTTGGTTGGTTGGTTGGTTTTTTGCTTGGTTGTTTTTTTGTTTGGTTGTTTTTTGGTTTTTTGTTGTTGCTGTTGGTTTGGTTTGGTTTAGTTTGGATTTGTTTGTGGTGTTCTGAGGTTTTGGGGATTTTTTTAATCACAGCAGGAAGAAGATGAAGCCGCAGAGACCAAACTTGATGGTGCAAATTTTACTCTCTGTCCATGCTTATCTTCAGATAGAAGTTCAGACAAACGCTCTAAATAAAATTCAAACCTTTGTCAGTACAGGAAAAGGTATAAGCAAACAGTGCAAACCTTTTATTCCCTTGCTTTCTGCCAGTCACATCTTCCTTAGAAACCACAGAGTTTTAAATCAATTATCAAGGCATATAAAATTAATTTCTGATGATCCATTCATACCTTGCACAAATCGAAGCCTTCCTTCAGGGGAAACCTGATTGTTTTTATGTTCCTTGGATAAGGAATAATATAACAGATAACCTACTTCTGTAACCCTTACTTGAACATGACTTAGACCAAGTTAATGACAAATCCCATGCAACTTTATAGAAACTCCTTTGGAATTTCAAAGAAACAGGAAAAGCAATCCTGAAGATTAAGCCACATAGATCATCTAAAATTCCAGTGTATTATTAAAACTTTGACTGTATTGTTACTCGGCTATGCAAATTTTCACTTCAGTAGTTTTAATTTCCCTTATCAAAGCTTTCTAAATCTGCAAAGCAGCAATACTATATCTGCTCTTACACTGTATTTTTTATCTATGTACATTATTTTAATTAACTCATTTTCATTTTCTTAGTTTTTAAATCTAAAAATTGATTTTTTACTAATTTTTGTTGCTTCACTGTACTATTTAGCTTGTACTCTTAGTAGCTACTGGTGTAATGGAAGTACATTAAAACGTCAAAAATGTTATCTTACTGATCCCAAATGAAATATATATTATGCTTTCAATGGCCATAAATTTAAACTGGCAGTGTAGCTCACAGGTGAAATACTGTGTTTGATTTTGAAGATTTTAAAGTACCTTTTTCAGATGTATTATTATATTTAGTCAGGATTTTTAGAGGAAAGTAGATAACATTTAAGAAGATGCACAGTGCAGTATTTGCCAAAAATTCCATCCCAGTTTGAATGAAAAGTTTTGGAAAAAACTATAAGAAATTAACATTTTTTAGCATTATTCTATCAGACTCTCCATTTTGCTTAGTAAGTTATTCCACAGTTGTACTCCTTTTGATAATGAATGATACCTTTAAAAATACAGACATACAAAAAGAAAGTTGTGACTAAGGGTAGCACTTTGAAAAAATGAGGCACTAATATCCTAATAAAACCACAGACATTTATTTGCATGTTCCCATCTGTTTTGTATCCAGATTTTCCAAGAGATATTTCACCATGGCAGAAATGCTACAATTTATTAAGGAGTAGAAACTTAAAATTATAAGCTTCCAGATTCACAGAATTGTAAAATCAATGAATAAACTAACATATAAAGAAATTTTTTAGGGTCATTAATTTTACATATTTGGTAATATTCACCTAGGGTCAAATGACACTGAAAAGGATTAGAGAACTAGAAAGACAGAGACAGATTTTCTCTCAGCGTGGTCCAACTGATGAATGTGTCCAGTTACGTTTGCAAACATAAAAGGATATTTTTGAAGGGAAAAAAAATTAGCATTGATAGTTTCAGATAACATCAAAAATAGCTAATAATCTAGCTGCTAGAAAGTTCCCTTGATATCTTCAGTGCTGGGAAAGAATTCCCTATTCTGCTTGATTATCTTTGGGAATTATATCCCTTCTTTTTATACAGTAAATCAATGCCTTGGGGTAGGTGTCCTTTGAAGCTGTTACAGTTTGCTAAAGCAATTAAAATTTAGTGAAGTATAAAATATCATCATATTGTAATAGCATAAACTATTGGGAAACCTTGATAAAAGATATGACTAGACTCACCTCCATTGAAGCCACAGTGTATTTTCTTCATGTGTTTGTGGTGTAATCTGTTTTCCGGTTTCCTTGAAACATTAAAGCTGGAAACCAGTTCAGCCCACAGACATTCCAGGTCAGGGTTTGACTCCCTTTGGTGTCTCGTGACATTAGAGATAAGCACACAGGCCTAGCAGGCACAGAACATGAGCTACAGAAAGCCTGTATGGAGACACAGCTACTTGTCAGTGAAACCCTTTAATCATTTTAAACAGTAAATCTGTTCCAGGTAAGTGGCACAGCTACAGCAGTTGCATTGAACCCTTATTTCATGAGCAAACATCTGTATTAGATACTTCCAAGTTTAAGCATCTACAGTTTTGAGAAGAACCTTAGACTTCGTGTTCATGCTGCACAGAAAATATCATCACATGTGGATGGAAGGCAAAATACTTAATGCAAAGGGAGAGTCACATGCCATATGTTATCTGTTATAGCTATTTTAAAAAATTATTCTTCTTTTCTCCACTATGAAGCAAGAAGTATAGAACAGAATAGCTGTGGAACCTTAAAAAAATGAAGTAACCCAGTTCCTTTCTAACGGTCAGGAACCAGAGGTGCAAAAATACAGGGTACCTTATGCAAGATAAGAAATAATTACAGATAGTAGGAAACAAAACTCAGAAGCTAGCTCAGAAGTAACTTCTCAAAAAGTAGCTAAAATAATTATAATGCTTTTTAAAAATGATAAAAAGTGTTGCTAAACATCAACTTCAGTATCAATTTGAACGTTTAAAGGCATGGGGAAGGAATATGTGGCTGACTCAGGATTTCAAGCTTCTATAATTTGTATAAGCTTTTCGACAAGTCATAATGCAAGATTGACAGAGCAAACAGAAAAATATGCTAAACAAAGTATATGCTATAAAACAGTCCCTTGAGATTTTGGTATTTTGTACTCATGGATATCCTATTAATTTCTTGAAATGGAATTTTAGATAGTCACAGAAATAGTTTTTCATTAATTGAAAAAAATTTAATGGCACAATGGCTGAAAAAACCCCAATTAGTAAATGCAGGCAATATTTTTCCAACTTTCTACTCAAGTTTGGGGCCAGCAGCCTTCCGGAATTAATATCCCATAGATAAAGACATTTTAGGAAAAAAAAGTGTCGTTCTTTCTCTTGGACTAGTGTTTCCAGTTGACTTTATATTAGATACTGCACCACTGATTTAAATCAGGAAATTCTTCCACAATAGGCGCTGGACAACTGCAGGTAACCAGTCCAGAGACAGATTAAGAAAATTATAGGTCTTTTTATTCCTCATTAAAAATTAATTTCAGCTCTTCTGAAAGCAAAAAATATTGTTTCCTATTATAGTCAGTCTCTGCTATACATGGAAAAGGAGTAACCAAAAATCAGCACTGTTATCCTAAGAATTCAGCCAAGTCCAGTTACATTAAGCAACCAGAATTATCTTTAATATTGTATTTGTGTGTGTGTGTGTCTCTGTGTAATTCAATACCAAGAATCATATAAAACAATCCAGTGAGGTTCTGATTAACAGTCTTCTAACATAAGCTTGTTTGAGAAAATGTTTTTTGTATCTGACTTCATTTAAAAAAAAACATGCTAAAAGCCTTTCTTCACCAAGTATATTGATCTAACAGAACAATGGAAGCATGCAAAACATTTAGAAACACATAATTTTCTTGGAGATTTCTTGATGGTTTTGTTGTGGTTTTTTTTTTTTTCCTGTAATCCAATGCATCAAACAATTTCCCAATGAATTTCTAAATTCAGTGTTTTAAATACATTATTGCTTGCTGTTGCTTGCACAGTGCAAGCACGATCCTTTTATTGCAGCACACACATTGTCTCTACATACTTGATATAAAATCACAGCGTAATGGGTAACTTCATTGAACAAAAGTATTCATTCTTTACCTTCAGAACACAGTGAAGGAGAATGCTGTCTGGTTTTGCTGAGGTTATATTCCATATTCCTAACGTAGTAAAGAAAAGTGCTTTTGTTCAATCACTATATAATATTTCTAAAATAATTAGGTTGAGAATCCCATTTTGACCTGAGTTATAGAAGGAATCCAGACTGTCGATACCTCATTGTCACAGCTTTAATGTCAGGTAGAGTAAAACTGTATGGAAATGGCAGGGACTCCCTGCATCCATTACACAGGGGTATATCAAGGGCACCTTGATATCTCCCATGTTTCCAAGTGTACCTGTCATCCATTGGTGTAACATGCAGTAGAGAAGTGATGGCTGTGGCACTTTATTAGCATAATCCATCAATTTCTCAGTGTTAGCAGGCCCTTCTTTCTTTTAACCTGGAACTAAGGAAATTAAAGGGAAAAAACCCCTACATTTTGTTGTCATAAACAACCAAAAAAGATAACATTCCTTTATTTTGCTCTTAATTAAAAAAAAGTAAACAAGTTAAAGGTTCTTTATCGTAACCTATTTTAACACTACTCTTCAATAATTTCAAACAGCAAACAGAACTCAAGCTACATTGAAAGTAATTTTTAGTCTGCATTTTTTTTTTGTAATTTCCAGTATTATCTTTTTCTGGAAGATATTGGTCTTGGACCCTGGAAAACTGCAATTTCATCAGGATCTATTAACCTATTAGTACTAGAAATGCTTGATGAGATTGTGTGAGAATCATTACATTCTCAAGGCTCCAGTGGTTTCATGGAATTAACGAAGTGGTAATGCGATTGATGGGAACCTTCTACTCATGATGGAATTTTTCTTTACATTATTTAAATTTTGATTTACTCCTACATAATTATGTATTTCAAAGTCAAAATGAATCAATGCATTGAACAGATAAATGTCAGACTATAATTGGCAAATGTTTCATAACAAAATAGAGATAGGCTCTTAATTTTAAATTACTCTGAGCATTCCACAGGAATCATCGTCCACATTAGAATCCTGCACCATCCTATATCAATATTCTATTAATATTTGTAGGTCCATATGTGGTTTTGTTGTTTGGTACTGTAACAAAAAGAAAAAAAAAAATCATGGGAAAGATAAAGAGACCCAAAACAATAAGGATAAGGGCTCAGGAGAACAGGAAAGAGACATTGTTCTGTTTATCAGGTTCTCTCCTTGCATGCCAAAAAATTCTGAATGTATTTTTTAGCTCCACATTTCTGATATTGTTTTCAGGTTTGAGATATTGAATTTAAGTTGTTAAATCCTGATAACATTTTTACTGCATGACTGGCAGCAGCTAAAGTAAAACTAAGTTTTACTTTTATGTATTAAGAATCTTTAGTTACTTACTAGTGTATCTTCCTTGAAAGGAAATCTTGTCTTCCACATTTATAGTATTAATTGTCGTGGAAAGATTGCTGGGGGTAAAATTAGAGGCAACAGAGAAGTTATATTCACATCCTAACAGATGTTATAATGGTACCGAAATGATACAGTAAAGTGCAGCTGCTGCTCCTTGGATGGGATGTGGCCAGCAGGCTCAAAACCTATTCCAGCAAGATTACACACGCACAGTCTGCAACCATAAGCACCTGCTGACGGGGATGGAATGGAGGGTGGAGCAGAGTGGAAACCCTATGGGGGAAGGCTCTGTTGAAACCCTTGCAGGGAAGGGAACTCGATGGTACTTTGCAGCTGATGAACCCCATAGCAGCTGTCAGTCAGGGGAGGTGGGAGAGGGTGTCTTGCTGCCAAGCCAGCAACTCCGGCGAAATCGCTCTCCTTGGGTGAACTTGGTTCATTACAGCCTAATTATAATTCAACACACACCTCCATCCCAAAGTTACCTGTCCTCAAGATATGACCACCCCTGGCTGAGGAAGTGTCTATATTTTATTGACTATACCTTTAAGAGTGAAGCAAGAGAATTTTGCAACAATCAGTAACAAAGGTGTGCATGAATAGAGTTATTCAAGCTCCACCTAAACATAAATAAATAGTATAAAAGTAAATTGGGAATGGAGACTCCATTGTAACTTCTTGCAACAGTCACAGGGCTCAACCTGTCTTCTCCCCTGCAGGGATGCTTATTGGGTAAGAACCACACTCTGTGTGTACTGAACTATTTTATGGGGGATTAGAGTTTGTCTGTGCATTGCTTTGAATACATTTTTGTGGTCAGATACTATCACAGGGAATCCTCAAACCATAACCTGTCACAATTTTATATTAATAAAGTTTGTTATTCTGTAAACTGTTGGTGTGAGTCCTTCATGGGCACTGGCAATGCAGAGGGGAAATACTGGAATAAAGTGGAGGATCTGCTGAGGGGTTTCCATTATGCCATCCATGTGTGTCCCTGAATAAGTCAGTCAAACCACCCTCTGATCCAGCAGGATTGCTCAGTGAAGGGTCCCCATCACAGGATGCTGACAGATTGGTTGTGCAGAAGGGTCCTGGCTTTCCTGTGGCTCTGACAGGCAAATCAAACACTAAGGGTTAAGGAAATCTCCCCTTTTCACATGACAGTTGGTCACTTGAATAACATTATATGACAAAGTCATTTATGACTTTCTTATCTCCCTCTCTCTGCATTGTTACATTTGTCAAACTTCATTATAATTTAAACAGGAATTTCTATGCATGATCCAGGTTATACAGAAAAATACAGTTCTGTTACAATAATTACCCCTGAGAGAGAAAAACCTAACAAACTTTCCTTGGAACTGTGGTCATTTCCAAGACAAACACAAGGGAGTTTGTGGCAGTACTGATTAAGTCAATCCTTATTGCAGACTTTCAGTGACTTGTAAGGACAAAAAAAATAGTAGGGGATTATTTTTTTCCTGGACAAGACGTTTGCTGCCATTTCAAATGCAATGGACTATATAAGTCAACTGCCCAGGTCTGAGATGTGTGTGTATATTTACATAAGTAGTTGCTGGATCAATGCTAACTGCATAATAAGTCAGTATTTCACTTAATATTCTGGCCTCTGATAGGAACCAATTCTCCAGTATAATAGAAAACCACGCAGGTCCAACGTCCTCCCTTTCCTGATCCATAAGTACTTATTTTTAGAATGGATAGTAAAGAATGATTTAGGAAGTATTTTTGAACACTTTTATATTTTTAATTAACGAAACCACTCAATGTTTGTTTACATTGCAAATTCTGAGGGTCAGTATGTCTACTTCAAACTCTATGCTTATTTGCAAAAGAGAAAGAAAAACTTGGTTTTTTTCCATATGCATAAAAGATTAGGGTCAACAAACTACATAATTCATTGAATTTTACACAGAAAATATATAAGCCTTGAAATCTATCTTTAGAATACATTTTGAAATTGTAAAAGTCACCTCTAGCATAGTTTCACACTTGAAATGCAATCAAAGTGAGCTTTACTTAATAAGATATTTCTACTACAGCACACAGTCAGTTTAACGGGTGATAATTTGAAGTAACTTTGATAAGGTTAGGTCATAGTTTGTGTGAGTTAATCTGAGTTCAATGATAAATGAACATGCTGTATTAACTGGTAGGAGCATGGGAGAATCAGAGCTAATAGACATTATTTTAACAAATTGCCATTTTAGATCACCTTCCTGAGGGTCTTTAAGCAGGATTTCATCAATTACATGCTTACAGCTCACATTAGTGATACACATTAAAAAATTTCCCACATGAATAATTTAGAAAAAAAATTGACTATCAAACCCCTGTGTGAGTTAGCTCTTGTCTATTTAAGCAAAGTTTTACTTAAATGATGCATGACATGCAATAATTCAAAAATGTTCCTTCTGAGATCTTGAAGACATGATACAGAGGAAAAAACTGTCCTTGCAATGATTCTATTGTCTCTCATGTGCCTTTTATTTTTTCTGATGTGTGACATCTTTGCTGCTTCTGTTATTTACTTTTCAGGACTGACTCACTTTAAAAAACTTACTCTTCAGTAGGATTTCTTTTATTTGACATTTTCTGCTAAGTGAAGGTAGACAAAATTTGTCTATTAAATCAATTGTATAAGAATGAGAAATGATAAGAATTTTTTCACAAATAATTTGCAACAGAGAAAATGTCATTTTAAAAAGCCCCACAATTTTCTTTCCTTTAATAGCAGCATATTTCAAAAGGTACCTGGAAGAGAGTGTAGAATAAATTTGATACCATGTGAAGATATTTTTTTCCATTTTTCTTCAGAAATAAAAATTGTTTTGTTTCACAATTTTACTTGGGGAAAAAAAAAAAGAGAAAAAAGTACTGGTTTCGGTTGGGATATGGAGATTTTTTTCGGCACAGTAGCTGATGTGGAACTATGTTTTGGATTTCTGCTGGAAACAGTGTTGATTACAAAGGTTACCAGAAAGGCAAAAATAATATCACCTGAACTACAAGAAGGGACAGATTCTGATCAGAAAAGCCATACTGCAGGAGTAACATGATGAGGGAATACAAAGTTCCTTGTGATATTTGCACAATCTTCAATAAACTCAAAGTTTGTATTTCATCTTAAGCAGTTAGCTTAGTTACTACTGTAATGTGAATCATGCCTTTATGTGATAAAAGGGATTCTTCACAGGAAAAAAAGGAGTACAGAGGAACAAGGGCAGATAGGGTAGCTGAGTAATGCCCTCATCTGACTGCTATGAAACTCACCACAGGAGTACCCTAGTTCAGTATGTCATCAACCCATAAAAGCCACATTTCCCCACACAAGAAAAAAGGACCCTTGAACTTATCCTTCTAGAACTTCATAAAGTTCTCATGGGAGAGGGTGAAGTGAGAGAAAGGGGGGTAGGGAGAGAAAGAGGGAGGGAAGGAGGGAGTGGAGCTTGGGGGCTCTTATGTCCAGTTGTCAGAAAGTGGGAAGACTGGGGGGGCAGCCAGGCAGACTACTGGGCAGACTGAAGATCTGAGCCCAGCTGCTGGAAAAAAACCCACCTTATGCACATGTATACATGTGTGTATGCTTATTTATTTCCCAGTAATACAGCTACATTCTGCTCACCTAGAGAGGGGAGCAGGATATGACCACTGATACAATTTTGTTTGAGCAAGTGCTGAGTGTGTCTGTCTGAGCTGATCTGTGTGACTGGCCATGTATTTGTACCTACAAATAGGCATGAGGATGCACCAGCCTCATTTCACTTGTACTTCTGAATTTTGTAATCCCCTTACACTTTCCTCTCTAATTGTAAAAGATTGGGCTCTGGAACTACTCCTTAGACACATCCATGCATCACCTAAAATTGTATTTGATGGATTTTAGCCTAAAACTCGTTTGGCAAGATCATGTATGTAAAATCAAAATCCAATTTCTTGCATCTGATATTAAGAGAAGACCTTTAAAGCAGCAGGAATGGATATTGCCTGACACTTGGAAGCAAAATTCTTAGACTTCTTTTAGTACTTTTATATATATTTCACTTTTAGCATTAGGTATTGCCACTTCAGTCCTTAAATGGTTTTTAATTCCTCAAACTAAGAAAATTATACTTATTGTCTTTTTGGAATGCAGTGAGGAATGATTCATTTTCTATAGCATCCACATTGTTAGTACAACAGATTTTAAAATTATAAACTTTTAATTTAATTGCCCTTGTTTTTGTTCTTCTAAGTCAAATATTGAGTATTCCTGGAGTTTAATATTTTATGTATTACACTGAAAGTGTTCAGATCAGATTCTCTTAAGTTAAAAAAATTGTTCAACATATCACAGAATCAGAGAACTGTAGAACAGTTTGAGTTGGAAGGAACCTTTAAAGGTCATCTAGTATGTGTTTTTAGCAGATAACTGATGCTCTAGGGGAGGTAGGTATTTACACCTTGATTGCAATGTGTCACCTTTCTGCTTCAGTGAATTGCATAGCTTTAAATCTTTTAGATCGCATCATCTTGTGTAACGTCAACTCACATTGGCTTTTCTGCATGACACAATATAACATGATGGGAGGTGACACAGAAAATGTAATGCAGTATGACACATCAGAAATGTAAACAGTGCTGCAATTGGATAGTTGGTGTCAATTTAGATAGGAGACTTTAAAACCAAAATTAATCTGGCAGACACTAATGGAGTGAATGTTGCAGTAACTACTGTATGTGTGAAACCATGTATTCTGCAGTTCCTAGTATTTTGAAGACGTTCAAAAGTAAAGTCTGAAATATTTGGAAGAATGAGTATTGGTAGTTGACAGAGGCATAGAGGTTTAAAGTATGCAAAAAAGTTATATATTGCAACATTTTTTAATATTTTCTCTTACATTTACTTGTTTATTTTAATTCCTTTTCTAAGCTATGGACTACCAAACCCAAAATTATTAAAAAGTACATGTAATTGTTGCATGACATTATACCAAATTTATTTACCATCAGATAGTCAAATCCAAAAGGTATGGATGGAAAACTAGTACCCAGTTATCCCAGAAAACACTTTTAAATGCTGAACTCATTATGAATTAATTTTTTGAACATTCCAATAGACTTTCCAGCATAAAAATCTGCTGCACATGTTCTAAGAATTTTTTCACAAGAGAACTTGTGCCCTTCAGACTGTAGTCTAATTTTACATAAACAATACAGTGTAATACTACTGTATTAGATTAGATAATTTTTTAGAATTAAAAAGCATAGAAAGTCCAAATAAGAAAAAGAGAGTAAACATAAGACTACAAAATGTCTTGTTCTGTAAATGTCAGATGATTGTGAAGTCAAATGGGAATTTTCTAAAATTTTGATTTATTTTGTTTTCCAGAGAAGATGTGGATGCTCCATCACTGAAATTTTCATGGCCAGGTTTAATGGGACCCTGAGCAACCTGGTCTAGTTGCAGAAGTCTCTGCCAATGGCAGGTGGTTGGAACTAGGTAGCCTTTAAGGTCCCTTCTAACGTAAATCATTCCATGATTCTATGATTCCTGCCTTAACAAATCATTTGTACATCTGAGACTCACTGTCTTTTTCCTCTAGGAAATTCTCTTTTTTTTTTTTTTCCTTTTTTTTTTTTCTGGTTTTAGTTTATTTCTTTTCATGTGCCAACATGTTTGCTACCACGTGTTATCATTCCTGTGGTTCAGTTCTTTTACGGGGGGGAAGTCATTAGTTTTCCTTAAAGATTAAAAGTATTTTCATCTATTGTAGATCTCTCAAGTTTTGTCATACTCTGTGTTCCAGAAGCGGAGAACATTTATAAATGTCTATAGATGTTAATTTTATTCACTGGAAGAAAAATTAAATCATCTCTTACTGGACTGTATAAAAAGACTAAGTGGGAAATGCAGTGTTTTTAAAAATCTGAAGTATGGGAGAGGAAAGGTTGGCATGCAGGACAGGAATTCTTTAGGGCCATATTTAATATTTAATATTTGAAATGAGATAAACAATAGAGAGCCTCAGAAAGTCTCTTGTGCAGGACAGCAACTCATGGGATACCACAATGTCTACTTTTCTGTTAGGAAAATGGGAAGAAAGAGAAAAGGAGAAAAAAACCACTGTGCTGCAGAACAGGGCTGAAAAATGCAGCGCAACAGACAGGGGTGATGCAGTGTAGTTGATAAGACACAGAGAAGTTTAATTTCTTTTTTGTACTATGTAGTTTTAGCCCTTCAGCAAAAGATCTTTTTAGTGATAACTGCTACCTTCCTCTAATGATTCTTTGTTTGCTGAGACACAATTTTTTTACTGTTTTTTTCCCAGTAGTGGAGCAGGATAACTTAAAGAGGCTTTTTTGTTATTTTTTCCTTCTAACTGTTAAAGTTCTTCTGCCAATATTTCAATGGCAAGGAGAAGCACATCAGTGTTTGGGAGGAAGAATAAAACCAACTTTACCGCCAGAATCACCAGCAGTGATTTATTCCCCTGTGCAATTTTTGCAGTCCCCATTGTTTCCCGTTAAGTTAGACTAACGTAATTTTTGCAAAATCACGTGCAAAGTTTCCTGGTGAATGCTATTTGCCATCATCATTTTGACAGAATCAATACGATGATGTGTTATAGATGAGATCAGACAAAATGTGAAAGATAAATTGTAGGGCACAGTCTCACTCAGCAGCAGACTGTCTGGAGATGGTGATGGTCAATCAACAGTTTAACATCACTCACTCAAAGAAGGGTATTAACAAGCTCAGGGTTCCCTGCAGGTCCTGCTTCTGGCATGCCATCAGCTCCTTGCCTAAGGCCTTATACTGAATATTTTCGGATCATAATTGCATTAGAGGCCCAATGCATCCTTTCGTGACTGCAATCACACCCTACCTATTTGCAGAATCAAGATGTAAAAGAGAAGGTGGCCGTGTGATTTCATTACTACCCTGAGGTAGTATCTTATCATAAGGACACTGATTATCTTAGACATTACCCACAATAATCTATTCAATTACTTCTGTAGTGGCAATTAATTGGCTATACCTTACAGTAGGTAGGGTAAGAACACAATTCAGTAATTTTTTTGTTGTTTCTACATCATAATTGTTTAACTTGTTAATTTATTAACTTACGGCTCAGTTCTGTAAGTGTATAGTCATACATGGCATCTCTTTGCTTTTTCAGCTCTACTAAAATTCTTCGCAACCATTTAAGCACAAAATTAAACATGATGTGCTGCAGACTGTGGCCATGTTTTGTCACTTTTTTTTAGGGCTTTTTTCTCCATTTAGATATTATCTATTCTTTTGGTTTCTGACTGTGTAACTTGGACTTGACCTGTCTTTCATGTCCAGTTAATGCGTCCATTCATGTCTTTCAAACAGTATTTCTGAGTACGGAAACTGCTTTAGCAGAGTAAAGAAAGGACAAGATGCCTTTGTCAGTGTTTCTAGCCAATTTCCAAACTCAGATAGCTTTTGTTACAAGTAAGGCTGATTTAAACACATCAGGCTCTTAGTAAAATGAAAATAAAAGTTATTTTAGGAAACAAGGAAAAATTATCATTCACAGTGTGGTTTTTGATATTCATAGCATAATGTACCTATTCTCCAATATCTGTAGAATCCTCCAAGCAGTGGGGTCAAACACTGTCAGTATGTGATTTGGCACTCCAGGAGCCATAGCACTGTGAGACCTCATCTCTGTCTAAACTTGTTATTAATGTGGAAAAGTCCCACATCTTAAAACAAACTCTTCTTTTGTTGAGGTGAAAGAAAATTGTCTTGAATCCAGCATTAAAAAATCATGATTTGTTGCCTTTTCAAATTCTTTGCTACTACAACAGAAATTAATTTCTGTAAGGTGCAAGGATCTTGGCCCAGTGACTGCTGTTTGATTGCCCAGGCTTTATGGTTAATGCTTTTGGTTCTTTAGCTTCTCCCACCCAGCATTTATCTCTTCAAAGCACTTTTTTCTTTTCAGACTCTAATCCACCCATTCTTCATCCATGCCCTGACATCACTCAAATACCCAGTTTCCTGTGAGAGTACTGTCTCTCTGCCTCTGAAAGTCAGCTGAAGGGAGATTTTGGTTATTGGCGTACTTTTAGCATTGTGTTCCACAATACCAACCTAGTATTTCCAAAGAATTCTGTAGCGTAAGCTTTTCTACTCCTAAAAGCCCATGAAACAGAGGTGAAAAACATATGACTGATGAGCTTATTTGCTTGCAACTGTTCCTCTTAGCAGCTCACACGTACAAGATTCAAAACCTTTAATAATGAATTATTTCAGGAAAAAGGAAAACTAAATTGGTTGATGTTAATCTGTGGGGTATACCCAGCCCCTGCCCTGGAGGGATCTCTGTTGAGATAAGAGATTTTGCAATCGCCCAGCAGGACCACCTGGAAAGGCAACCACTTCTCTGGTCATGGCGAAAAAAAGAGACCCACAATCCTTTAGGAGACCCTATGCAGATCCTTTGTAACCCATTGGTCTTCACCCATCCCCTGTATCCCTATAAAAGCAAGCCCTCTGCCCCTGTGGGACTCAGAGAGGGTTCTCATCCCTGGCTCTCCCCTTCGCCGGAGGGGACCAACAATAAAGCTGCCTCTGTGCAGAACAGCCACACGGACCTCTCGTCTCTCTCTGGTCTGGCTTAGCCTGGAGGTGCCCTGCAGAGCTGAGCTGGAATCACGAGCTGATAATCACTAAAGAGCTGATAACCTCTGCAAGGGCTCCTCTGCCAGCAGCTGAGGGAAGACACTGGGCCTCGGGAAGGAGATTCCTTTTGGGACCATCTCCCCGGACTGGTCACCTCTTCCTGGATCAGAGCCACTGACCCCAACACCAGCTGTAATATTAATCCTGTGACAAATACAGTAAAATGACTACATTCTATTAAGTGATCCTTCTATATTTTTTTCAGCATAGTTTTACTTGGAAACAAAGTAATAAAGAGATGAAATGAAGTCATAGATACCACATTAAAACTATTTTCCCATGGATCTATATACAGAACTAAACATTGAAGAACAAATCTCCATCTCTTGTATGCAAAGACTGAGACACAATCATCTGAAGTACTGTGTCTTTCACTTCTAAAGTTTCATGGACCTGTTGCATAACACGGCAAGAGTCAGCTGTCAGTACAATTGACAAAAAATATATATGTTCATATATAATATGTTGGAGTTTTTGCAACAATTCTTATTTCAGATAATTATAAAAACTGAGTCAAAGAATGACAAAAGCTTATTATTTTGTTTCTTAAGAAAATGTTGGTCATAAGAATGGACAATGTTGTCTTTTGAATGAGGAATACCTAACTGTAATGTGACCAAGACTATGTGAAAAATGAAAGATTCTTATGGATCAGGAAAAAGGATAATTAATCTCATAAGTCTTCCCCCCACTATAAAATCTTTTAAGAGTATTAGGAAAGATGTTTTCTTTGGTATCTTTTGCTGAAAACAATGCTACCAAAAAATAAAAGAAGTTTCATGCTTAATTCAACTGCATATATTTAACATATGCTGACATCTGCATGAAAATTTCAGCATTCTTATGAAATGGAATAAAGGAAAGGTCGCAGAAGACCATTTCAACTCAACTACAATTCTTGTCAAATTATCATTTTCCTTGACTCATATATTTTCAGGTCAATAGAAGCCTCAAAACAGAAAGTAGTTTAAAAGTATTATTTTGGAAATCATATATGTAATGGTATGCAAACTACTGGTGTGATTGATTTATCTTCATTTTCTGAGTCTTCTTTTGAGATCCACACCTTTTTAGTCTAAAATCTCAATGTGTGATGTCTGACATGATTTATGAACAAAGATGAATTACATAGATAGACAAAGACTATTCTGAATATTCTGTATTTAATTCCCCAAAAAATTATCCCTGCACAACCTGCTTGTAAGAGAAAATAATTATATTTTTCTTTCTCTGGAGTTTGGTTTTGACATAGCCTCAGGTTTGGCATAGTCAGTGGAGATTTCATACATACCAATTTATAAAAGGTAACAAATTTATATCTGGTTCTCCTACTTTCAGTGGAACTTCATGTTGAGAATATAATTTAATTCTTCCTTTACAACCTTAGAAAAGGCAAAAATGCTGATCTACTAAAAAAGTCTGAGCTTCATAGCTTTATTCTATTTTACTGAAGGTAGTAACATTATCACTATCCCACATTTGAAATGAAAAAAAATCTAAAAAATGAAAATGCATTAGAAAATCTCTTTTCCTTCAAGCATATGATTTTATTCCCAGTAGTTAAAATATAATTATCAAATAAAGCTTGGATTGTTGTTGCATTTGGGAATGATATTTGCTGTATTTTTATTACCTCTGTAATTTTCAAAATGTTAATGTATGCATACAGTTGCAGATGAAATTTATTAAGTTAATTATCTTTCCAGTTATTTTCCAGTAAAATTTACATTTTACTTTTTTTGGTTGGATTTTTCTGTGGTAGTTAATTACTCCATTGGTAGATGTGACCTTGTTCCTTGGCACAGAGGGGGATGTATATTTATTCGCAGAAACAGGCTTTTACATCCTAAATTAGATAATAAAAGTCTTGCTGCATTCTGACAGTATACACTACTACATTTCATCTTAGAGATGTGGCATTATCTCAGTAATATCATGCAAATACCAAACAAATTAAACAGTGCTATAAAGCAGGAGAGAAAAATGGAAAAAAAAATCAGGTGAAAGAATTTCAGACCCTATAGTGTTCAGCGATGGTTTGATAAATTGTCTAGAAGATATTAGCTGCAAATACCATTGTAAAAGCTGACAGTGCAGAATAATAGTAATATTGCTATTTTCAAGATATAAACTGTTTTAACTCAAGCATCCACAAAAAGCCTGTGTTTGGTTAGTGCCTGCTTTTGTAATTTTTTCTGTAACAATTAGTGAAGAAATCCTTACTGCAGTCTTTTTTTGATTACATTTGAGTGATGGAACTGTGAAAGTATGTTTAATCTTTATGCAATGACAGCTACACTTACCATAGTTTTTAAATGAATTAATAGCATTGCAAATGAAAAAAAAAAAAAAAAAGAAATCTTTGAATCATTATTACATAAATGCTTTACTGAACTATAATTAGTACATGCATGATGCAGTTTTATATTACTTAAATTTTATGTCACAGGATAATTGTTGCACAAAAGTAGCTATACTTATGTCATTAAGAGCTCAGATAACAGAAACACAGAATTATTTAGGTTTGAAAGGCCTCTAAAATCATCAAGTCCAACCTTTGACTGAACACTACTTTGTCAGCTAAACCATAACACTAAGCGCCCTGTCCAGTTGTTTATTTGACACTTCCAGGGATGATGACTCCAGCACCCCTCTGGGCAGCCTGTTCCAAAGCCTGACCAACCCTTCAGTGCAAAAATTCTTCTTAATATCCAATCTGAACCTTTCCTGGTGCAGCTTGAGTCTGTGTCCTCATGTCCTGTCACTAGTTGCCTGGGAGAAGAGGCTAACACCACCTGGCTACAATCTCCTTTAAGGTAGAGAGTGATTAGAGAGTGATAACGTCTCCCCTCAGCCTCCACTTCTCCAGGCTAAACAAATCCAGCTTCTTCAGCCAGTCCTCATAGGACTTAGTCACTGGACCCTTCACCAGCTTCATTGACCTTCTCTGGAAACTCTTCATCATTTCAAGATTTTTCTTGAAGTGAGAGGCCCAGAACTGGACACAGTACTCAAGGTGCAGCCTCACCAGTGCAAATAATAAGCAACAACAGTATGAAATCCTAATTAAAAATAAAGAAACAAATAAATATATAAATAAAGTGGGCATCAGCCAGTTTTTACAAACCACATACCAACCATTCTCTTTTTTTAGTTCATTAGTCTCTCCAGTCCTTCCATAAGACGAGCCTGACTTCTATGAGCATCTCCTACTCCCAAACCTCTGACGTCTCTTAATACACTGCCAGGGGCCAGAACCATTCCCCTCACTGTATTAATTGACATGCAAAAAGATTGTCTACATATGGAAGCAATGGATTATATATGGATATACTGTCAGCAATTTGCTAAAACCCCTCCAAATCTTCCACAATAAACATCTTTCAAATTGTTTTCAATTTTGTTCAGCTTTTCCTTTTTCCTGCAAAAACTATGCTTGTTGGATAGAGAAGGTAGTAATGAAAAATTACTCCATGGCAGCTAAGAGAGATTAAAAGCATTGTGTGGTGGTTTAGCAAAACTTGATTTGTGGAGGCAAAGAAAAAAAAAGAGAAAAAACAGCTTCTCAAAACTTCTGTGACCGACGCAGAGCCAATAGCTGATGGGCAGGTTGCTACACCAATTGGACAAGATGGAAGTGCCTCTGTGATGGACATATTTAAGAAAGAAGAGACCATGAGAAGCTACTTTTTCCCGTGTTCCCCTGTGAGGGGTGGCAAAGGGGGGTGGCCCTCAGGCCCCTTCTTGGAAAGGGCCCCTGAGCCCTCCTGGTGTGGCGGCCGCGGTTGGGTCGCCAAGAGGAACCACCCCGGCACCGCTAGCAGTCGTGAGCAGCCCCGTGGCCAGAGAACCCCCCTAACTGAGGCTGGGACCTCGTGGTCAAGATCCTTCTGGAGCTGCCGCAGCCTGCACGGTGCCAGTGGGTTCCTGAGGCTGGAGGGGCTCGTGCCAAACCTAGCAAATAACACCACGCAGCTGGCAGGGAAAGACAGGGCAAATCTTTCCCTGATGCAGAGCCCAGACAAGACCAATTTCTCAACTGCAACTTACAGACACCAACTTTCTTCGAAGTCAGAGGAAAAGTGAGCTCACATAAGGAAAACCAACATGGCAGCACCAAGGTCAGTGAGGGAAGGGAGAGGGTGGAGGCACTCCTAGTGCCAGAGCTGAAATTCTCCTGCAAACCATGGTGAGGACTATAATACAACAAACTCTTTCTCTATAATTCATGAGGTACATGGGGGGGTGCAGAGATCCACACACAGCCCATGAAGAGGAGTGCTCACACTAGTGCACACAGATGCTGAGAGGCTTTTAAAGATTGAAGAAGAGAACTTTTGCTTCCAGGCTAGAACAGCTCATCCTTAAAAGACTAAATCCCATGAGCTAATATGACCCATGCTGGCAGTTGTGGGAAAACTGTGAGATTCATGGGAGGGATTTTCACTGCAGCAGATTCGGGCGGGCTGTTGCTTGTGAAAGTTGAAACCACACTAGAGAAGTTCGCAGAGAACTATCTCCTGTGGGAAGGATGCCACGGCACAGCAGAAGAAACTCTTTTCCTTAAACATAAAGAAAGACTCTTAAGAAGTGAAATACTGACCAAAACCCCATGTTTGTTTCCTTGTGAGGTTAGTGGAAAGAGGAAGGATTGGGGAAGAAAGGTGTTCTGAAAGTTTGCTTTGGTTTCTCATTACTCTTTTTACTTTTAATTCTGTTGGTAATAAATCCTCTTCATACTGTTTAAGTTTGGACCTCTTTTCCCTTGAAGTTTTCCTTTTTCCTCAAAAATCCTTATTTTGCCTAATGACAATGAAGTTTTAAGTTCCCCTTCTCTGCTCAGCCAAAGCAGAGGCAAATAAGTAAATAGTTTTTTGTGGTGCTTCACGCTTAACCAGTGTCAAACTGCCACACATTGGAAATATGGCAGAGACAGAAAGGCTTTTGGAAGCAACCCACCAGGGTTCTACATATTCAAACAACTTTGTTCCCCATGAGTTCACAAATTCTGCTGCCTAACTTTCATGTTTAGCACATTTCCAAGTATTATTCTGAAATAAACCCTCCAGTTTCCTTTGAAACAAAATCCAAGTAAAGTCCTAAATATTGTTTACCCCAAGTATTTCTCCTTTTCAGCAATGAGGAGGGGTCTGTACCAGTTTTCTCTCTCTGTCATGAACATATATGGTTCTCTATGCAACCTCATCAAGAATTGTATCTCAAATCTCTCTTTGTGTTAAGAGTGTGTGCTGTCATACATATCCCAAAAAACACATATTTTTAAGGTCTGCTCCAAAATATGTCTCTGAGAGTTGAGTCCTTGTCTCATTTTTAGCAACTATGAAGTTTAAAAATAATTAACGGTGTACCATGATTCAAGACGGCTCCATGCTTGGTTCTTAGTTTGACCTCTCCACAAAATCACAGTAGAAGTTATCTGACCTATGCCTGAGTGCATTTTACAGTATGACTAAACAAAACTGGTGGAAACTGTCTTAGAGGTGAGGTGGAGGTGCTGCAATTTATAGTGATGACAGATACACCCCTGGAAAAGGATTGGGAGGAACCCAGCTGTACCACTATGGAAGAATAGCACCTAGCAATCCATCAAGAGGACTTCTGAACTAGAGATACTTCTATGTGTAATAGACTAGTTTGTTCTGTTTTCAGGTCCTATCACCTCCAGTATTTTTGGTCAGGATCAGTTGTTATAGTTCTTCACACAGAAAAAAATAATTTGGTGAAAGTAACACAAATTACAGTTCAAAAATTCATGCTTTTTCATTCTGAAAGACTGTACTTGATTTCTCAAATATTGTTTAATTTGCATATCAAAAGGTGTTTTTGAAAGATAAGAAATATTCCAGGAAAAAGAAGTAACTTCTCTGAGATTGTGAAAATAACGTGTCAGTTATTATGATGTTAACTGACAGGTAAAAACACATTTAATCAGGAGTAGAGAGAGATTGTCAATTCATTCCCATGAATGAACCCATTTTACATCCTTTTAAAGTCATTATTAAAGCATAATCTATTATTATATAAAATAGATTAGGTATTCATGTATTTTAAATTCTATTGGACATAAAATGAGAGGTTTTCATATTATGTAACTTTCATCATGAGCAGTGTGACACCTATAACTGAGGTCACAGGGTCTATTTTAGACATTTCTTCTACCATAAAATGAATTATACCAAGCAATTTTCTGTTTCAGTTCAATATAAAGTTGAGTTACGTATTCATCAATAAATATACTTAATTTAGGGTTAAAGAATCTTACCTGGTAATTCTGAATCTTCTAAAAGCATGTGTCTTAGTTAGTCAGGATTCTACTTCCAACTAGGAGTTTATCGCTGCAGACAGGACTGAGACTATAAATTCTCCAATTTATAGGAAAAGGAAGAAAAAAAAAAAGGGCAAAAAAGGAAAGAGAAAGAGAAAGGGAAAGAGAGAAAGAGAGAAAGAAGGAGAAAAAAGGAAAGAAAGAAGGAAAGAAGGAAAGAAGGAAAGAAGGAAGGAAAGAAGGAAAGAAGGAAAGAAGGAAAGAAAGAAGGAAAGAAAGAAGGAAAGAAGGAAAGAAGGAAAGAAAGAAGGAAAGAAAGAAGGAAAGAAGGAAAGAAGGAAAGAAAGAAGGAAAGAAAGAAGGAAAGAAAGAAGGAAAGAAGGAAAGAAGGAAAGAAGGAAAGAAAGAAAGAAGGAAAGAAAAGAAGGAAGGAAGGAAGGAAGGAAGGAAGGAAGGAAGGAAGGAAGGAAGGAAGGAAGGAAGGAAGGAAGGAAGGAAGGAAGGAAGGAAGGAAGGAAGGAAGGAAGGAAGGAAGGAAGGAAAGAAAGAAAGAAAGAAAGAGAAAGAAAAAGAAAGAAAGAAAGAAAGAAAGAAAGAAAGAAAGAAAGAAAGAAAGAAAAGAAAGAAAAGAAAGAAAGCTGCTAAGTGCTGTCTTATGGCTCCCTTACAGTTTTAAAATGTCACACAAAATATAAAGACTTTTGATGGTCCCACACAGGATATCAGCTCATGCTCAAAAATATCAACATATCCTTTTTTTAAGTCATTAGTATAATTTAAACAAAAGTTCATTTACAGTTTGATCATAAATACTTATTACATAAAATAATTGCTAGATGCAATAATATTATTAAATTTTCATTTCACAAAATTACTTACAAACATATTAAGAGCCTTTAAGGGAATGGTTATATGAAACACTGCAAAAGCAATATGCATGTTTTCTTAAAAGAGTAAATGTGCCTGCTAGACTTAATATATGACTTTTAAGTTATAAAGTGTACTATAGAGTGCCGTGTAATTTGATAAATATAAAGAATTATGTACACGAAACTGCACACACAGTATAAGTAATTTCCCTGAGGATACTGGTGACATAATGATAAACCTCAAGAACTCTGCTCAAATTATTTGTTAATGTCACAAGTAGTCCCAAATGGAATTACAGTTTCTTATGTACATACAAGTGTATGCAATTTTTATAAAATAAAGTAAAAGAAATAATTCTTTCTGATCAACACTACTAGTTTAAAATTAAATGCAAACAATATTTTCTCCTTGCCATTCCCTCACACTGCACTCCTTTCTCCCCTTCTCCAGTCAGCTTTTATCACTTTCTCATTCCACTGTTTCTTCTGCTTCTTTTCCCCCTATTCTCTATCCATACTTCTCAATCCTCTTCAGAAAATAATATTTTCAATCAAATCCACTTATTGCCATGAATTACCCTCGGGGAGGATATGAATCAGTAGCAGATTAATCTTATTCAGAATGTTCAATGCACTACTAATAAAACTATTGAATGCTCACAAAATGGAGATGTTTCTTTGCAGAAGGAAGCATATTTAACAATATTTTCTAGGGACCTACCTGGGATAACACCCACCCAAGACAAAAAAATTGAGTAAATCTCTCTGGTATTGCTTTCCTTTCCATCAATTATTTCTTTTATAAGGCCTTACATAGGAGAAAAGGTTTCTCTTCTCTTATATCTCCCAGAACCTGCAGTTTAATATGTTTCCTTTCCCTAACAGAAAACCAGCCACTACTTGAGAGTTTTAAGGGAAAGAGCTCAGAATTCAGTTTAAACAGGTTATTTTTCCCTCTCATGATCCATAATATGATGAAACACCACACTTGAAATGAGTGTTCAATATTTGATTATTTGCTCTAAATTAAGAAGAAAATACACCGCACGGTGTTGGAAATGAAATGCTGTTTGCTATTGAAAAATTTTTACTGCCTACAATTTTTTTTTCTAAATCTCAACCATCTGTCTGAATCAGAATGCAATTTAGAACATTACCCATGATATATATACATTGGTCTTCTAAAAGGGTAAAATTGAAATATGGAAATATCCTTATGCAAATCTAAACTCTTACTGTACTAATAATATAATAAACATGTATGATGGATAGGTTCTCTTTACAGTTTTTTTCCTTTAAATCTTATAAAACTCATTGAATCTCAGGTAAAATGTTCTTTTTTTTTTTTCAAAGATAAAACCCAGAACTTATGTTTTGCATACAACCTGAGGACCGTATGCAATTCTTCAGGTTTCATTCAGGATGTTAGAGGTGGTAAGAAATAAATCACCAGAAAAGATGAATTAGATACAGTTTCTGACTTATGAAATTATTCTAAAATATCTAGGACTCATCAGTTTGAAAAGAGGATGACTGAGAGTAAGCAGGTCTGAAGTTTACATAATCATGAAGGCAGAGCTTAAGATGAGATAAAGCTATTTTTCACCAAATCTTGCAAGGTCCTCTAAGGACATTTGATGAAAGGAGAACAAAGTAAATTTAGAACATGTAAAATGAATTTCTTCTATTATACAGCAAATAGTAGTGAACTTCTGGAAATTTCTTTGCCACAGGAATATATGGTGCTAGATACCGTCATGACGTTCAGAGAGAGTTCAAACAAACTTGTGGCCAACAGGTTCCTAAACAAAAAGACAGAGATTTGTCCTTTAATATTCATACTAAAACAATTGTGAATGCTCAGATAAAGAACATAGGGGAAGAACAAAAGAAACTGGTCAGGTTCTTGTACTCTACCCAAGCAGTGTCAAAAGCATCAGAGACTGAATGTTGGGGTGGATGGTTTCTTTGTCTGATCCAGGCAGGGATGAGAAGAGCCTGTTTAACATTTCTGTGTACTGTCTTGAAGCAATTTTTCTCATTTTATGAAGGGACATGCCAACTTCAAAAGCAACTTAAAATGTGATTCAACTTTATAATTCTTTCTTAAGGAAACTTAGGAAGGAAGAAAAAGATGCCATGGCCACTATGGAAGATGATTTTCTTGTTTGTTTGTTTTCTCTTTCAGTTTAGACACAAAAGATTGATCAGAAAAATTACAAAGGGTGGCAAGTAAGGTCCAGCTTAGCTGAAGTCGTCTTATACTGGAGGCTGGTTGTGAAGACAAAATATTAGAAAATCATATAATGAAAATATCTAACTGAGCTCTGACTGAGATTTTTTTTTTAGGTTCAGTCACATACCTTAACCTATCTGGAAATGCTACATATTTTTAGTTATTTGGAAGGCAGTTCATCTTGGACAATTGTATCTTCTGAAATCTATGAACTATTATTTTTTTCCAAAACAGTTTAAGTTACCTCTTTGGAATGAAAAGTTGCAATTACTCTTGTCCAAAAAAAGTTTTAAGGTATGGAAAATGTGATTCTATAGTGAGAATGTTAGCCAAACTTCTCTTCATGCAACATCAGACTACTTAAAAGATTTGTGGATACTATAAACATTCCTAAAGGCTTTCTTTTAGGCTTTTCAACATTAGCAAAACTTTATTTAACAAAATACAAAATAATAAGATTATTTTTATCTCACAATGAATTAAAAAATAAAGAATTTTGAATTAATACCATAAAGACAAAATAAAACATATGTATGAGTAATTGAAGTATTTAAAGAAATTAAGATAGACATTAAAGAAAAAAATTAAAAATCATACTGAAAAAGTTATTATCATCTGGGATTGAAAATGAAGACCTGAATTGAATTCTCTTAAATGAATTCCAAGAAATCTGTCTTATTCTGCATCACAGCGTCGAAGAAAACTAGTGCAACAAACTCAGTAGACAACAAGTACAATAATTGTTTACTTCTTTAGATAATAAAAAACTGAATTGTTCTGGAAACTGATTATACATAGTTATAGAAGTTATAAAGAATTTGCATTTTACATAGCCTGCATTATTAACAAAAATATGAATTCAGAAATGTAATAAATCATAATCAATTTTGTTAGTAAGCACACACAATTTTGTACCACATTTTAAAAAACAAATCATTTATTTGGGAAATAAATTTAATATGAAGCATTTCTATGCCTTTAATATTAAATATTAGTAGGTTATATATTGTCAGAAAATTAACTACATGATCAAGAACTTCTTTAACTGTTTTTCAGTTCATTTCTTCAAAATAATACAGTTCTAAATTTACCAACATTTTCAGTAGCCATGCAAAGCAAAACATCAAAGGATGAATCACTTCTATGATATAAAAGCAAAGCTTTTCCTATCCA
Organism: Aphelocoma coerulescens; assembly: GCF_041296385.1. NCBI lineage: Eukaryota > Metazoa > Chordata > Aves > Passeriformes > Corvidae > Aphelocoma > Aphelocoma coerulescens. The sequence goes on along the minus strand of NC_091013.1, from coordinate 56,569,603 downwards.
ATCTATTATTTATTTTTGAGAAGATTATTACGAGTGGTCTGCATGGTATTTTCATTTATTATTGTCATGATTGAGGCCTGTTATCTAAGAAGACCAAGAACTAAATTGAAAAAAAATGCTGAATGCTGAAAAATAAAGCTCATGCTAACATATCTTACAAATTATTTTATGCTATGTTGTGTAGCAGATCTAACAAATTGCTGTCAGTTGAATTATTTTTTAACAGTTAATTGAGCATTTTTTTTCAAATCATGATAAAACAGCAGGAAAACATGGATATATATATGTATTTTTTTTCTTTCTGGTTTGTAGCAATGTAATTTATCTGAATAGTCATTCAGGAAAAAAACGCTTACAGCAAAACAAGCTTCCATGAATTCATTTATTAATGATCAGAATCACATTTATTTATGTCTCTATTTGTTATACTCTTCTAGATTACAGTGTTGCAGACTCCATCAACCATCTAAATTTTTATGAGAAAACAGTATATTTTTAACTTTTAAACCAATGTAGTTCTTTCAAATGACTTAACAGCTCAAAGAAACTTCACAAAACTTATGTTTTTATAGTGTTTCCTCATGGATTTTTGGTATTTAGAAATTCTTACTGAATCTAAGAATAGAAGCACAAGGCATCTACATGCTTCTTTATTTTTATTTCTTCTCATTCAGTTGTTTAGAATTTGCAAAGGCATTTTCCATCTTCTCCTTGTTCTATTCATGCAGCTAATACAAATGAGAGGGACTCATTTAATATCACATAAACACCTGTTCTGACAAAACTGGCTAAATGAAAATATTTTTCATTCTGTGATTTGAAGGCACAAACTACTGAGCCACCAGTAGACAAAGCACACATAAAAAATTTTGAAAGAAAAGAGATTTTAAAACTTCACCTTTTAGAAACTGAAATTAAAAAACAACAACAACAACAACAACAAAAATACCAAAACCAAAGCATATTCTTATATTTGTTTTTTTCATGCTAGATACCTTCAGACTGGGGGTAAGGAGAAAGCAGAATAATTTAAAATGCTCTGGAGGCAAATGCATGAGTATTTAAAATCCACCAGAGAATATCCTCTTCAAAATTCAATTCATCTTCTTGAGGGTTATTGTTTGCTTTGGGAACTCTACATTATTGGATTGCATGATATATGTTTGGAGCTATATATTTCCCCATCTCCCCAGTGTATTCATATCTGAAGAGTCCGTGCATGAACTATTCTACCTAAAGGCACATATAACATTTACCTCAACTGGTTCTTATAAGTGAATGTCAGAGTAGAGAAATCTGATTCAGGGATGCACAGAGCCAAGAACACCTTTTTTTTTGTTACCTCCTGACTGTTTTGACAGAGCTAAATGACAACATCTCGAAGAAAAAAAAGGAGATGTTCAGACAATGAAAATTTTTGAATAGTTGAATTCTGACCAAGGAGGTATAAGGTCAGATATAAAGAACTTAGTTTAATCAAGCTATCAGGTTTGTTGATTTGACTCATTTGGGAAAGATGTAAAATTATTTTGTAAAATACAGGTAATTATTTTGCCTAAAATCATTCAGTGATTCAGTCTAAGCAGCCCAATCCACTGATGGACAAATTTTATTCTCTACTATAAATATTTTTGTATATAAATTTATATGCACAAATGTTTTAAAATGCACAGAACTAAATAAAATTAAGTAGAAATATGTAGTCACTGAGAAGATATTATCATTCTATTCACCAGATATCCACAGAAGTATGAGGAGGGTCAAGCTGATATACTGAAAATCTGAGTATGCAGGCCTTTTAATTCCAGCTGTATACAACTTGTTCACATTTTCCTTGTCAGGTCACCGTATAAAGTTTTCCATTCCTTGTACAATACTGGTAACCTCTATTTATCACTCTTGAATGACTCAGTGGAAAATAGGGCAGTATGTTACAGCAATGGTTCATGACAGTTTGTTGGTTATTTTACTATTTTGTTAAACAAAAAGGAGTATATTTATCTGGATGAAGTGAGAAACTGTATGGTAACATGAATTTTAATATTGTCATCAAATTATGTACCATCTTCCGAAAATTTTGTTATATAATTTTTTTATACTTAATTACCTGGAAATTCAGTCAGATTTCAATCAAATTATTTTGATAGTATTTTATTTTACAGAAATATGTAGCAGACATTCAATTATTTTTTTTTTAAATTTTTAAGTAATTTCCAAAATTCTCTTCATTTGTAGATATGTGTTCATGCATTACAGTCAACAGAAGATTAATCCATGCAATGAATTAAGTTGTGTGAACTCAGAAACTCCTCACCTACTCAACACAGATAGGGAAGGTGAAAGAAATCACTATGCCTAAAGCACTTTGAGAAGTGAATCAATCTTCTCAAATCCCCAAGTAGACTAGCAGAGGCACTATGTCTAACCAGAAAATTGATCTTATGAGAAGATGAAATGAGTGTCTGATTGACAGGAAAGGGTTTATTCAGCTTCACAAATGTCCTCAAGAAAGAAAGGCTAAAGTGCAGATTTTTTTCAAGGCTGCCTTTCTGAAATGCTAGCAGGGGAAGAGAAATCCATAAAAGCACCAATACCCTCAGTATGATTCTAAACAGAGTCGTAACTTCATCCATCATAGATGCCTCAATTCCAGATAATATTTCATTATGAGAGAGTACTAGCTTTATGTAGTATGTATTCTAATTTGAAAACCCTGTTCTAAGTTCCTGTCTCCTGCTGACTTTTGCAAGACTCATCACAGAATAAGTTCATAATGAGTAATAGTAAAAAAAGCAAATATTAGCATCACAGATTTTTGTGCCTAAATATGATCCAATTTTATAACCATTTACACCCTTATCAAATTTTGGATATGAAAAATGAATATATCAATATCAGTTGTGGTTGGCAATAATGAACTTTCAGAGAAAATACTGCTACTTTATAAATAATTATAAATTTTTAATGAGACTGTCCAGCCTCCATGTGGTTCTTCAATATTTCTTGTGTCAAGAAGAGAAGGTTGGAGTTATTTTTGTGAAGTTTTTTGTCAGTATTTAGGTCTGGAGACCACCAACCATTTTCGACTCTACACTGTGAAGTATTCTCAGGTAAATGAATGTGCCTGTCTGTCTGAAATGTCAGGTGCAAAGTTTATATTTCATTTTCCCATGACTAAAATAAACCCCAATCTCTGCAGTACAGAACAATTCCCTATATGGAATTAAAAAGTGTGTCCAGGAAAACTGGCACTCTTTCTATCAAGAGGTTAAATCTGCATCTCCCTTCTGTAGTGATTACTTAGAGCTGCAGTAATCCCATTATATTTGAATAATTGAACAATTATTGAACAATTTGTTTCATTGTGGCAGAGATAATAATGGGGCCCATAACCAGGAATACTATGAAGATTTTCCTCTTGTTAACTTAAAAAATTAAAAATCATATGAACATAGGTGCTGTTTTGTTAGGTTGGTATTACAGCGTGAACAGTCACAGAAAATAAATGTGTTCTTCAAGTTGTTTAATGAGTCAAGACAGAATTTAAGCGTATGTTGTCCTAGACTGGAGCCACTTTTCTCCATAATGGACTGGAAGATGGCATGATGTTCCACTGAAAATGGCTGAAATGCATTTTAAAATGTTTAAATGAATTTGTATCTCTGGATAGATTTGCCATGGTTATTAGTTATCATTCTTGGGCATTCTTGAGCAAGTAGTATTTGCAGCTGTGAGATCAGATCCGAAGCCTTTAGTCAGAACTTTCCTGTAGGTAGAAGCACTCTCTTACACAAGCCCTGGTAGTATAACAAGAAAGAAGTAGCTAAGACTTCAGAAATGCAATATTTTCTTCAGGATCCTTTAAATGAACTACCTTTGTAAGGCATTCAAAAATATATTAACCATTATGAACAGACTTGCTTATAAATATTCTAACGGGCAGCAGTTTTCAGCTATATTTGTAGACTGCAGACTCCAGTAATACCCCTTCTGTTTCTTGAGTCATGTAGTGTCCCATACAGACTGTGCTTTCACTTATTTCCAATAAAAGAATGTGTTCTAAACAATCTTCTTCCTAATGGTTACTTTGCTGTATTAGCTAGGGTTCTTCACTGCATATATCAAGTATCTCTCAATGCCATGATAAGAAACGCAACTCTCAGGGTTTTTGGTTTGGTTTGGTTTGGTTTTAACTTGTTAAGAATTAGGTCCAGAAGCTCATTTCATCCAAAATTAAAAAGTTAAATGCTGTGGAATTCTGTCTTTCAAATAAGAATTTATAGCTGCTTTATTTATATACGTCCCTAAATGTCTACATTTTTAAATCATTAAAACAGTTTACCAAGTTAAACTGCTATTTAGATATTTATAAATTAATTATAAACATAGAACTACTAAGAATCTTGGTTTGGATTTTTCTTTTCCTTGTTTCCCTATTTTGATTTGGTGGTGGTTTGGGGTTTTTTTTACTTTTTATTCCCTTTTATCTGTGTCTGTTTTGACTGTTTTGGCATTCTCAGCACAATATTCCACAGACACATTTGAGCTCAGTGGCTATTTCTGAAACTCCTACAGACAAAGTCAGATTTTAATGAAACTCTCTGGGCACTGGATGCATAATTTAGCAATCATATTTTATATTTGCTGTAGCATGACCTTGACTTCTGTGTGAATAAAGTGTGTTATATTTTCCACATATTTTAATGTCTAGCAGTAGATACTTAAGAATGAATTTAACACTGAAGTGTATGTAACCCTCTTTTGTTTTTTTACTCTTAAGCATAATAAAGATGATTCACTAGAGTATTTTTATTAGGGTCAAGAATTTAAAATCATAGATAACGGTCCAATGCATATTAGATATTTTTCCCTTCAATGGAGTTTGTTTCTGTTTATTGTCACTTATTATCTTATGTAAGCATGTTTTCTTTAAGGTTTTTCTTTAAAGTAGAGGGAGTATGTGCAGGTTAAACGTTTTTTGTATGGATTGTTTTTCTTTTATATTTCTCCTTTCACCTGAAGAATTCACCACAAGATGCACATGAGTTTAGGATGACAAAGTGCAACTTGTAGTAGATCTTACCTAAATTAAGCTTGAACCAGAGATTCACAAGAAGCAACTGAGGACAGAACAGAGACCAAAGTCTTAATCTACAAAGGAGAAATACAGCTCACTTTACATGCAGTATCCTACTTGGATGTCAACAGATGGTTTCAAATTGTAGCAAAGGTTGAATTTCTTTGACATTTGAAGGACAGTGGTCTTTAGCATCTGCTGTCCCTTGATGTGTGCTTGACAGCTCATTTCAGTAGGGGATACATAACATCATACTGGCATTTTTTTCCATCTTGTACAGCTGGGAATAACCTGGGCCACAAAGGATCACACCTTTTAAATCATTTGGATACACCATTATATTTTCTATATTATTTCCAACAGTTTCAGCAACTTCTAACATTTTAAATTAGAGGTCTACTCTTACATAGAAAACTATCTGTTTATTCAATAACATGTTAATTTCTAGTACTCAAAAATAGTTGACCTAAATACTGGTTTTCTAGTATAAATGTCAGTCATTTAATAGAAGAGTACTTCAGCAGCAATATTGATGGAAGTACACAATTCTGTTAGGAAATACTGTTAATTTACCATTTGTTGAACCATACATTTAATTTTATCATACTGTTGCAGTTAATTTACCTTTTTTTTTTCTTATTTTCATAAAAGTGAGAATCCAAGTAAAAAGAGAGGTTTCACACAGGAGGGGTTAGGCTGCTTAAAGAATCACTATCAAAGGTATTGGCTAAAAAACAGGTTATAAAATGAATTTGTGAAAGTTCAACTTTAACAGAGTTTGATGGCTAAAATCACTCTATTACTCATTACATAGGTGAAGCATAATAGGAAAATTGAATGAGAATCAATTTGGAATGATTTACACAGAGACTGGGGATGCAAAATAGTAAGGGACCAAAGGGTATTGCTACGAAAGCATAAAGGGTTTAGCAGCACTTAATCATTGAGTAATTTAACATTTGTAAGGTAATAAATGTTGCAACATCATCAAATTCCTTTCATTAACTTTTCTGTTCTGAAGAATAAGTGTTTTTCACTTTGGTTAAATTTACTGGGTTTTATTACTACTATTATTTATACTTTTCAGTGATCCTTCCCTAAAGTAACTGGTGACTTTTTACAAAAGAAGCTGTGCAAACACAGCTGACGTAGAAACCCTTAACAGGTGAAGAAAAATTTCTGGATTTTTTAGACATTAAAAAAAAGCATCAAGTCTTTGAAAATAGGTATAGTCTCTTTGTTCAGCTCAAGAATTTACACCTAGTGCATTAGAATTATTTTTTTCAAGGCCAATTCATTGAAGAATTTTCATAAGAAATTGGCCATGGCAGAAAACATGTCCCCTGTAGGTCTTTGTTCTTACCTCTCACTCCTGTATCATTTGTCTTGGTCACCCTGGGCATTAAACATCAATGTGAGTGTAACTCAATTAAACCAAAGGAAAAACAAAAGGAGGATAAAAGCTAAAGAATCTTCCTGTTAAGTGATTAAATTCAGTGGACACCTATCAAATCCAAGGGATATCTAGTAACACAAGGTGCATGAGCATCCTTCCACCCTTAACAATTACTTGATTTTTCAATACACATTGACAACTGCTGTATTAAAATATACTGTGCCCCAAAATGTATGACCTTACAACTCCAAATTCTGCTCCTGATAAAGATCCCTGGATCTGCTTGATTTATTAGTAGAGACATACCTCAAAGAGCCTATATGTTCAATCTGTAAAATTTTGTGGTGTTGTATGGGTACAGACTAGCTGCATCATGTGCAACACATAAAACCTGTTCGGTATCTATTGCCTGATGATAGTGGATACTCATTCACTGCCAAGAGTTGCCATTCACTGCCATGGGCAGTACAGGCCCATGTGAAAAGGGCCATATGCACATGCCTTGCAGTGCAGGCCCCCAACAAAACTGCTATTCATGCTGACTGACATGCATGAGCATTTTGTTAGAGCATGATTTAAAAAAACCCAAAAATCTGATCTCAAAAAGTCTTTGTCTTAAGACATAACAGAAAGATTTGATTCTGTCTGTATGTGATTAAAAAATGTCATTCAAACAATGTCATCTGTAATCTATGAGTCTTTACTGTCTGCCATTGAACACACTGAATAGTTATCCAGCTGCTATGCAGATACCTTAGCAAATTTAAAATATCAGCTCTTACATTTCCTCAGAAAGATTTTTAGTAGTAAAGTCAAATCAAGACTCTTATTTAGTCATATCAGCTTGTTTATGACTATCACATATAATCTTCAGGCATGCAATAAATCACTTGTGCTGTCTTTGAGCTCATTGCATCCATCAGTTTCTACCCTCAGGCTTTCAATCCTAGTTTATGCAGTTCTTTACATGGATAGGTAAGGTTCATGAACTGATGCACAGTGCATACCTCAATTTCCAAATAATTCCTTTTCTATAAACCATGTTATAATAGTTGGGAGTTTAAAATGGGAGTATCACAGAGATGTAAGAAGAAGTTTGAATGAATTTCATTAATTCTTAATTTTTTCAGGATGATAGACCTGCAAATTGTAACAAAATTTGCTTTAGATGGTAAGTGCCTTAGAAAGAGGAAAAAATATCCATGTTAGTAAAATATTTAAATACTGATGAAGCAGGACTACTTATTTCATATAAAGTATTAGAACATTTTTTTTTCTGTAAAGACCTAGGAAAAAAATCATTAACTACAAGATTAACTTAAAGAATGTATAAAAACCCTAAAACCTTTATATCAAAGAACCTAAGACCAATAAATGCCAAATAAAACCACTCTAGTTTGGAAACTAATATATTTTGCCCATGTGATTTTCTCTTTCTGCTGAAGACCAGTATAGATACCTAAGGAAATATTAATATTGGATCTACTGTTTATGCCTCAGCTATCTTCTGTGTTAAATCACCTTACATCATTGAGAGTGTTCAGGGAATGAATGTTTCATCAGCAAAATTTAAAAAAAAATTCTAATCTCTATCTAGTAAAGAACTTCTTCACTGCACACTGTTTCCTGGTAGTCTATGGGGCTGAATTTTGTCCCTAATGCATTCCTTTCCATACCAGTCTTAGAGTGCTTAAAATGCTCCTATGTTTTAATAGGAATGTGGTTAATTCATAGTAAATGTCACTTCATCAAAACAGTGTGTTGTCTGACTCATAATTTGCTGAAGAGACAGGAACCTTTAATATTTCCAAATGTGATTTAAAAAATGCCATCGTTATAGGCACCACAGATATAATACAATGAATTACATCACACATCTGGTAGATACATTCAGAGTTGTTTGAAATTGCCAAATGGTTTCAATCACAGACATAATAGCTGTCTCCTGTGACAGGACTTTAGACAATTTAAATTTGTATGTCTTGCCATTATCTTTTAGTACCTAACACTTGAATTTGAGAACTGGAATGAAGGAAATTCTTCTAATGCACATTACAGGATGTGATTTCTCTGACATATATAGGTCTTTATCCAAGTATATTTCTCAGAAATGGTGACATGGCTCAATGAATTAATCTATTTTTTAAATTTTTTCATTATCAACCCCAAATTTCCATTTGTTATTGTCCTTTTTAACTTAAAAAATAAAAGTAGCTTTTTTATTGTTTGTTTAAACTGTATTACACTTGATTTTATGAAAATCTTGTAGGTTTTCTGTGATGTTGTGAATTTAAAAAATTAAATATTTTCTTCTTCCTTTGAAGATTATGAATAATGTGGAAGTGATAGCAATTCTCTATCAAAATAGAATTACTTCATATCTGAAAAGAAAAATTACCCATAAGACCTTTTCTTGTCTGTAAAAGAGGGAAAATTATAGTTCACTAAATTAGCCTGTACTATATTAGTTGCAGTAAAAACTACCCTTTATCTTTAATAAGTAAATGAGTGACAAAAAGACCTGAGCTCGAAGATGGGCACAGAACTATAAAATAAAAAGAGAAATTAACCTGCCTGGAAGTTAGTTGTTCAGACAGAGCTAACCTATATTGCACACAGAATGGATGACTAACATGGGTCTTTCCCTCAGCTTGAGGTGACTGAACAATGTGTTTCCCTTTATCTAATCAACAGTTTGACTTTCAGTTCAAAGTCCCACTCTTCAGGGAAGCTTCTTCTGTTGTAGCTTCTTTAAAATGAGCAAAACTTTATATCAATGTTTGAGGCATGAAGTATTTTCAGCCTCTGACAGCATGCTAACCTACAAGTGAATTTATGAAAAATACAAACATTTCCCCAAAAGAGTGTGTTTCAGAAGCCAGTAGTGATAGCACAAGCACTTCCTCCTTCAGTCCTCTACTTCTGCTGGAATGATCTTTCAGAGAGAAGTAAATTTTGAAGAAATTACTCCACAGAGGTTTTGATCATGAAAAGAAAAATTTTGAAGTGAAGATAGTTCAGGGATATGATACCTCTAGTTAAAATCATTGCATTTAGTTACTCTTCATGAAAAATTCTTCCAGATCTCTCCAGCAAAGAGCCACTTCAGCAGGACTTCAATTCAGCAATGAAAAAATATGCTGCAGGACTTTTTTTTTTTTTTTACATCATTCAGATATTTTTAAAAGTAATGTGAGATGCAGGATAAAAAAATATGTGCAATAAGAAGCATGTATTCCCTTCAGTTTATTTTACTATTCCACTGATGTGCCTTTCGGCACAGATACTGGTTACATAGTTCACCTTTCACATCTATTTCATGTAGTCTTCACCTCAGCTTAGAGTATTTTCATTCAAGAGTTGACCTGACCTGACCCTTTTGAACTTGTATGATCTCACTATCAGAGCAGAAGAAAAAACTTTTTGAAACTGTAATAAGGAATTCAGTTTCCTTTATGTGCTATAGATTTTTTGTTTAGCTTTTCTGCTCCTTGCTTGAATTTTCTGCTCCTTGCTTCTGATCCTTGCCACAGTGATAAAAATGCAGTCATAAATCAAAATCAGACCATAAAAATGTACTCATAAGTCAAAACCAGGCCATAAGCTCCTAGAGCATTAGAAGATTAGGTATTATGAAAACTTTATGCTCTTTATTTCAGTAGAGAAAGTAGGACTGTATTATAATTCATACATATTGTATGTTCCATCTGTTAGTTATTTAGGATTGTTTAATTGATGAGTCTAAGGGGTTAACTCAAGCAGAAGCTGACAGCATATACTGGGAGACAATGACTTGACAGCAGCTGTTCCAGCAAATACCTGAGACAATGCAGAAAGTTAAATGCTTTGAAGTCTATCCCTGCCCTCCTGCTGAGCTGTCAAACTGGTTTGATCAAGCTCCAGTCACAGGTGCAAACAGAAAGATTTTCATTAACTTTGTAAAGAGACACATTTCCTAAAGCTGGACTCAAACCTTAGCTGAAACCAAACTTCCACACCTGAGATCTTCAGATAATTTTGGCCTAGGCAAGTGTTCAAGTAAGGCAGACATGCAATAAATCCTTTATTGCTTTCCCTTTTATTGAATTGGAACTTCATTTTTAGTCATTATTTCCATTTAAATTCAAACTATGTTTTATTCAGCAAAGGCCGTTTCAAATCATTTTATTAACCAATTCATTACTGCTCTGAGAAAGTTTATAGGCCTTGTATCCATTTAGATCTATTCATTAATCCCACAAAATTCGGTAAAATTATTACAGCTAAAAGATAAAAATACAGCTACAAATAAAAAGATAATATGCAGTTACCCTGCCACGCAGGTCTTAACTCAGAGGTCAAAAATACAGCTAGATCTGATGTTCTAACAAGGATGAACAACATGTGAATAATGAGGCAGGGAATTATGTCAGTGAATAGAGGAATATTGTTCTAGCTAGTGTGTAAACTTGGAACAGACAGACTTGCATATCAATTACACAATCAATGAAAGAAAATTTCAAGCACTAGGAGACCCCTCCACAACAAAATATGGTTAAAATGTTATGAGTAGCTTTATTCTAGAAAATAAAAAAAACTCTGCTGTTGAAGAATTCTTAAATTGCTGGTAGTTCTCAGACAGCTGCTTGCTTAGCAATTTTTAATGCTTAATAGTGTAACACAGAGCTTGTGAACACATGGTTTGGTGTGTTTTTCTTCCCTCATTCAACCTTGAGAGGGCTACAAGGGCAGAATCTATTCGGTGACAGTGGGATTCATCTAATCAAAACCAGACATCTGAAGTAGAAATGTTTATGTCTGAAGTAATCATTCCAGACTCCTTTTATAGTTAATAGTAAAAAAAAATATCCCACTTGTACAGTGTGATTTATACTTGTAAGGTATATTTTATTTTATTCTAAAATAGGTATGTAAAATAGGAGAGAAGAACTCTGTGTTATTGCTCAAGACAGCTTCCAGTTACTGTGGAGTTCAATGACACTAAGAGAAAAATGTTGGAAAAAAGTCACGAGAATTGCAGAGTGCTAAAATCTGTGTAAAAGCCTTAAAATGCATTTTAAGGTCCTGAGAGGCTCTGTCTGTGAAGGGAAGTTATAAAGCCACCATGTGCCAGCCTGTTGCATTCAGAGACCTGGGATCTCTGCCAGATCATCATAGGTTCTCAGACTACTTCAAAGCAATGCCTGGACCCTTGGGTACCCTTACCTAGTCAGATTTTCAGTCTTACCAGAAACAGGTTTTCCTCCTACTTGTTTGCTAGCCCACTGCTGACACATATTTGTACACATGCATACACATTTGGACATACACTGGGTTAAAACCAGCAGGGGAAAAATAGATGCTCTGGTCCCTCCAGTAGCTGGGCCATAAACTTTGCAGCTCTCACAAATGAGATAAATTACACAGAAAGATATTAAAGAAAAAGGATTTAATGAGAAGATAGCTAGATCACAGTTATTAGGTGCAGGGCTCAGTCACACAACCATGCTGACTGGTGCCTGCTCACTTTTGGTTGGATGCTTATATCCTTCCTCCTCCCTTTTTCCTCAGTCTTCCTCCCTGATCTGCCCCGATTCCCACTTTACTCAGCTCTTGTCCTCCCAGTAACAGGTTTTGCACAGACATCTTTAGTTGCTGGTTTTGAAATGGAAACCAGAGATGGAGAAGAATTAAGTTCTGCCATAAACTTCTGCATATTTATCTCTTTCAGACCTCATAATCTGGTTTTGGTTCATTCTCAGATGTCATGACCACACGTAATTTAGAATTGAGTGGAAATTCCGCATAATCAGCAGGTATCAAATAGGTCACAATAAGCAGTCTAATGCTGACAGGCAGCCCAAAGGGGAACACTGTAAAACAGGTGTTACCTACAAGAAAACAAGCTGTAACTGGGAATGGAATAGTTGTTTTTAAAATAAAATTAGCTTTTGCTATTACTACTGAAGTGGTTGGACACACTTTTTGGATGTTGCACCCATTATTGGTTTTTAGTAACCCTAGCAAAATAAGCTCTAGAAAAATGCTTCTTTTGTTTGGACTCTTGTTATTTTTTTCTGTTGAGCATTTTATTTAGATCATCTCACATGGGGTTTTTTTGTTAATGACAAAATAATGAGTTTTTTTGAAGGTAAGTGGAAGGAATTTGTTGCCATAATTTCAAAAGCACAGTTCTTACATTATCTCATTATTGGTAGCCAGTATGGACCCGAATGCTTAATTCAGGCTTTGTTTTCTGATTGCTCATCATTCATCTTACTAGTAACCCTGTGGGTTTCGGGCAAATTTTGATTCAGTTCTAAAAACCTACTTGATGAGAATCTTGCTTTTGGACTAAAGCAATATAAACATAAGACTGAATGACAGAAATACAGTCATAGAACAGAGTAGGTTGAAAGGAAGCCAATGATGCCACAAAAAGGAGAGGAGAAGTGAAAAGAAGCATCTTATGAAAACTAGGAAAATTCCTGGAGAGTTTGTCCTCCTATTCTGACTATTGCTGGCACAGTAAGTTAGAGTGATAATACAAAATTCTTCTCACCCTTAGAGTATCCCATATTTAGCCAAACTTCTGCCTCGATGACAATACCAGGAAACCAATCTATGTTTCTGTAAATCTGTCATATGATTGCTTTTTGCAGGAAACATAAAAGGATCAGCTGTTGCCTCAAGCAGCTCCTACTTTATTAACACATAACATTAGCTCTTGTCCTATCCTTCAATCTACCTTTCCACAACATTGATGTCCACAATACATTCCTGTACCCACAGACTCTATTCTCAGATCAGAATTAAAGTACTTGCAGAATGAAGTGCCTCTCCTCGTTTTGCTAGGATGCAAGTTATCTCAGCAATTCAATTTGCAATCTAAAAATTCACAGTATCTATTCCAGTTAATCTTAAAAAAAAAAATTGGAAATTTGGGATTGGAGAAGAAAGCCTTGTTGAGGAACTGGTACAGAACTCTTTAATAATTTGCTGATATTCTAAGCATAAGGTTAATATCAGTTAAAAAAAATATACGACCAGAAAACTATTGGAAGGTTTTTCAGCACCCATGCTAATATAGTTCAGAAACCATTCCAATTACAGGCCCAAGATTATTAATAGTTAATTTATGATCATTCCTTCTGGATAAATATCTTTAAATAACTCTTTATTCCCCCACTTCCTTTTCTCTTTTTTCCTTCTACTTTAATATATGGATACAATTAATATCCCCTTTTTTGTGTGCTTTGTTCTTTTAGGCCTGTGACAGGCCTCTGACATGTTCTTCATTCTTTTTCTTAAAATATCTCTTACCTCCATTACTCTCAAAGCCTTTCTCTACCACTGTCACCCTCATAGCCTCTTGTATCTATAGATGCTTTCTTGTCATATAGAAATCTCAGATTAGTTACTTATACAATGACATTAAAACTTCCTTATCTCTATCAGGAATGCATTACTATAGGAACATATTTTCATTTTTAAAATACTTATTTGAATAGTTGTATCTTATTTATGGGTCATAAACATTAATAAACATATGCATAACTAATTCCTTCTGTTCTTGTCACAACTGATAAATCCATGTTTTATGCCTCATTGTCATTCTCTACATTTATTTTGATCCCATAAACCTCTAAAATATAATTGCTAGAAGTTCTACAGCCATTATCTTGCCTGCTTCTAATGTTATACAGTTGCAAATCCAATAAGATATGAAGACTAAGGATGAAAGACAAGGCTTCATATATCCTCGGTTTAAAAAGACTGAAGTCTCATGTGAATTCTCTGAAGTTGTTCACCTACAGGAGAAGGGCTTTCCCAACTACCTGGCACTTTGCCTGTCAAAAGTGAAAAAATCTTGAGGAAAGAAAAGAAAAAAAGCAGTACTTTTCAAAATACAAACTGACTTTGTTCTCTAAAAAATGGGTGATATGATACATCATACTGAAGGGTCAAAGAGCTGCTTTGTGTACCAAGAGAGTTTTGCTCACATGACATTGTACATTCAGTATCTGAATCAGGGCACACTTAAGTAGAAGAATTCAATCTAGCCTTGATGTTTCGTATTCAAAATTCTTTTAATTATTAAAAACTCTTGGAGGAAATACCACTGTCCAATAAAATTAGCATCACCCCCAAAAGCACAGGTTGGCAATTTTGCATGTAAAATATCGTACATGGCTTTAGTTGCAAACCAAAAAATTAGATTTTTTTGTTACTTAAAAACTTCTACTAAAGAATGAGAACAAACTCAGTAAGAACAATTTTCTTATGCTTGGTCAGGATACTGGTATGTTTATTTTTTCTTTTTCAGTATGTACCTGCTTAAAAAAAAAAGACTTTCAATTCCTGCTTTTTATATTTCAATGGCCTGAAGTTGTGAAGCTGTAATATGATCATTTTAGAACAAAAAGAAGAGTGAATAAAAAGAAATACATCTTGGATCACAAGATTTGGACAGACAAGAAATTATGAAAAACTCTGTAAAGAATATGTAATAAAATAGAAAGAAATCATTTAATGCATGAAAAATACATTTGAGTGACCAAAAGTGAGCAATCATGAATCATTTAATTTAAACTGAAGATGGTTTAAAGTCCAACTCAATGCCTATTTCATAGATTTGAAGGTGAAAACATGGTGAAGCAAAAAGTTTACAGGTGTCATCAGACATTTTGATGTTAAAGGATACAAAATTAATATTGGTAATGCGAGAAACTACATTCCGAATCTTTTGATGCAGTATGATACCTAAATAGTATTGTTCATCAGGATTAAATAACATAGAAGGATATTGGCATAAAACCAGTGAAACTGTAATTGCTATATTCACAACATCATCAAATATATGAGAGATTCCTCCATTATCCTTTCATAAATTTAAGGAGGTAGTCAGCCAATAAAATTTCTAAATTATAAAGGATGTTAACTAATTTTCAAAGTACTTTTTATTAAGCAGGAATAAAATCACTAAGCAAACTAGACAGTTTTTCACTTTTGTCTCAAAAACTTATATATTTAACGACGACTTAGAAATCAGCATGTAAGTTTTAAGACTAAGTTATATTGAGGAAAAGCTTAAAAATGAAATCTGGATGTATTGATTTTTTACAAAAAACAATGTTTTGGTTCAGTCTTTTTCACTCTAAAGTTTAAAGTAAGTATTAAAATAATTCTTAAAAATCATTAAAAAGTATTCTTTATCATTAAAAAGAATTGGATAAACAGTAATTTGGAAATAATCAAACTACCTTGTAGCAAGAACTATAGAAAAAATGAAAGGAAGTGGTTGCTGGTGGGAGGCCCATAGTTGCTCATTTGAAAAAAGATTAAACTGTGTCTGATATAATATTTCCAACATGATTTCCATTGTTCTGCATATCTTTTCAAATGACAAAATACTTTTTTCTGGAGAATTTTTACTACAATATCAAACATAATTCCTAACATTTGTAGTCCACAAAATAAAATATAGCTAGTAACTCACTTTGTAAGCAAAAATATCTAATATATGGTCAGAAACCAATTAGGAATACAGTATTTCTTCCAGTAGAAGCTCTCCATTGTAGTGATTCAGCTTCCTTTTTAACCTGTGTGCTAAATTAAGACTTTAAAATATTTCATAGTAAGGTGCTACTACATAGTTTATGTTGAGGTAAAAATAAAAATGATTTGCAAGGAAATGGTTTCAAAAGCTTAATAACCTGTATTTAAAAGAATAGTAATTTTTATTGCTTACACCAATTTCAGAATTAAGGCACCTACTGCAATTATTTATATGGTGCACATCACTGATACTTCACATACTGTCAACGTATAAACGTATAAAAATATTTTGTTTGTACATTCAGTATCAGGAATTTATAATCCCAGCACTCTAGCTAAAAGGATAAAAAAATCCACCACTTATATTTCCCACAAACAGGAAATGACCACATGATGAATAATTCCTTAGGAAGCTGTGCTGACACAAAATACAACCAACCTCAGGTGCCGGAGCAGAGATTCCCCTGCAGCCCCTGGTGAATACCATGGTGAGACATTCCATGCCCCTGGAGTCTTTGGAAGTCCATGGGGGAGCACACATCTACCTTAACCCACACTAGAGCAGGTGGATATCCCATGGAGGCTCTGAGCCCTTGGGAAGCCCACTCTGCAACAGGCTCTGGCAGGACCTGTGACCCTATGTGGTGGAGTAGGTTTGCTGGCAGGACTTGTAACCCCATGGGAGATGCACGTTGGAGCAGCCTGTTCCTGAAGGACTGCAGCCCGTGGAAGGTATCCACACTGGAGCAGTTTGTGAAGAACTACTCTCCATGGGAATGACTCATGTTGGAGAAGTTCATGGGGGACTATCTCATATGGGAAGGAGCCCACACTGGAGTGGGGAGTAGGGAAAGTGTGAGGAGTCCTGTGGAGGGAGTGGCAGAGACAACATGTGATGAACTGGCCCCAACCCTCACCACTCCTTGTTCCCATAAGCGGCTACAGGGGGAAACATAGAGAAAAAAGGGACTTAGGTTGAGCACAGGAAGCAGGGAGGGGTGGGGGAAGGTTCTTTTAAGATTTGTTTCATTTCTCTCTATCGGACTCTAATTTGATTGAATAATAAATGAAACGGTTTTTTTCCACAAGTCTGTTTTGATTATGATGGTAATCAGTGAGTGATCTTTCCCTGTCTTTATCTCAACTCACGAGCCTTTTGCTGTATTTTCTCTCCCCTGTCCAAGTTGAGGTGGGAACAGATAGAGCAGCCTGGCAGTTACTTGGGTCCCAGACAGTGTCCACCCACCACAGATTTCATGGAACTGCTCACATTTAGCTTGAAAGCTATAAAGATATCTCCTCCGTTTACAGCAAAGGTTCCTTCTCTAAACTGGCTGAGTATTTTAAAAAGTTGCAGAAAAGCATTAAATGCTGGCTTTGTTGCCTTCATCTCATGTAAACTGCCTATGCTGCATTTTATGACAATGTCTGTATCTATGTCCTTAATAAAGTTTTAGAAAGGGAATGAATCATGCTTTTTTTCCCTACCAAAAAGCACTGTGTGCATCATTACCTCTTATGATAACCTTTCCTGACTTACAGCTCCTGATCAATTTTAGCACACTGCCAACAGAGTTTTCCATCATCATGGTTTAATTTCATCAGCAGCATACAGATACCATAATTCCCAACAAAGAATCAGTAGTTCTTCAGTGTCTTTATTTAAATTTACTAACAGAAAGTGTGTGCTAAGTCAAAGTGTGTATAAAGACTTCTTTAAATCTTAATGCTTCTACCTTGGCTATTTCTTTCCTGGTGGAATTGAGCATTATTCAGAAAACAAGTTTTCCCTTAGAAATATTCAAGTTAACTAATTTTTCCCTTAGTTCCCAAATTTTCAATTGAGGTACTTTATTTCTGATTAGAATTCTCACAAGAAAACCAACTCAATGAACAAACAAAAAACCCCATGAGAAACCACACAACCCAACTTACAAAATAAAGGGAAACTGCAAAATATCTAGCCTTTTAGGCCTTGGGATACCTTTTGGGAAGAAGAATATAACAGTTCAAAACTCCTAGGAACAGGTCTGAATGTAGAGGCATACAACAGGATATAACATTATTAAAATACACATTTCTTTTAGTAGATATAAAAGGTTATGTCTTTGAAATTACTAGAAATACTTATTGCTTGTGTCTTCCCGGTCTCTCATCTTGGCATGCTTTTCCCTTAAAAGGTTTGTATCTTTCAGAGTGGCTTTCAAAGTAAATATATGATAGATATCTTTGTCAAAAAAAGCAGCTTGATTTCATGTTCCAGTTATATAGGTCAGCATCTATGGTCCCTGGATGCCTGGGACCATAAGGGCTCTCTCAGCAGTCCCAGGGAACAGATTGTCTATATAAACAGTACCAAAGCAGCACACGCAGAAAAAGAGAAACCCTGCTGCTTCATTATTTTTCCTACAGCTGTATGGGCCGTCTTGTGTCTTGCTTATAGTTTTGTAGGGAGTAATCATATTGAGAACACCTGGGGTGACATGTAATTACAGCATGATTGTGTGGAAAAATGTGGGTCTATTCAAATTTCTCAGGGGCTATAGACAGCTGGTTCCTTTTAATTCTTACAACAGCATGTGTTCTGTAGCAGCTGGAGATGCGTTTTTCTATTCAGCCTCATTTGATGGATTGATCATGCGGCAGGTGATCAGCAATTTCTAAACTGTAATCCAAACTCTGCCACGAGCTTGCTGTTAGCCTTGGGCAAACCACTTAGTGTCAGATCCAGATGAACCATTTAAATACCTAAAGAATAACCTAGTTAGAGTATGGACAATTTTGTCCAGAACTGCAGTTTTCAACCCCATGTTAATCCTGACCAGCTTCAGAAGCATCCCTGTACAGAAACTACAGGGGATTTCAGTTTTGTTATAATACTGTCTTAAAGTTCAAGAGATAGTTATTCTTAGTTTATCTGCAATCTTCAATTCATTCCTCATATTGAAGGATGACAAAAAAAATGCTGGACTTGCTGAGATACCAATCTCATTGAACTCTCATATTCTTACATTCCAAGAGAAAAAAAATTGCTTGAACAATGCAATGATACTATTGGAGGCTTTTGAAATATGAATACAGGAGAAAACTATTTGGAATCATTTTTATCCACAATTGTCTGGCTTTTTTGCTTCCCTTCCCTTCCCTTCCCTTCCCTTCCCTTCCCTTCCCTTCCCTTCCCTTCCCTTCCCTTCCCTTCCCTTCCCTTCCCTTCCCTTCCCTTCCCTTCCCTTCCCTTCCCTTCCCTTCCCTTCCCTTCCCATAAAGAAGTCATGCCCTATCCATCAGATCATAGACTTACTGAAGATGGTCCTTTCCAATCCACAGAGCAAGAAAAATTTAATATGATCAGAACGTAATAGTTTTTTCTCTTTAATGAGAATCCCAGATCCTCTTCTTTGACATCAAAAATTGCATATTTATCTCATTCAATGATTATTTAATATCAAAAGCCTGAAAACAGTCATCAAAACCTAATATCTCTTCTTCCTGGTGAATGCTTGAATCACTTCAGCTACTGAATCACATTATTTTAGGTCTAATAAAGTATTGATTTTTTTTCTAATTTTTGTATGGTGAACAGATTTTATAGAAAGGGAAAATATTGTCTTCCTGTTCTTCATCCATTAGGGAAAATGAGAGCTTGAATTTTATTGGATGAAGAAGATGATGATTGGATATTTTTCACCATGTATTGTAAAGGAAGTCCAAGAGCTGAGCAACACAGCACATAGCTGCTGGTTTTTAAGCCTAGCAGTACAATCCAGAGATCTGTTTCACTGGAAAAAAATTGCATATTGTATTCTTTATTTTCTAAAGAGCAAAGTCATCCCACATAAACATGCAAAGTGCCATTCAGCCTACGCTTATGTGCACAGTGCCAAAAAAAGTGTTCAGAAAATAGTTCAGAAAACAAAGGAAAAAATGAACAAAAGAAAACAACAACAACACTACACTGAAGAGCAGATGCCTTCCAAACATCTAAAGGCTTCAGGGTATGGGGTTGCTACAGCTTTTTTATAGTGCTATCCTACAGATGTGGCCATTTCAGAAAGGCTCTATATGTTGATGCCTATTTTATTCCTAAGTGATTTAGGATTTTAAAAATTAAGCATCATTATGTTTATATTCTACTGAGACCATAATCCAGTTTGTGTTCATGGAATAGGGTACACCTAAATCACAGAAAGAAGCAAATAAGTTGTAAGTCATAATGTTAACATGCCAAAGACATGTTCTGCAAACAATTCAGCTCCATAGGAGTGGGTGATACTTCTCCTAAAGTGTGCTGTTTGCTTTAGTGACTGTTCAGACAGAGGGCTTGAGTTAAATGGTTGTTTTAGTGGAAAGGATTTCAAATATATGTGAGGGGAGCAAAGATGGGAGTGAGATCTGACTGCTTCTTCTCCTGAAGCAGTAGAAGATCTCAAAATCCCAAAGGAAGATGAATCTTCCTTAAAGACCAGGCAGACAGGGTCCATGGAAAAGAGCAGCCTTTGTCCTTGCCATTCCACTGCTCTTTTACATTCCAAGGATGTTACCATGGGGATACTGCAACACGTGTATCAGACAATGAATATCTATGGACCGATTATGGTAGATATTTTCAGAGATGTTTATTTCTCCAGCCTCATGGCCGGGCTCTGCTGAGGAACTGCTCAATCCCGGGACCTGAGGGTCCTTGCCCATGCAGGGGAACACAAAACAACCAATGGGGAACGAGGCTGACCAGGGGCAGGGAAACCCCGTGTCTCCCCCCAGGGCCCCTGTCCCAGGACCACATGCCGGGGGGGAGGAACCCCAACACAAGGGGACTTTTTTTTACTGCTGAGTGGTACTTGCCACATTACCAACTTTACCTGGCTTTTATTCAGGTATTTTTTTCCTTCCCCTCCATCAAACATTTAAACACTTTAGCTTAACATGGAGAATTCACAAAGTAAATGTTCTACCTTGGATCCCAAAGGTTTGTTTAAAGATTAATTGATCAGGAGGCTTATGAAGTCTGTACCAACACATATATCCTTGGATGTGAAAAACACATTTCCATTCCAGAAAGCAAAATAACTACCTTTGTATACCTCTACCTATCTACTTCTAACTGTGACTATGACATCATGGCCTTAGGATGCTCTATAGAGTTGCCTTTTTGGTCTTTACATCTTTCCAGTTCTTTGATGACTACAGAAAGCTTTCCTTCATACACACTCTTGACTAGCTAGGTTGATGTTTATGTGTGAATAGATTGCTCATGTTGGTGCATATTCAGCAATGACCATGGTATTTTCTTGAAACAGTCCTCTAAAGGAAATGGTTTTGATGCAGTCTTCTAAAATAAACAAATAAAATGCAAAATACTTCCACTATCACTCCTTCAAATGTACATAGGTCTTGATCCAGCTTTGTGCTTCTAGTTAAAGTATGCATGCCTTCCGAATAACTCAGAAAAAATATTCTTCTCTTAGATTTTAACTACAGAGAGTAAACAGAAATCAATATTTTTTTGTTTTTAAACTATTCTATTTTAACATAATGAATTCATATACTTTATAGCTTTCACTCAAAATTATGAGCAGTTTTGAACAATATTTCCGTAATTTTAATTTGATAAATATTAATCTCATAGTTAGTTCCAAATCAAAAATCATGATTAGCATGTTGCAGGCAAGACAGAATACTTGACACCCCACAGTAGATTTAGACAATGGGGTGTATGTGAGAACCAACAAGATTAGAGCTTTCACCCTACGTTTGCATTGCACACTCATTCAGCAGACCACAGCACTGTGTTTATTAGGTCTCAGCTTCCCTTCCCTGCAGCAAGGCTGCTCAATACAGATGTGTACAGTGCTACTGGTCACACTGGCCAAGGCCCCTGAGAACATCCTGACTTTCATGTCCATACAGATCTCTGATTTCTGGGATATTTCCTCTGAGTTTATGTCTTATTTTGGCCTCAAACACCAAATTTTTCTGTTGTAAATAGTCAATGTACAGAAGCATTATATGTGATAACCTCTCTAACAGGTGGTTCAGGACATACCATTATTGTTTAATCCAAATGTTCGAATATCACAGCCAGCCTCAACCCATTTCAGATAGCAAGTATGAGGTTTCTGCTTTAGAATTCAGAGTTTCAGTTCTGGGCACTCACTCACCCAGACACATACATAATTACTTGCCACATGTTGACATTCACAATTTAAGTTTCTTCCTTGCATCCTAGAAGGAGAATTTCTGTCATGTCTTTCAATATTGAACAAAAGCATCAAATGGAATACTCCTGAAGCAAAGGTTTGTATCTCATTCCTATTTGAATTTCATTTTTATTAATATTCACTGTAATAAATACTGTTCACATTTTGACAACACTATACTAGTTAAAAACTTTTCTCAATGAAAATACTCACATCACTTATGAAAGTAGAAAGTGGACCGCTATAAAGTTATATTTGAAATTTAACATTTGTGGATTTTTTTAGATGAAACAGAAAGTCTAAATCATACCCTACTCTACTGTCAAATGTTGCCAAAGAAACAGCGGGGAGCTCTCTTACTGCCAAGACAAAAAAGGGGAAGATATTCAAATTTTTTGAACAAATACCTGATTTTTCCACGTCTATTCAAAGTAAACAGATTCACTAACCTCTTCACATTGCACATACCTATAAAACTTGTTTTGTGCAAGAATAATTCATATATTTCTTTAGTTATTGAAGATGAAATTAAACAAAATATGTAGTTTTCCTTATATAGATTAATTTTCTAGTCAGCATAAATTAGGTTAGTTCTTGGTCTTGAAATCTTGGAGTAGTGTAATTCAAGTTTGGAAGGGACATCTTTAGCACAACTTTCTGCTCCAAAGCAGAATCAGTTATGAAATCAGCCCAGGTTGCTCAGGGCTGTATCCAGTTAGGTCTTGAAAACTTCCCAGGATGGATAATGCAAAGCTTCTCTGGTCTCTGGTGCTTGACTGTCCCCATAGCTAAAAGATTCTTTTTATATTTAGCTCTTTTTTATGCCTGTCATCACTCATCCTCTCTCTAAGCTCTGCTGTGGAAAGCCTGCTTCTTTGCTTGAGAACATCCTCATGAGAAGTGGATGCTGCAGGGCTCCCCCCTGGTATTTTTTTCTGCAGGCTGAATGGGCCCAAACTCTCTGCTGACAGAGCAAGTTCTCCAGCTCTGGTCATCTTAGTGGCTTCTGCTGAACCCACTCCAGTTGGTAGATGACCATCTTGTATTGGGCAGCCCAAAAGAAGGTACAGCATTTATAATGGATCTGACAAGCACTGAATAGAAAGGTGGATGGTCACTTTCCTTGATCTTCTGGCTGCGTTTCAGTTCATACAGTCTGGAGGCTCTTGACCTTTGCTGCTGCCAGAGTACACTGCTGGCTGACATTCAGCCATTGTCTCACACGATATTTTCTTCAGGGCTCTTCCCTAACCGAGCAATCTCCTGCCTACTTTACTGCAAAGAGGACTTCCTTCCCTGAGACAGGATTTTGCTTTTGACTCTGTTTACAAGGTTCCTGGAAGTCCAAATGAGATCTGACTTCAGGGTATTGGTGTCTAATTTTCCTCAAATCCACATATGCACAGAGCTTCTTTCTTTTATCAAGACGGGATTAAGGAGAATGAAATTAATATCATAAAACCTTTCTAATGATTTTTGTGCTAATTATTGTTTACTCGATAAAAGTTCTGATTAAGTGTGGACTGCCTTGTAGTATAATCCTTCTTACCATTTACGTAGAAGAATCTAAAGCTTTTGGAAATATCTGTATAATCTATTGATATATTATTTCTAACATTAGGGAGGCAAAAATTGAATTTTCCATCAAATATTTATTTTTGTCATTAAAGTTTCTGTCTTGGACAGTATCATATTTTCTCTTCCTCTACGTGTTTGCTCATGTTTGGATATAATCTAACACTCAATGAGCTACTTACTGGTTCTCATTATTTCCACAGACAAGATGCTAAATTCATCAGCAGAAGTCATTTTCATGGGCCTGAAGCTTTACATACAAATAGTCACAATAGCACATCCAAGTGAATTTTTCTTTCAAATTCACTGCAAGTTGTATTGTTATTCTCTGATAAATAATCTGAATTCAGTTTCAAGTGTTCATGGAAGTTCAAGACAATTTTTAGATAATGTTCTTGAAAACATGCAAGTGAAACATAATATAACCATGCATAAATATGCACTTAAATTTGAAGTAAAGGTATGTTTTGCATGATCCACTGCAGATAACACAGTCTCATTGACGCAAAGTAAGAAAAGCAAAGTGTAAGCTGGATAGTAGCATAGTTCCACAGATCACTTCAATATTAGTATTTTAATATCAGCTATCGTAATTTAAGAGTTATTTTTTTAAAAAAAATCTGTAATTATAAATTTCCTAATTTCAGAATTATTTTTGTTTCATTATTCCCAGAAAGACATATTTCATAGAGATAAGGAAAGATATTTGTATGATAATATAAATATTATTAGTGGTGGCATGCTTACCACAAACCCTGAAAAAAACCCCAAACCAAACTATTTAAATTAATCTTTCAGATTTTCTAAATGCTTCAATTATCACAAATTTTTAAAATTAAAATATTTTAAATACTTTCATAGCTTTGCACATTCTTGGGATTTTAGCTCTTCTTACTGAAAGCTCTTTTTTATAATTTCAAATGCTACAATTGAAGCTCTTTGTATTAATTCATTGCTATTTTACTGATACTTATTTTTCAGTGCTCAAGATTAAAAGACCATAAACCAGAAATTGGAGTTGAAGAATAGAAATTCCATTCTAATATATTCAGATTAAAATGATTAAGAGAGTGAAGATATAGAACCATATATTTTAAAAGTAAATTGACCGAAATCACACTGCTTCAGTATTGGATTTTTAATCAGATTATCAATTGAGTTGCAGCAATAGTTTCATTGCAGGTAAGACTGAGATGGATTTATAGATGAAGATAAGGATTAGCATGCATATTATCAAAAATACACTAATATTTGGGGTTTGTTTGCTTATATTTTAGTAGAAAAGTTTGAGGCTAAAAGCTGGTCTGGTTTAGTGTCTGACCCATAAACTCATGGAATTTTTTTTCTTATAAGAAATCTATAGGGGATAGATTATAAGAAATCTAGGGGAGACCTGGTACCAAAATTTCAGACTCTTCTGAAGGTGGATTACTTTATCGAAAGTGTTTATTCTACTGAGCTAATTATGTCTCAGTTGCTTTGGGTATTTAGTTTGAAATCAGTCATTCTGAGTCTAGGTAATAAAAGATTCTCAGAAACAAACAGCACAAACCCAAGAACACCACTGCTTCTTTCTCATCTATTAATGCCCCCCCCCCCCCCCCCCTTTTTAATTATTCTAAAGCCGAAGGAAACCGAGTTGTTTCAGCCTTTAGACTGGACCATTGCTATTTGCTATTCACACATTGAATTACTTTTTTTTACAGCAGTTCTAGTCCTATAAAATATTTCTCTTATTTTCTGTTATTTCTGATCATTGACTTTGAACCAATGCAAGTTAGTGTTGGAACAAATTAATGGTTAAACTGTATCAGTGACCACGTTTAGAAAACTTTCTTTGATCAATATATCCAAGGGAGGTCAAATCAAATGCAGATGAAACTTTGTCAGCTGTGGCTCAGTTTTCCAGAGATACAAAATGTAACAAAACACCTTATGGATTTCAAGCACTTAGTGAGAGAACCCCAAATTTGGAGATCCTAAGTGTTAAAGTCTTGAGTTTACATGCAAAATGGATACTCACAAACGTGCTTTAAGGGATATATGCAAAAAATGGATTTATTTCAAGTATAAGCGGTCACCTATCTACTCAACACATATTCACATAACAATATAATTATATGTAAATAGTAGAATAAAATCAAATAAAGTGAAATAATCTTTAATTGCAGACAAAAGACTATAAAAGCTGAATAAAAAATCATGTATCATTTAAATTTGCTGGAAGTGGTCAAACAACTCAGTGAGAAATATTTAGCACTTCAGTAATTTATGAAATTGGAGGTGTGATAAAATTACATTGACAATTCATTCACTCAGTAACTATGCCATCAAGGAGTTAGCTAGGTAAAGTTCTTATAGCTCGTGGGCTGCTTTTGCATAGTGGGTAATTTAAACCTTTAAACATTAAAATATACTGCTATATTCTTCAGAGAGAAACTTAATGACAAAAGTGTTTTATTCAAAATTGTAGAGGAGTTTGACATGGTTTAACATCAAGACAAGTCAAGCTGGAATGAAGAATGCATCTCATACAATATGAAATATTTACAGCCTCAGACATTATTATTCTGATTTTAACCTCATTTTGTAAGTAATGTTCTTCTAATCAGAAACAGACACACATTTGTCACAGTGAGACTCATAATTACATCTAGTGGTTCAAAAACTCAGTTTGAAAGGAAGAAACTAAAATGAGAGAAGACAGAGAAGAAGTAATGATCTGTACAAAGCGCTGGTAGAAATACAACTTGACATTGTAATCTGAAATGCCCAGTATATTTCAAGTGAATGTCCAGATGAGCTTCATTCATCTTTGGAAAGTAGACCAACACAGAAATCTCTGATCTCTTGAGCAGCAGTTCTGGTTAGACTAACAATTTTTAATATTTTTTTTTTTTTAAGTCAAGAAATGTATCCAGTTCCACTGATATTTATCTTTGTAGTTTTCCACTCTATAAATCCACTTCTGATACTGAGGCATTTCTTTACTTGTACTTATTTTTAGAGGAATGTTTCTAATGCTAAAGTGTGACTGGAAAAATTTTTTCTTACTTTGCATAAAATAGAAGGTCAACCAATAAAAGAAAAAATCCATCTTCTATATCATCCTAAGCAAAAATATATTTATTATGGAATTTTTGGAATACATTTTTACTGGAAATTTTAGATACAATATTTCTGTTCTTGATTGTAAGACTGAAAGGTCTTTGAGGACTCAGTTACCAGAGTAGGGCCAGTTCTGTCTGTGCCAGAGTGCAGATACAGTCTGGCTTTCAGGCCTGTGTTGTGTTGCAGAACTCACTTGGTCCCGGGAAAATTCAGTCAGTGGACAGTAACATAGGTTTAGGGAAAGTGTTTCCACATGTTAGCTACCAAATAGAGGCAATTATGCTTTCTGCATGTCCTTGCATTTACGTAAGAGAAGTTCACATATAGAATCTTATAGAATCATTGGAATGGAAGAGACTTTAAAGATCATGGAGTTCCAAATACCCTGGCATGGGCAGGGATCCCTTCCACTACAGCAAGTTGCTCAAAAGCTCCATCCAATCTGACCTTAAACAATTACAGGGATGGGGCATCCACAGTGTCTCTAGGCAATCTGTTCCTGTGCTACAGCCCCCCCCCCTCCCCCACCTCCACTGCAAAAGAATTCTTCCTAATATTTCATCTAAACGTACCTGTTTTCAGTTTGAAGCCATTCCTCATCTTGCACAGTCTTGAACTTGTACTTGTTGAACTTCATGGGGTTCACACAGGCCCACTGGATGACAAAGTCCCTCTGGGTGGTGTCCCTTCCCTCCAGTGTGCTGATTGTGCCACACAGTTTGGTGTTGGAAAACTTGCTGAGGGTGCACTCAATGCCACTGTCCATGTTGCTGACAAAGATGTTAAACATCACCAGTCCCAATACCAACCTCTGACGAGCACCCCTTGTTACCACGCTGTTGATCAGAAGTCTTTGAGTGCAACTGTCCAACCAGTTCTTTACCCACTTACTGATTGATCCATCTGTCAAATCCATGTTTTCACACTATAGAGACAAAGATGTCTTGTGGGACAGTGTCACATTTTTTGTACAAATTTAAGTAGATACCTCAAGTGCTTTTCCTTTATCCACCATTGCCATAATCCCATAGTAAAAGGCCACTAAATATGTCATTTGTCAGGCACAGTTTACCTTCAGTGAAGCCATGTTGTTGTTAGCACAGTTTTCAGGATGATCTGCTACACAATCTAGTCAGTCATGAAAGTGAAACTGAAAAGTCCTGGAGTTCCCCTTGTCTTCTATTTTAACTTTGTAAAAATGAGGGTTATATTTCCCTTTCACCAGTAAGTGATAACTTGACTAGACTACCATGATTTCTCAAATATGATGGATAGCACTTTAACCACATCATCCACCAGATCCCTCAGGATCCGTCCATGAATCTCATCAGGTCTCATTCAGTTATGCCCCTTCAGGTTCTTAAGATGGTCTTGAACCTGATCTGCTCCTACATATGAAAATCCTTTTGGTTTGATAGAATAAATAACATACAGAGTGGTTTTATTCTAAGAGAACTGTATGAGAACTTAAATTATCAAAATGGGCAAAGCTTTACACGGACAGGATCTGCTTGGCATGCTGTATCCTGATCATAAACCCATTTGATGCAGCACAGCTCAGGGTTTCCAGCATCTTAAGTGTCATAAGATTATCTACACTGTCCTCTCTTTATAGTGTTACCTGATATATAGCATTTTAAATGGTGCTTCACAGAGTCTGAGTGCTTTTCTTGCCAGGATTATAGCAAATCAGCTCCTCCTGATATAGAATAGCAATGCAGGTAAACTTTAATAAATTCTCATCAAAGGTAATAGACTGCCAATGGTTTCAGAGGGAGACAGTTCATAGAGTTCATAGCAAGAGTAACCTCTATATTTTTAAACGTGCCACAAACATAAGCTCTGATTCTGATTTACATACTACAGTAAATTTAAAATTATGTAATTTCTTTACTTATTTCTGTTGTTGCCAAGTGACTTTATTTTTAGGTTTTCAATTATGCACAAAACTTTAAAGTTATTTAGAGAACTCAAACTAGAAGTTATAAAAACTCAAAATCTGCAAATGTTACTTGTGAAAGTAACATTTTCACTCTCTTAGTAATGTCAAAGTAGCAATTAGTAAAGGAATTGCCTTCAGAGAGGAACAGTGAGAATGTTCACTGAAAATGTCAACATTTATCTAACTATTATTTTAAACACTTTTCCAGTAACATTTGGAACAACTGAATTGTAGGACATTCTTGATGTTAGGTCCCTAAGGCCAGTTAGTCAGTGGCAGTTACGCATGTACATAATATCCTCAGATGTCTCAGAAAATTAGTTTCCTCACGATGAAACTACCTTACTACAAACTGGGTGTCAGGTACACATGGGTGGTTTCCAATGTCTTCCTGCCTGGTGACTTCCATTTGCATCTTCTATGGCTACAAACCCACTTAATCTGTGGAAATCTCTACCTGTGAGGATCCGTATGTAATTTAACTTTTTTTCTGGTACGGGCAAATGCGTCACGGATCAGATACATGTGGTTTTTCTATCTATTGTACTGGGTATAATCTTCATGGGAAGCAGATCTGGAGTGGTTAAGAAATTCTTTTATTTTCCTAGTAGATATCACAACAACACCTAGTAATGCGATTGAATGCATCTACAAGATTGAAGGCAGACCTGAAATTGCACCTTCCAACAGTAATTCTATTTTTAAATTATGTCAACATTCTATGGAAGGATACTTTCTTGGTGCTTCCAGGAGAGCCGAGGGTGGACAACCCGGTGTGCCATGACCTTCCTAGAAATAGTGTCCTGCAAGGAACAACTCGGGGATAGGGAGACAGGAGCCTCATATAGCAGTTCCACAGAGGCAGCCTTTATTGTCCAGCAGCCTCTGTGAAGGGAAGGCCAGGGACAAGGGTCCCTACACCAGGGCCAGGGGGCAGAGGTTATATGGGGTAGGCAGGGGGTGGGGTAGAAACCAACTAGCCAACTGGGTACTGGGTATTACCATGTAGAAGCAAGGCATGCTGGGGGTGGTTCACTTTCTTGCCATGACCCAGAGGAAAGTTGCTTATCTCTGGGGAAGGTCGTCTTGCCCTCAGGCCTTTCTTCTCCAAGGGATCTCCTGTGCCAAGGGCTCACAGCCCTCCACAACTTTTTAGTTTCAAAATCAGAGTATATGCATGCAAACAGCTCATTAGAACTAGTCCCTGGAAATTCCTAACTGTCAAGGCACTGGCTCTGATCATTTGAGACCACTGCAGTTAGCATAGGTGAAAAGTATATTCTAAGAGTTGGACAGCACAGAGGATCATGTACCAGTACGCAGAAAATTTCTGTGGTATTGCTGTTTTTTGTGTTTGCATAGCCTAAGCAGCAAGGTGCAGATTAGCTTTGACCTAAAAGCCAAATAAGCACATTCCAGTGGGACATTATATTTCAAGTGTAGTAACTCTGGAATTTGAGGAGCTGTTTGGTCAGTTGTGTGAATTCTTTCTATTTCCAGTCAGTTGCCTTGTTTGTCCCTTCTCATCTCATTTTTATTTGTTTATCAAATAAACTTACATAGGCCTTCCTTCTCTTAATATATTCCTACAATAATGAAAGATCTCTGAGATTTAGCTTTCATATCAATGACTTTCTGCTGCAAAGAGGTTAGACTTGTTTGCGTTTCTTGCCACACATGCACAGCTGCTACCATACTTTTCTTTACATTACTGATTTTAAACTTGGCTTTCCCAACATTCTCTTACATTTTGCCTAGTTTAGCACTAATTGTTATGTTTTTAATTTTGAGTTTACATTTTTAGTATGTACTGTTAATGAGTATTCTGACGTTTTGGTGCATTTTGTTATATCCTACATGGTTGTATACAAACCCATAGCTTTTATCACTAGGAAGCCAGAGGTGATGTAAGGAAGCCCACTCATTTATTCATGAAAAAATTCCCTTCTTACTATTTTCTTGAGTGATTAAGTGAAGATTCTTCTGTCTTTTTCAACAAAATTTACCAACACGTTGTCCCCTAGCAAAGGCAGCAGGGAGAAGCAAAGCCAGAAGTAGGGAGAAACTTAACTGTTTTAAAAATCAAAAGCAAAGCACACTACACATGCAGACAGTTGTTTCAACAGAACACAACCAAGCTGGTTTTTCCACAGTATTTAGATATTCAGAGGATTCTGTCCCTTTGTGAAACACTTGAAAATCTACTAATGAGCACTGCTATGTGTTTGACCTTGCTGTAAATTCTGCTCCTGTTGCAACCAATACTGACATGTGAAACTAGGGAAAACCTTCATATATTTTCTGATCCGACTAAACTACAGGGTATAAATGTAATAGACAATATGCTTTGGCAATCATAATTAACAGATAAAACAATAGGCTGATTTTTTAAAAATATTAAGCAACTTCATAGCTTTTACTAACCTCAGTGGCAGCTGAACCTTTTGGAAAACAGATCACATATTCAGGCACTTTATATTTAGGTCTTTCTTCTCTAACCCCTCGGGATAGTCTGTTTTTGTACTTGTATCTACAGTACTTACTCTTGCAATTCCCATCACAGACTTAGAGAAATTAAGCTGGTTTCTCTTTCTTTTTTTTTATTTCCCCCTCACATTCCCCCTTGCTTGTGATGAGTATAATTGCATTGTAGGAGGTTTGACTGCCTAAACTTATTTTTACCCTAGGTGACCTTCTACAAGTATTTCAGCCACAACACAATTGTTTCTTTTCAAATCTGTATGGCGCTGATAGAAATGGAAATAGTTTCAACTCAATTCTGCGGTAGAAAAAGAAGCCAAGATAGGAGAACTGTATTACTCAGCAAATCTCAGTTCCACGGAAAGGCTTATTGAACAGCTAGTGAAGCAGAGACTAGGTAAAATAACTCACTGTCAGGTACCAGCTGTCATAAAAGATTAGACACAGACATTGAGCGCATAGAACAGTTAATTTGATTCAGCATTTGTATTCCTTTCTGGTATAAGACTCAAAGGTTTCCACTTCAGCTGTCAGTGAATGGACAGATTTCTCTCTATGGTCCACTCTATAACCATTAGAAGGAGCAGGGTAATACAGACTATTACCTTATATCAAAGGGGGGAAAAAAGCTCCAAAAGGCTTCTTTTTCATTGAAGACTTTAGTTATTTTGCTTGTTATGATAATATTTGCTACGTTATTGTAAAAAAATCCCAGTTTCGTGTACAGGTAAGAATATGCCATAAACTTTCTGTTATAAAGTCTTAGACTACACTCAGAGGATTTTAGTGTAGGCATTAATGGACTATAACTCATAAGGTGATTACAACTCATAAATGCTAAAGCCAAAAGCACTTTATGCTAAGAAAATATTTTTGTTTGGTTTTAAGTTTTCTTTTAAAATGTGTATGCTAACTGTTGAAAGAACCTATTCAAATAGAACCATAGAATGGGTAAAAATAAGGCTTTCTTGCACATATTATTATTTCACTCATCAGTGGGAATTCCTTGTCCTGCATTCAGTGGACTTGCTCAATACAATCAATTTTCTAAAGACTATTTGTTCACAAAGTCACAGGTCCTTAATGAGAGAGGTAAATTTCAGGTATTTTTCACTCTATGGAGCTGTACTTAATGAAAATGTGAGCAATATGTGTATTTGGATCTTCCCTGTGAAGTAGAGCTCTCACAGAAGACAGATAACCTCCAATACCTCTGTTAGTGGTTTTACATATTTATTTATTTATCACATAAACGTACAAAAAATTTGCTTGTTTACTTATTTATGTATTTGAAATACATCA